>NC_142443.1:13557115-14169423 GCF_059453495.1 Arachis ipaensis | reverse complement strand
CCAAATAATCCCATTTAAAAAAAACACCAATATTTTTTTCATATAAAAAAAATCAGCCAAAAAATAGGCATATAACTAATTTTTATTCAAGAGATTTACATAATTTTAATATTTATTTATTTTATTGCCGTAAATGATCCTAATAATAGAGAAGGACCATATATATGGCATGGCGGACTGGCGGTCAAGAGACATCAAATCAAAAAAAGAAGAAAGATAAAGGATATATTGCAATAAAAGCATTGACATCAAGACAAAACTATTCTGCTTACAAATAGTCAAATAGTGCATTTCCATGCATTACGTATATGACAAAATTCTACAGTAATATTTTATGTCGTTTTCTATCCATTTTATATTCATTTATTGTTTATTCCACTTTCACCTTTGTTATACATGTTATTATTACCGGCAACGTAACAGGTATTTGTCGGACCTTCTCGTTTGAGGGGATTTTTTTAATATAAAATAAAAAAATAATTAATTTCTAAAACAAGATATCTCAATTTTATTTTCGAAAATACGATTTTTTTTTTTGGTAATTAGGACAAGTTCACCATACTCTCGGCGAATTCTAGGTTGAGTTCGACGCACTACAAAAACTAGGTGAGTCCATCCTCATTTGTCCGATTCTTTCCCATCTCTTCTCCAAAATTACTATGTTCCTGTTTTCTGTCTTTTGGCGTACATGAAGTTCGTTATCCACGACATCTTCCGTTCCAGGTCAGTAAATAATACGTTAGTTAGAATTATTTTTTTCAGAGTAGTTAGAGTAACTGTTTACATATCAGTTAAAGTTACTAATTAGTGGTTACATGTTAGTTAGAGTTACTGTTTACATGTTAGTTAGATCTTATAACATGTTAGTTAAGATTTTTATGTTATTGTTTTTAAGTACAGTTGCTGTATATTGTTTATAACATGTTAATTAGTATAAGTTGTTAGTCAATTGTTAGTTCGGTTACTCAGAATAATTAGTTTAAGTCGTGAATTACAAGGTAATTAGTGGAATAATTAGTTAGATTTAAGTAAGAGTAGAAAGAAACATGATTAGTAAAATTTAGGATTCAGTTGGTTATTGATTAGGGCTGTTTAGGGTGTTAGCTGACGGCGTCATGTAGTTGGGGTAAATTTTAGTTAGTAAGTTTACAAGCTGATTAAGAAGTAAGATAGACAATTAGTAGGTTAAAATACGTTATTTTCGGAATTTAGTTTATGTGAAAGGAACTGAATTCAGTATATGTTGTTTGATTTAACTAGAGTGTGGTTAGATGGAGCATCAGTTATTAGGCTACGAGGAGACGCTCTACAGATTAGATCAGGCCGAGCACATTGCTGGCAAACTTGATCGAGTAGTACGCTTTTATCATTGTTGTTTATTTCATTATAATTAATAAACAGTTAAGTTGTTATTTTAGGTGTTCTCGATAATTTTTTTTCTAATTTTATGTTTCCGTTTGGTAGGCTCCTCAGAACTTGCGCATCAGGCGGAATTTGATGACACGCCCGCCTGAGCAGATTAGGCCATATCTCAGACGAGTCGGGTTTGAGTATGAGGCCTATATGGTTGAGTTCGAGCACGACTGGCCACTTGTTTCGGCGTTGATAGAGAGGTGGAGGCCTGAATCCCACACATTTCATCTACCATGAGGGGAGATGACTATCACCCTGCAAAACGTGGCCTATCAGCTGAGACTGAGGATTGACGATGATCCTGTGAGTGGATGTATAGGTGGTTGGGAGCAGTACCATCATGGACGGACCATTGAGGACTTTTGTCAGCAGCTGCTGGGTGTTGTTCCCAACACAGATGACAGGCAGTCACAGACCAAGTGACAGTAAAGCTCACATGGTTCCACAATACAGTCTATGGAGAGTTGGAGCAGGACCCTGCTGAGCAGCGCCTTTTGAGGTACATGAAAGGGTACATCATACAGTTGATAGGGAGTATCCTGTTCCCAGATGCATCTGATTCTCGGGTGTACATTAGGTGGTTCCCCCTCCTAGAGGACCTTGAGGCATGTGGCCGTTTATCTTGGGGCTCGGCTGTGCTGGCATGGCTATACCGCCAGATGTGCCATGCCACAGAGCATGGCCAGCGCAACTTAGGAGATTGCATCAGCTTGCTGCTGTCTTGGGCCTATCATTATATTCCGCTGCTACGGCCCGGTGGATTTGACACGCATCGGTTTCCGCTGGTCGAGAGGTATTATCCTTTTTTTGTAAAAATCCTTCGTTAAATTATGAAGTTGTTAACAAATTTGAGCAATAATGGGCTTTATCCGCATCATTATAGGTGGGTTCAGTATCTACCGAACAATGCCAGAGGCGAGGGCAGGCTTAGGCATTGTAGGCGTACTCTGAATAGGACTGGGCTGCTGAACGTAAGTGATAAATACTTTAGTGTTACAAATTTTGTTTATTTAATAAATATTGTGCTTGAACTTTGAAGGCCATAACTAATTTGTGTTTTGTGAATAGGTGGAGTGGACGCCGTACGCAGACCCACAGCTGCACGGTCTGATTCCACCGACGACAGCTAAGGCTGAAGCCTCGGGGGTGGTTGTCTTCCCGCTGCTTTGCTTCGCTATTGTCGAGTGGCATCAGGTGGATTGGGTGGTACGTCAGTTCGGTGGCCTGCAGCACATCCCGACCTGGCCACTGAACATTGACGACATCCACAGGATGGATGGTCGGTTTGGCCGAGGCGAGTAGTTCCCGCAATTGCTTGGTGGGTGGCATGAGTTATGGGATGCTCGGGCCGACCATCGTCTACCCATACACCATCATATAGACCTTTGTCCTTCTCTGCCATATATGACTTGGTATCTGCAGTTGGCCCACACTGAGTTATTTGGTCAGGGTGACCAACACCTGATGGCGTCCATAACTAACGTCGACTAGACGATGCCCCTCCACCGTCAAGAGCGGTACAAGTCCTACGCGTGTGACCGCTTTGACGACACAATTCGCATCTCTTCTCACCGTTATGCTCAACATCATTCATGTTGTTGTGAATCCTGGAGCTGACGGGGCGGCATTTCTTCACTCGCATCATTTTAGGGTTGGGCCTAATACGGGGTCCGTCATAGTGTGGCCAATCATCCTCGTGACCTGTGAGTCGAAACTCTAATATGTAAACATTGAAGACCGACTCCATGCGATACATAGGATGTACAAATCACTTCCAATCAAGTCTTGCATAAGAGCAAGCTGCCAGGACGTGACGATAGGGAAGATGAAAAGCCTGAAAATATCCGCAATCACACTTACCCTCATCCAGTAGCACCTGGTAATTCTATTGTCTAGACCCAAGCACTGCCGCCAACTCTTCAACAGTGAAGTTAGTCCTCGACCGGTCAAACTGGTAAACATTCATAGTGTTGACATGCTTCGAGTTGAACTCTATGGCCTTCATTAACGTCTGTGAGAATTCAGCTCCGACTTAAAGTTGGGCAAGGGCCTCTGCACCCTTCCTAGCAAAAAGTTTATCCAAACGGAAATAACTTGACTTGACCAGTACCGTGATTGGAAAATTACGAGAACCCTTCATCACAGTGTTAATACACTCGGAGATATTTGTCGTCATGTGACCAAATCGATGACCTTCATCCGCATACTGCGCCCATTGTGACCGAGGCATTTCTTCAAGCCAGTTTGTGATTGCTATATTTTTGCCCCTCAGTCGGCCAAAATAATGAGCGAACTCATGTTGCGACTTCAAATATGCTGCGTTAATCAGAACCTTCTTCAAGTCCTTGTTCTTGAAGTGAGTCATAAAGTTGGCGGCAATGTGTCTTGTACAAAATGCCTGGAAGGCATGAGGTGGTTTCCACAAACTTTCCTCATCGTTCAGCGCACTATCAATTGATTTATGTCTGTCTGAAATCACTAAGACACCGAGTTGTGGTGTCACATGCTGTCGCAGATATGAAAGAAAGAACGACCAAACCTCCTCTGTCTCACCTTCAATAACGGCAAATGCAATAGGCAAAATGTTTGCATGGCCATCTTGAGCAATAGCCATCAGCAACGTCCCACCATATTTACCATATAAGTGGGTACCATCGATGGAAATAAGCGGCTTGCAATGTGATGAGCGGATAATTTATACGCTTTTTGGCATTGTTTTTAGTATGTTTTTAGTATGATCTAGTTACTTTTAGGGATGTTTTTATTAGTTTTTATGTTAAATTCACATTTCTGGACTTTACTATGAGTTTGTGTATTTTTCTGTAATTTCAGGTATTTTCTAGCTGAAATTGAGGGACTTGAGCAAAAATCAGATTCAGAGGTTGAAGAAGGACTGCTGATGTTGTTGGATTCTGACCTCCCTGCACTCAAAGTGGATTTTCTGGAGCTATAGAACTCCAAATGGTGCGCTTTTAACAGCGTTGGAAAGTAGACATCCAGGGATTTCCAGCAATATATAATAGTCCATACTTTTCCCGAGTTTAGACGACGCAAAAGGGCGTTGAACGCCAGTTCTACGCTGCAGTCTGGAGTTAAACGCCAGAAACACGTCACAAACCAGAGTTGAACGCCAAAAACACGTTACAACTTGGCGTTCAACTCCAAAAGAAGCCTCTGCACGTGTAAACTTTAAGCTCAGCCCAAGCATACACCAAGTGGGCCCCGGAAGTGGATTTATGCATCAATTACTTACTTCTGTAAACCCTAGTAGCTAGTTTAGTATAAATAGGACTTTTTACTATTGTATTTACATCTTATGATTTTTTAGTTCAACTTTGGATCATATTGATCACATTTGGGGGCTGGCCATTCGGCCATACCTGGACCTTCGTCACTTATGTATTTTCAACGGTAGAGTTTCTACACACCATAGATTAAGGTGTGGAGCTCTGCTGTTCCTCATGAATTAATACAAAGTACTACTGTTTTTCTATTCAATTCAACTTATTCTGCTTCTAAGATATCCATTCGCGCTTCAATATGAATGTGATGATCGTGACAGTCATCATCATTTCCTATGAACACGTGCCTGACAACCACTTCCGTTCTACCTTGGATTGAATGAGTATCTCTTGGATTCCTTAATCAGAATCTTCGTGGTATAAGTTAGAACCCATGGATGGCCATTCCTGAGATCCGGAAAGTCTAAACCTTGTCTGTGATATTCCGAGTAGGATCTGGGAAGGGATGGCTGTGACGAGCTTCAAACTCGCGAGTGCTGGGCATAGTGACAGACACAAAAGGATCAATAGATCCTATTCCAGTATGATCGAGAATCGACAGATGATTAGCCATGCAGTGACAGCGTATTGGACCATTTTCACTGAGAGGATAGGATGTAGCCATTGACAACGGTGATGCCTAACATACAGCTTGCCATGGAAAGGAGTAGGATTGATTGGATGAAGACAGCAGGAAAGCAGAGGTTCAGAGGGACGAAAGCATCTCTATACGCTTATCTGAAATTCTCACCAATGAATTACATAAGTATCTCTATCCTAGTTATATTTTATTTATCTTTTATTTATCACTTTATAAACCCATCTGAATCCGCCTAACTGAGATTTACAAGGTGATCATAGCTTGCTTCAAACCGACAATCTCCGTAGGATCGACCCTTACTCACGTAAGGTTTTATTACTTGGACGACCCAGTGCACTTGCTGGTTAGTTGTATTGAAGTTGTGACAAATTATGAATTAAGATTAGAGCACCAAGTTTTTGGAGCCATTACCAGGGATCACAATTTCGTGCACCAAGTTTTTGGCGCCGTTTCCGGGGATTGTTCGAGTTTTCGGCAAGCTTTTGGTCCGGTAACATCAGTGCCAAATTTTCGGTCCGGCAACAACACAAAGTTTTTGGCGCCGTTGCCGGGGATTGTTCGAGTTTGGACAACTGACGGTTCATTCTGTTGCTCAGATTAGGTAATTTTCTTTTTGTTTTATTTTTAAAAAAAAATATTTGTTTCCTTTTGTTTTCGTAAATTATTCAAAATTTTTAAGAATGAATTCTAGAGTTTCATGGTAACATGTTGAAGCCTGGCTGGCTGTAAAGCCATATCCAAATTCATTTGGACTGAGGCTTCCAAGTCATCATTACAAGAGCAAGCTAGTTGTTGCTAATCAAATTTGTTATTGTATGACTGATTTGTATCTTCTAAAGCTTGGCTGGCTATTAAGCCATGTCTAACCCTTGGATTGGAGCTTTACGCTAACATTGAAAGATTCCTAGAATTCTTATTAAAAATTTTTGAATTTCTTATTTTCTTTTTCCTATATGTTTTTCGAAAATAATATACAAAAATCCAAAAAAAATTAATAAAATCATAAAAATCAAAAATATTTTGTGTTTTTTGTTTGAGTCTTGAGTCAATTCTTAAGTTTGGTGTCAATTGCATTTTTTCTAAAAATTTATGCATTTTTCGAAAATTCATGCATTCATAGTGTTCTTCATGATCTTCAAGTTGTTCTTGGTAAGTCTTCTTGTTTGATCTTGATGTTTTCTTATTTTGTGTCTTTTGTTGTTTTTCATGTGCATCTTTGCATTCATAGTGTCTAAGCATTAAAGATTTCTAAGTTTGGTGTCTTGCATGTTTTCTTTCATTAAAAATCTTTCAAAAATAAGTTCTTGGTGTTCATCTTGACATTCAAAGTGTTCTTGGTGTTCATCTTGACATTCATAGTGTTCTTGCATGCATCACATGTTTTGATTCATAATTTTCATGTTGTGAGTCTTTTTCATGTTTTTCTCTTTCATCATTAAAAATTCAAAATTCAAAAATATATCTTCCCCTTTTTCACTCATAAAATTCGAAAATTTGAGTTGACTTTCTCAAAAATTTTTAAAATCTAGTTTCTTATGAGTCAAATCAAATTTTGAATTTAAAAATCTTATCTTTTCAAAATCTTTTTCAAAAATCATATCTTTTTCATTTTTCTTAATTTTACATCATATTTTCGAAAATATTATCAACAATTAATGTTTTGATTCAAAAATTTCAAGTTTGTTACTTACTTGTTAAGAAAGATTCAAATTTTAAGTTCTATAATCATATCTTGTGATTTCTTGTGAATCAAGTCATTAATTGTGATTTTAAAAATCAAATCTTTTTCAAAACTAATTTCAATCATATCTTTTCAAAAATATCTTTTTATCTTATCTTTTTCAAAATCATATCTTTTTAATTCTACCTTTTCATATCATATCTTTTTCAAATATCTTTTCTAAATTCTTATCTTCTTATCTTTTAAAAATTGATTTTTAAAATTTGTTTCAACTAACTAATTAACTTTTTGTTTGCTTCTTATCTCTTTCAAAACTACCTAACTACTCTTTCCTCTCTAATTTTCGAAAATACCTCCATCTTTTTCAAAAATTCTTTTTAATTAATTAACTGTCTCAATTTTTAATTTTAATTTTAATTTTATCTTAATTTTCGAAAATCATTAACTCCTTTCAAAAATTATTTTCGAAAATTTCTCTCTCTCATCTTCTTCTATTTATTTATTCACTTACTAACACTTCTCTTCATCTCATATCTCTGCTCTCCTCACCCTTGTGCTTGGATTCTCCTCCCTTCTCTTTCCTTACATTACATTCTTTTCTTCTTCTACTCACACAAAGGAATCTCTATACTGTGACATAGAGGATTCCATATTTTTTTTGTTATTCCCTTCTTTGTCATATGAGCAGGAGCAAGGACAAGAACATTCTTGTTGAAGCAGGTCCTGAACCTGAAAGGACTCTGAAAAGGAAACTAAGAGAAGCTAAAAGACAACATTCCAGAGACAACCTTACAGGAAATTTCGAATAAGAAGAGGAGATGGCAGCCAAAAATAATAATAATGCAAGGAGGATGCTTGGTGACTTTACTGAACCTAATTCCAATTTACATGGAAGAAGCATCTCCATTCCTGCCATTGGAGCAAACAACTTTGAGCTGAAACCTCAATTAGTTTCTCTGATGCAGCAGAAATGCAAGTTTTATGGATTTCCATCTGAAGATCCTTTTCAGTTCTTGACTGAATTCTTGCAGATATGTGATACTGTTAAGACTAATGGAGTAGATCCTGAAGTCTACAGGCTCATGCTTTTTCCATTTGCTGTACGAGACAAAGCTAGAGTGTGGTTGGACTCTCAACCCAAAGATAGCCTGAACTCTTGGGATAAGCTGGTCACGGCTTTCTTAGCCAAGTTCTTTCCTCCTCAAAAGCTTAGTAAGCTTAGAGTGGATGTTCAAACCTTCAGACAGAAAGAAGGTGAATCCCTCTATGAACTTGGGAGAGATACAAGCAACTGACCAAAAAGTGCCCTTCTGACATGCTTTCAGAATGGACCATCCTGGATATATTCTATGATGGTCTGTTTGAATTAGCTAAGATGTCATTGGATACTTCTGCAGGTGGATCCATTCACCTAAAGAAAATGCCTGCAGAAGCTCAAGAACTCATTGACATGGTTGCTAACAACCAGTTCATGTACACTTCCGAGAAGAATCCTGTGAGTAATGGGACGCCTCAGAAGAAGGGAGTTCTTGAAATTGATACTTTGAATGCCATATTAGCTCAGAATAAAATATTGACTCAGCAACTCAATATGATTTCTCAGAGTCTGAATGGAATGCAAGCTGCATCCAACAGTACTCAAGAGGCATCTTCTGAAGAAGAGGCTTATGATCCTGAGAACCCTGCAATAGCAGAGGTAAATTATATGGGTGAACCTTATGGAAAAACCTATAACCCCTCATGGAGAAATCACCCAAATTTTTCATGGAAGGATCAACAAAAGCCTCAACAAGGCTTTAATAATGGTGGAAGAAACAGGTTTAACAGTAGTAAACCTTTTCCATCATCCACTCAGCAAAAGACAGAGAATTCTGAGCAGAATCCATCTAGCTTAGCAAATTTAGTCTCTGATCTATCTAAGGCCACTCTGAGTTTCATGAATGAAACAAGGTCATCCATTAGAAATTTGGAGGCACAAGTGGGCCAGCTGAGTAAAAGGATCACTGAAATCCCTCCTAGTACTCTCCCAAGCAATACAGAAGAAAATCCAAAAGGAGAGTGCAAGGCCATTGATATAACCATCATGGCCAAATCCAAGGAGGAAGGGGAGGACGTGAATCCCAAGGAGGAAGACATCCTGGGACGTCCAGTGATCAACAAGGAGTTTCCCTTTGAGGAACCAAAAGAATCTAAGGCTCATCTAGAGACCATAGAGATTCCATTAAATCTCCTTACGCCCTTCATGAGCTCTGATGAGTATTCCTCTTCTGAAGAGAATGAGGATGTTACTGAAGAGCAACTTGCCAAGTTGCTTGGTGCAATCATGAAGCTGAATGCCAAGTTATTTGGTAATGATACTTGGGATGATGAACCTCCCTTGTTCACCAATGAACTGAGTGATCTGGATCAACTGAGATTGCCTCAGAAGAAACAGGATCCTGGAAAGTTCTTAATACCTTGTACCATAGGCACCATGACCTTTGAGAAGGCTCTATGTGACCTGGGGTTAGGAATAAACCTCATGCCACTCTCTGTAATGGAGAAACTGGGAATCTTTGAGGTACAAGCTGCTAGAATCTCATTAGAGATGGCAGACAATTCCAGAAAATAGGCTTATGGACAAGTAGAGGACATGTTAGTAAAGGTTGAAGGCCTTTACATCCCTGCTGATTTCATAATCCTAGACACTGGGAAGGATGAGGATGAATCCATCATCCTTGGAAGACCCTTCCTAGCCACAGCAAGAGCTGTGATTGATGTAGACAGAGGTGAATTAGTCCTTCAATTGAATAGGGACTCCTTTGTGTTTAAAGCACAAGGTTATCATCCTGTAAACATGGAAAAGAGGCACGATAAGCTTCTCTCACTGCAGAGTCAACCAAAGCCCCCACAGTCAAACTCTAAGTTTGGTGTTGGGAGGCCTCAGCCAAACTCTAAGTTTGGTGTTGAACTCCCATATCCAAACTCTAAGTTTGGTGTTGGGAGTCTATAAAATTGACCTGATCACCTGTGTGGCTCCATGAGAGCCCACTGTCAAGCTATTGACATTAAAGAAGCGCTTGTTGGGAGGCAACCCAATTTTTTATTTATTTAATTTAATTTTATTTTTATTGTTCTTTCATGGTTTATTAGGTTCATGATCATGTGGAGTCACAAAATAAAAAGAAAAATTAAAAATAGAATCAAAAATAGCAGAAGAAAAATCACACCCTGGAGGAGGGACTTACTGCCGTTTAAACGCCAGTAAGGAGCATCTGGCTGGCGTTCACGCCAGAACAGAGCATGGAGCTGGCACTGAACGCTAGAAACAAGCATGAAGCTGGCATTCAACGCCAGAAATATGCTGCATATGGGCGTTGAACGCCCAGAACAAGCATCAATTCGGCGTTTAAACGCCAGAATTGCATGCAAAGGCATTTTACATGCCTCAATGGTGCAGGGATGTAAATCCTTGACACCTCAGGACCTGTGGACCCCACAGGATCCCCACCGACCCTCACTCATATTCTTCCCTCTTCTCAATGTTCATCCTCTCTTCCCAATAAACAACCTTCCCTAAAACCCTTCACCAATCACCTCAATTTCTCTTCCCTATTACCACCTACCACCAGTCACATCCATCAACTCTTCTCCATACACCCCACCTACCTTCAAAATTCAAAATCTCTTTCCCACCCAAGCCCACCCATATAGCCGAATACACACATCCCTCCATCTCTTCCATATCTTCTTCTTCTTCTGCTTGAGGGCGAGCAACATTCTAAGTTTGGTGTGGTAAAAGCATAGCTTTTTTGTTTTTCCATAACCATTGATGGCACCTAAGGCCAGAGAAACCTCTAGAAAGAGAAAAGGGAAGACAAAAGCTTCCACCTCCGAGTCATAGGAGATGGAGAGATTCATCTCACGGGTCTATAGCTCAGTGGTAGAACATTTGACTGCAAATCAAGAGATCCCTGAGATACCTCAGGGGATACATTTTCCTCCACACAACTATTGGGAGCAACTAAGAGTGGAACATCGAGAGCACTCCATCATCCTCCATGAAATTAGAGAAGATCAAAGAGCAATGAGGGAGGAGCAAAAAAGACATAAAAGAGCTCAAGGACATCATTGGTTCCTCAAGAAGGAAACGCCACCATCACTAAGGTGGATTCATTCCTTGTTCTTAAATTTTCTGTTTTTCATTTTCTTATGCTAAATGTTTATCTATGTTTGTGTCTTTATTACATGATCATTAGTGTCTAAGTGTCTATGCCTTAAGGTAGTGAATATGAATCCATCAACTCTCTTAAATGAAAAAATGTTTTAAAAACAAAAGAACAAGAAGTACATGAGTTTCGAATTTATCCTTGAATTTAGTTTAATTATATTGATGTGGTGACAATACTTTTTGTTTTTTGAATGAATGCTTGAACAGTGCATATGTCTTTTGAAGTTGTTGTTTAAGAATGTTAAATATGTTGGCTCTTGAAAGAATGATGGTAAGGAGAAATGTTATTTGATAATCTGAAAAATCATAAAAATTGATTCTTGAAGCAAGAAAAAGCAGTGAATACAGAAAGCTTGCAGAAAAAAAAAGAAAAAAATGGCAAAAAAATAGAAAAAGAAAAAGCAAGCAGAAAAAGCCAAAAGCTATTAAAACCAAAAGGCAAGAGCAAAAAGCCAATAACCCTTAAAACCAAAAGGCAAGGGTAAATAAAAAGGATCCCAAGGCTTTCAACATCAGTGGATAGGAGGGCCTAAAGGAATAAAATCCCGGCCTAAGCGGCTAAACCAAGCTGTCGCTAACCATGTGCTTGTGGCGTGAAGGTGTCAAGTGAAAACTTGAGACTGAGCAGTTAAAGTCAAGGTCCAAAGCAAAGGAAGAGTGTGCTTAAGAACCCTGGACACCTCTAATTGGGGACTTTAGCAAAGCTGAGTCACAATCTGAAAATGTTCACCCAGTTATGTGTCTGTGGCATTTATGTATCCGGTGGTAATACTGGAAAACAAAGTGCTTAGGGACACGGCCAAGACTAATAAAGTAACTATGTTCAAGAATCAACATACTGAACTAGGAGAATCAATAACACTATCTGAACTCTGAGTTCCTATAGATGCCAATCATTCTGAACCTCAATGGATAAAGTGAGATGCCAAAACTATTCAAGAGGCAAAAAGCTACAAGTCCTGCTCATCTGATTGGAGCTATGTTTCATTGATAGTTTGGAATTTATAGTATATTCTCTTCTTTTTATCCTATTTGATTTTCAGTTGCTTGGGGACAAGCAACAATTTAAGTTTGGTATTGTGATGAGCGGATAATTTATACGCTTTTTGGCATTGTTTTTAGTATGTTTTTAGTAGGATCTAGTTACTTTTAGGGATGTTTTTATTAGTTTTTATGTTAAATTCACATTTCTAGACTTTACTATGAGTTTGTGTATTTTTCTGTGATTTCAGGTATTTTCTGGCTGAAATTGAGGGACTTGAGCAAAAATCAGATTCAGAGGTTGAAGAAGGACTGCTGATGCTGTTGGATTCTGACCTCCCTGTACTCAAAGTGGATTTTCTGGAGATACAGAACTCCAAATGGCGCGCTCTCAACGGCGTTGGAAAGTAGACATCCAGGGATTTCCAGCAATATATAATAGTCCATACTTTTCCCGACTTTAGACGATGCAAAAGGGCGTTGAACGCCAGTTCTACGCTGCAGTCTGGAGTTAAATGCCAGAAACACGTCACAAACCAGAGTTGAACGCCAAAAACACGTTACAACTTGGTGTTCAACTCCAAAAGAAGCCTCTGCACGTGTAAACTTCAAGCTCAGCCCAAGCATACTCCAAGTGGGCCCCGGAAGTGGATTTATGCATCAATTACTTACTTCTGTAAACCCTAGTAGCTAGTTTAGTATAAATAGGACTTTTTACTATTGTATTTACATCTTATGATTTTTTAGTTCAACTTTGGATCATATTGATCACGTTTGGGGGCTGGCCATTCGGCCATGCCTGGACCTTCATCACTTATGTATTTTCAACGGTAGAGTTTCTACACACCATAGATTAAGGTGTGGAGCTCTGCTGTTCCTCATGAATTAATACAAAGTACTACTGTTTTTCTATTCAATTCAACTTATTCCGCTTCTAAGATATCCATTCACACTTCAACATGAATGTGATGATCGTGACAGTCATCATCATTCCCTATGAACACGTGCCTGACAACCACTTCCGTTCTACCTTGGATTGAATGAGTATCTCTTGGATTCCTTAATCAGAATCTTCGTGGTATAAGTTAGAACCCATGGATGGCCATTCCTGAGATCCAGAAAGTCTAAACCTTGTCTGTGGTATTCCGAGTAGGATCTGGGAAGGGATGGCTATGACGAGCTTCAAACTCGCGAGTGCTGGGCGTAGTGACAGACGCAAAAGGATCAATGGATCCTATTCCAGTATGATCGAGAACCGACAGATGATTAGCCATGCAGTGATAGCGCATTGGACCATTTTCACTGAGAGGACAGGATGTAGCCATTGACAACGGTGATGCCTAACATACATCTTGCCATGGAAAGGAGTAGGATTGATTGGATGAAGACAGCAGGAAAGCAGAGGTTCAGAGGGACGAAAGCATCTCTATACGCTTATCTGAAATTCTCACCAATGAATTACATAAGTATCTCTATCCTAGTTATGTTTTATTTATCTTTTATTTATCACTTTATAAACCCATCTGAATCCGCCTGACTGAGATTTACAAGGTGACCATAACTTGCTTCAAGCCGACAATCTCCGTGGGATCGACCTTTACTCACGTAAGGTTTTATTACTTAGACGACCCAGTGCACTTGCTGGTTAGTTGTATCGAAGTTGTGACAAATTATGAATTAAGATTAGAGCACCAAGTTTTTCGATCCATTACCAGGGATCACAATTTTGTGCACCACAATGCTTGAAAGCCTCAACACACGGTGAAAACGTCCAAAAAAACCGATGAAACATGACTGTGTCGGCTGCACCAGGCCAAGGCTGTATCACAAGTTGCACCCAAGTACCTAAAGACCCATTATCGATTAGCACATATAGATAGTGTATTTTTTAACTTTGTTGTTTTATTACCTCTTTTAATTTTATTTTGTTGCAGCATTGAAGAAGCTTGTGCTGCTCATCCTACAGCTGACGTGTTCATCAATAATTTTGCATCATTTTGAAGGTAAATGGTGTTATTGTTTTGAATTTTCAACATATAAAGTAGTATTCTATCATTATAATTTAGGCAGTTTGGGTTTAAGATTCATTGATTTAGGATCTAAGCTTTATATACATTGCCACCGGTGCTGTCGAAATGGATTGGTGGTGGCAGGACAACGTGAACTTTGCAAGTGCGAGAGTGAGAGACTATCTGCCTCTCTATCTCTGGTTCTCTGGCTCTCTGGATCTAAAACTCAAATTTTCTCTACCTCTCAAACTTTCTATGATAGTGTGACTGGATGACTGCATCTCTGTCTTTCTAGTCTCTGGCTCACTGCTGCTCTTCTCCTCCCCTTAGCTGCCAGTTCAAGTAAGGTAAGATCTCCCCTTTTTTCCTCTTCATTTCAATGTTCAATATCTTGTACTTGTTCTATATTGTTTTCTTCTTTGTTTTGTTATAAATATGCATGTGATGTATTACTGATGATTCTACTGAGATTGGTTTACAAATCCAATCAGTTACTTGTTCTGTAATGAATTTTTGTTTTAAGTTATTAATCTGTATGATTGAATGTTCTCTGCTACATTAAATTGAATTTATTTATTAAATTTTTTAGTTGAATTTTGCTTGCTCTGTATCTTATTTTGAATTGATTAAAATGAATGATGAATTTTTTATTATTGAATTTTGGTTGTTGTTGAATTTTCATTCAATTAAAAAGAGAAAAAAGGAACTAAAAGAAAAAGAAGAAAGTTAGTGTATTTGCTGTTGGCATGTTGCTGTTGTGCATGAGATGATGATTGTGTTGTTTACATGAATATTGCTTTGGTGAATGGTGATGATTGAAATTAATCTTTATGTTTTTTTTAATCCTGAATTACAATGGTGAATTTTTGTTATTGCATTGAGTTCAATTGTTGAATTTTTGCTCTTATATTTTGGCAATTCCTTATCTTGATAATGATGAGTTTGAAGAACTTCTCCAAGGACCTCCTCCACTTGTTCTTGATAATGAAGATGGTAACACGGAAGCTTGTGATACTCGTGAAGATTTCACTATAAGAAAAATGCTGAATACCGTCAGATTTACCATCGGATTTAGCGTCACACATTAGCGTCGGCTTTACTGGAAGATTTATCGACGGTTTAGGCGTCAAATTTGTCAGGTCAAATAATTACTAGCGGATTTTTCTTTCATACAGTAAATTCACTGGTAATAATTGGAGAAAAATTGGGAATATAGGCATGAAATTTAGTGTGAATTTACCGGCAGAAAAACCGCCGATGAACCTAATTAGTGGAACGCTGCGTTTTGGTGACCTGCAATACATTATCGTCGGATTTATCTGTCGGTAAATTCAATAGTAAACTTTCACTAAATTCAAAACGCAAACCTTTCCCCCTCATTTTTGAAACACACACACTCTCTCTAACCTTCTCCTCTCTCTTTCTCTCTTCTCTCTACCTCCGACCACCCTCTGTCAGTGTCGACCACCTGCATTCTTCTCCAAAGACTTCATGGACTCGCCTTGATCCTGTTTTGTTGCCTGAAACAAAGCTTCTCCCTCTGTCTCTGCCGTCGTTGGTACCGCTGCCACTGCTACATCTTCTATTGCCGGAGCTACGTCTCTCCTCCCTCCTCCAAGTAGTTTGTCCTCATTCTTCTCCCTATTTCATCATCGTTTTTACTTTATTTTAAATAAAAAAACCCTAACCCATTTTTGAACCCTAACCCTAACCCCGTTTTTACTTTCTTCAGTTGGCTCTGTTTTATATATTAATGCGTGTTTATATTTTTTTTCTTTATTATTATCATAATAAATTTCATTTTAGTGTTCTTATTCATTGACACGAAATTATTCTAAGTAAGCTATTTGTGTGCTATGATTTTTTGGGTAGCTCATCATCCTAATATTAATGTTATTATTGAGTTACTTAGACAGGATAATTTTTTGTCATTTTTGTTAACTATTTGCTTATTAGATTATTCTAATTTAGTTTTGTACTAAGTTCTTTTGGTCTGTTTCTAAATGTTGTATAGGTATTGTTGAATTGAATGTTGAACCATATGTTAAAGATGAGGGTATTGGCGGGTTATGATATGTTCAGGTAAATGGTATGTAATAATATTGAATATGTTAGTTTTTTTAGTTCAATTGACAATTAAAGTTTTGGATATGAAAAGATATATGAATGGTTCCTTGTTGCTATCACTACAAGAATTTGACAAATTAGTGATGAACTTTTGCGAGAAATATTTTTTGTCACTAATCCCTCACTAACTAGTAAGAAATTAGTGACGCACTAATGACAAAATTAATAAACGGTCACAAAATATCCAAACTCGAGAAAAGAAACTAGTTAGCGAGAGATTCATGAGTAAGTTTGTTTCTCGCAAATTGAGTTTTATAGCTAAAAAAAGAGCGGAAAAAGTTTTCTCACTAATTTGTCACAAATTAATTAGCAAGTGACAATGTTCTAGCAAATCAGTCACTTAAGAGTTCAATCGAATAAAAGTAAAGTAGCAAGGGATATTGTTGTCACTGTTCCGTCCCAAGTGTTTGATATACAATTAGTGAGAAATAATTCACACACTAGTTCGTTGCAAAGTAAATTTTGTGCGAAAAGGGTAATTAGTGAGGAACAATGTTCCTTGTAAAACTCGGTTAATTAATATATAATTAACCCACAAATTAGAATTTTTTTTCTAGAAAATGAGAAATGAGATTTTTATGATTTAATATGATAGAGAAAATTAAAACGAGAATTTTGACACCAATTTTAAAGAAATCGGCCCAAGATTGAGCCGAACTGGCCAAATCGGGCCAACCGAACCCATGTTGGGCCCAAGGCCCAGCCAAGCATCACTCAATTTAGAGAGTTCAGCACTCTCTCTCTCCCTCAAGCAAACACACACGCTGAAATTAGAAAGGGAAAAGGGGAAAACATGAAACCCTTGTTCCAATTCACTTCCAATTTCTATTGATCATAACTTTTGATCCGGAGCTCCGATTGACACACCGTTTGAAGCGACATGACCATGGCGTCGATCTCTACAAAACCTACACAATTATTCTTGAGGTAAGACACAGATTCTTCTTCGAATTTACAGCCCTTGATTTCGAGTTTCTTGGGCAAAAATCTTGAAATTTTGAGCTCCTTTGTGTTATAGGATCTAATAAACTTGAAGGGAAGGCTTGTTCTTGCCTCCTTGGTCCTTGGGTAAGGTAAAAAATCTCAAACCCTAGTAAAAATTCTGAATTTATTGTATTGGTTATTGAGTTATTGTGTTTGGGTATGATAATTGTGGCTTAGGAAGTGTGTATGTGCATAGTGAAGCTTGATTGATATCTTGGAAAGCTTGGAAAGGAGCTTTGTGCTTGGAAATCTGATTTTGGGAGCTTTGAGACATTGGAAGTTGAGGGAAAAAGTGAAATTTAAAGTGTTCCGGGTTAGACAGGAATCGGCCAAGGTATGGTTTCGGTTTCCTGTATCTAAAATGTAATGTGGTGTGAAAACTTAGGCTAGAGACCCTAAGATAGGAATCGGACTATTGATGTTGTTGATTGGTTGAAATAAATTGTGTTGTATGTGATTAGTGGATTCTAAAATGTTGATATGATTGTTGGATGATGTGGATTAAGTTGAAAATATGTGGATAATGATAGAATGATTGTGAGTGGTGATAATTGTTGGCAAAGCATGCAATGTTATATGTGATATGGGTTAATATGTTTAATTGGCGATAAGGTTGAGGTTCTTGTTGATGAGCATGATTTGGAGTGTGATATTCATATGTGTATATATATGGTGATTGATGAACTTGAATGTTTGATTGGAAATTGTGATATGAAATGTTGATTATGAATTGAATCATTGAGTTGAGATTTGGATAAATATGGAAGAGTTTGTGGATTGAGGATTTAATGAGAGCTTGTAAATGATGGATATTTATTGATTGAGTTTTGGTTGGTTTTGAATGGAGTTGGAAGTGCATGTTTTGAAAATTGGGAGTTTATGAACTTTGGTAAAAATAGAATTTTGATGAATTTCAACGGATCATATCTTGAACTATTGTTTTTGGAATTTGATGATTTTTATACCAAATAAAAGATAACTTCATAAGCTTTAAAATGGTTTAAATTTGGTTGAAATCTAAATTTTATGGAAGGGGATATGATCATTGAAAGTTTGGGCCTAAAATCTGAATTCTGCAAAATTTGTGATTTCTGGTTTGTGTGCGCACGCACACCTTGTGGAGTTCTGGACCTGTGCGCACACACACACAGGGAAGTGGCTGCGGCTGGGAGCGCTAGCACGCCCTGTGCGCGAACACAAACAATAAGGTTTTGCAAGCTGTGCATACGCACAGCTCTGTGCGTACGCACACGTTGGGAATGACACTCTGTTGATGGCGCTAGCACACCTTGTGCGCACACTGAACATTGGAAATTTTACTTTCTGTGCATACACACAAGCCTGTGTGCACGCACACTTTTTGAAATTACTTCTGGGCGTGCGCACGCACACCCTTGTGCATACGCACACGACCCTGTTCTTTTCTAAAGCTTTTGTTTTCAAGTCTTTCACATTTCTGACAAGCTTGTAACCTTCCAAGATGTTGTTTCACACTTATAAACCCCCAATTTCATCCTTTAAATCTTAGATCAATATAGAATTCCTAGTGATTAAGAGGAAGCTAGGGAAAGGGGTAGCTTGTGGATGAAGAAAGGGGATATTATGATGAGTTATGATTAATGATGATGATATGAGTTGTTAAAGAGGATGGTGGAGTGCTGAGTATGATATGAACCGAAAGGGCTGAGTATGATATGAGCCGAAAGGGCTGAATGTGTTATGAGCCGAAATGGCTGAATGTGTTATGAGCCGAATGGCTGTGTGTGATGATGGTTTATGGCTGATAATGAATTGTGATATGTAAGCTGGATGGCTGAGATGAATGTAAATGTATGGCTGTGATTGAATGCATATATGCTGAATTGTTGATATTGTGATTATTGCACTCCACCTATCTAAGATACGAGTTTTCCTGGGTGAAAGCATTGGCTAGCCACCACGTGCTCCAAGTGGAGACTTGATACTCTGCTGACCATATGTTGTAAGTGTGGCCGGATACTATGAAAGTTTTGGCTGAGCTCGCCCCCGTGAACATATACCATTGAGGGTTTTGGATGTGAAATTATGATTTATATTGTGAATAACTCGAGTTGGAGATGCACGACAAAGGGACAGTCCAATGGTTAGCTACCAGGACTTGTCGGGTTGGCTTTACAACCAAAAAATGAGACTCATTAGCCACTAGGACAGGCATGCATCATATGCATTATATGTGATTTGTTTGGAATGCCTAATTGTCTGCATATTTACTTGCTAATTTTCTAATTGCCATATCTGCTTCCTACTTGTGCATTTCTTGAGTGATATACTTGTGTTTGCAAATCATTACTGTTGGCGGTTGGGAGGTTCGAAGGGTTTGGAAAGGGGATAATTAGTTAGACTGAAGATCCTTAAGTTAGTCGCCTATTTTCTTTCTCATGGTTTAGTATATTTATATGCTTTGGTTATGACTGGACGTTCTAAGATTGCCTTTGGCTTTTCCAGAACATTATATGATAGATATTTGGGCGCTGGTACCATGCTGAGAACTTCCGGTTCTCAGTCATGCAGATTTTGTAGTTTTCAGATGCAGGACATGAGGCTCCTCGCTGAGGCATTGATGACCTGTCATCATGTCATATTTTTCTATGCTTTTTCATACAAGAAATTGATGATTAGTGCTTAAATATTGCATTCTTTTGTGCTTAAATGGTATATTTTTTTGATCTTTTAATTTTATAAACTTTGTAGGAAATAAGAAGAAAAAGAAGCAAAAAAAAGCACAAAATAAGCTAAAAAGAAGAAAAGAAAAATTTTGGGCACGCTTTGAAGATTGAGCACGTTTTGGAACCTTAGGCCACGCTTTTAAAAGCGTAGCCCATAACCATGAAGCCTTGGCATTAGTGACATGATACAGATGCATTAATAACTAAAGCATGCATGCATTTAATTATTAATGCTTTATGCATGCAGTATCATGAATTATCATGTATTAATGTTTATGCATGCATGAAACATTTAATTAATAATGCCAAATGAATGAAATAAATGAATGCTACGGCATTACTAAGAATGCATTATTAAATCAATTATTTGCGTTAATGAATGCATGCATGAAATCTTCATTAGTAATGCACAATTGGCACTAACGGATCAAGTGATGTTAATTGGCATTTCTAATCAATTAAACAAATGAATGCATGCATGAATTATTTGATTATTAAAGCGTTGAAAGGAATGAACGCTAGCATTCACTTGTGTGAACTTTTGCGTGACATTGGCACCAAAAGAAAAAAAGGGCAAGGAAGAGCGTTCAATTAAATGAACGCTAGCGTTCACACAAGCAAACTTTCTCAGGCATTCACCATGAAGGGAATAGTGCGCACTAAAAGCCCAATAAAGCAAGAAGCCACGTTCAAAGAAGTGAACGTAGCGTTTATTCTTGTGAATGTTTTCAGGCTTATGGAAGCTTGGAAGCAAGGCCAGCGCACTAAGAGCCCAACAAAACAAAGGGTAGCGTTCAAACAAGGCAACGCAGCGCTCAAATTGTGAACGCTCATGGAGACCAAAGGCGCACCAAAGGCAGGCCTTGGAAAAGTGAACAGAACGTTCACTAACCAAATGGAGTGCTCCCCTGGGAGCTAACCAAGCAACCCTAACCCATGCCGCTTGAACCAAGCCATCCGGATTCACTCTTCTTCAAATCCAAACCAAGCAAAGTCCATTATCATCACTCAAAGGCACAAGAGATAGTTAGAATAGGAATTTCATTTTAATTGTAATTTGTTTACAATTTCAATTTCATTTTGTAAAGCCTATATAAAGGCATCAATTTCATTTCATTAGGGAGGCTGGCTCTGCTAGATAGCAATAGGGGTAGGAGTAGGAGTAGAATAGAGAGCTCTTTGCTTAAATTTTCCTTTGTGAACTTGAGAATTGGAAATCAGATCTGGATTTTCTTTTCTTTTCTGTTTCATTTTCCTTCCTCTGTAATTTCCTTTCTGTTTTGATCGAGAGAGCAATTGAGCTTTTGGCTTCCTTTCTGTTTTTGCTATTTCATAGAAATTGTTAATTTCTCTTTGAAGATTTCAGAATTGATCTAAGTCTTCTTGCTGATTTACTCTTCTGCACTTCTACTTCTCTGCAATTTTTACATTTCTGTTCTTGCTTCAATTTGATTTACCCTTCCTGCAAGTTTAAGATTATGTCAATTGTTCTGAGTTCTAATTTACTGCTTCTATTTAATTTTCCAGCACCCAGCCCCCTTTACATTTTGCTGTAATTTACTTTTCTTGCTCTTTAAGCTTTTGTCCAATCTACATTTTGCTGATTTATATTGACTACAATTTACATTCCTTGTTCTTTAAGTTTTTGCCATTTCACATTCTGCACTTTACAATTTCTGCAAATTTACATTCTGCTGTTCAATTTCATCTAACTCACCAATGTTAGCTTGACTAAACTAATCACCTAACTAAAATTGCTTGATCCATCAATCCCTGTGGGATCGACCTCACTCTTGTGAGTTATTACTACTTGATGCGACCCGGTGCACTTGCCGGTGAGTTTGTGTGGAAATCTAATTTCCACTCATCAAGTTTTTGGCGCCGTTGCCGGGGATTGATATAGATCGACAATGATTAAGTGGGTGAGAAGTCTACATTAAGTATTTTCTTTGTTTTTGTTCTTTTAATTTCTGATTTGAGTTGAATTCAAGGTGTTTGAGTTATTGCCTCACTAAGAAATCCTTCTTTGAGATATGAATTTCAATTTTCATTGGTGTTGTATTTTACAAAATTTAAATGGAGTTCAACTCATCTTGTGATCAAACAAATTTTATGGGATATTATTACCCACCATCACCAATTTCTAATGATGGCTGGGAATATCACCAACAAATTATAGATCCTGAGCACTCCAATCCATGGAGATATGTCTCAGAACCACAAGATGAGCAAGAGAATTATATGGGATATTGCCCACTACCACAAATTGATTCAAGTCAGTATTCTAATGGTGGCTGGGAATATCACCAAGAATCAACAAATTATGAGCAATCCAACCAATGGGGACATGCTAATTAAGATAATTCCATGGAATACTACCCCCAACACCACAAAATAATTCATGTTATTATGCTAATGGTGGATGAGAGTATCAACAAGGAATGAAAGAGTATGAACACCTCCCAGAGCCACAAGATGACTCGTACTGCTATAACAATCACTCATATTGTGACTGGGAGGGGCAAAATCAAAGAGATCTTGATGATCCATACTTTGTTCATCAAGAAACATCATCACTGGAGTGTGCTTTCAATAAAATCATGCAAAATTGTCCACCAAGGCCACAAGATGATCCATACTGTGATAAATTCAACAATTCTTCAAGTTGTGCTTGGGAGGATAAAAATCAGAGAGCACCCAATATGTCATACTCCATCAATCAAGAGCCATCATCACTTGAGCAAACCTTCAATTCATTCATGCAAAATTATCCACCCTCACCTCCCAGTTTCTCATTTGAAAATTTTTCATCACTTGATTTTGCCTCAACACAAAGTTTCCTCCAAGATCCATACAACTCAGCCCACCAACCACAAAATTCATTCCACAATTCACAAAACTCATTCCACACCCCTCAACACAAATTCACCACAACACATCCATATCACCAAAATCACTCTCAACCTTCATCTCTTGAGCTAGCAGTTGAGAATTACCTTCAATGGTCCAAAGAATCCTTAGAAAACTGATGCCAAGTCATTGAAAGACAAGGACAACTCTTGGAAAAACACAAACAATCATGGAAAGAAATCCTCTTCAAGAAGATGGATGGGCATTTAGAGCAAAGAAGGATAAACTTAGGAGTGCCAATTATTGAGGATAAAGAACAATCTGTGAGTGAGGAAGTGGAAGAGCAAGAACAAAAGGTCCCTGTGTCAAGTGAAATTGCAATGAAGGATGAGGAACATGAGCCAAGGATTTTATATTCACAGAGGCTAATTGAAGTGACAATGGAACATGAAGACTCCCTCCCAAAGGACTTAATGGAAGATCAAGCAGAAGAAGGGGAGGAAGCCAATCAAGAAGATTCACGCTCAATTGAAGCTGAGGATTACATAGATGAAGGGCTCATTGAGCCAGCAATTCAAAAGGCTCTGGATGAAGATAAAACTCCAATAATCACATAGCAACCAAGTCTTGAATCCAAAAGAACTAAAGGCAACCAACAAGAGCACCAATCCTACCCCTGATTCAGCAAGCAAGCTCAATCAAGCCATTAACAAAAGAAAGCTTGCTAAGGAGAGACCAAGACAGGGGACAATAGCTGAATCTTCTCCCCCCTTGAGGTCATTCCTCTTAACAAACTGAAGAAGAGGAAGAAAGTGCAGAACAACATGTCAAGTTAATGACACTAAAAGAGCACTTGTTGGGAGGTAACCCAACCTTAGGTAACATTTCATTCCTTTGCTTTGTTCATTTTCTCTGTCTGTTTTGTTTAAATTTCAATAAATTGGCTTATGATTACATTCTAAGTTTGGTGTTGCCCTGAAACAATTTATTTTCAATCTTTCTGGATGATTGCATCAAAAATGAAAGTGTCACACTGAGATTGTAAGTTTAGTGTGCCACTTATTTTCTATGCAAGAAATCCAGCAACACCACTTGTCTGCATAATCATAATGCCTCTGCAGTGTTATTCTTTTCTTTTGGTTTGACACTTTGTTATTCTGTTTACTTTAGTTATTTCTTTATTTTTAATGCTTTTATTTATTTTGCTTCTTGACTGTTTTTATTAAATACCTCACCAAGAAATTCTTACTCATGACAGATTCTTGGCTTGGTGATTGTATTTAACATATAACAGTTCCTTGTGTTTAGTTTTAGTTCAAATAAATTGACATATGGTTGCATTCTAAGTTTGGTGTTGCTATGCAACAAAATTTGGTTTCAATCCTTACTAGATACTTGCATCAATTCCAAGTGAAAGTGTCACACTAAGTTTGGTGTGCCACTTATCTTTTATGCCATGTATCATGCACACCCTCTTATGTTTGCAATCACAATGTCTCTGTCTCTGTGCCTTCATGGTTATCTTTAATTTTACTTGCTTAAAACACATGTACTACTAACATTTCATTGTGTAAGACACTCATGATCCATCTTAGCCCCATCACCACTGTTCTAATTGTTGCTTGAGGATGAGCAAGCATTCTGAAGTTGGTAGGGGAAGGGAAAGAATGGGAGGAAAATGACAACAATAGAGAAGATGAATTACAAGGTTGTAAAGTTCCTTTTCTTCTCATTTGTTTCCAACACTTTAAATTGCATGATTGTCTTTATTTTCTCTGTTTACATGTGTGTATGAATAAGCATAGTCTGAATTTTTATCTATAACATGTTGCTATGCCACTATGACTACCAACTTGAGTTTTGTAAAGTTCAAAGCAGTAAAGTATCATGATCATAAACAAACAAGGAATTAAAGAAGAACTTAGCATGTGCATACAAGTATTGGAAGACTAGTATGGTTAATTGTTGCTCAATTGCATGGGATTTTATTTAATTGAAGTTTTCATCTAGGACATTTTATGAAATTTTTTTGAAATCATGAAAACCTTGAAAAAGAAAATGCAGTTAAGGCAAGAAAAGAAAAAGGGAAAGAATGAGAAAGTTGAAGGCTCTGAGTACCAATGGCAATTCAATTGTTAAGTACTTGTGGTGTTTATGTATCAGGCAAAAAGCTTGAAAACAAAACCCTTAGAAGTCAAGGCTAGGCTCAAGTGCAAAAGCACTCCCTCAAAGCTCAATGTTCTGAGCATCAATGATTAGAGAGTCAAGAAAAGAAACAAATGAGCTTAATGAAGTCTTCTAATTCAATGCTTGTGGTGCTTATGTATCAAGTGGTAATACTTGAAAACAAAGCATTTAGAATCGTAGCTTTGTTATCAACTCATGGGGCAAAGCACCCAAAAGGAGAAGCTAATAAGAAAATCAAAAGCTTGTTTCAAGGAAGAAATATAAGGAAAAGATTTCATAAATTGAGCTAGATAGAAGCATCAATCATTTACCTTTCTTTTGTGATTGTGGCATGCATAGAAAACTTGCCAAACTATGAACATTGAGTTGCTATTCTTCTTACCTTGGATTGTCAATCTTTATTGCATGATTCTTTTCTTGCTTGGGGACAAGCAAGGTTTAAGTTTGGTGTTGTGATGACATGTCATCATGTCATATTTTTCTATACTTTTTCATACAAGAAATTGATGATTAGTGCTTAAATATTGCATTCTTTTGTGCTTAAATGGTATATTTCTTTGATCTTTTGATTTTATAAACTTTGTAGGAAATAAGAAAAAAAAGAAGCAAAAAAAAAAAAAAACACAAAATAAGCTAAAAAGAAGAAAAGAGGAATTTTAGGTATGCTTTGAAGATTAAACACGCTTTGGAATCTTAGTCCACGCTTTTAAAAGCGTGGCCATGACCATGGAGCCGGCATTAGTAACATGATACAGATGCATTAATAACTAAAGCATGCATGCATTTAATTATTAATGCTTTATGCATGCATTATCATGAATTATCATGTATTAATGTTTAGGCATGCATGAAACATTTAATTAACAATTCCAAATGAATGAAAAAAATGAATGCTACGGCATTACTAAGAATGCACTATTAAATCAATTATTTGCGTTAATGAATACATGCATGAAATCTTCATTAGTAATGCCCAATTAGCACTAACGGATCAAGTGATGTTAATTGGCATGTCTAACGGATCAAGTGATGTTAATTTTTTTAAAAGTAATTGATCGCAACTGAGTCACTAATCCAAAGCTTATTCAGTGAGGAATTAGCAATTGCTTAATAACTGGCAGACTTTTCTCGCTTATTTCATGTTGCTACTAATTTGTGAGTAAAAACATTAGTCCTTATTCCATCCTTATTTCATATTGCTACTAACCGCTAACCTCTATATAAATTCATAAAAAATCTATGAAAAGTTTGAAGCAAATTTGCCAAACAAACTAATGTAATTTGTCACAATCACTAATCTAAATCTATTTTAAAGGAGAGAATAATTAAACTCCCAAAGTTGTGACTAATTAGTTAGCTAATTTTTAATAACTAATAACTTACAATATTCTAGCAAGATATCGATTCTCAAAAATCTCACAAACAACTCAAATCAAAATCTTTTCCGTAAAATATGTTTTTGCCGTAATTAGATAACAAATTTATCGTTATTTTTAATGGAAAGTTTGCTGCTAATTTTAATTGAAGTTTAAAATTAATATTATTTAAAGACAAATTTAAAAATTCAATATTTTTAGAAAATGGGAGCACATTGATAATATTCAATTACAAAATATACTAGAAAAATATATAATAAAAAAGATACTTAAATTGTTATATATGAGGATTTATTTGCATATGATCGTACAAGTTTTATTATTAATTAGAATCATTTAGAAATTCATTCAATAAATTAAATTGAGATAGCTCTTGAATTAATTAGGATTGTCAAAATGGGCTAAATCCGTCAGACTAGCTCATTTACCTGACTTAAATAGATGGGTATTTAACTCTAAAATCAAACTCGTAAAAATGCAAGCCTAAACAACTTAGCTCAATTAATGAGAAAAAATAGCGAATTAAACTGGTTGATTCTCAGGCCAAATAGATGCCTCTTTTTTTTTTCAAAATAAGCTAGTACATTTTTTTTGTCGACCCGACCGAAAATCCAACTAGCCCCCTGTTTCGAGGGTTACCTGAAACTGTAGGTCGATCTCGGACGAGATCTTCTGTACTGGTCGAAGATGACGTGTCCGGCTGGTGGGTGGCGGCCGGAGCTATCGTGTCCGACTTGTTGGACTGGCTGCACTGCTGATCCTTGGTCACCGGAGGGTGGGGGGTACCTGAAAGAGACTCCGATGCTTAAGTTAGCATGGGTATTAAACAGGTTTTTTTGTAGAATTAGAGTATGAGTTATACCTGGGTGCTCCAGTGTATTTATAATGGTGTAGAGTGACCTTTTTAGATAAGATAAATTAGTTATCTTATCTTTGAGTTGAGGTCAGCTTATCTTTTAAGGGAACCGCCCTTATCTCTATAGGCTTGGACTGCCTTTAGATTTGGGTCGCGTTCCTCTATTTGGGCCCCTTACTGGGCTTTCCTGTCGATTCGACCGACCTCTTTGAGAAGAGGTCGGATAGCCTGACCTGAAGAGGTCAGTTGCTTTATTACTGAACATCCCGGATCGGATAACTCAACCCAGGGTATGAACAGTGCCCCTGCTTGAGCTCGGTCTTTTGCTTTGAGGTCGAATCTTTGACTTTAATCTTTCTCTAGTGAAGCCGAACTCGAGCATTTTGTCGATTCCTTTCTTTGTAGAACCTTTTTTGAATGTGGAACGTTTTCCTCTAAAAGCGCGCGCTTTTTATATCAGCGCTTTGTTCATGGGAACGTGCGAAGGTTTAATACCTTCATTAATTGGTATTAATTTCCCCGTTTCCCTTGGCTTTTATTTTGAATTTTGCAATCAGAAACGGTTTCTCTCCTTCATTTTTCTTTGTAACTTCTCCCTCCGTTCTCTCGCTACGAGTTTTTCGCCTACATTTTGCCTTTTCTTGCGTTGTGGCGTCACTCAGCGATTTTGCCGGTGATTCCGTCTTTCCATCTTCAACTCTTCTGAAGCTTTCCGCTTTTTTCCAGGTTAGTTCCATTTACAGTTTCTTCAATTTTTCGTTGCTTTGTCTTTGGTTTTTTGGTAACTCTTTGATATTTGACTGTATGTCGAAAGAAGCTTGGACCTTTCTATGATCTTGTGTTTGCTTGTCGCTGTAATGTGTTATCTCTGACTTTCTTTTTCATTTTTACGCCTACTCCTGGTATTTCTGTTTGAGGCTTCCTAGGGCTTTGCATGTTCTACTGTCACTTCTGGCTATTTTTTTGAAAAAACTGTATCTTGCTCAAAATTTCAAAAGATTGCCCCTTGATTTCTGCCCTGTTTGGTGGCTTTCCTTGTTGCTGTACCTTTGTAGGGGATGACGATACCCATAATTTGATTTTCTCCTTTTGTTCGGAGTGCATTTTCTTGACTTCCTCTTGATGCTTTTGTTTGCTTGTTAGTTTCGTCTGCGACTGTGAATTTTGGGAGGTAATTATTTTGATGATTTTTGGTTTGTAACTCATGGCTTTCCTCTCGGAGTGTTATCTTCCTGTTAGGACGTGTAGAGATGTAAACTTGTAGGTTTCCTTGAGTCCTCGCTCCCTAACTTGCCCCCAAAAGGATGCCCCTAGATCTTTAGTGCGGGTCTTGGGGTTTCCTTTTGTTTGTATTGCTCCGTATCGTGCTTGTTCGAGCTGTTCTGAGATGTTTTGTTTTTTATCCGAGATGTTTTGGGTTAGTAATCTATTTTCTTCTCTTCTTGCTGTAGGACTAGTTGACCTCATGTCTTCTCGCAAGAACATTGTTGAGACATCTTCCTAGGTCCCTGAGGGCATGGCTGATTGGGTGGATTCGATGGTTCTTTTGTGTGTTTCTTTGGTTGATGCTGAATTTTGTCAGCAGCTTAGGCAATTTCATAGGGTTTGTAGTAGTGTTGGTGAGGAAAAGAATTACGAACTTGTACCTCCCACTTCTGAAGAGAGAGTTTGTTTCTCTACTCGGGTTGCTGAAGATCGCCCTTTTTTCAATGCTTACGATTTCTTTTTTGAACAGATGGGTATCACCCTTCCTTTTACCGATTTTGAGACCAACCTGTTATGGTCCTGTAATGTTAATCCTTCCCAACTTCAACCCAATTCCTGGGGTTTCATAAAAATCTTTCAATTGTTGTGTCATGGATTCGGTATTCCTGCTTCGCAATCCCTTTTCTTCTATCTCTTTGTTTTGACGAAGCCTGGGGTAGTTAAAAAGAAAGCCGCTTGGGTTTCATTCCGAGCTTCCCAAGGAAAAAAGGTCTTCTCTATGTTTGATGAATCTTTCCATGATTTTAAAAATTACCTTTTTTAAGTCCGAGCTATTGAAGGAGCTCGGCCGTTTTTTCTGGATGAAAATGACGAGCCCGCCTTTCCCTTGGAATGGCAAAAGGATGTGAGGGTATCTAGATATTCATGGGAAATGTTGGATGAGGCTGAGCAAGCTTTCGTGACTATTCTGGAAGAGACCTGGGGTCAGCCTCCCCATCTTGACACAGAAATTTTTACCCAATCCCTCTCTCCTCCGAACTGAGCTGGGTAGTTAATTTTTTTATTTTCCTCTTTTGTTTACTCCTATATTATTTGCAAGCTCTTTTCTGATTTGTTAATTGATTCCTTACTGTTGTGTTTTGCTTGCAGAGATGATTAAGGATAATGAATCTATAAAGGCCTTCAAAAGGGCGAGGAAAGCTACCGCAGCCAAAAACGTCTCGGCCAAGGAGGCCGGGGAGGGATCATCCCAGGCTCAGACGAAGCCGGCCGTTCCGAGCTCACCTGGGGCGAGAAAGGTAATCCCGACTCCCTGGGTTCGTTTGATTGATCCTCCCCAAGCCTCTGTTGCTACTTCTGGTGCTCCTTCCAACAAAAAACAAAAAACCATTGAGCCTTTCAACCTTGATGCCCCCTAATTTTGATGCGGTCGAGTTCGTCGATCAGCAGATCGGTCCTTACGGTGCCCTCTCTATGGATGATGTATCACTCCTTCGCCATTTGGATTTTATAACTCGGAGTAGTGTTAAGATGGCGCACATGGGAGCTGCCTTGTACCGAACTACCCAAAATCTTCTTCTTCATGCCACCAAAGCCTTTATGGAGGAGGCTAAACAGGAGTTTGATCGGATGAAGGGCTTGAAGGAGGAGCTTGAAGTGAAAGTGACCAAACTGGAGAAGGAGCTGGAGAGCGAGAAGGCTAGCTCCCTTGCCTTGGCGGCTTCTGTGAGGTTGGCCGAGGACACGCCATTGAGGCATAAAGACAGATATGTTACATCCTATCGGGAGGTAATGCGTCTGAGGGCGGAGTTGGAGTCTGCCCGAGCTGATTACTCTGAGCTCCAAGGTCACCTTATCGGCAGCGTGAATGCTGCTTATGAGAACCTGAAGGAGCAGGTTCAAATTCTGGCTCCCGAGGTCGATCTTTCTCTCTTCAGCCTGGACAATGTTGTGAGGGATGGTAAGATTGTCCCTGACGACCCGGATGATGATGATGTCGAATCTCCCCCTGCGCATGCCGCCAAAGTGTCAACTTCTACAGTTCCTTCAGTTGAGGCCGGTCATCCCGTATCCGATCCGAACTGTCAAATCCTGAATCAAGATTATGGGACCATGGATGCTGTGCCCATTCAGACTCGTCCTCCTTCTCCCCGTGCTGATGCTATCGGGAAGGCTTCTGATGTTTAACTGAACTTTTTTATCTTGATTGTGTAGATAGCCCGGCTTGTGGGCTTGTAAACTCTTTATTTTGTAAATTTCATTTTGCTGACTGTTGACATTTGTTTAGTTGCTTGTTTAGCAACTTTAGGTTGAAAAACAAAAAATAGCTTCCAAGTTCTTGGGGCTGATTTGGGTAGCCCCTTTGAATTTTTCTTTTATCACAACTTCGCGCCTTTAATATTATGTCGATCTTTATCTCGTCTAGGCACTTTTTCTAGGCTTTTGGTTCCTTTGAGGCAAACAAAAATCCTGTTTTGTTTGGACCTTTTGTGAGGTCTCTGCCAAGTATTACTTTTTGTAGCCTTCGCATTTTATGTGGGTCGACTTCATCATGTCGGTCCCTTCTAAGTTATTTTTGTAATCCTCTTTCTTGGACTTTGTTCAAGTCTCTTTCAAGAGTTACGTTTATAACTTTTATGTTTTGGGCTGACTTTGTCATGTCGGATCAAGTTATTTTGTAATCCTCTTTCTTGGACTTTGTTCAAGTCTCTTTCAGGGATTACTTTTATAACTTTATATTTTGGGCCGACTTCGTTATGTCGGGCCCTTCTAAGTTACTTTTGTAATCCTCTTTCTTGGACCTTGTTCAGGTCTCTTTCAGGGATTACTTCTATAACTTTATGTTTTGGGCCGACTTTGTCATGTCGGGTTAAGTTATTTTGTAATCCTCTTTCTTGGACTTTGTTCAAGTCTCTTTCAGGGATTACTTTTATAACTTTATATTTTGGGCCGATTTCGTTATGTCGGGCCCTTCTAAGTTACTTTTGTAATCCTCTTTCTTGGACCTTATTCAGGTCTCTTTCAGGGATTACGTTTATAACTTTTATGTTTTGGGCTGACTTCGTCATGTCGAGCCCTTCTAAGTTAAAGTAATCCTCTTTTATAGGGTTGGCCAGACCTCTTTCCAGGGTTTACTTATAACTTGGTTTGACTTGGTCCGACTTCTTAACGTCGGTCAGTCTTTTAAATTATTATTTAGCAATCCATCAGGACCTCGTCAGGTCCTTTCTCCGGATTACTTTCGATAACTTCTTGCATTATTCCATTTTCATCTTTGCCGATTTGTAGAAGGTGGGTTAAATCCTCGTTTAGTTGACCTTTAGATGAATTTGGTTTTCATCTTTGTTGGTCTTTATCGTGATCGTGCAGTGAATTTGTTTTTCACTTTCTGCCAATCTGTCGCTTTATAATCGGACGATGAATGTTTTAGATTAATGCGTCTTGCAAATTTTGTAGAACGTCTAATATATTTTATTTAAAAGAAAATGAAAATATGTACATATAGAGTTTTTATCCTTTTGAGTTGGACAATTTCTGGATCTCAATTTGGCGCCTCATTAAAAAACCTTTTCAGGAAAAAGAGTGCATCCTATGATGAGATCTTTTACCTTCTCTAGCTATAGTACCTTTTTAGGTTGCAGGCATACCACGACCTAGGAAGTTCTCGCCCGTCGAGTTCGGACAGTCTGTAGTAGCCCTTCCCAAGTACTTCTATGACTCGGTAGGGTCCTTTCCAGTTTGCTGCCAGCTTTCCTTCTCCGGGTCGAGTTGTTCCAATGTCATTTCGGATTAAGATGAGATCATTCTCAGCGAAACTTCTTGGCACTACCTTTTGATTATATCTGGAAGCCATTCGACGTTTTAGTGCTTCTTCCCTGATTCGAGCTCTTTCTTTGATTTCAAGAAGTAGGTCGAGTTCTTCCCTTTGAAGTTAGGGGTTGGCTTCTTCATTGTAATGAACCACTCTGGGCGACCCTTCCTCGATCTCTACTGGGATCATTGCCTCCGTTCCGTATGCTAATCGGAAGGGTGATTCCTTTGTGGTGGAATGTGGCGTTATTCGATATGCCCATAGGACTTGTGGAAGTTTTTCGGCCCAAGCTCCCTTTGCATCTTGTAATCTCCGTTTTAGCCCGGCCAATATGACTTTGTTAGCAGCGTCGGCTTGTCCATTGGCTTGAGGATGTTCGACGGAGGTGAACTGGTGCTTTATATTCAAGTCGGCTACTAATTTTCTGAAGCCTGCATCTGTGAATTGGGTGCCATTGTCTGTGGTGATGGAGTATGGAACCCCGAACCTTGTGACAATGTTCCTATATAGGAATTTTCGACTTCTTTGAGCAGTGGCGTTAGCTAGGGATTCTGCCTCGATCCACTTTGTGAAATAGTCTACCCCTACTATAAGGAATTTAACTTGTCCCGATCCCTGGGGAAAGGGTCCGAGAAGGTCGAGTCCCCATTTAGCGAATGGCCAAGGTGAGGTTACGTTGATGAGCTCCTCAGGCGGGGCGATGTGAAAGTTGGCATGTTTTTGACATGGTGGACATGTCTTTACAAACTCTATGGCCTCCTTTTGTAGAGTTGGCCAATAAAATCCAGTCCGGAGTACTTTTTTTGTGAGAGCTTGTGCTCCGAGATGATTGCCACAAATGCCACTGTGTACTTCCTCTAAAACTTCCCTTGTGTTGGAGGTCGGCACACATTTTAATAATGGTATTGAAATCCCTCTTTTGTATAGGGTGTTGTTTATGATAGTGTAGTATTGTGCCTCCCGTTTTAACCTCCTTGCCTCCTTTTCATCTGTGGGGAGTGTTTCTATTTTGAGGTAGTTAATTATGGGGGTCATCCATCCTTGATCCTGACCTGTTATGGCTAGGACATTTTCTTCTTCCGAGATTGACGGGTTCTGTAGCGTTTCCTGGATGAGGCTTCTATTGTTGCCCCCTGGTTTGGTGCTGGCTAATTTTGAGAGTGCATCAGCTCGGGCAATTTGTTCGCGGGGTATGTGGTGGATCTCATATTCCCCGAGTTGTCCGAGCTGTTCCCTGGTTTTATCCAAATACTTTTTCATGGTGGGATCTTTGGCTTGGTAGCTCCCTGTTATTTGAGAGGTGACTACTTGTGAGTCGCTGAAGATGATGAGTTTTTGAGCTCCAACCTCCTTAGCCAGCTTCAAACCAGCTAGTAGTGCTTCATATTCCACCTGGTTGTTTGAGGCAGGGAACCCGAATTTGAGGGAAAGCTCAATTTGGGTTCCTTGGTTGCTTTCAATTATCACACCTGCGCCGCTTCCAGTTTTATTCGAGGAACCATCCACGTAAATATTCCATTCTATGGGGGTCTCCGGGGTGTCTGTAAATTCTGTAATGAAGTCGGCTAAGTATTGTGATTTAATGGCTGTCCGAGCTTCGTATTGAAGGTCGAATTCGGACAACTCGACTGCCCATTGTAGGATTCTGCCTGCTAGATCTATTTTCTGCAATATCCCTTTTATGGGCTGGTTAGTCTGAACCTTAATGGTGTGAGCTTGGAAGTACGGGCGGAGACGTCGAGATGTTAGTATGAGTACATAGGCAAATTTTTCTATTTTTTGGTAGTTCAGCTCGGATCCCTGTAGTGCTTTACTAATGAAGTATACAGGTTGTTGCCCTTTGTCGTCCTTTCGAACCAGTGTTGAGGCTACTATCCGACTTCCTACCGCGAGGTATAATACGAGTGGCTCTTCCCCTCATGGTCGAGTTAGGATAGGTGGTTGTCCCAGGAAATTTTTGAAATCCTGAAAGGCTTGCTCGTACTCTATTGTCCATTCGAACTTTTTTCCTTTCCTTGGAGTGGCGTAGAAAGGGAGAGACCTTATCGCTGATCCTGCTAGAAATCTGGACAAGGCCGCCAACCTTCCGTTGAGTTGTTGTACCTCTTTGACACAAGTTGGGCTCTTCATGTTGAGTATAGCCTGGCATTTATCTGGATTTGCTTCGATTCCTCTTTGTGTGAGCATAAAACCCAAGAACTTGCCAGCTTCGACTGCAAAGGTGCATTTTGCAGGATTGAGTCGCATGCCATGCTTCCTTATAGTGTCGAACACTTGGACCAAGTCGGACAATAATGTCTCTTCACTTTGTGTCTTTATCGACATGTCGTCCATATAGACTTTCATGATTTTTTCGATATGGTCTGAAAAGACTTTGTTCATTAGCCTTTGATAAGTTGCCCCCGCGTTTTTTATACCAAAAGGCATTACGATGTAGCAATAGTTTGCTTTTGGTGTTAGAAACGAGGTTTTTTCCTGATCAGGTGGATACATTGGAATTTGATTGTATCTAGAATATGTATCCATAAATGAGATGTATTTATATCCGGATGAGGCATCCAGCAGTTCGTCGATACTTGGGAGTGGATAAGGATCTTTTGGGTAGGCCTTGTTGAGATCGGTGTAGTCGGTGCACATTCGCCACTTCCCATTAGATTTTTTCACCAAGACGACGTTGGCTAGCCATAATGGGTACTTGAATTCCCTTATGAATCCTGCCTCCAGTAGCGCTTGTACCTGTTCTTCCACAACTTGAGATCGTTCTGGCCCAAGTTTTCTTCGTCTCTGCTGTATCGGCCGAGATCCTGGATAGACTGCCAACTTGCGGCACATTAGTTTGGGGTCTATGCCTGGCATGTCTACAGCTTTCCATGCGAAGAGATCGACATTATCTCGTAAGAACTGTACCAGTGATTCTTTTGCGTCTCTTTTTAGGATCGTGCCAATATTAGTTGTTTTGTCCGAGGTGTTTCCGATCTGAACTTTCTCTACTTCACCTTCGAGCTGTGGACAGAGTTCTTCTCGCCTCTGAACTCCACCAAGTTTGATTGTGTGGAATTCTTCTCCTCTGTCTCTGAGATTTAGACTTTTGTTATAACAGTGGTGCCCCATCTTCTGATCTGCTTTTATTGTAGCTATCCCTTCTGCAGTTGGGAATTTTATGCATAGATGTGGAGTTGAAACAATTGCGCCGAGTTGATTTAATGTTGTTCGACCTATTAGGGCGTTGTAGGCTGAACTCACGTCGACCACGAGGTAGTCTATTTTGAGTGTTCTGGATTGATTTCCTTTTCCGAAAGTTGTATGTAGTGGCACGTATCCCAATGGTTGTACCGAGGTATCTCTCAGTCCGAACAGGCTGTTCGGGTATGCTCTAAGCTCTTTTTCTTCTAAGCCGAGCTTGTCGAAGTCAGTTTTGAATAAGATGCCGGCGGAGCTCCCTTGGTCTATTAATGTGCAGTAGAGATTGGCGTTTGCCAGTATGATGGTGATGACCATGGGATCGTCGTGTCCCGGGATGATACCGGATGCATCTTCCTTGGTGAACGTAATTGCAGGGATGTTGAGCACTTCCTCCTTTCCTTCGACATGACATACTTCTTTAAGATATCTTTTGTGGGATGATTTGGAGATTCCTCCTCCTGCAAATCCTCCGTGTATCATATGAACATGTCTTTCTGGCGTACGGGGTGATCGCTCAGTTCGCCCAACCTCTTCGTCCCTCCTTCTTTTTCTTTGCTCATCGTCTCGGGTGGCCAAATACCGATCTAGTTTTCCTTCTCTTACTAACTTTTCTATGACATTTTTTAGATCGAAGCATTCGTTGGTGGAATGTCCACGGACATGATGGTATTCACAATACTCGTTTCGGTTTCCTCTTCCTCTTTTGCCTTTGAGTGGTCGAGCTGGGAAAATTTTTTCTGTGTGGCAGACTTCCTTGTACGCATCCACAAGAGACACTCGAAGGGGGTGTAATTATGATATTTTTTAATTTTTTTTCCTTGTCGATCTTCCTTCTTTTTGGACTCTTTATCTTTATCCCGGTAGGTGAATCCAGATTTTGAGGTTTCTCCTAGTCGAGAATTTTCTTCCATGTTAATGTATTTCTCCGCTCGTTCTTGCACTTCGTCCAGAGATGTGGGGTACTTCTTTGATATGGATTGGCTAAAAGGTCCCTCTCGTAGGCCATTGATGAGGCCCATGATGGCGGCCTCTGTTGGCAAGCTTTGTATGTCTAGGCATGTTTTGTTGAATCTCTCCATGTAGTTACGAAGACTTTCCCGATCTCCTTGCTTGATTCCTAGCAGACTGGGGGCGTACTTAGCTTTGTCTTTTTGGATGGAGAATCTGGCCAGGAACTTTTTGGCTAGGTCATTAAAGCTTGAGATGGACTTTGGAGGTAGGTTGTCGAACCATCTGATTGCTGTCTTTGTGAGAGTTGTTGGAAAAGCTTTGCAACGAACTGCATCTGAGGCGTCGATGAGGTACATTATACTTCTAAAATTACTGAGGTGATGGTTGGGATCTGTAGTGCCATCGTATAAGGTCATGTCCGGAAGTTTGAAGTCCTTAGGAATTTTGGTCTTCATGATTTCCCTAGTGAATGGATCTTGATCTTTGCGTGAGTTATCCTCAGGGGTGGATCGAGTAGCTTTGGCTTTGAGATCGCCTTCGAGTTTTAGAAGTTTATCTTCTAATTCTCGACGTCACCTTACCTCTCTCTGTAGATCCTTGAAGAACTGAAGATTGATGGTTTAGAGGTTATAGTAAACTCTCATTGTAAGTATAGTTACTAAACCAAGCAATCAACCTTTCTTACAAACGTTTTGGTTGTCACAAGTAACAAACCCCTTTTAAAATTGATAACCGAATATTTAAACCTCGGGTCGTCTTCTCAAGGAATTGCAGGGAGGTATGTTCTTATTATTGGTTATGAGTTTGTAAATTGGGGTTTTGGAAGTAAGGTGGGAATATGTTATATGACAAATAATTTAAATGGTAATTAAAAATAAATAAATACCGTAAAGCAAACTTTTGGGCAATGTATGAGAAATTGGAAGTCCAGAATTAGTTATCCTTATCAATAACAATGAAAGTCGAATCTTAATTTCACTTGGTCAACCTTTACTAAAATAAAGGAAAGTCAAGGGACTAATTAGTTTGATCTTCGAATCCTATTTATTTCCTGAGAAAAGGTTGGGATTATTGAAGCTCAGTTCAATTAGCAAAGATAACAGTTATCAATTATGTTGAGATAAGATAACTCCTGAGTTATTGATTTCTTAACCAAAACCAAAAGAAAAAAAGTAAATCTACTGGAATAAAAATGCCTTCAGATGTAAAGCAACAATAACATAAATTAAAGAAAGCAATCATGAATTGAAATACCTCAAATAACATTAATTAAAAAAATTATATGTAACATGGAAGAGTTCATAAATTAAATAAAAATAAAGAACCTGGGATTGAGAGTCACTCCTAAAACTAAGAGAAGTCCTAAATCCTAATCCTAAGAGAGAGGAGAGAACCTCTCTCTCTAAAAACTACATCTACTCCTAAAATTGTGAATACGAAAGCCTGTTTATGAATGGATGCATTCCTCCACTTTATAGCCTCTAATCTGTGTTTTCTGGGCCGCAAACTAGGTCAGAGACAGCCCAGAATTCGCTGGTTGCGAATTCAAACATGCTGAATTTCTGTCACTGCGACGCGGCTGCATGGGTCACGCGGTCGCGTCACCTAGCGTCAGGGCAACTATGGCATATTATATATCAAATCGAAGCCCCGGACGTTAGCTTTCCAACGCAACTGGAATCGCATCGTTTGGACCTCTGTAGCTAAAGTTATAGCCGTTTGAGTGCGAAGAGGTCAGGCTGGACAGCTTAGCAATTTCTCCAGCTTCTTGTATTCCTTCCACTTTTGCATGCTTCCTTTCCATCCTCTGAGCCATTCCTGCTCTGTAATCTCTGAAATCACTTAACACACATATCAATGCATCTAATGGTAATAAGAGAGGATTAATAATAAGCAAATATAAGATCAAGGAAGCATGTTTTCAATCATAGCACAAAATCAGGAAGGAAATATAAAACCATGCAAATATTATGAATAAGTGGGTAAAGAGTTGAAAAAATCCACTCAATTGAGCACAAGATAAACCATAAAATAGCGGTTTATCAACCTCCCCACACTTAAACATTAGCATGTCCTCATGCTAAGCTCAAGAGAAGCTATAAAGATGAAGAGGAATGGTGGAATGCATGAAATGCAACCTATGAATGCAACTACATGCTAAATGATTTTACTTACTTGGTTAAGAGTAAATAAGTTCTTCAAGACAAAAGTAATTCAAATTCCACTAATTCAAATCATACAATAAAAAGCAAGTAAACTTGTAAGAAGATAGCTCATGAAAGCAGAGAACATAGAATTAAGCCTTGAACCCTTACTAGTAGTGTATATCACTCTAATCTCTCAAGTGTATAGGGTCAATCACTCTACTCTTCTCTAGTCATGCTTTCTAAAATTTGTTTTTCACCTAACCAATCAACAATATTTAGTATATCAATGCAAACATCATGAGGTCTTTTCAAGGTTGTAATGGGGCTAAGGCAAGGGTAAGGATATATGTATATGGCTAAGTGAGCTTTATAAATTGAATCTTTAATTAACCTAAGCTTTCACCTAATATACATATACTCTATATAACTCTAAAATCATGCCTAGCTACCCAAAATTCCCACTTTTACATCACATACTCATGTATCAACTTTTTTCTTTTTAATTTATCACATGTGCATTGATTTTTCATTAACTTAACATTGGGGTAATTTTGTCCCCTTATTTATTTATTTATATTATATATATTTTTTTTCTTTTCTTTTTATAGAAAAATAAACATAACTTATCAATGCACATGGATTTTTAATTTTTCTAGTCTCACATGAGTAGGTACCCAAATTCCAAATATTTTATCAAATTAAAAATATAACACATTCCCTTATTAACCCATGTTCCCACAGTTTCCCCACACTTAGTTGATGCACAATCTCTATCTTAAACTAACCAAAGATTCAATTGGGATAATTAATTTGTTTTCCGCTTAGGGCTAGTGATGTGGTAAAATATAGAACAAATGGGAGTTTACAAGGCTCAAAGTGGCTGACAAGGGTGATTTAAAGGGTAGGCTTATTTAGGATAAGTGAGCTAAAATTAAATAATGGCCTCAATCATATGCAAGCATGTAAATACACTAAATAATGGACATATAGATTGGAACAAAATATGGATTACAATCATAGAGAAGGAAACACACAGGAATAAAATATTTATGGTTAAATAGTGTAACCATATAAATAAGCTCAAATCTCATAGGTTGTGTGTTCTTTAACTCAAAAACCATGTTCCAAATACAACTTCAAACAAGTTTTAATAAAAAAAAAATTTTTCAATTTAAATTAGTGAAATTTTTCAAAGATAGGGTCTTAAAAAGAAACTTATTATTTTAACCAAGCAGTAACTAAATGCATAAAATCAAATAAATATGCAAATGCAACAACTAATTTAACGAACAAAATTAAAACATTGGTGTTGAGACAGGAATGTACTAACCCACGGAGATCGGTATCGACCTCCCCACACTTAAAGATTGCACCGTCCTCGGTGCATGCTGAGATGTGCAGGTGGATGGGTTGTTTCAACTGTTGCTTTTCTCTAAGGAATGGACTTGTCTGTCTTCCCATGTAAACGTCTTCCGGTTCTCTTCCTGGTGGCCATCCTGAAAGAAAAAGGGAAGAAAGGTAACCCAATAATAGAGATAAGAAAATAAATGAAGTATGGTTGGGTTAATGCCAAATGAAAAGGGTCTCATTTACATGGTAGCTACAACATGTAAGTGAGAAAACAATAGAAGCCATGGCATACCACTGGTGCAAAATTTGCAATAATGGGGAAGAGAGTGGGGAATGAAAATATCAATAGAAGTTCATGTCAATGCAAATGAAGTGCAAGTATCATAAAGATTGGCATTGGCAGATAACTAATAGCATCCCACAGTGTAAAATAAGTCACTAAGCACCAAAATAATTCAAGATGCAACAGTTGAATAAGAGCATTTAACACCAATGGTAAAATAATAATTTTAGAAAAGAAAAATAAAAATTAAAATATGCACAAAATTAAAATGCAATCGATGAAATATGCAATTAAATAAAATAAAATAAAAGATAAGAAGAATGAGAAGGGAAAGAAGAGAAAAGAAAGAAATAATAATAAGGGAAAACAAAAATAAGGATTTGGGGAAGAAAAGATAAGATATTTTGGCTAATGGGGATAATCTGTGCGCCGCATGTGACGCGGACGCGTGAGTGACGCGGTCGTGTGGTGCACGATAAGGTCAAGTGACGCGGATGCGTCGGTCACGCGGTCGCGTGACCCGTTTTATGCTACTGGCGCGAGGGCAGCCTCGCTCTCGCACAACTCTGTGTTCAAAAATCATTAATTGCCAAATATTGGGTGACGCGATCGCATGGGGCATGTGATCGTGTGAGTGGGCAATTATTGGTGTACGACGCGGACGCGTGGGGCACGCGTTCGCGTGAGAGGGACTGCGCATCCAGCGCCAGTCCAGCACCACTCTAGCACAACTTTCGGCTGTGCACCATTATTACGTCGAAAATCATGGCACGCGGTCGCGTGGGTCACGCGGTCGCGTGGGAGGCCATTATTCCCATGTGACGCGGACGCGTCGGCAACGCGGTCGCCTGGGTCGATTTGTGCCACTGGCACGCCTCCAGCCACGCTCCAGCATGACTCTCTGTTCGTTTTTATTTTCTCCCCTCTCCTTGCGACGCGGACGCGTCGCTGATGCAGTCGCGTCGCGTGGCGTTTTTTTTTTATCTGAAAAGAAAAAATGCAAAATGCAGTGTTAATATGAATGTGATGCAAAACTCCAGGTTCAATACAATAAAATAAAACAAAACTTGAAAACAAATAAAACTAAATAAAAATGAAAAAGGAACGATTATACCATGGTGGGTTGTCTCCCACCTAGCACTTTTAGTTAGAGTCCTTAAAGTTAGACATTTGGTGAGCTCCCTGTTATGGTGGCTTATGCTTGTATTCATCTAGGAATCTCCACCAATGTTTGTATCTCCAGTAACCTCCGGGGTCCCAAACTAAGCATGTAAAGCCCTTAAGAAGCTTCAAACAGATTCTTAGGCTCCCGGGGTAACAAGTGTCAGAGCAGATTCCAGGATCCCAAATCTTGCTTTTACACCCATCTTTGTCGGGATCTGTATTTTTCCAACTGGGTGATAAGTAATTTGAATTCTCACTGCAGCTACCAAACAGCTTCCTAGAACTATTCAGTTGAGCTTTACACCAACCTTTGCGTTTAAACTTAAAGCTTCCAACCATGATGAACCTTGCAGGACAATTCTTACCACTGGCCATCTTCCTCTTACTCTTAATGTTACAGAGAGCTCTAAGTTGACCATCCGTCTCCAGTAGCCCATATTCAAGTGGAATCAGAAAGCTAAGGGATATGAGTTTTACCCACTTGAATGTTGTGAAGGATGATGGCAACTTAGGGGGAAGTATTTTTAATGAAATTGCAAGCTCCACTCCCTTGTGCTTTTCTTTGATAATTACCACCTCTTTGCAAGCTTCTTCAATTTCAACCTCTTCCTCTTGGTAGCTTTCTTCCAATTCAATCTTCTCTTCATTGCTTTCCAAGGGCATGGGAGGTTATGCTTCTTCTTCTTGAATCCCCATCTCTTGATCAACCTCTTCTAAGTCTTCAACTGTGATATGCCTTGGAGGTTGTACACCCTCCTCAGCATCAATTTCAAACATCTTAGAAGGGGGTTCTATGTTTTGACTTTCCCAAGGAGGTTCAGCATCTCCTAAGTCTTCAACCAATTCTTCTTCTTCAATAATTCCGGCTTCCTCTACTTGTTCCGGTACAAAGTCATACTCCGTACTGTTCACTGAAGTTTCTAGTATCTCCTTCATACTACGTTCTTCATTAGATTGTCCACATGAAGCCATGGGGGTTCCTTGAGTGTCCGAACGTCGGGAAGCTAATTGACTCATTATTGCTTGCTCCAATTGACGAATGGTTGCATGAAATCGATCCACTGTTTCCTTGAAACGATCCTTTGTCTCTTGATGCACTCGGCTTTCATAAATAGGATCATAGTGCTCTTGGATTGATGGATATGGAGATGGTGAATATTGAAGTGGTGGTTCTTGTGAGTAATTGGGTTGGAATTGGGGTGGTTCTATATATGGTTCATATGGCTCATAAGGTGGTTGGTATGGTGGTTGAGGGTTAGGGTCATATGGAGGTGAATGGCGGAAAGGGGCTTGTGAGTATGGTGGTCCAAAGTCATGTTGAGGAGAGGATTCATAGGCATATGGTGGTGGTTGTTGATAGTCCATTGGAGGTGGTTGTTGCCATGAGGGTTGATCAAATCCTTGTGGCTCCTCCCATCTTTGATTGTTCCAACCTTGATGCCTGTTCTCATTGTAATTTCTTCTTCCTGCAACATTATTGTAACCAGACTCATAGCCAAAGGGGTGAGAGTTCATAGTGGCAAATAAAAATTAAAAAAAAAATTAAATTAAAAGGTTATTTAAATTTTGAATTTGAAAATTAAATTTTGAAATTTTTAAATTTGAATTTTGAAAATTAAAATTTGAAATTTTGAAATTTGAGTTTTAAATTTTGAATTTTTGAATTTAATAAGGAAAGAGAAAAACAATAAAATGACACCAAACTTAAAATTTTTAGATCAAAACGAAGAAAACAACTAAGAACAACTTGAAGGTTAAGATGAACACGAAGAACAACTTGAAGATCAAGATGAACACCAAGAAAAAAATTTTTGAAAGTATTTTTTTAATTAGATAAAAACCAATAACCTCTTAATTTATAAAAAAGCAAAAATAATAACAAAAATAAAAATAAATAAACAAGTAAAAGAAAATATTTACAATAACCAATAATAAGGCACACGTTTGCAATTTCCCGGCAACGGCGCCATTTTGAAGAACTGAAGATTGATGGTTTAGAGGTTATAGTAAACTCTCGTTGTAAGTATAGTTACTAAACCAAGCAATCAACCTTTCTTACAAACGTTTTGGTTGTCACAAGTAACAAACCCTTTTAAAATTGATAACCGAGTATTTAAACCTCGGGTCGTCTTCTCAAGGAATTGCAGGGAGGTATGTTCTTATTATTGGTTATGAGTTTGTAAATTGGGGTTTTGGAAGTAAGGTGGGAATATGTTATATGACAAATAATTTAAATGGTAATTAAAAATAAATAAATACTGTAAAGCAAACTTTTGGGCAAGGTATGAGAAATTGGAAGTCCAGAATTAGTTATCCTTATCAATAACAATGAAAGTCGAATCTTAATTTCACTTGGTCAACCTTTACTAAAATAAAGGAAAGTCAAGGGACTAATTAGTTTGATCTTCAAATCCTATTTATTTCCTGAGAAAAGGTTGGGATTATTGAAGCTCAGTTCAATTAGCAAAGATAACAGTTATCAATTATGTTGAGATAAGATAACTCCTGAGTTACTGATTTCTTAACCAAAATAAAAAGGGAAATAGTAAATCTACTGGAATAAAAATGCCTTCAGATGTAAAGCAACAATAACATAAATTAAAGAAAGCAATCATGAATTGAAATACCTCAAATAACATTAATTAAGAAAATTATATGTAACATGGAAGAGTTTATAAATTAAATAAAAATAAAGAACCTGGGATTGAGAGTCACTCCTAAAACTAAGAGAAGTCCTAAATCCTAATCCTAAGAGAGAGGAGAGAACCTCTCTCTCTAAAAACTACATCTACTCTTAAAATTATGAATATGAAAGCCTATTTATGAATGGATGCATTCCTCCACTTTATAGCCTCTAATCTGTGTTTTTTGGGCCGCAAACTATGTCAGAGACAGCCCAGAATTCGCTGGTTGCGAATTCAAACATGCTGAATTTCCGTCACTGCGACGCGGCCGCATGGGTCACGCGGTCGCGTCGCCTAGCGTCAGGGCAACTATGGCATATTATATATCAAATCGAAGCCCCGGACGTTAGCTTTCCAACGCAACTGGAACCTTGTCGTTTGGACCTTTGTAGCTAAAGTTATAGCCATTTGAGTGCGAAGAGGTCAGGCTGGACAGCTTAGCAATTTCTCCAGCTTCTTGTATTCCTTCCACTTTTGCATGCTTCCTTTCCATCCTCTGAGCTATTCCTGCTCTGTAATCTCTGAAATCACTTAGCACACATATCAAGGCATCTAATGGTAATAAGAGAGGATTAATAATAAGCAAATATAAGATCAAGGAAGCATGTTTTCAATCATAGCACAAAATCAGGAAGGAAATATAAAACCATGCAAATATTATGAATAAGTGGGTAAAGAGTTAAAAAAATCCACTCAATTGAGCACAAGATAAACCATAAAATAGCGGTTTATCAATCCTTCCCGACTTCTCGTTGATGCTGGGTTTCTTTTTCAAGTTGCTTTAAACAATCTTGAAGCGCTTCTATCACTCCCGGATTTGATGAGTTTTTGTCCCCGTTAGATTCCGGGGTATCTTTCAATGTAGTGTCTGCGTTTTTGTGCGTTGTTTTATCCTCTAGATCTGAATCGTGGTCATTGTCATGGTCGTCCGCCATGGTGATGGGATGACTTCCAGGTCCCTGGCAACGGCGCCAATGTTCCGAGGGTTACCTGAAACTGTAGGTCGATCTCGAACGAGATCTTCTGTATTGGTCGGAGATGACGTGGCCGGCTGGTGGGTGGCGGCCGGAGCTGTCGTGTCCGACTTGTTGGACTGGCTGCACTGCTGATCCTTGGTCATCGGAGGGTGGGGGGTACCTGCAAAAGACTCCGATGCTTAAGTTAGCATGGGTATTAAATAGATTTTTTGTAGAATCAGAGTATGAGTTATACCTGGGTGCTCCAGTGTATTTATAATGGTGTAGAGTGACCTTTTTAGATAAGATAAATTAGTTATCTTATCTTATCTTATCTTTGAGTTGAGGTCAGCTTATCTTTTAAGGGAACCGCCCTTATCTCTATAGGCTTGGACTGCCTTTGGATTTGGGTCATGTTCCTCTATTTGGGCCCCTTACTGGGCTTTCCTGTTGATTCAACCGACCTCTTTGAGAAGAGGTCGGATAGCCTGACCCGAAGAGGTCGGTCGCTTTATTACTGAACATCCCGGATCGGATAGCTCGACCCAGGATATGAACACCCCCTATAAAAAGTAACACTGTTAACTTAAAAGTTTTTTTGTAGCTAATTTTTTTTTTAAATTGCACACCCCAAAAAATGGAGTTTTTTCTAATATTTAATTAAAAAAAAAAAACAAAAATTAACCTGGTTGGGCTCTGGCCATAAATGATTCGAGATAGCTAGAAACTTAAAGCCAATAAATAAAGAACTTTTAATAACTAAACTGCAATGATACAAGAAGTAATCAATATATATAATTAAATTTAATAAATAATACTAACAAATATATTAGAGTATACGGGTCAAATAATATATATGAGCTATTAAATATTTTACATAGATGATTAAGATTAAACTAAAAAGTCATAAAGTATTTTAAAGTGGTCGTCCATTCATCATATATGCAGACTCACTTTTTGTTGGCAAAATAGCATATCTCATATATATATATATATTCTTACTATTTTTGGATTTTCATAGTATTTCTTAACCTGACAAGTTAAGAATTAATCCGCTATGGATTGAAGTTCTATTTAATAGTTTTTCATTAGCCAATAAATTGTTACAAATACGAGATGAGATTCGAATATCGAATACTTTCTTACTAATAATTTTGTAACAAAAAAATAATTTGTCAGAAAATACAATATTTTTATAATAAGTTATTTATTTTTCATAAAATTCAAAGATTTTTTGTAACTAATAAGAAATTTTTTTTAAGATGTTAAATATAAGATCTCGAATTTTTGAAAATTAAAATAATGAGTTATTTATGATTTATTATATTTTTTTAGGATTTTATATTCAAAAAATTATTTCACTAAAAATATTTAAGACAAATTGCGATACTGAGTTTAAAATTATTTTGGACTCATATAAATTTCATAATAATGCGGTATTTTCTTATCTAAAATTTAAAATTTTAGTAATTAAGAAATAATGAGGATTTGATAATTTAATTTAAAAATTAATATTTTTAGTTTAATTTTATGAACTAAAAAAAACTAATTAGATTATCTCTAATTTTAAATTAGAATATTTATTTGAAACCAATTAATAAATAAATAATATTCTTAAAGTAATTTTATTGAAATACATTTAATTTTCAACTACTATTCTACCTCTAATTTTATGCAAATTCTTATATTACCCTTATTCTTTTAGCTAATTCTAATTCTAATTTTACAAAAACACTCACTCCTCACCATCTTTCACTCAGCCGCATGATGAACCGAAATATTCTTATGTCGGTTAGAAATTAGCAATGTATCCAATCGTGAGTATAGTCTAACCAACACGCAAATATCACATTAAACAATTCTAAAATCTATGACCGAGAGTATTGATATCGGGTCGTTCTCCCTAGGAATTGCCTTAGAATGCACATCATTGATTAGGAAAGCTTTTGTGGTTTTGAGAGTTGGTGCAAGAATTCAAGCTAACAAAAGCAAACAACAATTAATTGAGATAAAGGCCTTGGCTAAGGGTAAGTATTGGAAGTTCCATCATTATAGTTTCCTTCAATTATGATAAGAATTGATTATTGCTTCACTTAGTTAACCCCCTAATAATGGAGGAAAGTCAAGTGAGAGTAACTAACTTGAGTCACAAGTCCTAGTCTCACCCTATGAAAGTCTAGCTTTAGTGCACTCCAAGTCAATTAGCAACTCTCAATTCATAATCTACAATTGATATCCACTATTCAAGTGTCTCCAATAACTCAACCCCTAAGCCAAGTAAGAGAAATCTACTCCATAGCTAGGGTTGTCATTATCACAAACAATTGGTAGGCAATCATAGAAGACATGATGTAATTGAGAGAAGAAAATTGAATTAAAGCTATCTAATCCAAGCAATCATCAACAATCAAGAAATTAAATGAAATTACACAATTCATTAATCCACAATCAAGGTAACAAAGTCAAACAAATCTAGATCTAAGATATTGAATCAAAAGAGTATCAATTAAGAGTAGAAGAAGAGTGGATCTACGACTTGTATCACAACAAAACTGAATTAGCAATGGATCTCACCAAGAAATCCAAGAAGAATTGCAATGGAAGAAGTGAAATTCTAGAGAGAAGTTGGAGTTTCTCTCTCTAAAAACAAAATGTAACTAACTCTCTAAAAATATCTCCAATTATGACTCATTGTCCCAACACTCCTAACCCTTTGTCTTCTTAAGCTTTTCCTTCCAAAATTCTGCTCCAAAACAAGGCATCGGACTCCCTAAAATCGCTGAGCACGTTTTCCTTTTAAAAAATCACGCGCGCACATCAACGCATACGCGCACTATACGCGAACGCGCACTTGGGGTCTTTTGCGATCTGCGCGCAGGCGTACGGTGCGTGCGAGCGTCATAGGAAATATGGCCCAGCCATATAAGCACGCCGGCTCCTCGCTCGACTCCACTGCGCTGGCTCTGGGTGTACTCATTCACGCGTACGCGCAAGGTGTGCGTGCGCGCACATGTCCAAACTTCAAATCTTTAATTTATTCCATGCTCCTTCCATTCATGCATGCTTCCTTCACTCCTCTTAGCCATTTTTGCCCTGTAACTTTTGAAACCACTTAACAAACGGATCAATGCATCGAATGGTAATATAGGGGGATTACAATATATCAATTTTGATGCAAAAGAAGCATATTTTCATCTATGAGGCAAAATGAGAAAAGGAACACAAAATCACGCAGTTTTATATGAATAAGTATGGAAGATCATTGATAAAACTCTTAAATCTATGCATGATAAACCCTAAAAATAGGGTTTATCAACCTCTCCACACTTAAAGTATAGCATGTCCTCATGCTAAAGGAAAGCAAAAGATCAAAGGATCACAAGAGAGTGAGACTCATGAGATGCAATCTACCTACATGAATGCAACTAAGGTGTAAGCTACTATCTACTTGGTCAAGAGCAATTCAATTTTTCTAGAATACACACACACACACACACACACACACACACACACACACACACACACACACACACACACACACACACACACACACAATTGTTCTATGCATATATATATATATCATGAGGTCTTTCCTTAGGTTGGAATGGGGTTAGGATCAAGGTAAGGTTATATATTTGGCTAAGTGGGCTAAAACTGAATCCCTTGATTAACTTGAGCTTCCCACCTAGCCTATATAACATCCTATATAATTATGTACTAACCTAACTACCCATTCCTCACTCTTTCACATACTCATGCATTTACTTTTGATCATTACATATATGCATTGATTTGTCTCTAAGTCTTACTTTGGGGCATTTTGTCCCCTTTTATTGCTTCTCTTTCTCTTTTTTTTTTCTTATACATATATGTATATATGTTTTTTTTTAATCATATGTATTTTTTTTCAACTTTTCACAAGAACATTAGTGCATATGGTCTACACATTTAATCAACACATGAGTATGTATCCACTTCTCAATATTTTCAACAAAAACAACATGCTCTTATCTCAACCAATGCTTTTCCCCCCGTTTTCCCACACTTGAGTGGCACACACACACTAGCCTAAGCTAATCAAGGATTCAAATAGGGACATTCATAGTTTTTTGCCTTTGGCTTGTGATGTGCTGAAATTAAGAATAAGCGGGTTAAGCGTAGGCTCAAAAATGGTTGCAAAGGTTGTTATAAGGTAAGGTCATTTGGGTAAGTAGCTAAATGAATTGATGGCCTCAATCATGTACATGCATTCATACATATAAAAATGGACATAAAGAGTCAAACAAATTAAAGATCACAATCATAGAGAGAGAATAATGCACACAAGAAGGAGAGTAAATGGTTATAAGATGCAACCACGCAATTAGGCTCAAAACTCACTTGCTTGTGTTCTTGGCTCAAAATCCATGTTCCAAATTACATTCTTCGAACAAGCTAAGCATAAAAAATTTTCAAAATTGGTAGGGTTGTCCCAAAATTCTAGTTTTCTAGGAGAGAAGTCATTACTCTAACCAAGTGGATTTATTAAGAGATACTAATATGCAAAGGGGTTAAAAAGGTGAAAAACCTAATTATGCAATCTTTCCTAATTAACAAAAGAGATTCAAGGAATTTATTCGGGTGTTACCTATGAAGACCGGTCGGCCGACCTCCCCACACTTAGAAGTTGGCACGGTCCTCCGTGCCTTGAGTGAGATGCAGTGGTTGATCGGCTTCCGAGTGTCCATCCTCTTCTTCATTATCGCTTTCCTCATTATCGGTGCCGGTGGATGTGGAAATTTCCGGTTCTTCCATAGGTGGTGCTAGGTAACTGAGAAGCTTCTTAACAAAAGTGTATCGGTGTTGGTTACGCCGCTCATAACGGTCAAGCTTCTTGTGGAGGTCCTCTATGCGTTGCCTGGATGACTTTGGAGGTGCAGCGGATGTGGTGGGAATGCTCATGGGGACGGTTAGGTTTGGCTCCTTGGTGTCCGTCGGAGGGTAAAGATATCTCCCGTTTGGAACAACATCGCCGTCTATCGGGATAATGGCCCTCCGATCCTTAGTCTCTCGGGGAACACCGGCTGCGGCAACTAAGTCGGTCACTAGAGCGGGAAAGGGTAGGCTCCCCTTAGCGTGGATGCGGCCCATAGCTTGGCGAATGAGACAGGGAATATGCATCGGTCTCTCTGTGAGGACACACCAAACCAACAAGGCTAACTCGGCAGTGATAGATGAGCCATGGGTTCTTGGGAGCACGTAATGGGCTAGAATTTGGGCCCATGCCTGAGCCTCTATATTGAGAAAATGTGCGGTGATGCCCTTGGGCCGGGGTCTCATCCTTCCTCGAATTCAGAATGATTCGGATATAGCAATGACCTTGAGGATGGAATCCCAATCAAACGCATATTCGCACCGTGCCGACAAAATCTCTTGATAAGCATCAATCCCTTCCACTAACGGTCTAGTCCTAAGCACACTTTGAATGGCCTCCTTCGTGACGGGAACTTGTCTTCGGCGCACAAATACCGATGCAAGGGATGAGGAGTGGTAATTGGTGTAAAATTCTACCACCCAGGACAAGTTTGCTTCCCGCGGCTTCCTCAATAGGAACTCCCATTGCCGCCGTTCGATGCGGGGCATGATGAGCGGAATGACATGAGCCGGAGGGGCTAGAAGAGGCTCCGCATGATAGTTCCTTGGTTTGATCAAGGGGTAGACAAGTTCACAATAGCGGTTGGGAACTTGTTCGGATCCCTTGCCGGATTGTCCTTTTCCAAAACATCAATGTTAGCAACGTTCCTTGTCTTATTGGGAAGGGGCTTAGCTCTAGGTGCTTGTTGTGCTTTGCTAGTGGACCGTGAGGGTGCCTTCTTCAGTGCCTTTCCATTGTCTCTTTTGATCACCATCCTAGAAAAGAGGGAAAGATGGTAAAATTAAGCCCAAATAAGCACGAAGAAATGATAAGCATGCTAGTGACAAAGCATAAGAGAATAGGTGACTTAGATACATGACAGCTGCAACATGTAACCAAGGCAAAAATAAAGATCATGGTTAATCACTAGCGTGTGATGTATGAGTGGTATATGCATGCAAACAAGAAGCATGAGAAGCACATACTCTTAACAACAATAACCAGAAGTGAGAATTAGGGGATGAACATGTAGAAATGAAGCAAGAAATGTAGTAAGCTCAATGCACATATGAACAAGCAAGTGAAAGAGAAAGAACACCAAAATAGAAGAGCTAAATCAAATGTAACACTAAAAATTCATGTGGGTCTTCCATCAAACACTTGGTGTGCATCCCTTTTTATGACAAAAATTGAGAGAAGGGTGACAATGTAACATCCCATAAAGCATCATCAACCATCATATCATACCACAAATTGCAAAAGAAAGCAAGTAAGTCAAACCAACTCATCAATGCAAGAGTGATCTCCACTTGTAACGCCCATAAGAAAATGAAAAGAGAGAAAAAGAAAATTCAACAAACAAAGAAAAAATGAATGAAACTAACTAAGAGGAAGAGTAAGGGAATGTAACTAAGGAAAGGAAGAAGGAAAAAGAAAACTAAACAACAATAGAAATGAGAAGTACCTTGAGAGGAAGACGAGAAATGGGGTAGGAAAGTGAGAGAAAAGGTAGTGAAGAGTAAGAGAGAGGAGAGGAGAAAGAGAGGTGTGGTACCACCGGAAGTGGTGGTTGCCGCCGGTGGTGGCGGAGAAGAGGTGGTAGAGATGGTAGAAGGGGGTAGAAGTGAAGAAGAAGGGTGGTGGTAAGAAGAAAGAAAGGAAATTGAAGGAGAAGGGCGCGCTCTAATGCAATTGGTTCGCGGAACCGACACGCGTGCGCCATGCATGCGTGCGCATGCATGGGCAGAAATCAGTAGGGGCGCGGACGCGCACAGTGCGCGAATGCGCGAAGGGGCGAAATGCAGGTGTGCGTGCGAGCGCCATAGGAAATATGGCCCAACCATATAAGCGCGCCAGCTCCTCGAATGGTAATAGAGGGGGATTACAATATATAAATTTTGATGCAAAAGAAGCATATTTTCATCTATGAGGCAAAATGGGGAAAGGAACACAAAATCACACAGTTTTATATGAATAAGTGTGGAAGATCATTGATAAAACTCTTAAATCTATGCATGATAAACCCTAAAAACAAGGTTTATCACCGCACACACACTCACCTAACCCTTTCATCCTCGCTCACAAAGAAAGAAGAAAACAGAGAAGAGACCTAACCTTAATCCCTATTTGCATATTTCCGAACGCCACTCTCCCTTCTTCACCCTCTACAGCCACTCTCCCTTCTCACTTGTGTTGTTACCCCACTCTCTCACCAGGCCATTATCCCTTGTCGCTCCCCTTCTCATCCGTGCCGTCGCCACTTTTTCTATTTGCGGCATCGTCCATTCTCTTATTCGTTGCGCGTCCCATACTTCGTCCTTAGTCCATTACTCTGTGCTCTGCTTTGCATGTTCGTCGGTTGTCCCTCCTCCAATCCTCCTCCACTTCCACTTGGCTTCAAGTGTGATACTCTCTCCTTCTCTATAAAATATATTACACTTAGGTTTTTGTGCTTTTGTCCTAGTATATAAATCATAATCTATGTTCTATGTATAATCTCCTTCTGTAGATAAATCTTAATATGTGCTTCTTAGCCATGGTTCTGTTTTAGGATGAACCTTTGTATCAATTCTAGTTAACTAGGTTTGCTGATTTATTATATATTCTTTTTTATTTGATTTATATGGTTGCTGAATTTTTCTATGTCTAAAGTTGAGAATTTAATTTAGTGTTTCTATATTAAATCTTGGTGATTTAATCTGATTTTGAAGTTGTGACCTTTTAAACTATTACTTTTGGTAGCATATATTGATTGGTTAAGTAGTTTATAATCTTCTTGTGCTTGAATTATTCGTGAGGCCTGGATCATTAGAAATGGATGCACAATAATAGATTTGTAGTTGACTCCCTTGGCATCAAAGTATTAATAGAACCTATCATTCGTTAATTTTCTAGGGAAAGAAAAGAAAACTTCGTTGTGAGCTTTTCTAGCATATAGCTGACTATCCACTATTTCATAGTTAAATTCTCATTTTCATTCCTTCCTATTTCTTTTTTTTTTACTCATGGAAATAATTCTATAATATTAAGCTTGTATGATTCTTTTGGTGAGTAAATTATTACATATTAGGCTCAAAAAACGCATTATGATATACTTCGTAAAACATATTTACTAGTACTATTCCTTGAAAAATGATTCAGCTAATGCTTAGGCTTATCTTCTTTTCATTTTCTTGCTCATGCTTGTAGGTTTACTAAAATAGATTATTCTCCTCATATTTTGTGCAAAATAATAAAAGGAAGGGATGATGGAGAAAATAATATTTTTACCTTGTGCAGCAGTATCTTAGCAAATTAATCAACTATGTCTACAAACATAAATACTAATGTAGATACCTACAATTTTAAAGAAGCAAGTATGTGGTTTAACACATTTACCTCACTATATCAACTGCCAAGTCTTAGATGTGATTTATTTATATTTTTCATTTTTTTTATTTTCAATGTACAATAAGGAACTGAGATATATAATGTATAATGAATTTTGTAGAAACAAGATCAAATTTGTGCAGCCAAATTGAAACATCTCTAAATAAGTGAGTGAATACTTATTTTTACATGATATTGTAACTGGGCCTTTTTTTTGTTAGTTTATTAATTAAGTCATATTTTTTAGAGCCATTGAATAGATAAAATAGATATTTTATTAAGTCCAAGGCTTGGTTATTATTAGGTTAAGCTTTAAACATGGTTTGAACTTTTTTAAACATGTATAATTTTGATATTTGTATACGTTATAATATTTTAGTTCAATGACTAAAATAAAAAAATAATATGAGATTTATTTTAGTATAGAGACAAAATTGGTATCTAATTAATTGAAGGTTGTGGTAGGCTTAGAGAAGGGGGGTTGAATCTATGCCTTTCTTATAGTTGCTGTTATGACCCTTTTTAAACAAACTTTCAATTCTGATTCTGTTTGAACTCAACAGCAGAAATTTATGAGACAATTTATTTTTGTCTCATGAATATCAGAAAATAGAACAGTTCAGAGAAGAGAAAAGCTAACACCATCATATATCTTGGTTCGGTTGCCTTGTGCTATGCAACCTACGTCCAGTCTCCTCCACAACAATGGAGGAATTTCCACTATAGTTAACAGTATTACATACACCAATTCCACAGGATTGACCCAATCCTTTCACACTCAAGTTCTAACCTAACGTGACATTGGCTATGCTAATACCTAACTATTCACTCTTAGTGCTAACCCAACTAAGAAAGGGATACCTCACAGGTACAAGATACAAGATATAGACATACCTAAAGAAATCAGAAAATAACTCTAGACTTTTCTCTCAAGTGTTTCACTCAGCCTTTTTCCACTCATGGCTTTTACTTGAGTTTCCTCACAATGCCTTTTCTCACAAGAAATTACAGAAAGATAAACATTGAAAAGTGCATTACAATCTGTAAAACATGAAGGAGATTGACTTCATCAGCAGCCTCTTTGCTATGTGCAAAACCAAATTCGCAAACCTCAGATACAGTTCTTCAGTATTGGCTGAATGCTTCTTTGAAAGAAAGCATTATTCAAGTAGAGGAACTTCTTTGCAAAACACTATTCTCACACTCTGGTTTTCTCTCTTTGCTCTTGAATGAGCAGAAAGTCTTCTTTTATCTCCTTGCATGTTGCTGGGTTCTTCTTCCAAGGTCAACACCTTGAGCCTTGAGCTTCGCCAACCCATAGATTCACTTTTTCTCCTTAATACCCAGAGTAGAAACTCTCCTTCTGACTTCTTCATCTTGATCGAAATCCATACAACAGCAACCACAAAAATCTTCCAATGGTCAACTTAATCTGAGCCATTGAGAAGCTACTTGGTCCCCAAGAATCACTTGTGACCGTAGATATACAACAGATTAGGGCAGAAAATAACTTTTCCTTGTATGCCATTTTCGGACTTGCAGAGAGTTTGGAAGAAGAGAAGAATATCTGATGCATGCAAGAGAAAATGAGTTACCTTTAACCTAAGCTTGATTTGGTTTGATCTTGGAGATTTGACATCTGCCTTTCAAGCTTAATCCTTCTCTCTCTTGCTTCTTTGGTGACTAGCTTAGGGAAGAAGCTCTTTCTCTCTTTCTCACTTTTCTGATTTTCTGATTTGACTGAGACAGAGAAGAAAGGAACATTGATTTGGTGAAAGCTAGTGAGAGGGAATTGAGATTCAATTCGGGCTTGGATCGGGTTCTACTCAAGTTCAGCCCGTTGGTGCCTTGCCTTTGCTTCTTTGAAGAATTTAGTTTGAGATGAATGACTTGGGCTTGTTTTATTTTCACTTACTGTTCCGAGGGTTACCTGAAACTGTAGGCCGATCTCGGATGAGATCTTCTGTACTGGTCGGAGATGACGTGTCCGGCTGGCTGGTGGCGGCCGGAACTGTTGTGTCCGACTTGTTGGACTGGCTTCACTTCTGATCCTTGGTCACCGGAGGGTGGGGGGTACCTGCAAGAGACTCTGATGCTTAAGTTAGCATGGGTATTAAGCAGGTTTATTATAGAATCAGAGTATGAGTTATACTTGGGTGCTCCAGTGTATTTATAATGGTTGTAGAGTGACCTTTCTAGATAAGATAAGTTAGTTATCTTATCTTATCTTATCTTTGGGTGATGTCAGCTTATCTTCAACGGAACCGCCCTTCTTTCTGTAGGCTTGGGCTGCCTTTGGATTGGGTTGTGTTTCTTTGTTTGGGCCTTCTTGGGCCTTCCTGTCGATTTGGCCGACCTCTTTTATAAAGAGGTCGGATAGTCTGACCTGAAGAGGTCGGTCGCTTTGTCTCCAATCATCCCAGGTCGGATAGCTCGACCCAGGGTATGAACAGTGCCCCTGCTTGAGCTCGGTCATTTTGTTAAGGTCGAGTCTTTGACTTCGGTCCTTCTAGTGAAGCCGAACTCAAGCATTTTGTTGATTCCTTTCTTTGTAGAGCCTTTTTTGAATGTGGAACGTTTTCTTTTAAAAGCGCGCGCTTTTATATCAGCGCTTTAGGAACGTGCGAGGGTTTAATGCCCTCATTAATTGACTTCAAATGCCCCATTTCCTTTGGTTTGAATTTTGCCATCAGAAACGGTTTCTCTTCTTCATTCTTCTTCGTAACTTCTCCCTTTACTCTCTCGCTTTCTGTTTCTTGCCTAGAGTTCATAGTTCTTTCCTGCGACGCCTGCTCTGCCACTGCTTTCGTGGAAGAAGGGTGATTCTTGATTTCTCTTTCCGTTCTTCGAATTTTTCCGTTTTGCGGAGTAGCTCTGTCGTTTCTGCTCTTCAGCTTTCTTTCGAGGTTTTCTTCTATTTTCCAGGTTCGATTTTTCTTCCTCTGTCACTTTTTATGTCTGATTTTGAGAAAGTTTGGATCTTTTTTGCTTTTTTACCGTGCCTGATTGTTGCGTGTTCTGGAATTTCTTCGCCGTTTGTGTGAGTTTTTTCGCCTTCCCTGCTGCTCGATGCTTTTTAGGGTTTTTTGCCTGTTGCTGTCATTTCTGTTTGTGCTTCTGATGATGGTTTTGAAATGGTGATTTTTTTTATTCTGAAAAAAGGTTTGTGTCTTTGACGATTTTTGCTTGGCCTGTCTGATGTTGGTGATGCTTTTTTCTGATATACTGTAGAAAGATAGTGGCTTGGATGACTTTTGTGTTTTTACTTCCTTTGTTTCATTTGAAACCTTTCTTTTCTTGTTTGATGAATGCTGGGACGTAGGCTGTAGGAATTTCTTGAAACCTTGCTTTGTTTCTGCCTCCAAAGGATTCCCCAGGACTTTGGTTTGAGTCTTGGGGTTTTCCTTTTCTGCTTGTTCGCCTGTGTCATTTTAGTCGAGTTGTTTTGCCCCTTGTCTGAGATGTTTTTTAGTAATCCAATCTTCTTTTCTTATTTGTAGGATTAGTCGGCGTCATGTCTTCTCGCAATAACATTGTAGAGGTGTCTTCCAAAGTTCCCAAGGGGATGTCCGATTGGCTGGACTCCCTTGTCTTAATGTGTGTCTCTGTCGTGGATGCTGAATTTTGTGTAGATCTGAGAAAACGTCATAGGATTTGTGGTAGCAGTGCTCGGGAGAGGGATTATGAGCTTGTAGCTCCTGACTCTGATGAGAGGGCTTGTTTTCCTACTTTCGTCGAGGGGGAACGTCCCTTCTTCTTCGCCTATGAATATTTCTTTAGCCAATTGGACGTTACTTTTCCTTTTACTGCTTTCGAGACCGACTTGTTGTGGTCATGTAATATTGCTCCATCCCAGCTTCATCCGAATTCCTGGGGTTTTGTTAAAATATTTCAACTGCTTTGCCAAGAGTTAGGCGTAACACCTTCTGAAACTCTTTTCCTCTATCTTTTTGTCTCGGCCAAGCCCGGAGGTTCTTCCAAAAAGAAAGCTTCCTGGGTTTCTTTCAGATCGGCCCAGGGGCATAAAGTTTTTGCCATGTATGATGAGTCCTTTAAAGATTTTAAGAATTATTTCTTCCGAGTCCGTGCTGTTGAGGGGGTCCACCCCTTTTTTCTTGATGAGAATGACGAGCCTGCTTTTCCTCTAGAGTGGCAAAAGAATGTGAGAGTGTCACATTATACATGGGAGATGCTTAATGAGGTTGAGCGGGCTTTTGTAGTTGTTCTTGAAGATTTGTGGGGGGAACCACCCCATCTGGATACAAAAAGATTCTTGAGTGATCCATCTTTGGTTCGAACTGCTTTGGGTACTGTCTGACTTGTTTTTATACTTATTTCTGAGCTTTTCTTCTCCTATGTTATAACTCGTCATTTATGGTTGATTCTGTATTTTCAGAGATGTCGAAAAACAATGATTCCATGAAGGCCTACAAGAAGGCGAAGAAGGCTGCTGCTGCTCAAAACATCTCGGCCAAGGCGGCCAGAGAGGGATCTTCTCAAGTTCCTGTGAAGCCGCCCGTGCCAAGTTCTCCTGGGCCAAGGAAGGTGATCCCCACTCCTCGAGTTTGCCTGACTGATCCTCCACAGACTTCTGCCATTGCTTCTGGTGCTCCTCCCAACAAGAAACAGAAAACAATTGAGGCCTTTAACCTTGACGCCCCTGATTTTAATGCAATCGAATTCGTAGATCAGCAAATCGGTCCCTACGGTACCCTCCCCATGGATGATGTTTCAATCCTTCGCCATCTGGATTTTATGACCTGAAATAGTGTTAAAATGGCATATATGGGGACTGCCCTATACCGAACTGCTCAGAATCTTCCTCTCCATGCTACCAAGGAGTTTATGGAGGAGGCTAAATAGGAGTTCGACCGAATGAAGGGCCTGAAGGAAGAGCTTGAGGTAAAGGTAGCCAAGTTGGAGAAGGATCTGGAGAACGAAAAGGCAAGTTCCCTTGCTCTGGCAGCTTCTGTGCGGTTGGCCGAGGACACGGCATTGAGGCATAAGGACAGTTATGTGACATCTTATCGGGAGGTGGTGCGCCTGAGGGAGGAGTAGAGAGAATGCGCGATCTGATTACTCCGAGCTCCAAGGTCATCTTGTTGGCAGCGTAACTGCTACCTATGAGAGCTTGAGGGAGCAGGTTCGGATTATTGCTCCCGAGGCCGACCTTACTCTTTTCAGCCTGGATAATGTTGTGAAGGATAGTAAGATTGTCCCTGATGACCAGGATGATGATGATGTTGAACCTCCCCCTGTGTCTTCTGCCAAAGTGTCAGCCTCTTCAGTTCCTCCAATTGTGTCTGACCCGGATTGCCAGATTCTGAACCGGGATGATGGAACCGTGGATGCTGTCCCCATTCAGACTCGGCCTCCTTCTCCCCGTACTGATGCTGCCGGGAAGGCTCCCGATCTTAGCTGATTTCTCTTTGGATATTTGTGTAGTTGGCCCGGCTTGTGGGCTTTGAAACTCTTTATTTGTAGTTTGAATATTTTGCTGACTGTTGATATTCCTTTTGGTTGCTTGTTTAGCAACTTCTATCTTTAAAAAACAAGTAGCTTTTATGCTTTTGATCCTGACCCCAAAGCTTTATAATATTGTATTTCGTATCATGCTTGTTTGTCTTAGCATTTTTTGAAAATGTCGGAGCCTTCGGCCTCTTTGAATTGGGCTGGATCCTTTGTGGTCGTGAAGGGGTGGTTCCAACTTGTTTCTTGGTTTTCTTGCTTCTTGCTTGTATCTCTATCGATCCATAGCCGATTTCTTTGCGTTGGTCCTCTTTCCAGTTACTTTTGCAGTCCTCTGTCTTGGACCTTTGTTAGGTCTTTTTCAGAGACTACTTTATAACTCTTTTTGTAGGAGGTCGACTTCTTTATGTCGTCCTTTTCCAAGTTATTTTTGTAATCCTCTTTCTTGGACCTTTGTTAGGTCTCTTTCAGGGATTACTTTTGTTTGTAGGGGACCAACTTCGTTAGGTCGATCTCTTCTAAGTTATTTTTGTAATCCTCTTTCTTGGACATTTGTCGGGTATCTTTCAGGGATTACTTTTATAACTTGTTTGTAAGGGACCGACTTCGTTAGGTCGATTTCTTTCTAAGTTATTTTTGTAATCCTCTTTCTTGGACCTTTGTCAGGTCTCTTTCAGGGATTACTTTTATAACTTGTTTGTAGGAGACTGACTTCGTTAGGTCGATCTCTTCTAAGTTATTTTTGTAATCCTCTTTCTTGGACCTTTGTCAGGTCTCTTTCAGGGATTACTTTTATAACTTGTTTGTAGGAGACCGACTTCGTTAGGTCGATCTCTTCTAAGTTATTTTTGTAATCCTCTTTCTTGGACCTTTGTCAGGTCTCTTTCAAGGATTACTTTTATAACTTATTTGTAGGAGACCGACTTCGTTAGGTCGATCTCTTCTAAGTTATAGCAATTCCTCTTTATAGGGTTGGCCAGACCTCTTTCCAGGGATTTGCTGATAACTTGGGTTGACTTGGTCCGACTTCTTTAACGTCGACCAGTCTTTAAGTTATTATTTAGCAATCCATAAGACCTCGTCAGGTTCTTTTTCGGATCACTTTCGATAACTTCTTACATTATTCTGTGTTCATCTTTGCCGATTTGTAGAAGGTGGTTTCTGACTTTTTTTGGTCGACCTTTAGATGAATCGCATTTTCATCTTTATTGGTCTTCTATCGTGATCATGCAGTGAATCTATTTTTCACTTTCTGCCGATCTGTTGCTTTATAATCGGGCGATGAATGCTTCAGATTAATGCGTCTTGAGAATTTGTAGAATATCTAAAATATATTTTATTCAAAAGGAAATGCAAATATATACATGCGGGAGTTTTTCATCCCTTTCAGTCGAATAATTTCTGGATCTCAACTTGGTGCCTCATTAAAAAACCTTTTCAGGAAAAAGAGTGCACCCTATGACGAGATCTTCTAGCTATAGTACCTTCTTAGGTTTCATGTGTGCCATGATCTGGGAAGCTCTCGTCCATCGAGTTCGGACAGTCTGTGGTAGCCCTTTCCAAGTACTTCTGTAACTCGGTAGGGTCCTTTCCAGTTTGCTGCCAGCTTTCCTTCTCCAGGTCGAGTTGTTCCAATATCATTTCGGATTAGGATGAGATCATTCTCAGCAAAACTTCTTGGCACTACCCTTTGATTATATCTTGAAGCCATTCAGCGTTTTAGCGCTTCTTCCCTGATCTGAGCTCTTTCTTGGACTTCTGGAAGTAAGTCGAGCTCTTCTCTTTGAAGTTGAGAGTTGGCTTGTTCATTGTAGTGGACCACTCTAGGGGACCCTTCCTCGACCTCTACTGGGATCATTGCCTCCACTCCGTACGCTAATCGAAATGGTGATTCGTTTGTGGTAGAATGTGGTGTTGTTCGATATGCCCATAGGACTTGTGGAAGTTCTTCGGCCCAAGCTCCCTTTGCTTCTTGCAGTCTCTGCTTCAGTCCAGCCAATATGACTTTGTTGGCAGCTTCGGCCTGTCCATTGGCTTGAGGATGTTCGACGGAGGTGAACTGGTGTTTTATGTTCAAGTCGGCAGCTAGTTTTCTGAAACCTGCATCTGTGAATTGAGTGCCATTGTCTGTGGTGATGGAGTGCGGGACTCCGAACCTTGTGACAATATTTCTATATAAGAATTTTCGGCTTCATTGAGCAGTAGCGTTGGCTAGGGGCTCTTCCTCGATCCACTTTGTAAAATAGTCTATCCCAACTATGAGGAATTTGACTTGTCCCGATTCCTGAGGAAAGGGTCTGAGAAGGACGAGTCCCTATTTTGCGAATGGCCAAGGTGAAGTTACGCTGATGAGTTCTTCTGGCGGGGCAATGTGAAAATTGGCATGTTTCTGGCATGGGGGACATGTCTTTACAAACTCTGTAGCTTCTTTTTGTAGAGTTGGCCAGTAAAATCCCGTCCGGAGTACCTTTTTGGTGAGAGCTTGTGCTCCGAGATTATTACCACAAATGCCGCTGTGTACTTCCTCTAAAACTTCCCTTGTGTTAGAGGTCGGCACACATTTTAACAACGGTATTGAGATCCCTCTTTTATATAGGGTGTTGTTTATGATAGTGTAATACTGAGCCTCCCGCTTTAACCTCTTTGACTCCTTTTCATCTGTGGAGAGTGTTTCTGCTTTGAGGTAGTTAATTATGGGGGTCATCCATCCTTGGTCCTGACTTGTTATGGCTAGGACTTTTTCCTCTTCTGAAATTGACGGGTTCTGTAGCATTTCCTGGATGACGCTTCTATTGTTGCCCCCTGGTTTGGTGCTAGCTAGTTTCGAGAGTGCGTCAGCTCGGGCATTTTGTTCGCGGGTATGTGACAGATCTTATATTCCCCGAGTTGTCCGAGCTGTTCCTTGGTTTTATCCAAATACTTTTTCATGGTGGGATCTTTAGCTTGGTAGCTCCCTGTTATTTGTGAGGTGATTACTTGTGAATCGCTGAAGATGTTGAGTTTTTGAGCTCCAACCTCCTTAGCCAACTTCAAACCAGCTAGTAACGCCTCATATTCCGCCTGGTTGTTTGAGGCCGGGAACCCAAATTTGAGGGAACGCTCAACTTGGGTTCCTTGGTTGCTTTCTATTATCACACCTGCGCCGCTTCCGGTCTTATTCGAGGAACTGTCCACGTAGAGATTCCATTCTGTGGGGGTTTCCAGGGTATCTGTGAATTTCGCAATAAAGTCAGCCAAGTACTGTGATTTGATGGTTGTCCGAGCTTCATATTGGAGGTCGAACTCAGACAACTCGACTGCCCATTGTAAAATTCTGCCTGCTAGATCTGTTTTCTGCAATATCCCTTTTATGGGCTGGTCGGTTCGAACCTTAATGGTGTGAGCCTGGAAGTATGGGCGAAGTCGTCGAAATGTCAGTATGAGAGTGTAGGCAAACTTTTCTATTTTTTGGTAGTTTAGCTTGGATCCCTGCAGCGCTTTACTAATGAAGTATACAGGTTGTTGTCCTTTGTCGTCCTCCCAAACCAGTGCTGAGGCTACTGCCCGACTTCCTACCGCAAGGTACAATGTGAGTGGTTCTTCCTTTCGTGGTCGAGTTAGAATAGGTGGTTGTCCTAGGAAGTTTTTGAAATCCTGGAAGGCTTGCTCACATTCCTTTGTCCATTCAAAATTTTTTCCTTTCCTTCAAGTGGCGTAGAAGGGGAGAGATCTTATCGCTGATCCCGCTAAGAATCTGGATAAGACTGCCAATCTCCCGTTGAGTTGTTGTACCTCTCTGACACAAGTTGGGCTCTTCATGTTGAGTATGGCCTAGCATTTGTCTAGATTCGCTTCAATTCCTCTTTGTGTGAGCATGAAACCCAAGAATTTGTCCGCTTCTACTGCAAAGGTGCATTTTGCGGGATTGAGTCGCATGTCGTGCCTCCTTATAGTGTCGAACACTTGAGCCAGGTCGGACAATAATGTCTCTTCGCTTTGTGTCTTTATCAACATGTCGTCCACATAGACTTCCATGATTTTTCTGATGTGATCTGAGAAGACTTTATTCATTAGCCTTTGATAAGTAGCTCCCGCATTCTTCAGACCGAAAGGCATCACAATGTAGCAGTAATTTGCTTTTGGCGTCAAAAATGAGGTCTTTTCTTGATCTAGTGGATACATGGGGATTTGGTTGTATCTGAAATATGCATCCATAAACGAGAGGTATCTATATCCGGAGGAAGCATCTACCAGAGCGTCGATACTTGGGAGTGGGTAAGGATCTTTTGGGCAGGCTTTGTTGAGGTCGGTGTAGTCGGTGCACATTCGCCACTTCCCATTTGATTTTTTCACCAAGACGACGTTAGCTAGCCATAGTGGGTACTTGACTTCTCTTATGAATCCTGCCTCCAGTAGTTCTTGTACCTATTCTTCTACAACTTGGGATCGCTCTGGCCCAAGTTTTCTTCGTCTCTGCTGTACCGGCCGAGATCCTGGATAGACCGCCAATTTGTGACACATTAGCTTGGGGTCTATGCCTGGCATGTCTGCAGCTTTCCATGCAAAGAGATCGACATTATCTCACAAGAACTGTACTAGTAATTCCTTTCCATCTCCTTTCAGGATCGTGCCAATATTAGTCATTTTGTCCGAGGTGTCTCCGATCTGAACTTTCTCTATTTCACCTTCGGGCTGTGGACGGAGTTCTTCTCGTCTCTGGACTCCACCAAGCTCAATTGTATGGAACTCTTCTCCTCTGCCTCTGAGGTTTAGACTTTTGTTATAACAGTGGCGTGCCATCTTTTGATCTGCTTTTATTGTGGTTATCCCCTCTGTAGTTGGGAATTTCATGCATAGATGTGGAGTTGAGACTATTGCGCCGAGTTGATTTAGTGTTGTCCGACCTATTAGGGCATTGTAGGCTGAACTCACGTCGACCACAATGTAGTCTATCTTGAGTGTTCTGGATTGGTTCCCTTTTTTGAAGGTTGTGTGTAGCGACACGTATCCCAGTGGTTGTACTGGGGTATCTCCCAGTCCGAACAGGCTGTTCGGGTATGCTCTAAGCTCCTTTTCTTCTAAGCCGATTTTGTCGAAGGCTGTTTTGAATAAGATGTCGGCAGAACTCCCTTGGTCTATTAATGTGCGGTGGAGATTGGCGTTTGCTAGTATGATGGTGATGACAATGGGATCGTCGTGTCCTGAGATGATACCGGATGCGTCTTCTTTGGTGAACGTGATCGCAGGGATGTCGGGTGCTTCCTCCTTTCCTTCGACATGATATACTTCTTTGAGGTATCTTTTGTGGGATGATTTGGATATTCCACCTCCTGCAAATCCTCCATGTATCATATGGACATGTCTTTCTGGCGTACGAGGTGATCGCTCTGCTCGTCCGACATCTTCATCTCTTTGTCTTTTTCTTTGCTCATCATCTCGGGTGGCCAGATACCGATTTAGTTTTCCTTCTCTTACTAATTTTTCTATGATGTTTTTTAAGTCGAAGCTTCGATGGTGGAATGCTTTCGGACCCGATGATATTCACAGTATTCGTTCCGATTTCCTCCTCCTCTTTTGTCTTTGAGTGGTCGAGCTGGGGGTATCTTTTCTGTGTTACAGACTTCTTTGTAAATATCCACAAGGGACACCCGAAGAGGGGTGTAATTATGATACTTTTTTATTTTTTCGCCTGTTCGATCTTCTTTCTTCTTGGATTCTTTATCTCGGTAGGTGAAACCAGATTTTGAGGCTTCTCCAAGTCGGGAATTTTCTTCCATGTTGATGTACTTCTCTGCCCGCTCTTGCACCTCGTCTAGAGATGTGGGGTATTTCTTTGATATAGATTGGCTGAACGGTCCCTCTCGTAGGCCATTGATGAGGCCCATGACGGCAGCCTCTGTTGGCAAGCTTTGTATGTCTAAGCATGTTTTGTTGAATCTTTCCATGTAGTTGCGAAGACTTTCCCGATCTCCTTGCTTGATACCCAGCAGACTGGGAGCGTGCTTAGCCTTGCCTTTTTGGATGGAGAATCTGGCCAGAAACTTTTTGGCCAGGTCGTCGAAGTTTGAGAGGGACTTCGGAGGTAGGTTGTCAAACCATCTAATTGCTGTCTTTGTGAGAGTCGTTGGAAAAGCTTTGCAGCGAACGGCATCTGAAGCGTCGGTGAGGTACATTCTGCTTCTGAAGTTGCTGAGATGATGGTTGGGATCTGTGGCGCCATCATACAAAGTCATATCCAGAAGTTTGAAGTCTTTAGAGATTTTAGTCTTCATGATTTCCCTAGTGAATGGATCTTGATCCTTGCGAGAGTTGTCCTCAGGGGTGGTCCGGGTAGCCTTTGCTTTGAGATCGGCTTCAAGTTGTAGGAGTTTATCTTCCAATTCTCGACGTCGCCTTACCTCTCTTTGTAGATCCTTGCCAACTTCTTGCTGATACTGGCTTTCTTTTTCGAGTTGCTTTAGGCGATCTTGAAGTGCTTCTATTACTCCCGGATGTGATGAGTTTTTGTCTCCGTTAGATTCTGGAGTATCCTTTGGTGTGGCATCCGTATTTTTGTGCGGCGTTCTGTCCTCTAGATCTGAGTTGTGGTCGTTGTCATGGTCGTCCACCATGGTGATGGGATGACTTCCAGGTTCCCCGGCAACGGCGCCAATGTTTCGAGGGATACCTGAAACTGTAGGCCGATCTCGGATGAGATCTTCTGTACTGGTCGGAGATGACGTGTCCCGCTGGCTGGTGGCGGCCGGAGCTATTGTGTCCGACTTGTTGGATTGGCTTCACTTCTGATCCTTGGTCACCGGAGGGTGGGGGGTACCTGCAAGAGACTCTGATGCTTAAGTTAGCACGGGTATTAAGCAGGTTTATTGTAGAATCAGAGTATGAGTTATACCTGGGTGCTCCAGTGTATTTATAATGGTTGTAGAGTGACCTTTCTAGATAAGATAAGTTAGTTATCTTATCTTATCTTATCTTTGGGTAAGGTCAGCTTATCTTCAATGGAACCGCCCTTCTTTCTGTAGGCTTAGGCTGCCTTTGGATTGGGCTGTGTTCCTTTGTTTGGGCCTTCTTGGGCCTTCCTGTCGATTTGGCCGACCTCTTTTATAAAGAGGTCGGATAGTCTGACCTGAAGAGGTCGGTCGCTTTGTCTCCAATCATTCCAGGTCGGATAGCTCGACCCAGGGTATGAACACTTACCATTCAGCCCATTTGCAGATATCTTTTGTTTGATGTTGGGCTGTTGCAACACTTGTTTTTGGCCTGCATCACTTATCAAAAATAATCAAAACTAATTGGGTGATTAGCCCACTAATCAAATGTTTGTCATCATCAATTTTATTAATTAATTTCTTAACTCAACAATCTCCCCCTTGATGACAAACATGATTTAAGCAATAATCAAAAGGAAATGAGTTTGAGTTAGGTTTAGAAACTCCCTTTGATTTTTGTCAATTGCTTTTATGTTGCTCCCCCTTTCCTTTTCAAGATTAGCTCCCCCTAAATTTATGTTTTCCTCTTTGTACCTGTTTTACATTATACTTAAAGAGAACATAATAAAGAGCTATACACATTTTTCTTGCCCAAGGGATATCACACAAGCAACCTCATATTATCAGCCCAACATTAAACTAATATTAGCAGCCAAAAGATTAATCAGACAAAAAACACAAAAGAGTCATAGTAGCTGCAGCAATGCCAAAAAATTTCCTAGGACACATTTACCATCCTATTGCTATTACTCCCCTTTTTTGTCATCAAGGGCAGACAATAAGCATGATCAACAAAAACAATGTCTTGAATCCTGTAGAAAAGAGTTAGTTCACAGTGCAAAGTACTAACTAAACTACCAAAAGTGCAGCAGTATTTAGAGTTATTACAGTCATCCAAAATGAAACAGTTCAAAAGTAGCAAAAGAAAAACAGAGTTCATGAACCAAAAAGAGAGCAGCAGCAGTTTTCATGAGACAATTTCTAGGCATCAGAACCATTCCCTTCCGAATTAGCTTCCTCTTCAACATCAGTGGCAGGGTCTTCATCCTTTTAAAGGTTATCGATGAAGGACATGAACACAACCACTCGATCCCTTGATTTCTTTAGGAAATTCTCATGCTTGCTGGCTAGCTTCCTTTGTTCCTTGCTCATGGCAATCAAATAGTTTGATTGGGAGACAAACTCCTGAACAACATCTTTGACCACATTCAGCAGAGCAAATTTCTTCCCAGTAGATACGGATGTACCCTCATTGGAAAGAGAACGAGATTCCTCAGGAACAAAGTCATCATCTTCATCATCTAAGACCACCCTTTCAGATCGAGTGGGTCCTTTGTTCTGTTTCACTAAACCACCCCCTTTTATGTATGAATGTCTATTTTGATATTCTTCATTGATCAAGTCAACACCAAAATACTCAAATATACAAGTTAGAAACATGCCCTAAGGAAGTGCTTTGTCCTTTTCACTCCTAATAGAGTCAAACATATATCTAACCATCAAGTATGCAAATGAAATTTCAGTTTTGGTGAGAAGGGCATATAAAACAAGAGTATCAGTGTAGGAAACCCTCTGATATGAAACACTCTGAGGAAGAATAATGTGGTTGACCATTCGGTGCAACTGAGCACGCTCATACCCTAGGACTTTGTGAGTGGGTGTAATGCCATCTATTAAAGAAACATGTTCACAAATGTGAGCCAATACATCATGATAAGAAATTCCAACACCTTCATCCCACTTAACCGAAGTGTAAGCACAAGGCCCAACATCAGTATACTTCAAAGCATCACTGATAGTTTCATTGTTTAAAACTATGTCTCGGCCCTTTACATATGAGTGAGCAGTGCCTTCATGATAAGTCATGTTGGCATAAAATTCTTTGACCAGTAAAGGGTAATCAGGCTTTTTGATATCAAAAAGATGATTCCAGTCCATAAAAATCAAGTTGTCAACGAATGGAAAACCTTTTCTTTTCAAGGAAGACAAATCATCTAGAAAAGATGGACACAGGGTACGATATTGGAAAACCCCCTCATAAAATCATTGTTCATGGCAGATTTGAATCTATAAGGGTTATAGTTCGAATGAGAAGTCAAAAAATGAGCTTTGTGATCAAAAGGGCCAATGTCTGGCTCTTTAACTAACTTAAGAGGAACTCGAGTTTTACCTCTTTGAGAACGTAATGGAACAGACCTAGACTTTGGTTGTGTGGACTCAGGTGGAGGTTCAGGTGCGGCTGGTCGCTTCCCCTTGGATGAACTTGGTTTCGACGACTGGTGCACGAATTGTGAATCACACTTTTCACAACTCGTACCGCTAACCAGCAAGTGCACTGGGTCGTCCAAGTAATACCTTACGTGAGTAAGGGTCAAATCCCACGGAGACTGTTGGTTTGAAGCAATCTATGGTTATCTTGCAATTCTTAGTCAGGAAGTCAATTATATTTATCAGTTGAATTGCGAATAAACAAGAGAGCATGAAATAAAGGTTACTTGTTATGCAGTAATGGAGAATATGTTGGAGTTTTGGAGATGCTTTGCCCTTTTGAATTTCTGCTTTCTCCCCATCTTCTTCTTCACGCACGCACGTCCTTCCTATGGCAAGCTGTGTGTTGGGGCATCACCGTTGTCAATGGTTACATCCCCTCCTCTTGTGAAAATGGTCCAAATGCTCTGTCACAGCACGGCTAATCATCTGAGGTTCCCGATCATGCTGGAATAGGATTCACCCTCCTTTTGCGTCTGTCACTACGCCCAGCACTTGCGAGTTTGAAGCTCGTCACAGTCATTCAATCCCTGAATCCTACTTGGAATACCACAGACAAGGTTTAGACTTTCCGGATTCTCATGAATGCCGCCATCAATCTAGCTTATACCACGGAGATTCTGATTAAGGAATCTAAGAGATATTCATTCAATCTGATGTAGAACGGAGGTGGTTGTCAGGCACGCATTCGTGGGGGAATGATGATGATTGTCACGTTCATCACATTCATGTTGAAGTGCGAATGAATATCTTAGATAGGAACACGCATGTTTGAATAGAAAACAGGAATACTTGCATTAATTTATCGAGACACAGCAGAGCTCCTCACCCCCAACAATGGAGTTTAGAGACTCATGCCGTCAAAGAGTACAAAGTTCAGATCTAAAAATATCATGAGATACAAAATAAGTCTCTAAAAGTTGTTTAAATACTAAACTAGTAGCCTAGGTTTACAGAAATTGAGTAAACTATAACAGATGGTATAGAGATCCACTTCTGGGGCCCACTTGGTGTGTGCTGGGGCTGAGACTTAAGCAATTCACGTGCATAAGGCCATTTTGGGCGTTCAACGCCAGGTTTGGATCCATTTCTGGCGTTGAACTCCAACTTTTAATCCTTTTCTGGCGCTGGACGCCAGAATTGGGCAGAGAACTGGCGTTGAACGCCAGTTTACATCATCTATCCTTGAGCAAAGTATGGACTATTATATATTGCTGGAAAGCCCTGGATGTCTACTTTCCAACTCAATTAAAAGCACGCCATTTCGAGTTCTGTAGCTCCAGAAAATCCACTTTGAGTGCAGGGAGGTCAGAACCCAACAGCATCAGCAGTCCTTTTTCAGCCTGAATCAGATTTTTGCTCAGCTCCCTCAATTTCAGCCAGAAAAATACCTGAAATTACAGAAAAACACACAAATCATAGTAAAGTCCAGAAATATGAATTTTTCCTAAAAACTAATGAAAATAAACTAAAAACTAACTAAAACATACTAAAAACTATATGAAATTAACCCCAAAAAGCGTATAAAATATCCACTCATCACAACACCAAACTTAAATTGTTGCTTGTCCTCAAGCAACTAGACAAATAAAATAGAAGACTAATGGGTTGAGAAGCAATAATATCTCAGAGTTTTTGAGTGAAGCTCAGATTCTAATTAGATGAGCGGGACTAGTAGCTTTTTGCTTCCGAATAATTTTGGCATCTCACTTTATCCATTGAAACTCAGAGTGATTGGCATCTATAAGAACTTAGAATTCAGATAGTGTTATTGATTCTCCTATTTTAGTATGATGATTCTTGAACACAGCTATTTCATGAGTCTTGGCCGTGGCCCTAAGCACTTTGTTTTCTAGTATTACCACCGGATATATAAATGCCACGGACACATAATTGGGTGAACCCTTTGGATTGTGACTCAGCTTTGCTAAAGTCCCCAATTAGAGGTGTCCAGAGTTCTTAAGCACACTCTTCTTTCTGCTTTGGACCTTGACTTTAACCGCTCAGTCTCAAGTTTTCACTTGACACCTTCACGCCACAAGCACATGGTTAGGGACAGCTTGATTTAGCCACTTAGGCCAGGATTTTATTCCCTTAGGCCCTCCTATCCACTGATGCTCAAAGCCTTGGGATCCTTTTTATTACCCTTGCCTTTTGATTTTAAGGGCTATTGGCTTTTTCTGCTTTTCTCTCTCTCTTTTTTTTTTTTTTGCTGCTTTTTCTTGCTTCAAGAATCATTTTTATGATTTTTCAGATTATCAATAACATGTCTCATGTTCACCATTCTTTCAAGAGCCAACATATTTAACAGTCTTAAACAACAAATTCAAAAGACATATGCACTGTTCAAGCATTCATTCAGAAGACAGAAAGTATTACCACCACATGTAACTAATGAGAATTTCTCTTATTAAAACTCGAAATTTTCTTGCCTCTTATTCAAAAGATCTACTATTTTATTCATGTTTGCTGATGATGAGAAAAATAAACTATGGCTTGATTGGAGATAAAATCAAAATAGATACTAATTACTACTATATGACTCCTAAGGTGAACTTCTATAACGACACTATCACAGAGTTAAAGCAGAAATTGGAATTTAACAACGTTTGTTCTGGGAAATGGGTGTTCCTCTGATCCGTGGGGTGCTTGATTCTTCAAGAGAAAACTTCTGGCGCTTCAATTCCCTTAAGTCACGGCCTTGCTCCTCTTGTTCTTTAAACATATAGGTCAGCATTTAACTGTGTTCCTTCTGTTCTTTTATTATTTGCTCCATAGCTTCCTGTATCTTGGTAACAGACGTGTCAAGATACTCCCAGTATTCAGATTGAGGGATTTCTGGAAGAAATTCCTGTGTTTTCTTCTTACTGGGATCATCCTGTGCTTGTTGTTTCTCCATTGATGCTTTGGTGATTGGTTTCTCGACTAAGATATACTCAGTTATTCCCATCCTTACCCCAGCGTCCTTGCAGAGCAGAGAAATCACGTTTGGATAAGCCAACCTGGCTTCTTTAGAATTTTTGTTAGCAATTTTGTAGAGTTCAGCTGAGATCAGCTGATGAACTTCCACTTCTTTTCCCATCATGATGCAATAGATCATCACTGCTCTTTTAACTGTGACTTCAGAACGGTTGCTAGTAGGCAACAGAGAATGCCCAATGAAGTCCAGCCATCCTCTGGCGACTGGTTTGAGATCTTCTCTCTTGAGTTGATTTGGGACACCCTTTGTGTTGGTGGTCCACCTGGCTCCAGGGATACATATGTCCTCTAGAATCTTATCCAGGCCCTTGTCTGTTCTCATCATTCTCCTGTTGAAGGAGTCTGGATCATCTTTCAGCTGAGGTAGCTTTAAGATCTCTCTGATCTTGTCAGGGGTGGTATGAACAATCTTTCCTCTGACCATGGTCCAATATTCATAGAAAGCAGTTCCAGATAGTTTTTGCTTGTCAGTCTGCCACATATTAGCATAGAACTCCTGGACCATATTCCTTCCCACTTTCGTTTCAGGATTAGCTAGGACTTCCCAGTTCCTGATTCGAATTTGCTCCTGGATCTCCGGATATTCATCTTCTTTCAGATCGAATCTAACTTCCGGGATTACTGATCTCAGACCCATTATTTTATTATAATGGTCTGAATGTTCTTTAGATAAGAACTTTCCTTGATTCCAAAGTGGTTTTGGAACGCTCTCTTTCTTGCCTCTTGGAGTGGGTTGTTTTCCTTTAGGAGCCATGATCTTAGTGATTGCGGATAAACACACCAAACTTAGAGGTTTGCTTGTCCTCAAGCAAAAGAAAAGAAAGGAGAGGGATAGAAGGAGAGCTAGGTGCAATTGTTGATGGGAGGGGAGGGAGGCCGAACTCAAATTTATAGGAGGGAGGGTGGTTTTTTTTTTCGAAAAAAAGAGATAAAGATATGATAAAAAGATTTATTTGGAAAAGATAAGATAGAAGATATGATAAGAGAAGATATAGTTTAAAATTGAGAGGATATGAAAGATTTTTGAAAAAGATAGATTTAGATTTTGAAAAAGATAAAGTGGAGGTTTTGAAAAAGATATTGATGAGTTGAAAAGATAGATTTGTAAAAAAAAAAGGTTTTGAAAAGAGTTGGATTGAATTTGCAAAGATGCCTGGTGCTTATGGATTAAAATACATTTAATATTTTTAAGGTAGGGTTTTTAGAAATTAGGGATTTTAGAAATCAGGGTTCTTAACATGTTTATGTAAGAAATCATGTATTGAAGTATGAAAATCAAGATTTAGAATGAAAAAATTTGAAGAAAAATGAGTTTTGTCTCCTCCCTGCCATCCTGGCGTTTGAACGCCCAAACACTGCCTGTTTTGGGCGTTCAACGCCCAAATGCTGCTCTCCTGGGCGTTCAACGCCCAGCTGCTGCCATTACTGGCGTTCAACGTCCAGTGGGTGCCCATTTCTGGCGTTGAACGCCCAGATTGCTACCATTACTGGCGTTTTCTTGCCAGTGAGCTCTTTTTCTCTGTTTTGTGTGCCGAGTCCTTCTGTAACTCTGTGGATTTATACAAATGATTCCTCACCTTAGTGTCAGTGAACTTTATATAAACAAATAAAAATAAAAATAGGGCAAAATGCTTAGAGGATTGTTGCCCCATGGCTGGGTTGCCTCCCAGCAAGCGCTTCTTTATTGTCTTTAGCTGGACCTTGCTGAGCTTTTAATTTAGCTTCAGCCTTGAGCACTCTTGCTCAATGTTGCCTTCAAGATAGTGCTTGATTTTCTGTCCATTGACAATGAACTTCTTATCAGAATCAATATCTTGAAGCTCCACATAACCATATGGTGATACACTTGTAATCACGTATGGTCCTCTCCACCGGGATTTCAGTTTCCCGGGGAATAGCCTGAGTCTAGAGTTAAACAACAGAACCTTATGTCCTGGTTCAAAGATTCTAGATGACAGCTTTCTGTCATGCCATTTTTTTATTTCTCTTTATAAAGCTTGGCATTTTCGAAAGCTGTGAATCTAAATTCCTCTAGCTCATTTAGCTGGAGCAATCATTTTTCTCCTGCTAATTTGGCATCAAAGTTTAGGAATCTGGTTGCCCAGTAGGATTTATGTTCCAGTTTCACGGGCAGGTGACATGCCTTACCATACACAAGTTGGTATGGAGAGGTCCCTATAGGGGTCTTGAATGTTGTTCTGTAAGCCCACAGAGCATCATCCAAGCTCCGTGCCCAATCCTTTCTACGGGTACTTACTGTCCGTTCTAGGATTCTCTTTAATTCTCTGTTAGATACTTCAGCTTGCCCATTAGTTTGCGGATGATATGGAGTAGCCACCTTATGGCGAATTCCATACCGAACCATGGTAGAGTAAAGTTGTTTATTGCAGAAGTGAGTGCCCCCATCACTGATGAGTACTCTAGGGACACCAAACCTGCTAAAGATATGTTTCTGGAGGAACTTCAGCACTGTTTTAGTATCATTGGTGGGTGTGGCAATGGCCTCAAACCATTTTGATACATAGTCAACTACCACCAGAATATAAGTGTTTGAGTATGATGGTGGGAAAGGTCCCATGAAGTCAATTCCCCATACGCCAAATAACTCAATTTCTAAGATTCCTTGTTGAGGTATGGCATAACCATGAGGCAGATTACCAGCTCTTTGGCAACTGTCACAGTTACGTACAAACTCTCGGGAATCTTTATAGAGTGTGGGCCAATAGAAGCCACATTGGAGGACCTTGGTGGTTGTTCGCTCACCTCCGAAATGGCCTCCATATTGAGATCCATGGCAATGCCACAGGATCCTCTGTGCTTCTTCTCTAGGCACACACCTACGGATTATTCCGTCTGCACATCTCTTAAAGAGATAGGGTTCATCCCACAAGTAGTACTTTGCATCAGTAGTTAATTTCTTCTTTTGTATCCTGTTGTACTCCTTGGGTATGAACCTTGCAGCTTTATAGTTTGTAATATTGGCAAACCATGGTGTTTCTTGAATGGTAAATAAATGCTCATCCGAAAAGGTCTCAGAGATCTCAAGAGAGGGGGGGCGTCCCTTCTACTGGCTCTATCCGGGACAGATGATCAGCCACTTGGTTCTCTGTCCCTTTTCTGTCTCTTATTTCTATATCAAACTCTTGCAGAAGCAACACCCATCTGATGAGCCTGGGTTTTGAATCCTGCTTTGTGAGTAGATATTTAAGAGCAGCATGATCAGTATACACAATCACTTTTGATCCTACTAAGTATGATCTGAACTTGTCAATGGCGTAAACCACTGCAAGTAATTCTTTTTCTGTGGTTGTGTAATTTTTCTGGGCATCATTTAGAACGCGACTAGCGTAATAAATGACGTGCAGAAGCTTGTCATGCCTCTGTCCCAACACTGCACCAATGGCGTGATCACTGGCATCACACATTAGCTCAAATGGTAATGTCCAGTCTGGTGCAGAAATAACTGGTGCTGTGATCAGCTTAGCTTTCAGCGTTTCAAACGCCTGCAGGCACTCTGTGTCAAACACAAATGGCGTGTCAGCAGCTAGCAGATTGCTTAGAGGTTTTGCGATTTTTGAAAAATCCTTTATAAACCTCCTATAGAATCCTGCATGCCCCAGAAAGCTTCTGATTTCCTTAACATTGGCAGGTGGTGGTAATTTTTTAATTACCTCTATTTTTGCTTGATCCACCTCTATTCCCTTGTTTGAGATTTTATGCCCAAGGACAATCCCCTCAGTCACCATGAAGTGACATTTTTCCCAGTTTAAAACTAGGTTGGTCTCTTGGCATCTTTTCAGAACAAGTTTCAGGTGATCAAGACAGGAGCTGAATGAGTCTCCATATACTGAGAAGTCATCCATGAAGACTTCCAGAAATTTTTCCACCATATCAGAGAAAATAGAGAGCATGCATCTCTGGAAGGTTGCAGGCGCATTACATAGCCCAAATGGCATCCTTCTATAAGCAAACACTCCAGATGGACATGTGAATGCTGTTTTCTCTTGATCCTGGGGATCTACTGTAATCTGGTTATAGCCTGAGTAGCCATCCAAAAAGCAGTAATAATCATGACCTGCTAGTCTTTCTAGCATCTGGTCTATGAATGGTAAAGGAAAATGATCCTTTCTGGTGGCTGTATTGAGCCTTCTGTAGTCAATACACATGCGCCACCCTGTAACTGTTCTTGTAGGAACCAGTTCATTTTTTTCATTATGAATCACTGTCATGCCTCCCTTTTTTTGGACGACTTGGACAGGGCTCACCCAGGGGCTATCAGAAATAGGATAAATAATCCCAACCTCTAGTAATTTGGTGACCTCTTTCTGCACCACTTCTTTCATGGCTGGATTTAGCCGCCTCTGTGGTTGAACCACTGGTTTGGCATTATCCTCCAATAAGATTTTGTGCATGCATCTAGCTGGGCTTATGCCCTTAAGGTCACCTATGGACCACCCAAGAGCTGTCTTGTGTGTCCTTAGCACTTAAATAAGTGCCTCCTCTTCCTGTGAATTTAAAGCAGAGCTTATGATCACTGGAAAAGTGTCACCTTCTCCCAGAAATGCATATTTCAAGGATGGTGGTAATGGCTTGAGCTCGGGTTTAGGAGGTTTTTCCTTTTCCAGAAGAAATTTCAGAGGCTCTTTCATGTTCTCTGAATCCTCTAAATCAGGCTGAACATCTTTAAGGATGTTTTCCAACTCTGATTCAAGACTCTCAGCCATGTTGATCTCTTCTACCAAAGAGTCAATAAGATCAACTTTCATGCAGTCTTTTGATGTGTCTGGATGCTGCATGACTTTGACAGCGTTCAACTTGAATTCATCATCATTGACTCTCAGGGTTATTTCCCCCTGTTGGACGTCAATGAGGGATCGTCCAGTTGCTAGGAAGGGTCTTCCTAGAATGAGAGTAGCACTCTTGTGCTCCTCCATTTCCAGCACAACAAAGCCAGTGGGAAAGGCGAATGGCCCGACTCTGACAATCATGTCTTCAATCACGCCTGATGGATATTTAGTGGAACCATCAGCAAGTTGGAGACATATCCGGGTTGGTTTAAATTCTTCAGTTAAGCCAAGCTTTCTGATAGTGGATGCAGGTATTAGGTTGATGCTTGCCCCAAGATCGCATAAAGCTGTCTTGGTGCAATTACCTTCTAGTATGCATGGTATCAGAAAACTCCCAGGGTCTTTAAGCTTTTCAGGAAAGCTCTTCAGAATGACTGCATTGCATTCTTCAGTGAGGAGAACTCTTTCTGTTTCTCTCCAATCCTTTTTATGACTCAAGATCTCTTTCATGAACTTGGCATAAGAAGGTATTTGCTCAAGTGCTTCTGCAAATGGAATCTTTATTTCAAGAGTCCTGAGATAATCTGCAAAGCGAGTAAATTGCTTATCCTGCTCCTCTTTCCGGATTTTTTGAGGATAAGGTATCTTGGCTTTATATTCTTCAACCTTAGTTGCTGTAGATTTACTGCCTACAGAAGTGGTTGAAGAAGCCTTTTTAGAGGGGTTGTTATCAGCATTTGTGTGTGTCTGATCCCTCACTGGCAATTGAGTGCCAGAGTTAGAAACTGGAGTGACGTTAGATGCCAACTCCTTGTCTATTCCTGGCGTCTGAACGCCAGAATTGTGCCCATTTTGGGCGTTCAGCGCCAGATCCTGCCCATTTTGAGCGTTCAACGCCAGATTCTTGCCCATTTCTGGCGTTGAACGCCAATCCTGCTTTGTTTCTGGGGTTGAACGCCAGTTTTGGCCATGGTCTGGGCGTTCAGCGCCAGCCTTCCACCAATTTTCTGGCGTTTTAGCGCCAGAATTATTTTTCCCTGGGCTCTTACTGTCCTCAGGTGAATCTTGGGTGGTTTGCTCATTTCTTGGCTTTTTGCTGCCTTGAGGTGGGTTATTTAATGTTTTCCCACTTCTTAATTGAACTGCTTCGCATTCTTCTATTATTTGTCTTGATAGATGTTGCTTTGTTTGCCTAAAATGTTCTTCCATATGTATATTTGCCATTCTTGTCTCTTGCAGCCTATCTTTAAATTCGGCTAGCTGCCTTGTTAGAAAGTCCAACTGCTGATTGAATTCAGCAGCTTGTTTTACAGGACTGAGTTCAGCAGTTGCTGTCTTAACCTCTTCTTTCATGGAAGGGTCACTGCTTAGGTACAGATGCTGATTCTTGGCAACTGTATCAATGAGCTCTTGAGCCTCTTCAATTGTCTTTCTCATGTGGATAGATCCACCAGCTGAGTAATCAAGAGACATCTGAGCTCCTTCTGCAAGCCCATAATAGAAGATGTCTAACTGAACCCACTCTGAAAACATTTCAGAGGGGCATTTTCGTAGCATCTCTCTGTATCTCTCCCAGGCATCATAAAGAGATTCATTATCTCCTTGTTTAAAGCCTTGGATGTCCAGCCTTAGCTGTGTCATCCGTTTTGGGGGAAAGTATTGATTCAGGAATTTTTCTGTCAGCTGTTTCCATGTCCTTATGCTGGCCTTAGGTTGGTTATTCAACCACCTCTTAGCTTGATCTTTTACAGCAAATGGAAACAGTAATAGTCTGTAGACATCCTGATCTATTTCTTTATCATGTACTGTGTCAGCAATCTGTAGAAACTGTGCTAGAAACTCTGTAGGTTCTTCCTGTGGAAGACCGGAATACTGGCAACTTTGCTGCACCATGATAATGAGTTGAGGATTCAACTCAAAGCTACTGACTCCAATGGAGGGTATGCAGATACTACTCCCATATGAAGCAGTAGAGGGGTTAGAATATGACCCCAGAGTCCTCCTGGACTGTTCATTTCCGCTTAAGTCCATGATGGAGAAAGTGAGATGATATAAAAATATTTTTATTTATTTATTTATTTATTTATTTCGAAGTCAAAATAAATCAAAATAAAATAAATAAAAATGAGTGAAAGATTTTCGAAAAAGTGAGGAGAGAGAAAGTGGTTAGGAGATTTTGAAAAGGATATGATGATTTTTGAAAACGGTTTTAAATTTTGAAATAAAAATCTAAATTTTAGAAATAGATTTCTAAAAAGATGCTTTAAAATAGAGAGAAGAGATATTTTTGAATTTTAAGAAGAGAGAGAGAAACAATAAGATAGCACAAGATTTAAAATTTTTAGATCTAATGTTCCTTGTTTTCGAAAATTTTTGGAGGAAAAACACCAAGGAACACCAAACTTAAAAATTTTAAGATCAAGACACAAGGAAAACTCACGAACACTTTGAAGACTCACAAGAACACAAGAACATGAAGGAAGAACACCAAACTTAAAATTTTTAGAAAACCAAACTAAAATTTTTTTTTTGAAAAACACAGAAAAATCAACAAGAAAACACCAAACTTAAAGTTTGGCACAGGATTTAATAGAGAAATTATTTTTGAAAAATATTTTAAAAAGAAAATAAGGATTCTAAAATTTTAACACGACAATAATAAGAGACTCTAAACAAAAAAAAAAGAAATTTTTTCCTAATCTAAGCAACAAAATAAACCGTTAGTTGTCCAAACACGAACAATCCCCGGCAACGGCGCCAAAAACTTGGTGCACGAATTGTGAATCACACTTTTCACAACTCGTACCGCTAACCAGCAAGTGCACTGGGTTGTCCAAGTAATACCTTACGTGAGTAAGGGTCGAATCCCACGGAGACTGTTGGTTTGAAGCAATCTATGGTTATCTTGCAATTCTTAGTCAGGAAGTCAATTATATTTATCAGTTGAATTGCGAATAAACAAGAGAGCATGAAATAAAGGTTACTTGTTATGCAGTAATGGAGAATATGTTGGAGTTTTGGAGATGCTTTGCCCTTTTGAATTTCTGCTTTCTCCCCATCTTCTTCTTCACGCACGCACGTCCTTCCTATGGCAAGCTGTGTGTTGGGGCATCACCGTTGTCAATGGTTACATCCCCTCCTCTTGTGAAAATGGTCCAAATGCTCTGTCACAGCACGGCTAATCATCTGAGGTTCCCGATCATGCTGGAATAGGATTCACCATCCTTCTGCGTCCGTCACTACGCCCAGCACTCGCGAGTTTGAAGCTCGTCACAGTCATTCAATCCCTGAATCCTACTCGGAATACCACAGACAAGGTTTAGACTTTCCGGATTCTCATGAATGCCGCCATCAATCTAGCTTATACCACGGAGATTCTGATTAAGGAATCTAAGAGATATTCATTCAATCTGATGTAGAACGGAGGTGGTTGTCAGGCACGCGTTCGTGGGGGAATGATGATGATTGTCACGTTCATCACATTCATGTTGAAGTGCGAATGAATATCTTAGATAGGAACACGCATGTTTGAATAGAAAATAGGAATACTTGCATTAATTCATCGAGACACAGCAGAGCTCCTCACCCCCAACAATGGAGTTTAGAGACTCATGCCGTCAAAGAGTACAAAGTTCAGATCTAAAAATGTCATGAGATACAAAATAAGTCTCTAAAAGTTGTTTAAATACTAAACTAGTAGCCTAGGTTTACAGAAATTGAGTAAACTATAACAGATGGTATAGAGATCCACTTCTGGGGCCCACTTGGTGTGTGCTGGGGCTGAGACTTAAGCAATTCACGTGCATAAGGCCATTTTGGGCGTTCAACGCCAGGTTTGGATCCATTTCTGGCGTTGAACTCCAACTTTTAATCCTTTTCTGGCGCTAGACGCCAGAATTGGGCAGAGAACTGGCGTTGAACGCCAGTTTACGTCATCTATCCTTGAGCAAAGTATGGACTATTATATATTGCTGGAAAGCCCTGGATGTCTACTTTCCAACTCAATTAAAAGCACGCCATTTCGAGTTCTGTAGCTCCAGAAAATCCACTTTGAGTGCAGGGAGGTCAGAACCCAACAACATCAGCAGTCCTTTTTCAGCCTGAATCAAATTTTTGCTCAGCTCCCTCAATTTCAGCCAGAAAAATACCTAAAATTACAAAAAAACACACAACTCATAGTAAAGTCCAGAAATATGAATTTTTCCTAAAAACTAATGAAAATAAACTAAAAACTAACTAAAACATACTAAAAACTATATGAAATTAACCCCAAAAAACGTATAAAATATCCGCTCATCAATGACCCTGGCTTGGAAGGAGGTTCTTTCGTCTGTGGTGTCTTCTTGGCGGAAGGAGTAACCCTAGAAGGATTTTTGGTTCGTGCCATGGGATCACACCGAGGAGGAGAGGTAGGAGGAGAAGGAGATGGAGTGAAGGTTCGGTCGTGAGAGCGGGTTGAGGGCTTTGTGAGAGGCTTGAAGAGATTTTCACGAGGAGGCCTTTTAGCAATGGTTTTCTTCCTCATTTGGTGATATTTAGGCTTTTGAGGGAAGAGAAGCAGTAAAGAGAGTGGGAAGAAACTAAAGAGTTTGAAGAGAAGTTATGGAGGGAAGAGAGGGAGTGTTACCCAAAAGTAGATTTCCAAAACCATGCAACTGCATCACCTTTTGAAATCACTTGAAAAGACATGACCTCATAAAATAAAGATTTTATTTGATTTTAAAATAAAATTGGAAATTAATTTTAAATTAAAAAAATAAAATCAAACTGAAAATCCTTTTGGATAAAAATGAAAATCCTTTCAAAAAATATTTTAAACACACAGCCCATCAAAAAAAGTAAACAACCAAACAAAAATTGTAACATTCATATATGGGCCCATGGATAGTTGAATTTAAGGAAACACATTGGACCACTCTAGATGTGATTTTTGAGGTTGGCCCAAATCATTTTACACTTGAAATAAGCCCAGATCACACTGATTAAGAGGGAACGCTCTTCTTCTGCCCAGAATTGTCTCATACCTGTTTATGAGACAAAAAGCTCCAGCAAATACATCAGCAATTTTCAAAAATAGAATCATAACTCAAGATTCCTAAACTAGTCCTAAGTATGCAGAATCTGTCCTCAGCAAGTGGTTTTGTGAAAATATCTGCCAATTGCTCCTCCGATTTAACAAATTGAATGCTAATATTCCCCTTTTGGACATGCTCTCTTATTGAGTGAAACTTCACTTCAATATGTTTAGTCCTAGAGTGCAAAACTGGATTTTTAGAAATATTAATGGCACTCATATTATCACACATCAAGGAAATATTTTCAGCATTTAATTTGTAATCGGCAAGCTGTGTTTTTAACCATAAAAGCTGAGAACAACATGAAGAAGTAGCTATATACTCAGCCTCAACAGTGGATAGAGCCATTGTTGGCTGTTTCTTACTTGACCAAACATTCAAGGACTTCCCAAGGAAACAACATAAGCCTGAAGTGCTCCTTCTATCAACTCTATCACCAGCAAAATCTGCATCACAATAACCAATTGCAAAAAAATCATCAATCTTAGGATACCAAAGACCAAAATTGGATGTGCCATGAACATATCTAATGATCCTCTTAACTGCAGCAAGATGTGACTCTTTTGGTTTGGATTGGAACCTAGAGCACAATCCAACACTTTGCACAATATCGGGTCTAGAGGAAGTTAAGTACATAAGAGAACCAATCATTTCTCTATACCTAGTCTCATCAACATCTTTCTCAGTTTCTCCCTTATCTAATTTTGAACTAGGATGCATGGGAGTTCCCATAGGTTTGGCATTTTCCATACCAAATTTCTTAACTAATTCATTGGCATACTTTTCTTGATGAATGAAAATACCTTTTTCAGTTTGTTTAATTTGCAGCCCAAGGAAAAAATTAAGTTCTCTCATCATACTCATGTCAAATTCACTTGTCATGAGTTTTTCCAAATTCAGAACAAAGGTATTCATTGGCTGATCCAAAAATAATGTCATCAACATATATTTGAACTAGAATGAAGGAATCATTAGAATTCTTGATAAATAGAGTTGTGTCAATGGTGCCTCTTTGAAAACTATTTTTCAAAAGAAAAGAGCTAAGTCTCTCATACCAAGCTCTAGGAGCTTGTCTTAAACCGTAGAGTGCTTTTGATAATTTAAAAACATGATTAGAATGCTCTTTATTTTCAAAACCAGGAGGCTGCTCCACATACACTTCTCTATCTATCACACCATTCAAAAATACACATTTCACATCCATTTGATATAATTTAAAACCACAAAATGCAGCATAAGCTAAGAGAAGTCTTATGGCTTCCATTCGGGCAACAGGGACAAAGGATTCATCAAAGTCTATTCCTTCTTCTTGGTCATATCCTTGTGCCACTAGCCTTGCCTTGTTTCTTGCAATGCTACCATCTTCTCCCAACTTGTTCCGAAATATCTACTTGGTGCCGGTCACTTTCTTTCCACTTGGCCTTAGGACCAAGGTCCATACTTGATTCTTTTCAAACTCAAGAAGCTCATCATCCATAGCTTTAACCCAAGAGGGGTCACTAAGGGCTTCTTTGACGTTTTGAGGCTCTATTTGTGAAAGAAGAGCAATGTTAGATCCTTCATTTTCCTTTCTAGTGGAAGACCGAGTTTGCACTCCATGAGAGACATCCCCAATGACAAATTCCTCAGGATAATTCTTCAAGAATCTCGATTCACGGGGTCTGGTGGATTTGGAGGCAGATTCAGATACCAAGGGATTCTGGGTGCTGCTGGCTTCAGGATTTCCTTCAGATTCATGAGACAAAATGGAATTGTCTCTTGAATTTTCAGCAGTTGCAGTTTCTGGTTCAGTTTGACCAAAATTTCCTTTTTCATTATTTTGAGTAGTTTCATCTTCTTTTTGAGCTTGATTTCCTGCATCACAGTCTTTCAAAATGCTTTGCACCAAATTAGTATCACAAAATGTAACATGTATGGACTCCTCAATAATCCTAGCATCTTGATGATAAACCCTATAGGCTTTACTAGTTGTGGAATATCCTACAAATAAACACTCATACACCTTTGGATCAAACTTACCCAAATTTTCTTTGTTATTCAAAACAAAATATTTACATCCAAAGATGTGTAAGTAGTCTAAGTTTGGTGGGTAGCCTTTCCAAAGTTCATAAGGGGTTTTCTTCAAAAATTTCCTTATGATTGTTCTATTCAAAATGGGGCAAGGCGTGTTAACCGCTTCAGCCCAAAGAAATTTTGGAACATTACTCTCACAAAGTATAGCTCTTGTCATCTCTTGTATGCTTCTATTTCTTCTTTCCACAACACCATTTTGTTGTGGTGTTCTTGGACAAGAGAAGTTGTGAGATATTCCAAATTCCTCACAAAAGGATTCAAATAAATTATTTTCAAATTCAGTTCCATGATTACTTCTTATAGAAGAGATTTTTAAATCCTTTTCATTTTGAATTTTCTTGCAAAGGTTCAAAGGCCCAAAAGACTTCATTTTTGGGTGTGAGAAATAAAATCCAACCAAACCTAGTATAGTCATCCACAATTACTAAACCATAATATTTACCACCTAGGCTTTGAGTTCTTGTTGGACCAAATAAATCAATGCGTAGCAACTCAAGTGGTCTTTTAGTAGAGATGTCTTTGATGCGGGCGGAAATTGGCGAGTTAAGAATGATTATAAAATATGCGTTGCAAGTATAGTTCTCAACCAACCAGAAATCCGCTTATCAATTTAGAAGGGTGTCATAGAAATTAAAATTAAAATATTGGGAGTATGAATCCCAGGTCGTCTCCCAACGAGTTGCAGAAAAGTGTGCTATTTTATTAATCAGATGTTTTCAAAAAGGTTTGAGTTGAATGGCAGAAAATTAAATTGGAAAATTTATATAAATTTAAATAAAAGCCTTGACTAGGAGTTGATTAGCTGGAAGCCCTATTCTTGTTGGAGTACTCTCAAGATTAATTGACAATTGAGGGTTATTATGTTTAGTTGCCCCTTACTAAGTAAGGGAAAGTTAAACAAGTTCGAATGCTATTTCTATCCACAAGTTTCAATCCGCTCTTAGGAGGATTGGTGTTAGTGACTAGAGAGCAATCCAACAATAAACCCAATTACAATCTTTCTCTTGAGCATCCCAACTCAAGGGTTCCTTTCAATCAACTCCCCATCAAGTTAGGGAACTACTCGCTCATTGTAAATGTAAAATTCATGACATAAGAAAGGGAATTAAAGAAAGACATGATAAATAATGATTAAAAGATTAATTAAAAATAAAAGTGATTTTTGTATTAATAAATGCTAAAATAATCCAATAGTAAAATTAAGTAAATTAAGGAACATGGAAGAGTAAGAGACAAGTAAAGAGAACGAACTAGAATGTCGAAGCCTTGATGAGGCAATAACTCTTCTCAATATCCCAATGCAAAAAGAATGAAAATAACAAATCCTAAAAACTATGAATGTGTAGAGAGAAAACCTAGAGGAGAGGAAAACTAGATCTCAAAACTAAAACTATGCAGAATGAATGTTATTGTTGGTTTCTGCATGTTCTCTGGCTCTAGTCTGCTTTTCTGGGCCGAACTGGGTCAAAATAGGGCCCGAAATCGCCCCCAGCGATTCTGCAGATTATGCAGATCGCGCATGTCACGCGGACGCGTCATTCATGCGGACGCATCATTCGGCGTTCTGCTTTGCCACACGGTTGCGTCGTCCATGTGGCCGCGTCACTTGTGCTATTCCATGCCGCGCGGTCGCGTCATCCATGCGGCCGCGTCGCTTCTCGTTGGTCATCTCCTCAATTTCTTGTGTTCCTTCCATTTTTTGCAAGCTTCTTTTCCAATCTCTAACTCATTCATGCCCTATAAAGCCTGAAACACTTAACACACAGATCACGGCATCGAATGGAATAAAGCAGAAATAAAATACATAATTAAAAGTCTCTAGGAAGCAAGTTTTCAATCATGCAACAACTTTAGGAAGGAATTATAAATGCATGCTTATTTAATGAATAAGTGGGTAAAGATCATGATAAAACCACATAATTAAACACAATATAAACCATAAAATAGTGGTTTATCAACCTCCCCATACTTAAACATTAGCATGTCCTCATGCTTAGTTGAAGGAGATAAAATGAATGAGTGGGAACATGTAAAACCCATTCAATGCAATGCAGCCTATATATGCGAATGCAACTATATGATTCTTGTCCACTTGATCTAAAGTAAATAAGTTCTTCAAAACAATTACAAATCAAATTCCACTAACTCAATTCTTATACAGTAAGAACAGATAAAAATGCAAGAAGATAGCTCGTAAAAGCAGGGGACATAGAAATTCAAGCATGGAACCCTCACTGATGATGTATGTACACTCTAGTCTCTCTAGTGTATAGGGTCAGCACTCTATCCTTCTCTAATCATGCTCTCTAATTTTTGTTCTTCTCCTAACCAATTAACAACATTTAATATACCAATGCAAACATCGTGAGGTCTTTTCAAGATTGTAATGGGGCCAAGGTAAGGGTAAGGATGCATATATGGCTAAGTAAGTTTATAAATTGAATCTTTAATTAACCCAAGCTTAAACATAACCTATATATATTCTATGTAACTTTAGAATTCATACCTAGCTACCCAGAAATTTCCTTTCACATTCCATACTCATGTTTCAACCTTTTATTTTGATTTTATCATACATGCATTGATATTTGAATGCTTGACTTAGCATTGGGGTAATTTTGTCCCCTTATTTATTTATTGAGTATTTTTGGATTTTTTTTTCAACATAAACATAAACATAAACATAGCTTATCAATGCACATAGAGTTTTAATTCTTATAGTTTCACATTAGTAGGTATCCAAATTCCCATTATATTATCATGACTCATTCCCTTATTATCCTTTGTTCCCACAATTTTCCATACTTAAATAACACACACAATTCTATCTTAAGCTAACCAAAGATTCAATTTGGGATATATAATTGTTTTTCCGTTTAAGGCTAATAATGTGGTAAAATATAGAACAAAAGGGATTTAAAGGCTCAAAGTAGCTAACAAAGGTAATTGAAAGGGTAGGCTTAATTTGGATAAGTAAGCTAAACAAATAGTGGCCTCAATCATATGCAAACATATAAATATACTAAACATTGGACATATAGGATGAAACAAAATATAGATTACAATCATAGAGAAGTAAACACACAAGAATAAAATATTTATGGTTAAATAATGTAACCATTCATAAAGGCTCAAATCGCACAGGTTGTGTGTTCTTTAGCTCAAAAATCATGTTCCAAATACAACTTCAAGCAAATTTAACATAAAAGTTTTGATTAAAATTAGTGAAATTTTGTTCCAAAGATAGGGTCTTAGAAGAAACTTATTGTCTTTTTAATCAAGCAGAACATGCATGCAACTAATCTATTACTATGCAATTTATCCTATTCTATAAAAGAAAAATCTAACTAAATATCTTAATTTATTGGTGCTAGGGAAGAGAAATTACCTCCGGAAGTCAGGTACTGACCGACCTCCCCACACTTAAGGTTTTGCACCGTCCTCGGTGCCATCTGTCAATAACAAAGGTGGGTTGGTAGAAGTATCTCCACAGTCGGGACCATCATGGCTCCCTGTGCTGGTAAAGGAAGTGGAGTCCGGGGTGTTTGAGTCCTTGAATTTTCCCATAATCAGCTCCTTGAGGTATGTGAATCGGCGCTTGTTACGGCACTCTCTCATCTTAGCTTTCTGTTCATGCCGATCCAACTTTTCAAGTATCTGATGGAGCAGTTGGGCTATTGTGGGTGCTTGTGGAGTTGAAGAAGGAATATCTTCAACTGGTTCAGTAGGCTGGCTGATAGTGGCTGCTGGAGATCTAAGGTATTTCCCGTTAGGGACATACTGATCATCCCGTAGAAGCATGGCTTTGGTGTCCCCAGCTCTGTAGGAGACTCCGGCTGCTGAGACAAGATCTGAGACTAGGGCTGGAAAAGGTAAGTTGCCAGCGATTTGTACGTGTCCCATGGCATTCCGGATATGTCTTGGTAGATTCAGAGGTTGGTCTGTAAGGATGCACCATAGTAGAACGGCCATGTCTGCAGTGAAGGAGGACTCGTGAGTGCTCGGAAAGACGTAATGGGATATGATCTGTGCCCATACGCGAGCCTCTAAGGTAAGTGTTGAAGCCAAAATTCCCTTAGGGCGGGTACGATGGTATTCGTAGATCCATCTGTTGTCAGGTAGTGCGATAACTCTGAGAATGGCGTCCCAGTCAAATTGGTACATCTGGCGCTTGAGTGCGGCTTCTTGAAAGGCGTCCATTCCTTCTGGAACAGGGGGAAGACCTAGAGCTTTTTGAATGGCTTCTTCAGTAATGGGGACTTGCTTTTGACGGACATAGACAGACTGTAGGGTTGGCAGGTGGAAGTTGGAGTAGAACTCGACTACCCAAGAAAAATTGACCTGCCTTGGCTGTCTTTGTAGGAAACCCCATTGTCTTCGGGAAATTTGCGGCTCAACAAAGGTAGCAATATTGGGCGGGAGGAGGAGAAGGTATTCGTTGTTGTAACTCCTTTCAACCAGGATGGGGAACATCTGCTCACAGTAGCGATTGGGAAATCGCGCAGTGTCCTTTGCTGGAAAGGCTTTTTCTTTATCATCAACCTTTATGATCCTTTTAATCTTCTTTGTTGAGGGCTTTACCGCAGTTGAAGAGGGTTCTGCCACTAATGCTCTTTTTGTACCTCTTCTTGCTGGTTGTTTAGGAGTAGCTTTCTCCTTTCCTTTCTTGGTGGCCATCCTGAAAAAGGGAAGAGAAAGTAAATTAAATTTTAAGGGGTAGAGCAAGGAAGAGAGTGATGTAAGTGATAATCAATGCACAATAAAGAAGAATGACGTTAACACATGGTCCGAATTACATGTGAAAAGTTCATCAATGGAAATATAGCAAGTGCATGTAAGGACAAGTAAATGCAAGGAGTTTATTGGCATGCAGGCAAAGGCATGAGTAGCATAGATCAAGCATTCAATGTCCAATGTAAATGTGTTATCACTCGTAACTAACTATCACATTGGTATTGACAATTAAATTCAATGAATAAAATAGTAAAGGGAATTTGTGAAAAGCAAGCATTGAATATTAGAGTAGAAAAATGTAGAGAAGTTCATAATGCCATATGGACTTTTTCACAAACACATAGCATGCATGTAGAAGAAGCTCTTGAAAATAAGAATTTGAACATGCAAGTAATCCCTTAAAAAGAAATATATAATTGTCAAACAAATTTACAACAATTCACAAGCATATAATAGTAATGACTCACATAAATTTATAACACCAAGTAAAAAGGAGAAAGAAAGAAAAAAAAAGATGAATATAGAAGGTAAAAAGAAAAGAAAAGAAGATGGCATATAAAAATAAGAAAAATAATAGAAAAGTAAGGAGGGAAGGAGAAAGAAAAACCTTGTTAATGGGGGTGAGAGAGAGTAAAAAGTGAGAAAGAAGGAAGAATGGAGGAAGGGAGGGAGAAGAAATAAGGAGGGAAAAGAGAAAATAGGATTTGGAGAGAAAAAGATATGATAATTGGCAAATTAGGAAAACTGTGCGGCGCAATCGACGCGGTCGCGTGGGGCACGCGGTCGTGCGACTTGCGTTGAATTGGATTGACGCGGTCGCGTCAGTCACGCGGTCGCGTGACCCGTTTTAGGCTAATGGCGTGAGGGTAGCCTCGCACTCGCACAACTCTCTGTTCAAAATCATATTAGTGCCAAAATTTAAGTGACGCGATCGCGTGGGGCATGCGATCGCGTGAGTGGGCTTAAAAAGATATGACGTGGTCGCGTGGGTCACGCGGCCGCGTGGGAAGGATTATGCGTTCAGCACCAATCCAGCACCACTCTCGCACAACTTTCGGTCGTGCACCACTTTGACGTCGAAATCCTGGTCACGTGGCCGTGTGGGGCACGCGGTCGCATGGGAGGCCATAATTCCCATATGACGCGGTCGCATCGGCGACGCGGTCGCGTGGGGTGATTTGTGCCATTGGCACGCCTCCATCCCTGCTCCTGCGACTCTCTGTTCATATTATTATTGTCTCCCAGCTCCTTGCGATGCGGACGCGTCAATGAGGCGGTCGCGTCGCGTGATTTTTTTTTTAAAATAAAAGTATGGAAATGCAGATGCACGAAATGTACTAATAAAGAGAAGAGTTATTGAATAAGAAAACTAAAAATAAAGAAAAGAACGATCATACCATGGTGGGTTGTCTCCCACCTAGCACTTTGCTTTAACGTCCGTAAGTTGGACGCTCCACTAGCTCAGTCTTCGGCTATGTGGGGATCTTCCAAGAGGAAGATCTCGAGCTCCTTGTTTTTCTTCAGCTTCTCGCCATGGTACAGCTTTAAACGATGTCCATTAACTTTGATAAGTTCAGAGTTTGAAGGATGGCATAGGTGATAAACTCCGTACGGTTCGGCCTTCTCTACTCTGTATAGACCTTCCCATCTTGATCTCAACTTGCCTGGCATGAGCCTTAGTCGAGATTTATAAAGGAGGACTAAGTCCCCAGGTTGGAACTCTTTCCTCTTAATGTGCTGATCATGTACAGCCTTCATCTTCTCCTTGTATAGTCTTGAGTTCTCATAAGCTTCTAGGCGAAGGCTGTCCAGTTCCTGCAGTTGCAACTTCCTTGCAGCTCCGGCTTTTTCAATTCCCATGTTGCATTCCTTTACTGCCCAAAAGGCTTTGTGCTCTACTTCAACAGGGAGATGACAAGCTTTTCCATAAACTAAGCAGAAAGGACTCATCCCAATGGGTGTTTTGTATGCTGTTCTGTATGCCCAGAGTGCATCTTGTAGCCTGGTGCTCCAGTCTCTTCTATGAGGTTTGACTATCTTCTGCAAGATACGCTTTATCTCTCTATTTGACACTTCGACTTGCCCATTAGTCTGAGGATGGTAGGCTGTAGCAACTTTATGAATTATCCCATGCTTCTTCATTAGTCCTGTTAGTCTCCTGTTACAAAAGTGGGTGCCTTGATCGCTCACGATTGCTCGTGGTGATCCAAAGCGACAAATAATATGGTTTCTCACAAAGGAAACAACAGTGTTAGCATCATCAGTGCGGGTAGGAATTGCTTCCACCCATTTGGAAACGTAATACACAGCTAACAATATATAGAAATAACCATTAGAATTTGGAAATGGACCCATGAAGTCAATGCCCCAAACATCAAAAATTTCACAGAAAAGCATAATCTGTTGAGGCATCTCATCCCTCCTGGATATATTACCAAATTTCTGGCATGGGAAACAAGATCTATAAAATTCAGCAGCGTCCCTAAAAAGAGTAGGCCACCAGAATCCACAGTCTAAGATTTTTCTAGCAGTTCTTTGAGGGCTAAAATATCCTCCACTCTCAGATGAGTGACAGGCCTCTAAGATGGACTGAAATTCTGATTGAGGCACACACCGTCTAATTACCTGGTCAGCGCCACATCTCCATAAATATGCGTCATCCCATATATAATATTTAGACTCGCTTTTCAGTTTGTCTCTTTGATGCTTAGAAAAGTTTGGAGGAAAAGTGCGGCTAACTAGATAATTAGCTACAGGCGCATACCAAGGGACTATCTCAGATACTGCTTGCAGGTTATCAAATGGGAAATTATCAGCTATAGGAGTGGAGTCATCTGTAATGTGCTCAAGGCGACTCAGGTGGTCTGCCACTAGATTCTGGTTACCACTCCTGTCCTTAATTTCTAAATCAAATTCTTGTAATAGCAGTATCCAACGTATAAGCCTTGGTTTGGACTCCTTTTTAGCTAATAAATATTTTAGAGCTGCGTGGTCTGAATACACTACTACCTTCGTACCAAGTAAATAGGCTCAGAATTTATCCAGAGCAAAAACAATAGCAAGAAGCTCTTTCTCAGTAGTAGTGTAATTCGACTGAGCGGCATCTAAAGTTTTAGACGCGTAAGCAATAACAAAAGGATCCTTACCTTCACGTTGAGCCAGTGCTGCTCCTACGGCATGGTTGGAAGCATCACACATTATTTCAAATGGTTGGCTCCAGTCTGGTCCTCTTACAATTGAAACTTGAGTCAGGGCAGTTTTCAGCTTATCAAACGCTTGTTTGCAATTTTCACTGAACTCGAACTCAATATCTTTCTGCAGTAATCTGGATAAGGGAAGTGCTACTTTACTGAAGTCCTTAATGAACCTCCTGTAAAAACCTGCATGGCCAAGGAAAGAACGGACCTCCCTCACAGAAGAGGGGTAAGGTAAACTAGAAATAACATCCACCTTTGCTGGATCTACAGAAATGCCAGTGTTAGACACAACATGTCCTAGTACAATCCCTTGTTTAACCATAAAGTGATATTTTTCAAAATTTAATACCAGGTTTGTATTGACACATCTATCTAATACTCTAGATAATCCATCTAAGCAAAGGCTAAAGGAATCGCCATAAACACTAAAATCATCCATAAAAACCTCCATACATTCCTCAATAAGATCAGAGAAAAGACTCATCATGCACCTCTGGAAAGTAGCTGGTGCATTGCACAAGCCAAAGGGCATTCTCTTGTAAGCATAAATCCCAAAAGGACATGTAAAAGTGGTCTTTTCCTGATCCTCAGGGGCTATATGAATCTGGAAATAATCTCTGTAACCATCTAAAAAACAATAATGCGATTTACCTGACAGGCGATCCAGCATTTGATCAATGAATGGGAGAGGATAGTGATCCTTACGGGTTGCTTGGTTGAGGCATCTGTAGTCAATACAGACCCTCCAGGCATTCTGAACTCTGGTTGTCAGGAGCTCTCCATGCTCATTCTTCACTGCAGTGACTCTAGACTTCTTTGGCACCACTTGTACTGGGCTTACCCATTCACTGTCTGAGATGGGATAGATGATATCTGCCTCTAGTAGTCTGGTCACTTCCTTTTTGACAACCTCTAGGATAGTAGGGTTCAGTCTTCTCTGGGGTTGACGGACAGGTCTTGCTCCCTCTTCTAAAAATATTCTATGCTCACAGATTTGAGGGTTTATGCCTACTATGTCTGCCAAACTCCACCCAATTGCCTTCTTGTGCCTCCTCAGCACACTAAGTAACTGCTCTTCTTGTTGAGAAGTAAGTTCCCTTGCAATGATAACCGGAAACTTCTTTCCGTCTTCAAGGTAAGCATATTTGAGGTGTGGAGGAAGGGGTTTTAATTCTAACTTCTGATCATGTTCAGGCTCTGGGTTGTCTGGAGCTGGTAACAGTGGTAAGGCACTGTCATTGTCCTCTGAGAATGTCCCCACACTTGGACCTTGTCCTGTGTGCTTCTCTTCAAATTCCTCCTGATGGACTTCAGCCACGGTTTCATCTATAATGTCACACTTGAGGATAGAGTGATCCTCTGATGGGTGCTTCATAACTCCGTTCAGATTGAAAATCACTACTCGACCGTCTATTTCAAAAGAGTATGTTCCTGAAAAAGCATCTAATTTAAACTTTGAGGTCTTCAGGAATGGTCTTCCGAGTAGGATTGATGATGGCTTATCTGAGGTATTCTGGGGCATCTCCAGGATATAAAAATCAATGGAAAATGTGAGCCCCTTAATGCCCACTAATACATCTTCAGCAACTCCAGCCACTGTGATAATGCTTTTATCTGCTAACACAAAATGAGCTGCCGACCTTTTTAAGGGAGGGAGCCTCAAAACATCATATATAGACAAAGGCATTATACTTACACATGCTCCTAAATCACACATGCAATCAGAAATTATCACACCACCAATACTACAATTAACTATACAAGGACCTGGGTCACTACACTTTTCAGGTAAACCTCCCATTAAAGCAGATATGGAACTTCCTAAAGGAATAGTTTCTAATTCATTAATTTCGTCCTTATGTATACATAAATCTTTTAGAAACTTTGCATATTTAGGTACCTGTTGAATAACATCAAATAGAGGAACGGTTACCTCAACCTTTTTGAATATCTCTACCATTTTTGGATCAGGTTCCAGCTGCTTCCTGGGCTTCCTTGCAAGTTGTGGAAATGGAATAGGAGTGGTGTCTTCTGCAGTGTCTGTGCCTTTTAGTACTTTCTCTTGTGGTTGCACTTCTTCTTCTTCAGCCATGTCCTGTATGTCCTCTTCCTCTTCAATATCTTCTATTTCCACTACCTCTTCAGCTGAGGCGTGTTCTGGTGAGCTTGGCTCCTCCTGGTTCCTCTCCTGCAGTGTGGTTCCGGACCTCAGGGTGATGGCATTGATGCCACCCTTTGGATTGGGTAATGGTTGAGAGGGGATTCCACTAGAGCTCAAAGGTTGATTATTGGAGTTATTCATTGAACTAATCTGTGAGACAAGAGCCTGCAAAGTAGCGGTCAGACCATTTAGAGTGGCATTAATGTTATTTTTCATGGTCTGCTGTCTCCGATCAATAGATTGTAGTAAGTCATCATTGGCAGATGAAGAAGGATAGGTAATTTGAGAGGTCTGCTGTAGGGTATTCTGTGGTTATTGGGATTGCCTTAGGTGAGGTGCTCTGTAAGGCTGATTCTGATTCTGCTGCCTGTTATTGTTGTTATTCCACCTCTGATTTCTCTAATTATCTCTGCCTCCTCTATTGTTGTTGTTGTCCCTCCAATTCTGGTTAGAATTGTCTTGCCATCCGTGGTTGTAATTGCCACCTTGATTGTACCCTTGGTTGGGGCGGTCATAGAAGTTATGTGTGGCTGCCACGGTGTTGTCTTCTTGCTGGAGTTGCGAACATTCATCAGTATAGTGGCTATAATCAGCGCAGATTCTGCAAACTCTCTGTGGGACTAACTGTTGGTTTTGCTGTGGTGGAGAAGGTTGAGCTTGCTGAACTTGTTGTTGAATCAATTGCATCTGCTTCAACAAGTTGGTCATTTCACAGATACTCTGAGTTAAAGCAGTAGTCTCTCTGCTAGATGATACTTCTGCAACGGCTTTTGCACGGCCTTGTTTCTGCCTGTGATTCCTAGTAGATTCAGCTAAGTCACTGATCAATTGCCATGCCTCATCAGTGGTCTTGTACTTTTTCATAGACCCATTGCTATCACTTTCCAATGTGGTCTTATCTTGGGGCCTCATGTCCTGTGTGACATAACTGAGTAACACTATCTTGTCAATCATATGGTGGGGGCAAGCTTCCAGAAGATTATTGAAGTGTTCCCAGTACTCATAAAGTGTCTCGGATTCATCCTGAACAATCATGGAAATATCTTTCCTCAGTTTATCAGTAACTTCAGCTGGAAAGAACTTTTCCAATAATTCTCTTCTCAGTGTATCCCAGTTGGATACAATTGCTGCTGGTTGAGTGTAGTACCACTCTCTTGCCTTCCCCTCAAGAGAAAACAGGAAAGCTTTCAGCAAAATTTAAGTTTCATCTGCACCATCACGCTTGACAGTAGAACAGGCTGCCTGAAAATCTCTCAGGTACTTGATAGGCTCTTGAGCAGGTAAGCCATGAAACTTGGGCATCAAATTGAGCAATGCGGTCTTTATTTCAAAGTCTGTAGCCACCGCTGGGTGATGCGCTTGAAATGGTTACATTGTAAAATTAGGGGCTCCAGCCTCCTGGATAGTAACTCTCGTGGCTACTGCCATGTTACCTGCCCCTAAAACAACCAAATCAGTAGAACGGGGGCTGATTTCTTTCTCAAATGACGTTTCAGATCTGCCCTTAGGAAGGACTAACCGACGTCGAGCTTGCCTTATTCGTGAAATAGTTCTTTCAATCTCAGGATCGAATACTAGCAAGCTTGGGTCAGGAAGCGAACGTGTCATCTAACGAAGGAAACAAGTAGCTCATAGTAGCAAAATAAAATAAAATGCAAATAAATAAAATCCAATCAATAACTTTAGCACTCTATTGCAACTCCCCGGCAACGGCGCCAAAAATTAATGCGGGCGGAAATTGGCGAGTTAAGAATGATTATAAAATATGCGTTGCAAGTATAATTCTCAACCAACCAGAAATCCGCTTATCAATTTAGAAGGGTGTCACAGAAATTAAAATTAAAATACTGGGAGTATGAATCCCAGGTCGTCTCCCAACGAGTTGCAGAAAAGTGTGCTATTTTATTAATCAGATGTTTTCAAAAAGGTTTGAGTTGAATGGCAGAAAATTAAATTGGAAAATTTATATAAATTTAAATAAAAGCCTTGACTGGGAGTTGATTAGCTGGAAGCCCTATTCTTGTTGGAGTACTCTCAAAATTAATTGACAATTGAGGGTTATTATGTTTAGTTGCCCCTTACTAAGTAAGGGAAAGTTAAACAAGTTGGAATGCTATTTCTATCCACAAGTTCCAATCCACTCTTGGGAGGATTGGTGTTAGTGACTAGAGAGCAATCCAACAATAAACCCAATTACAATCTTTCTCTTGAGCATCCCAACTCAAGGGTTCCTTTCAATCAACTCTCCATCAAGTTAGGGAACTACTCGCTCATTGTAAATGTAAAATTCATGACATAAGAAAGGGAATTAAAGAAAGACATGATAAATAATGATTAAAAGATTAATTAAAAATAAAAGTGATTTTTGTATTAATAAATGCTAAAATAATCCAATAGTAAAATTAAGTAAATTAAGGAACATGGAAGAGTAAGAGACAAGTAAAGAGAACGAACTAGAATGTCGAAGTCTTGATGAGGCAATAACTCTTCTCAATATCCCAATGCAAAAAGAATGAAAATAACAAATCCTAAAAACTATGAATGTGTAGAGAGAAAACCTAGAGGAGAGGAAAACTAGATCTCAAAACTAAAACTATGCGGAATGAATGTTGTTGTTGGTTTCTGCATGTTCTCTGGCTCTAGTTTGCTTTTCTGGGCCGAAAACTGGGTCAAAATAGGGCCCGAAATCGCCCCCAGCGATTCTGCAGATTATGCAGATCGCGCATGTCACGCGGACGCGTCATTCATGCGGACGCATCATTCGGCGTTCTGCTTTGCCACACGGTCGCGTCGTCCATGCGGCCGCGTCACTTGTGCTATTCCATGCCGCGCGGTCGCGTCATCCATGCGGCCGCGTCGCTTCTCGCTGGTCATCTCCTCAATTTCTTGTGTTCCTTCCATTTTTTGCAAGCTTCCTTTCCAATCTCTAACTCATTCATGCCCTATAAAGCCTGAAACACTTAACACACAGATCACGGCATCGAATGGAATAAAGGAGAAATAAAATACATAATTAAAAGTCTCTAGGAAGCAAGTTTTCAATCATGCAACAACTTTAGGAAGGAATTATAAATGCATGCTTATTTAATGAATAAGTGGGTAAAGATCATGATAAAACCACATAATTAAACACAATATAAACCATAAAATAGTGGTTTATCAGTCTTCCTTTGGTTTAAAAGAACTTTTGGTTTATTTTCCCATTTGGCAAGCATCACAAGTGATGTCTTTGTCAAACTTTATCAAAGGAAGACCTCTTACTAATTCTTTCTTTACAAGTTTGTTTATTTGAAACATACTTGCATAGCCCAATCTCTTGTGCCATAACCACTTTTCAAATTCTTTAGAGTAAAGACAAGCTACATTTTGATCCTTTAGTTCATCAAGAATAAGTCCATACATATTATTAAAATGCTTGGCAATAAACATCACTTCATTTGTTCTTTCATTAACAACGCAGCATTCAAATCTTTTGAAAGTCACTAGATATCCTAAATCACACAGCTGACTTATACTCAAAAGATTGTGCTTCAAACCACATACCAAAAGTACATCATCAATGAAAGTAGATTGCTCATTACCTACTTTTCCAACAGCAATGATTTTACCTTTACCATCATCTCCAAAGGTCACAAAACCTCCATCATACTTATTTAGTTTGATAAAGTAGGTTGACCTTCCAGTCATGTGCCTTGAACATCCACTATCCATGTACCACTTGTCCTTTTTGTTCTTGGATGCTAGGCAAATCTGTATGAAGAGTTTCAAGTAGCCTTAGGTATCCAAATTAATTTGGATCATTTGAAGTTAATCCATCTTGGTTGCCCAAGTGCATTGAAATCACAAACAACATTGTAAACTTTGTTTCCTATAACTCTTTTTTCAATGAAACATTGTGCATATGAGTGACCAATTTTCTCGCAATTGACACAATGATTTTCTGATGTGTGTCACTGAAATTGGGGTGAGTTATATTGCTTGAAATGATTAAAGTGTTGAAATTTTCTGGTTTTTGGAGGAGATGCATTCCTTTTGACAAACTAGTTTTTATTAAAGTTATTCCTCTTTGCAAAAGCATTTTCACCAGAATTTCTTTGAACATTTTTACCTTTCGAAAATGAGGTTTTGTTGTAAAATGGTGGTTTCTTGAAAACAGCATCATTTTTCGAAATGTAACCCAAACCTGGCCGGTTTGAACTCAGATCAGTTCTTGGTAAAGGCTCAGTTTCACTTGTGTATACTTCATCAAATTTTTCTTCAAAAGTTGAAACATATCCAATACCCGATTTGTTTGGTATGGTTTTGGTATTTGATGAAGAAGCCACAAATTTTATAGAGAAAGTATTGGACACTGCATCTTCCTTGGCTATGTAGCCTAAACCAGATTTTTCAAACAATGGTCTTTGACTTGCAAGTAATTTGTCCAAGTTATTAGAACCTTAAGCAAATTTTGCTAAGTCACTATTCAGCCTTTTAATCATATCATTTAATCTTTAATTTTCAGCAATTAACTCATGAGAAGGATCCACAATGTGCTTTCCTTTTAATTTTTCAAGTTCAGATTTTAGAAATCTGTTTTCTTCAATGATGTCCACAGCACATTCAGTTTTCTTCACTTTTTCTTTTAAAAAATCATTTTCAGCTCTTAACACATCTCTTTTAGATCTGCATTCATTGTACTTGTCAAGCATTTTTGAGGTGTTTAAAGTGAGATCATCAATAATAGCATGTAAGTCCTCAATGGTCAAATCATAGTAATTTACCTCATCAAGATTGTTGTTTCCAGCCATGAAGCAGTCTTTGTCATCTCCTTCAGATTCTTCTTCTTCATTTGAGTCGTTCTTAAGATCCTCCCAAGCTGCCAGGAGTACTCTCTTCCTTTCCTTCTTTCCTTTGTCCTCCTTTTTGAGCTTTGGACAGTTTAGCTTGAAGTGTCCAGCCTCCTTGCAGTGATGGCACGTCACTTTGCTCAAGTCAATCTTGTGCTCCTTTGAACTTGAACCCTTATATTTGCCCTTGTTCTTCATCATCCTTCTAAATCTCCTAAAAAAAAAACAAAAGCTCGTCATCTGAAATACCATCACTAGACTCACTCTCTTTCGGTTCTATTTGTGACTTGAGGGCTATTCCCTTTTTTTTTTGAGTTTTTGTTTGTGTGTGTGGCTTCATAGGCAAGGAGTTTTCCTCTCAGCTCATCATAGGTTATGGGACTTATGTTGTTACTCTCGGTTAGGACAGTGGCAGTGTTTTTCCATTCTTTTGTGAGGCTTCTAAGGAGTTTTCTCACCAAGGTTTGTTCTGCATAGTTTGTACCCATAGCATCAAGGTTGTTGATTATGATTGAGAATCTCTCAAACGCTTCATCAATGCTTTCTCCATTCTTCATGCTAAACATCTCGTACTCTTTTCGCAGCATATCAATCATCGTTTCTTTGACTTCTTAAGTGCCTTCGTGTGTAACTTGGAGTTTTTTCTAGATTTCTTTGGATGTCTTGCATCTATACATGGTGCACGAAATCACAATCACACTTTTGCAATTCCGCACAACTAACCAGCAAGTGCACTGGGTCGTCCAAGTAATACCTTACGTGAGTAAGGGTCGATCCCACGGAGATTGTCGGCTTGAAGCAAGCTACGGTTATCTTGTAACTCTTAGTCAAGATATCAATAATTCTCAGATTTAATTGTAAAAAGTAAAAGAACAGGAAATAAATACTTGTTATGCAGTAATGGAGAGCAGGTTGAGGTTTTGGAGATGCTCTGTATGTTGGTGGATCACCGTTGTCAATGGCAACCATCCGTCCTCTCAGTGAAAATGGTCCAAATGCGCTGTCACCGCACGGTTAATCATCTGTTGGTTCTCACTCATGTTGGAATAGGATCCATTGATCCTTTTGCGTCTGTCACTACGCCCAGCACTCGTGAGTTTGAAGCTCGTCACAGTCATCCCTTCCCAGATCCTACTCGAAATACCACATACAAGGTTTAGACTTTCCGGATCTCAGGAATGGCCGCCAATAATTCTAGCTTATTCCACGAAGACTTTGATTTGAATCAGGAGGCTAAGAGATAAGCACTCAATCTAAGGTAAAACGGAGGTGGTTGTTAGGCACGCGTTCATAGGTTGAGAATGGTGATGAGTGTCACGGATCATCACATTCATCAAGTTGAAGTACGAGTGAATATCTTAGAATAGAAGCAAGCATGATTGAATGGAAAACAGTAGTAATTGCATTAATTCATCAAAACACAGCAGAGCTCCTCACCCCCAACCATGGGGTTTAGAGACTCATGCCATAGAAGATACAATATGAAACGTGTAGAGTGTCATGAGGTACAAGATGAATCACTAAAAGTAGTTTTTATAATAAACTAGTGACCTAGGGTTACAGAAAATGAGTAAACTAGAATAGTTAGTGTAAAAATCCACTTACGGAGCCCACTTGGTGTGTGCTTGGACTGAGCATTGAAGCTTTCACGTGTAGAGACCTTTCTTGGAGTTAAACGCCAACTTTTGTGCCAGTTTGGGCGTTTAACTCCAGCTTTCGTGCCAGTTCTGGCGTTTTGACGCCAGAATTTTTATGCTGGGTTGGAATGCCGATTTGGGTCATCAAATCTCAAGCAAAGTATGAACTAGTATATATTGCTGGAAAGCCCAGGATATCTACTTTCCAACGCAATTGAGAGCGCACTAATTGAGCTTCTGTAGCTCCAGAAAATCCACTTCGAGTGCAGGGAGGTCAGAATCCAACAGCATCTGCAGTCCTTTTTCAGCCTCTGAATCAGATTTTTGCTCAGGTCCCTCAATTTCAGCCAGAAAATACCTGAAATCATAGAAAAATACACAAACTCATAGTAAATTCTAGAAATGTGCTTTTTTGAATAAAAACTAATAAAAACATAATAAAAACTAACTAAAATATACTAAAAACAATGCCAAAAAGCGTATAAATTATCCGCTCATCACAACACCAAACTTAAATTGTTGCTTGTCCCCAAGCAACTGAAAATCAAATAGGATAAAAAGAAGAGAATATACTATAAATTCCAAATTATCAATGAAACTTAGCTCCAATCAGATGAGCGGGACTAGTAGCTTTTTGCCTCTGAACAGTTTTGGCATCTCACTTAATCCCTTGAAGTTTACAATGATTGGCATCTCTAGGAACTCAGAATTTAGATAGTGTTATTGATTCTCCTAGTTCAGTATTGTTGATTTTTGAACACAGTTACTTTATAAGTCTTGGCCGTGACCCTAAGCATTTTGTTTTTCAGTATTACCACCGGATACATAAATGCCACAGACACATAACTGGGTGAACCTTTTCAGATTGTGACTCAGCTTTGCTAAAGTCCCCAATTAGAGGTGTCCAGAGCTCTTAAGCACACTCTTTTTCCTTTGGACCACGACTTTAACCGCTCAGTCTCAAGTTTTTACTTGACACCTTCACGCCACAAGCACATGGTTAGGGACAGCTTGGTTTAGCCGCTTAGGCCAGGATTTTGTTCCTGTGGGCCCTCCTATCCACTGATGCTCAAAGCCTTGGATCCTTTTTATTACCCTTGCCTTTTGGTTTAAAGGGTTATTGGCTTTTTCTTTTTCTTTCTTTTTCTTTTCACCAAATATGTTTTTTTTTTCTTTTTTCTTTTTTTTTCACTGCTTTTTCTTGCTTCAAGAATCAATTTTTTTTTATTTTTCAGATTATCAATAACATTTCTCTTTTTCATCATTCTTTCAAGAGCTAACAAATTTAACATTCATAAACAACAAATTCAAAAGACATATGCAATGTTCAAGCATTCATTCAGAAAATAAAAAGTATTGTCACCATATCAAAATAATTAAACTAATTTCAAGGATGAATTCGAAATCATGTACTTCTTGTTCTTTTGTGATTTAAAACATTTTTTCTTTAAGAAAGGTGATGGATTCATAGGACATTCATAGCTTTAAGGCATAAACTTTAAATTTTTATTAATTATGGAAAAAATAAAACTCAAAAATAAATATAAGAGCAGACCAATAATAATAGAAGACAGAAATTAAAAGCAGAAAAATAAATGACTCTTAAAATAGATTCCTAATAATAAAGGTTATCACAGAGTTAGGACTCAACAACCTTGATTTTGAGAAGTGGATGCTCCTTCAATCTGTGGGGTGTTTGATCCTTCAAGGGAGAGCTTCTGGCGCTTCAGCTCCTGTAGCTCACGCCCCTGCTTCTCCTGTTCCTTAAGCAGCTTGCAGAGCATGCAATTTTGATTCTGCTGTTCTTCCTTAAGTTGATCCACAGCCTCTTACAGCTTGGTGACAGATGCTTCTAGGCGGGTCCAGTAGTCAATTTCAGGGATTTTTGTGAGGAACTCCTGCACCCTCCTTTTGATGGAGTTGTCTTGCACTTGTTGTCCTTTCATTGACTTCTTGGTGATTGGGTGTTCTATTGGGATGAATTCATCTACTCCCATCCTCACCCCAGCATCTTTACATAGCAGAGAAATTAAGCTTGGGTATGCCAGTTTGGCTTCAGTGGAATTCTTGTTTGCAATTGTGTAAATCTCACAAGAAATCAGATGATGAATCTCCACTTCGTTTCCCAGCATGATACAATGAATCATCACTGCTCTTTTGACAGTGACCTCAGAACGGTTGCTAGTGGGTAATATGGAACGCCCAATGAAGTCCAACCAGCCTCTTGCGACTGGTTTGAGATCTCCTCTCTTGAGTTGGTTTGGGACACCTTTTGAATTGGTTATCCACTTAGTTCCAGGGAGGCATATGTCCTCTAGAACTTTGTCCAACCCCTTATCCTCTCTCACCATTCTCCTATTAAAGGATTCTGGATCATCTTGTAGTTGAGGCAGTTTGAAGACCTCTCTTAGTTTGTCCAGATGGAAGTAAATAATCCTCCCTCTGACCATGGTTCGGTAGGTATGAAAGGCAGTTCCAGTTATTCTCTACTTATCTGTCAGCCACAGATTTGAATAGAATTCCTGAACTATGTTTCTTCCAACCCTTGTTTCAGGATTAGCTAGAATTTCTCATCCTCTGTTTCGAATTTGCTCTTGGATCTCCGGATATTCATCTTCTTTCAGATCGAATTTAACTTCCGGGATCACTGATCTTAGACCCATTATTTTATGGTAATGGTCTGCATGTTCTTTGGTGAAGAACCTCTCTTGATTCCAAAGACTCTTTGGAGTATTCTCTTTCTTGCCTCTTGAATTGGTTTGTTTTCCCTTAGGGGCCATGATCTTGATGAGTCTTAGCTCGGTGATCACGGAGAAACACACCAAACTTAGAGGTTTGCTTGCCCTCAAGCAAAAGAAAGGAAAAGGGAGAGAGAGGAGGAGATGCAAATTCGAATGGTGGAGAGGAGGGGATGGCCGAATGTGTATTTATAAGTGGGGGGGAGGGATTTCGAAAATTTTGAAAAAGATATGACATAAAGATATGATTGGTGGAAGAAAATAGAACCATGATATGAAAAGATGAGATTTTTAAATGGAAAAGATATAAAGAGGTTAAATCTGAAAATTTGTTTATGCATCTAAGAATTAAGAGATGATATGATGAGTTGGAAAAGATTTGGAAAGAAATTGAAAAGATACTTGAGTTTTTGAAGAAGATTTTGGAAGGATTTGAAAGAAATTTGAAAAGAGATTTGGAAAATTGTTGAATTTTTTGAAAATTGATGGTGAATGAGGAAAGTTTGAAACATGTTTATGCAGAAAATTATGAGTCAAAACATGAAAATTTGAAAAATTTTGAAGTGGAAAACAAAATCCTCTCCTCCTGTCTTTCTGGCGTTTAACGCCCATATGTTGGCCATTGTGGGCGTTTAACGCCCAGCCAGGTACCCTGGCTGGCGTTAAACGCCAGAAATCCTTTGTTACTGGGCGTTTTTCTGAACGCCCAGGATGCTGCAATTCTGGCGTTTAACGCCCAAAATGCTCCTTACTGGCGTTTTCTTGCCAGTGAGCTCCTTTTCTCTGCTTTTTGTGCTGAATCCTTTTGTAACTCTGTGAATTCCTTCAATTTTGATGATTAATCTTGAAGAAAATTTATATCAAACTTCTACAAGTATTAGTTAAAACAAATAACTTGCTATTGGCTGGGTTGCCTCCCAGCAAGCGCTTCTTTATTGTCTTTAGCTGGACCTTGACTGAGCTCTATTCTAGTCTCAATTTTGAGCATTCTTGCTCAAAATTGCTTTCAAGATAATGTTTGATTCTCTATCCATTAACAATAAACTTTCTATCAGAGTCAATATCCTGAAGCTCAACATATCCATATGGTGACACACTTGTAATCACATATGGTCCCCTCCACCGGGATTTCAATTTCCCAGGGAATAGTCTGAGCCTAGAGTTGAAGAGCAGAACCTTCTGTCCTGGTTCAAAGACTCTAGATGATAGTTTCTTGTCATGCCACTTTTTTGCTTTCTCCTTATAAATTTTAGCGTTTTCAGAAGCATTGAGTCTGAATTCCTCTAGCTCATTCAGCTGGAGCAACCTTTTCTCTCCAGCTAACTTAGCATCTAGGTTTAGGAATCTGGTTGCCCAGTAGGCCTTATGTTCCAGTTCCACGGGCAGATGACAGGCCTTACCATACACAAGCTGATATGGAGAGGTTCCTATAGGAATCTTGAATGCTGTTCTGTATGCCCACAGAGCATCATCCAAGCTCTTTTCCCAATCCTTTCTACGGGCAATTACAGTCCGTTCCAAGATTCTTTTTAGTTCTCTATTAGAGACTTCAGCCTGCCCATTTGTCTGTGGGTGATATGAAGTTTCTATTTTGTGGCTAATTCCATATCGAACCATAGCAGAGTATAGCTGTTTGTTGCAAAAATGAGTGCCCCCATCACTGATTAGTACTCTGGGAACACCAAATCTGCTGAAGATATATTTATGGAGGAATTTTAGCACGGTTTTAGTATCATTAGTGGGTGTGGCAATTGCTTCTACCCATTTAGATACGTAGTCTACTGCCACCAGAATGTAAGTATTTGAGTATGATGGTGGGAAAGGACCCATGAAGTCAATATCCCATACATCAAACAACTCAATCTCTAAGATCCCTTGTTGAGGCATGGCATAACCATGGGACAAGTTGCCAGCTCTTTGGCAACTGTCACAGTTACGCACAAACTCTCGGGCATCTCTATAGAGGGTAGGCTAGTAGAAGCCACATTGGAGGACCTTAGTGGCTGTTCGCTCACCTCCGAAATGTCCTTCATACTGTGATCCATGGCAATGCCATAGGATCTTCTGTGCCTCCTCTCTAGGTACGCATCTGCGGATCATTCCGTCTGCATATCTCTTAAAGAGATATGGTTCATCCCATAAGTAGTACTTTGCATCAGAAATTAGTTTTTTCGTTTGCACCCTGCTGTACTCCTTGGGTATGAACCTTACAGCTTTATAATTCGCAATGTCCGCAAACCATGGAGCTTCCTGAATGGCGAAGAGTTGCTCATCCGGAAAGGTCTCAGAGATCTCAGTAGGAGGGAGGGACGCCCCTACTACTGGTTCTATCCGGGACAGGTGATCAGCTACCTGGTTCTCTGTCCTTTTTCTGTCTCTTATTTCTATATCAAACTCTTGCAGAAGCAACACCCATCTTATGAGCCTGGGTTTTGAATCCTGCTTTGTGAGTAGGTATTTAAGAGCAGCATAGTCAGTATACACAATCACCTTGGAACCTACTAAATAGGATCTAAACTTGTCAATGGCATAAATCACTGCAAGTAATTCTTTTTCTGTAGTTGTGTAATTCTTCTGTGCATCATTTAAAACATGGCTAGCATAGTAAATGATGTGCAGAAGCTTGTTATGCCTCTGTCCCAACACTGCACCAGTGGCATGGTCACTGGCATCACACATTAGTTTGAATGATAATGTCCAGTCTGGTGCAGAGATGACTGGTGCTATGACCAGCTTAGCTTTCATGGTTTCAAACGCTTGCAGACACTCTGTATCAAACACAAATGGCGTGTCAGCAGCTAGCAGATTGCTCAGAGATTTTACAATTTTTGAAAAATCCTTTATAAACCTCCTGTAGAATCCTGCATGTCCCAGAAAGCTTCTGATTGCCTTTACATTGGCAGGTGGTGGTAATTTTTCAATTACCTCCACCTTAGCTTGATTCACCTCTATTCCCTTATTTGAAATTTTATGCCCAAGGACAATTCCTTCAGTCACCATAAAGTGACATTTTTCCCAGTTTAAAACTAGGTTGGTCTCTTGGCATCTTTTCAAAACTAGTGCTAAATGGTCAAGACAGGAGCTGAAGGAGTCACCAAATACTGAAAAGTCATCCATGAAGACTTCCAAAAATTTTTCTACCATATCAGAGAAGATAGAGAGCATGCACCTCTGAAAGGTTGCAGGTGCATTGCACAGACCAAAAGGCATCCTTCTATAGGAAAATACTCCAGATAGACATGTGAATGTTGTTTTCTCTTAGTCTTGAGGATCTACTGCAATTTGGTTGTAACCTGAATAGCCATCCAAAAAGCAGTAATAGTCATGACCTGCTAGTCTCTCTAGCATCTGGTCTATGAATGGTAAAGAAAAATGATCCTTTCTGGTGGCTGTATTGAGCCTTCTGTAGTCAATACACATACGCCACCCTGTAACTGTTCTTGTAGGAACCAGTTCATTCTTTTCATTGTGAACCACTGTCATTCCTCCCTTTTTGGGTACAACTTGGACAGGGCTTACCCAGGGGCTATCAAAAATAGGATAAATAATCCCAGCCTCTAGTAACTTAGTAACCTCTTTCTGCACCACCTCCTTCATGGCTGGATTTAGCCGCCTCTGTGGTTGAACCACTGGCTTAGCATCATCCTTCAATAGGATCTTGTCAATACATCTTGCTGGGCTAATGCCCTTAAGATCACTTATGGACCACCCAAGAGCTATCTTGTGTGTCCTTAGCACTTGAATTAGTGCTTTCTCTTCCTGTGGACTTAAAGCGGAGCTTATGATCACTGAAAAAGTGTCACCTTCTCCCAGAAATGCATATTTCAAGGATGGTGGTAGTGGTTTGAGCTCGGGTTTAGGAGGCTTATCCTCTTCCTGATGAATTTTCAGAGGTTCTTTTATTTCCTCTGATTCCTCCAGATCAGGCTAAACATCTTTAAAGATGTCCTCTAGCTCTGATTCAAGACTTTCAGTCATATTGATCTCTTCCACCAAAGAGTCAATAATATCAGTGCTTATGCAGTCATTTGATGTGTCTGGATGCTGCATAGCTTTGACAGCATTTAACTTGAACTCATCCTTATTGACTCTCAGGGTCACTTCCCCTTTTTGTACATCAATAAGAGTTCGTCCAGTTGCTAGGAAAGGTCTTCCTAGAATGAGAGTTGCACTCTTGTGCTCCTCCATTTCCAGCACTACAAAGTCAGTGGGAAAGGCAAATGGCCCAACTTTGACAATCATGTCCTCAATTATGCCTGATGGATATTTAATGGAGCCATCAGCAAGTTGAAGACATATCCGGATTGGTTTGACTTCTTCAGTCAAGCCAAGCTTTCTAATAGTGGATGCAGGTATTAGGTTGATACTTGCTTCAAGGTCACATAGAGCTGTCTTGGTACAAGCACCCTCTAATGTGCATGGTATCATAAAGCTTCCTGGATCTTGAAGCTTCTCTGGTAAGCTTTTCAGAATGACTGCACTGCATTCTTCAGTGAGAAACACCTTTTCAGTTTCTCTCCAATCCTTCTTATGACTTAAGATCTCTTTCATGAACTTAGCATAAGAGGGTATTTGCTCAAGTGCCTCTGCAAATGGGATCTTTATCTCAAGAGTCCTGAGATAGTCTGCAAAGCGGGCAAATTGTTTATCCTGCTCCGCTTGGCAGAGTTTCTGAGGATAAGGCATCTTGGCTTTATATTCTTCAACCTTAGTTGCTGCAGGTTTATTCCCTACAGAGGTGGTTGGAGAAGCCTTCTTAGAGGGGTTACTATCAGCACTTGCAGGTGTCTAATCCCTCATTGGCGTTTGAACGCCAGGATTGGGTGCTGGATGGGTGTTTAACGCCAGTTTTCCACCCTTTTCTGGCGTTTGAACGCCAGAACTGGGCAAGGAATGGGCGTTCAACACCAACTTTTCTCCCTTTTCTGGCATTTGAACGCCAGAAGTGGGTATCCACTGGGCGTTTGACGCCAATCTTTCACCCTTTTCTGGCGTTTGAACGCCAGAATTATTCCTCTCTGAACTCTTGCTGTCCTCAGAGGGATTTTGGGTAGTAGTTTGGTCATCCTCTGTCAGTTGTTCCTTTCTTAGCTTTTTGCTACTTTGAGCTGAATTATTCAATGTCTTCCCGCTCCTTAGTTGGACAACTTGGCATTCTTCTGTTATCTGTTTAGATAGCTGCTGTCTTGTCTGATTCAATTGTGCTTCTATATTCTTGTTAGCATTTTTAGTGTCTTGGAGCATCTCTTTAAATTCTGCTAATTGTTTTGTCATAAGGAGTAATTGCTGATTAAGTTCAACGATCTGTTCTTGAGGATTAGGATCAGTAGTTACTGCCCTAGCCTCTTCTTTTATGGAGGGCTCACTACTTGAGTACAGATGTTGATTTCTAGCAACCGTATCTATGAGTTCTTGAGCCTCTTCAATTGTCTTTCTCATGTGTATAGATCAACCAGTCAAGTGATCTAGAGACATTTGAGCTCTTTCTGTAAGCCCATAGTAGAAGATGTCTAATTGTACCCACTCTGAAAACATTTCAGAGGGGCATTTCCTTAGCATCCCTCTGTACCTCTCCCAGGCATTATAAAGGGATTCATGATCCTCTTGTTTAAAGCCTTGGATGTCCAGCCTCAGCTGTGTCATCCTTTTTGGAGGGTAAAATTGGTTCAGGAATTTGTCTGATAACTGTCTCCATGTTTTTATGCTTGCTGTGGGTTGCTTGTTTAACCACCTCTTAGCTTGATCTTTTACAGCAAATGAAAACAGTAATAATCTGTAGACATCCTGATCCACTTCTTTATCTCGTACTGTGTCAGCAATTTGTAAGAACTGTGCCAGAAACTCAGTAGGTTCTTCTTGTGGAAGACCGGAATACTGGCAATTTTGCTGCACCATGATAATGAGCTGAGGATTTAGCTCAAAACTGCTTGCTTTGATGGGAGGTATACAAATGCTACTCCCATATGCAGCTGTAATGGGGTTAGCATATGACCCTAGAGTCCTTCTGGATTGTTCGTTTCCATTTATGTCCATGATGGAGAAAAGGGAATTGATATGAATTGCAATTAAATTATATTTTTAATTTTTAATTTTTTTATTTTATTTAATTAAAAATAACCGAAAATAAAACAAAATAAATGGAAGATAAAATAAAACTTTTAAAAATTAGAAGAAAGTGAAATAAAAGCAAATTGAAAACTAAATTAATTAATTAATTAAAAAGATTTTGGAATTAGCAATCAGAAATATATGATTGAAAATTATTAAAAAAAGATATGATTGAGAAGATATGATTGCAAAAAAAAAGATATGATTGAAGAAATTAAAAAGATCTGATTTTTGAAGAAGATTTGGAAAGATCAATTTTTGAAATTAGAATTTTGACTTGACTAAAAAAAATATATGATTTTGAAAATCTTTGACTAATTTAATGCAAAATTTCAAAATTTATGAGTAAAATAAGGAAAAGATATTTTTTATTTTTGAATTTTAATGAGGAAAGAGTAAAACAACAAAATGACATTAAACTTAGAAATTTTAGATCAAAACAAAGAGAACAAACAAGAAAACTTTGAATGTCAAGATGAACACCAAGAACACTTTGAAGATCAAGATGAACACCAAGAATAAATTTTTGAAAAAATTTTAAGTAAATAAAAGCACAAGGGATACCAAACTTAAAATTTTTAGAAAATCAAACACAAATTTTCGAAATTTTAAAGGAAAAACACAAAGAGAACACCAAAGTTAAAATATGAGACTAAACTCAAACAAAAGACTCAAAGAAAAATTAAAGAATAATAAAGAAAAATAAAAAAATTTTTTGAAAGATTTTTGAAAGGAAAATAAAAGACTCAAATTTAGTGACTCTAAACCAACAAAAATAAATTATTCCTAATCTAAGCAACAAGATAGACCGTCAGTTGTCCAAACTCGAACAATCCCCGGCAACGGCGCCAAAAACTTGGTGCACGAAATCACAATCACACTTTTGTAATTCCACACAACTAACCAGCAAGTGCACTGGGTCGTCCAAGTAATACCTTACGTGAGTAAGGGTCGATCCCACGGAGATTGTCGGCTTGAAGCAAGCTATGGTTATCTTGTAACTCTTAGTCAGGATATCAATAATTCTCAGATTTAATTGTAAAAAGTAAAAGAACAGGAAATAAATACTTGTTATGCAGTAATTGAGAACAGGTTGAGGTTTTGGAGATGCTCTGTCTTCTGAATCTCTGCTTTCCTACTGTTTTCTTCTTCACGCACGCAAGGCTCCTTCCATGGCAAGCTGTATGTTGGTGGATCACCGTTGTCAATGGCTACCATCCGTCCTCTCAGTGAAAATGGTCCAAATGCGCTGTCACCGCACGGCTAATCATCTGTCGGTTCTCACTCATGTTGGAATAGGATCCATTGATCCTTTTGCATCTGTCACTACGCCCAGCACTCGTGAGTTTGAAGCTCATCACAGTCATCCCTTCCCAGATCCTACTCAGAATACCACAGACAAGGTTTAGACTTTTCGGATCTCAGGAATGGCAGCCAATAATTCTAGCTTATACCACGAAGACTCTGATCTAAATCAGGAGGCTCAGAGATAAGCACTCAATCTAAGGTAGAACGAAGGTGGTTGTCAGGCACGCGTTCATAGGTTGAGAATGGTGATGAGTGTCACGGATCATCACATTCATCAAGTTGAAGTACGAGTGAATATCTTAGAATAGAAGCAAGCATGATTGAATGGAAAACAGTAGTAATTGCATTAATTCATCAAAACACAGCAGAGCTCCTCACCCCCAACCATGGGGTTTAGAGACTCATGCCATAGAAGATACAATATGAAACGTGTAGAGTGTCATGAGGTACAAGATGAATCACTAAAAGTAGTTTTTATAATAAACTAGTGACCTAGGGTTACAGAAAATGAGTAAACTAGAATAGTTAGTATAAAAATCCACTTTCGGGGACCACTTGGTGTGTACTTGGGCTGAGCATTGAAGCTTTCACGTGTAAAGATTTTTCTTGGAGTTAAACGCCAACTTTTGTGCCAGTTTGGGCGTTTTACTCCAGCTTTCGTGCTAGTTCTAGCGTTTTGACGCCAGAATTTTTATGCTGACTTGGAACGCCAGTTTGAGCCAACAAATCTCGGGCAAAGTATGAACTATTATATATTGCTGGAAAGCCCAGGATGTCTACTTTCCAACGCAATTAAGAGCGCACCGATTGGGCTTCTGTAGCTCTAGAAAATCCACTTCGAGTGCAGGTAGGTCAGAATCCAACAACATCTGTAGTCCTTTTTCAGCCTCTGAATCAGATTTTTGCTCAGGTCCCTCAATTTCAGCCAGAAAATACCTGAAATCATAGAAAAACACACAAACTCATAGTAAAGTCCAAAAATGTGATTTTTTGAATAAAAACTAATAAAAACATAATAAAAACTAACTAAAATATACTAAAAACATACTAAAAACAATGCCAAAAAGCGTATAAATTATCCGCTCATCAAGACACCTTCCGGTACTCTTCAAAGCTGATAGCACAGTGAAGAAGGTTGATTGCTTTAGCATTCAGCTATATCTTCTTTTTATCATCTTCATTCCATTTAGCTTCTTCTTTTGGAGTCACCACTCCATCAGCACTTGTTTTTGTTCGGATCTTGGGACCGCTCACAACAATATTCCATATGTTGTAGTCAATGGATTGGATAAAAATCCTTATCCTTTCTTTCTAGTAGGAGTAGTTCTTCCCGTTGAAGAAGGGTGGCCGGTTGTTTGACTGGCCTTCAGTGAAGGTGTAGGCAACTGTGGTTGTGCAGAAGTTATTCGCCATTGGATCTTTGTTCCAAGCGGTTAAGCTTGATTATTGAGACCTTAGCTCCTGATACCAATTGAAGGTTGTGGTAGGCTTAGAGAAGGGGGGTTGAATCTATGTCTTTCTTATAGTTGCTGTTATGACCCTTTTTAAACAAACTTTCAATTCTGATTCTGTTTGAACTCAACAGCGGAAATTTATGAGACAATTTATTTTTATCTCATGAATATTAGAAAACAGAACAGTTCAGAGAAGAGAAAAGCTAACACCAGCATATATCCTGGTTCGGTTGCCTTGTGCTATGCAACCTACATTCAGTCTCCTCCACAACAATGGAGGAATTTCCACTATAGTTAACAGTATTACATACACCAATTCCACAGGATTGACCCAATCCTTTCACACTCAAGTTCTAACCTAACTTGACATTGGCTATGCTAATACCTAACTATTCACTCTTAGTGCTAACCCAACTAAGAAAGGGATACCTCACAGGTACAAGATACAAGATATAGACATACCTAAAGAAATCAGAAAATAACTCTAGACTTTTCTCTCAATTGTTTCACTCAGCCTTTTTTCACTCATGGCTTTTACTTGAGTTTCCTCACAATGCCTTTTCTCACAAGAAATTACAAAAAGATAAACATTAAAAAGTGCATTACAATCTGTAAAACATGAAGGAGATTGACTTCATCAGCAGCCTCTTTGCTATGTGCAAAACCAGATTCGCAAACCTCAGATACAGTTCTTCAGTATTGGCCGAATGCTTCTGTGAAAGAAAGCATTATTCAAGTAGAGGAACTTCTTTGCAAAATACTATTCTCACACTCTGGTTTTCTCTCCTTGCTCCTGAATGAGCAGAAAGTCTTCTTTTATCTCCTTGCATGTTGCTGGGTTCTTCTTCCAAGGTCAACACCTTGAGCCTTGAGCTTCGCCAACCCATAGATTCACTTTTTCTCCTTAATCCTCAGAGTAGAAACTCTCCTTCTGACTTCCTCATCTTGACCGAAAGCCATACAACAGCAACCACAAAAATCTTCCAATGGTCAACTTAATCTGAGCCATTGAGAAGCTACTTGGTCCCCAAGAATCACTTGTGACCGTAGATATACAACAGATTAGGGCAGAAAATAACTTTTCCTTGTATGCCATTTTCGGACTTGCAGAGAGTTTGGAAGAAGAGAAGAATATCTGATGCATGCAAGAGGAAATGAGTTACCTTTAACCTAAGCTTGATTTGGTTTAATCTTGGAGATTTTACATCTGCCTTTCAAGCTTAATCCTTCTCTCTCTTGCTTCTTTGGTGACTAGCTTAGGGAAGAAGCTCTTTCTCTCTTTCTCACTTTTCTGATTTTCTAATTTGACTGAGACAGAAAAGAAAGGAACGTTGATTTGGTGAAAGCTAGTGAGAGGGAATTGAGATTCAATTCGGGCTTGGATCGGGTTCTACTCAAGTTCAGCCCGTTGGTGCCTTGTCTTTGCTTCTTTGAAGAATTTAGTTTGAGATGAATGACTTGGGCTTGTTTTTATTTTCACTTACCATTCAGCCCATTTGCAGATATCTTTTATTTGATGTTGGGCTGTTGCAACACTTGTTTTTGGCCTGCATCACTTATCAAAAATAATCAAAACTAATTAGGTGATTAGCCCACTAATCAAATGTTTGTCATCATCAATTTTATTAATTAATTTCTTAACTCAACATTAATATTCTAGGAAATATTAGCGACATACTCACTGTTGATGATGACGACAAATTAAAGACTCCATTGCGACTGAAATATTTGTGAGATACCTATCGATCTGTTACTAGTTTAAAAGGAATTTGCGATGACATTTGTGATAGTATTGCAACTAATTGATTACATATTATTTCCTAGCAAATTAGCAACTACTTCGTAGCTTTGCTTTCTCATTTAGAATAGCTTTGGTTTAGCGACAAAATTCCTAAAAATTCAATTAAGGATTTTCAAAGATTCGCTATAGATTTGCTAAAAAATGTGATAGATTTGCGATCATATTAGCGAACAACTTGCGACGAGTTTGGTTCAAAAAAATTTCTTGCTAATTAGCGTCAATTAGGCATTCCATTTTGTCTACAAAGTTAGCTTGGATTTAGCGATGAATCTACTGCAGTAGAGTTTGTCGCTAGTTAGCGACTTCTGTTTAGTCTATTTCTTCTATGGAAGTAGCTTTTACTTTAGTGATGGATTTGCGATTATCTATTCGATCACTAAAAAACTTTCTGATGAATTAGCGACTATTGTGTTTGTCTCACTAATCTACGACTTGTAATTAGCGAGGTAAGCATTAGTTGCTAGGCGGTAGCTAATTCGTCACAAATTATATTTTGCGTCAGATTAGCGACGATTTTACAAATATTTTTGTGGTAGCTAATCGACCTTATTCTTGTAATATATTGAATTATGTCATTTATGTGAAAAAAGTTGAATTGATATTATTTTGCTGATGGAGTTAAATAAATTGTTGATAATTTATTTTTATTCATACTGTTTCAGGAAAGGTTGAGGTTACTTTAATTTAGAATTCAAGAAATGAAAATTCACCTAATTCAGACAAATATGAGTTTGCTGCTTTCTTTTTATTTAAATGACACAAATTAATGTTGTTGCTATAGTGATTAATATTGAGCATCAATTTGTTCCACATTTACATGTGGTCACCATTGGATCTTGAAACACTACTTGATTAGTGACTCCCTCATTTGTAGAAAAGCAATTGCCTATGAGTAATAATATAATATCATAAAGTTAGTAAATTAGATATAGGACAAAGAATTAAATCAAAAAATATATATTCATGATGCTTTATTTTAACCCTCCTGCATATAGTTCATACTATTACTTAATAAAGAGTGAGTTAATGAGAGAAATGAAGCTTTGTTTGGTTGGAGAGAAATAAAATGGAAGTTCTGTTTTTTATATTAGAATACAAGTGTGATTTAGTGCTATTGTTTAGGTGTTAAGATTGCAAAAAAAAATGTTACCATCTAAACAAGTGTTACCATTTAATTTTTTTAATTTAAAATTTAAGTTTACTATCAGATTTATCGGGAAATTAATCCAATGGTAACAAGCTCAAGAGAAGTTTGCTAAATGAAAATTCATATTCGCTGCTAAATCTGCCAGTAATTAGCGGCAGGCAAAAAAAATTCGCCAGTAAATAATTACCGGCGAGGTTTATACCGTCAAATTTATTCTACCGCTAAATCTGACGGTATCCGACAACTTTTTTGTAGTATTTTATGATTGATAAAAAATCGAATGACTATTAAATGACTTGCTTAGACTTTCGTTAATTAGTAGTTTAGTTAGTTTATTTGCTACTTGAATTTATTTTAGTGTCATATAAACTTGTGAGTTATGAATTTGTATTTTAATTTTTAAGTTGAGTTGTGAATTTGTGTTATGAGTTGTGACTTTTGACTTGTTATGATATATATTAATTATAGTCCTATAGGTAATTTGGTTTATTTGAGATTTATTTCATTATTTGTGAAATTAATTTTTGCTATCAAATTTTTCATATTTTTTATATTTTACGAATTATGTTTACGTTCCGTCTTACGATTCTGAATTAACTTAGCGAGTCGAGGTAAAAACTACGAGTTATATCAATTAATTAAAAAAAATACAATTTGACAAATTATGTGTATAATTTGTATTAAAAAATTATTACAAAATAAATATTGTGCTTTTGTAACTAAAAGAATGAAAAATGTTACACAATAGAGTTATATTTTGTAACAAAATTTTGTGATAGAAAAAATTATATTGTTACGAAAAATATCTCACAAGATAAAATTTGTTATCACTTTTGTAACAAATTTTAGTTTTCATATTAAAAAGTTTGTTATAAAATATTACTTTATATTTTAATAGTTTCATTTTTTTATTACAAAAATTTTTTGTAACAAAACATACTGTAACAATTCTGTAATATTTTTTTTATTATAAATTTCTTTCGTTTCAATATTCAGATTTTTTGTAATAAATTTTTTATTATAAATTCTACTTTTTCTTGTAGTGATAATAAGTTTGTCATGAGAAAAAGTATTATCCTAGTTTAATAAGATTATACATATTTGAATTCATCATATTCTTATAATAAAAAATAGTGAATACATTAGACATTCTATTGTAACCAAAATCTATTTCAAACTAGTTTTAAATTGGCCATCTAAAATTTATACATTAATACCTATTTTGTGTTATAGATGATAATAAATCAAGTTATACTTATTCAATTTATCATGTATTTTCTATAACAGTAAATTGAATTGGGCTGATTAAATTTACCAATACCAAGGAATTTAGTCTATATGCAATTGCTCACCAGCTTTAGTAAATCGAATTGGTTTAATTCAATTTACTTAGATGCTTTACTTTGTTTATAAATTGAATTGAGTTAATTCGATTTATGTGTATTTATATAAATTAAATTTGGCTGATTTAATTTATATAAACCTATTTAGAATAGATGTGTAACCAATTTTTATTCAGAACATTTGTGTAATTTGATCTCCATTCATTTTATTAACATAAATTATCCCTATTATTATTTATAAAGTCTTGTTATGAAATGATATTTTTAAGCGATTTTATTAAGTGTAATTTTTTGTTATATATTTTTAATGAAACTAAAAAAATATAAAAGAAGATTATATAGTATATGATATATGATCACATTTAATAATATCATTTGAAATTAAAAAAAAAAAAAAACCGGAAATATAAGTTTCAGTTTAGCTACTTAATTAATTTTTTTGTGACCAAAGTTGGTAGCTAAGGACTCTAAATAAATCTTCATTACAGTTAGCTCTTCATTTTGAATAATAATGTATGTGTGCAAGACTAGGATTATTTAAATGAATTGAAAATTTGTCCCTCAATCATATGTATAAAAAAATTAACTACCAAATTAACAATTCGTATGAAAATATATTAAAATAAAAATAAAGACACATTAAAAATGGACAAAATAGTATATATACAAATGTATTTATACATAAATACATAATGATTACTAAATTAATTATTATATATTTATGTATAAATATATATTATTTAATTTATTTTTAATATATTTTATATCTTAACATATATTTTATATAAATAATTAATTTAGTAACTAATGCCAAATATGATTGTGAGTTTTGCGACGAAGAGTGTTGCCACGAGCATCGGTGGATCGGCGGGTGGGGCCATCTGCAAGGACACTCGATGCAAAGTAAGTGTCCGTACGACGAGACGGCTAGTTAGGGTAAAAAATGACGTACCTTGTGGGAGGGATAGGTCCCTCCCTATTTATACCTTGTATTCGGGTGGACTCTTTGACTTGGGCTCGTCCGTCTAAAAGCTTCTGCCAGCTGTCCAGGCCTTCCTCAGGAGGTAGAGTGACGCGTGGGTCACTTTGGCGCGTACGGGTTGAGGACCCGTCGGGTCGGTAGCCTGTAAAACGGACCTCCAGCCCTTAATGGGCTGGACCAGAATAGTGCTCCCAACATGGCAAACCGTAAGGATCGTGGTTGGCACGATCATCTTACTTGGATCTTATCGTGTGACAGTCTTCCTTTGCTCGTGACTCCGTCCACAGGACACATCTTGAGTGCGCGAGTTGCCCATCAACCGTTGCTTGGGGTGTCGTTTCAGTTTCCATGCTTGAGGGATTAAATGCCCTTTATGACTGATTTGAAAGTGGAGGGGAAAATCCATTTTACCCTTGGCTTTTCACACTCCTTTCTCGACGGTTATCCTCCCATCATTCATATATTTCTCACTTTTCATTCTCCATTTTCATTTTCTCCCATAACTGCTATTTCTCAACCATCATTTTCCCTTTTGTTTGCTGTTGTGTTTTGCTGTATTTCCCTCCAATCCATCGCTTCCTTCTGCTTCACTTACTGGTAAGTGAATCTTTTGCACTTATTTTATTCATTTTAATGCTTCCTTTGTTGCTATTTGTTGCGTTTGGTTACTGCTTGCTTTAATTGAACTCACCATTGTTAGCTAGCTTTTAAGGGGGTACCATAGGTGTTTCCTTCCTAAATTTAAGCCTGAAATAGTGTGGAATAGCATAGGATAATGATCTCGTTAAACACAGCTTAGTTTTGACTTCCTCCGAGCTTTCGACTTTCTGTTTTCACTTAAGTGGTGCCTCACTATAGGTATGGCGCAACAGCTTGTAAATTGTTATGCTTAGGTTACTTCTGACGTGACGAGCACACCCTCTAAGATAACTCAGGAGGATTTACAAGAATTTTAGAATTTAGGGGCATTGTGCGAGGTTGGTCAGGAGGAGGCAAATTATGATGTCTTCATTCCGGGAGACCGAGAGCGTATCTGCCAACTAAACTTATCGTCTCCCCGTGTTCCCGACTGGCTATGGGTGTATAAGCCCATGTTCACCACGCTGGGTGTTCGCGTCCCTTTCTCGCCTTTTATCATGGCCCTCTTAAATCGGTGTGATGTCGCCCGTCACAACTTCACCCCAACAGTTGGGCTGCTATTCGATGTTTTGAGATAGTATGCGAATATCTGGAGCTTCCAGCCTCCGTTAATGTTTTCCTCTACTTCTTCCTGCTTATCAACCTCTCCAGGGAAGGAAAACATAAGAAAGGATACCTTTCCTTCAGGGTTGTACAGAACTGACAGATCTTCGGTCTCTTTGAGGATTCGTTCCATGGTTTCAAAGAAACCTTCTTCAAAGTGAGACCGGCTCGAGGCTGCCACCCCTTATGTCACCTTTGAAGGAGAAAGGCAGATACCGACTTATTGTGCCTTCAGAGTGAATCAAAGATGACGCTCAGGTTGGTTACCAGGCTACTCGGTTCGACCGTCTTTACCAGTATGTCATCCACGTAAACTTCTACCAACTTACTGATGTGGTCCTTGAAGACTTTGTTCATTAATCTTTGGTACGTTACCCCAGCGTTCTTCAGCCCAAACGGCATGACCTTATAATAGTAAGTCCCTGCTGGCATTGTAAACATCGTTTTGTCTTTGTCAGGTCGGTGCATTGGGATCTGATTGTATCCTGAATATGCATCCGTAAAGCTCAAAAATCTGTATCCCGATGCCGCAACTACTAGGGCATCAATCTTGGGAAAAGGGAATGAGTCCTTGGGACTTGCCTTGTTGATATCTGAGTAATCAATACACATCCTCCATTTCCCATTTGTCTTCCTCACAAGCACCACATTTAAGAGCCATGTAGAATAATCGAGTTCCCTGATGAAGCCGGCTTCCAACGAGCTAGCCGTCAGCTTGGCTACCTCGTCAGCTCTTTCCGATGACATTTTCCTTCTTTGCTACGTGACCAGTTGGGCTTCCGGCTTCACGACTAGGCGATGTGACATGAAGTCAGGGTCTATCCCCGGCATGTCAGCTAGAGTCCAAGCGAAAAGGCCTCCATTTGCTCTAATGACTTCTATTAGAGGTTCTTTCAACTCATGGGAGGGAGGTTTCGGTTTACGAACATAAACTTATCCTCCGTATCCCCTACCTGGAATTTCTCCAGGTCCCCTTGTGGTTCAGGCCTCGGTTTCTCATCAACCATCACATCTAGATCCGCCAAAAATACCCCAGCTGCCTCCTTTGATTTTTTTTTCTCAGTGCCAGGCTGGCGTTCTCACAAGCAACCGCCATTTCCAAGTCTCTTCGGATCAATGCCATAGATCCGTTGTCTGCCATGAATTTTATTATAAGGAGCTTCGTGCAAATGAAGGCCGATAGTCTGTTGATGGTCCTCCTGCCAAGGATGACTTTATACGCCGTAGAATCCCTCAGGACCACAAACTCCACCATTGCCGACTTTTGGCTCGCCTCAGAACCCACGCAGATCAGGAGGGTGACAGATCTGTCAGACTTGATGTAGTTATCTTCCAATCCTATGACTCCATGATGGTGGTCCCTGAGGTCGCTCCCCTTGAATCCCAGGGTGTTGGTCATGTTTTGGAACATGATGTTCGAATCAACCCCAGTGTCCACTAAGATCCGTTTGACTAGGCCAGTCCCGATCCTTTCCGTGATTACCATTTGCGGGTCCTTGGGAAGGTCATGGCACCAACAATCTCCAGGGCTAAATGATATCTCGGGGAGTTCCCCGAAATGGAACTTGGAGATTTAGGAAAACACACCTAGAACCCTGGCATCCTTCTTCGCTGCGGATTTCAACTTAGGTGGGGCATTCCGTCTGACCACTATATTTACCACCACCATTGGAGTACTATCCGGGTTGTCAAGAGGACCTTGTCTTGGTTTTACAGTTCGGCTCTAATCTTCCTCAAAGCGCTCTCTATCCCTCCTCCTTGGTTTACGGATAAATTATGAGAACTCGCTCAGCTTTCCTTCACATATGACCTATTCTAATGCATCTTTTAAGTCAAAACAATCTTGTGTTTTGTGCCCAAACACTTTGTGATAATCACAGTAAAGGTTTTTGTTCCTTCCGGTCCTATATTTGAGCTGTCTTGGCTTGGCCAAGATGTCCTTTTTTGCAATCTGCTAATAGACCTCAACGATGGGAGCAGTTAAAGGAGTGTAGTTGGTGAACTTACCCACCCAGAAAAATGGTTTAAACGATTTTCCAAAGGTCCCTTCCCTTGGCTGGTCGGTTGCCGGCTGTTGGCGGCTACCACTTGGCTGATTTCCTCGTGATTGATATATTCCCTTACCACATTCTGAATTTTCTACATCGTCTAGACGGGTTTGGTGGTGAGGTGTTTTCTGGAATCCTCATTCACCAGACCGTTAGTCAGGCACAGCCTTGCCATCGAGTCCGTCGGGCTGTCAATCTCTAAACATTCATCATTAAATTGATTGAGGAACTTCCTCGTCGGTTCGCCAGCCCGTTAGGTCATCCCCAGCAAGTGAATCGGGTGTTTGGCTTTGGCAATCCGGGTGGTGAATTATGCTAAAAACTTCTTTGTGATATCCATGAAGGCCGTAATGGATCCTTGTGGAAGAGAGTTGAACCAACGAATCGCCGGCCCCGCCAAGGATACGGGGAATGCGCGGCATCTGACGGCGTCGCCCATGCCTTCCAAGTTCATTCCACCGAACGGGCACTTTTCCAGAGATCGAGCGTGGGAGTCGCCTTGGTGAGATGGGGACCTTCTACGTTCCTGGGAGGTTCCCGAACTCACTCTTCTCCTTAGGCAACCCCCTGGATGCCTGGCGGCTCCACCCTTGTCTCATACTCCCTCCGTATGAGGGATAAGCTCCATGCTCATGTTAGGTACCCACAGACGGCACTAATGTTTGGTTGCTCATCAAAATGAGAGGTCGATTGGGTGTTGGATTGAGAGCAACTACTAGAGAGACGGAGGTATCTAGACTTGTTCGCGAGCTTTGCGATGAAGAGTCACTACAAGAAATTACCGGAATAGTGACCAATTTAGCGACCGATTTTTCTTGAAAATCGGTCGATAATTAGAAAATAGTGACCAATTTCGGTCACTAAACGTTAGCGACTGATTTTAGTGACCAATTTGTGAACAAGGCCACCAAACCCTCACCAAAGAGTATCAGTCACTAAATCGTTCGCTAACAAAATCGGTCGCTAAATGACCAAATTTTTTGTCGTCTATGAGTAAATCGATCGCTAATTTGTGAACAGTCTTTCGGTATCTAATTCATGACCGATATTTCGGTCGCTAAATCAGTCGCTAATTTGCGACCAACGTTTCAGTCTCTAATTCGATCACTAAGTGGGGACTTGTATTTTAGCAACCAACATTTCAGTTGCTAAATCGGTCGCTAATTAGAAACCAAGCATTTTAGTGATCAAATTTTCATGGCTGATCCTAATATTTTAATTACCAATTTTTCACTAAATTTTTACATCTATGCCATCAAATATTGAAAAACCATCAACACAAAACCTACACCTTAACATATAAAAACCAACCCATAACAGATATATCTCAAACAACATAACACACTTAAACAATAACCAAAATAACTCATCAATTCAATATCATAGGCAACGACAATAATAAGTAAACAACACTCTCAAATTACTAATTATATCATTGAAAGTCTATTAACTAACTAGCATCACAACTACAATGAAATAATCACTCTTTAAACAAACATTCACCATCTTCATCCTCTCCTATATTTATTTCTCCTCCTCTAATTTCCTTTATTGTATGCACCATAACAGCAAATAAAATTTCACTCCATGTTATATCTTGTTTGCTTGCAAATAAACTCCCACATCTATAACACTTACCTTGCTTATAAAGAGTGGTTCAATCTTTTGGCAGGATGTCCCATCAAGTTTAATGAAATCAGACTAGCTTTTCCGCTAAGAAGTACAAAATGAATGTTTCATCTAGAAGATTGGAAAATAATCAAGCAAATAAAAAACTTTAAGATTTAAATTGTTCTCACCCTCCAACCCAAACTACTTGCTTTCAAATATACTGCACCACCAACAAAAAAGACATCTCAGAACACAACAATACCAACAAGTGCAGCTTCAAAAAAAGAACAAAAAGGCATTTTCAACACCACATAAATACATAATGTATACAAAATAATGCAACAATTGTCTAAACATAAATGAACACACATAAACATTTAAATTATGTGCTTGTATGTTCTCTACACATAAATGCTAAATGATGCAATGATGCAATGATTCTCTAAACATAAATGCTAAATGAACACACATAAATGCTTACTCGCTACAATTTTCAATTATTTAATGCATTCAATTTATGTAATTACAATTTCGAAAATGTTTGGTAACCAAAGAAAATCAGAACCAATAATAAATCATTACCAAAGTCATATATAAGTTCTAAAATAACCAAAACCATCACTGATAAAAGTTTAACAAAAGACTACAAAGGAAGAATAAAACATATGCAATGGAACTAGAATTTTCAAAAGGATTGAAGTATAGCTCTTTTCCTCAGGAAAAGTTGACCATTGTCGGTATTTTCAAGCAAGAAAAGGATATTCAAATCAAGCACTTTCTGCAGTAAAAGATTTGTACATGCTTCCAAATGCATGAAACTCATTCAGACTCACCTAATTAATCTTGAAACAACCATTTTTGAGCTAAACTATGCGAGCGTAAAAGCACATCACCCTAAATCAAATTAACCAACTCATATAGCGAGTAAGCAACTACATGATTGATCAGTTGTTGCTAATTGCTATTTGATATAATTAGATGAGATCAAGCAACATGTATTATTACATTAAAACTAGGAGATAATTAATAATTACAATCATAATCATAATCATAATTGTAATTATAATCTTAATGAGTGGGATAATTAGGAGAGGGTATCTTGTTGGTGCCACGGTGATAATTATAATCCTACTTAGTTGCTACTGCTTGCTACTGTGTTACTGGATCTGATTGCTTCGTTTGTTTGATGGTTAGCTTTCTGTTCTTATGCCTTCGCAACAAACAGAATTAGGGTTAGTAAGGGTAACTACGAAGATTAGCCAAAACGAATATTATTATGAAATAATTCTTCTTATTAATTCTGAAAAAAAAAATATTGCCCCCTCAAAGAATCTAAAACACTGAAATCACACATCAAACAGTGAATATACCTAAAGATTAGCCAAAAATTGAAGGAGACAGAGGTGACTGTAGGGATCTAAGAATGTGTCTGAATTAGCGGTTAAGAGGAATTAGCGGTTCACAATAACAAGCTTAAGATCATATCTACCAAAATCTAAGAATGCATAATTAATAGTTCCAAACTCTGAGAATAGATATGGTGAAAAAGTCCTAACTCAGTAATTAACGAAGATGAGAATGGTGTGGTTGTGTGGATGAGTTAGGGTTAGTGAGGGTAATTCGGAAAATATCCTATTTTATTTAAATTAGCGGCCGATTCGGTGATTGATTAGTTTATAAAATCAATCGCTATCTTAAAAATTAGCAACCAATTTAGCGACTACATTTTTAGCGACCAAATTATCAACCAACCAATTTTCACCCTATTTCTCTATCAGTTGCAAAATCGGTAGCTAAATAAAAAAAATAGCGACCGATTTTGTGACCAAGAATCCCAAAAATATTCCTTCCTTTGTTTTGATTGCTAATTTGGTCGCTAAATTAAAAAATAGTGACCGATTTTAGCGACCAAATTTATTCTGGTTTTATAAAACTTATCAATTGCTATTAATGACTGATCATATTAGTTGCTAAAATCAGTCACTATCTTACAATTAGCAGCCAAATTAGCGACTAGTATCTTAGCGAATGATTTAGCGACCAAATAGTTGTTCACTATTTTTACTATCAGTTGCAAAATCAGTCACTAAAATAAAATATAATGACTGATTTTGTGACCAACAGTCCCAAATACGTTACTTTTGTTTTGGTTGCTAATTCAGTCGCTACATTAAAAGATAGCAACCGATTTTATTTTGGTTGTATTTAAAACTTTTTGGTCGCTAATTCGATTGCTATTAGCGACTGATTTAGCGACCAATATTTTTTTGGTCCTGAAAATTCTATATCGGTCGCTATTAGCAACCAATTTTTTCGGTCATTAAAATCGGTCGCTATTCCAGTACTTTCTTATAGTGAGTGCTGCCACGAGCGTCAGTGGATTGGCGGGTGGAGCCACGTTTTAATGACACTCCGATGACAAAGTAAGTATCCGCATGACGAAGCGGCTAGTTAGGGTAATAGATGACGTACCTTGGGGGAAGGATAGGTCCCTCTCCATTTATACCTTGTACTCGGGTGGGCCCTCTAACTTGGGCTGCCCGTTCACCTGGAAGCTTCTGCCAGCTCTCCAAGTCTTCCTCAGGAGGTAGAGTGACGCGTGGGTCACTTTGGCGCGTACGGGTCGAGGACCCGTTGGGTCGGTAGCCTGTAAATGGACCTTCGGCCTTTATTGCGCTGGGTCAGAACACAAGATTCCAATAAAAAATGAAATAATCAAACTTTTGATTGATTGGTTATAGAAATTCCTTATAAAAATGGAGAGTAAAATAATTTTTTTGAGAAAAAAACAATATTATAGTATTAGTATAATTTATTATTTTTAACAAATAATTAATCAATAATATTTAAAAATATTATAAAAAATAATACCAAATTACTGAACTAAAGGTATTGAGTTGTTGATTAAAAATAATAAATAATATAAATTAGAATTATTAACTTTTAAATTTTTTTTCCATTAAAATTTTTTAAAAAATATTTTAGATTTGATTTGATTTAGTTTTACATTCACAATATAAAATAAGTTTTAAATTTATATTTACCCTTTAAATTTTTTTTATATTTTCTCATCTTCTTTATTCACATTCTTTCTTTCACCCCTAATTCCTCTATCACCACCACGAATAAAAACCAAACCATCACCATTATCACCACTTTTTTCCTTCTACCACCATAAACATAGTACCACATTAATATTTCCCCTCTTAACTACTATATCCCTTACTATAACTAAGGTTATTTTTGGTATCATAAAATTATTTTTTTAAAAAATTTAAATTAATAAGAGAAAACAATATAAATAATTATATCTCTAATACACTCTTTCAAGCAAAAAAATTTTTTTTAGATTTATTTAATTTTTGCAAAGTCCTTATTTTCTCTTTTATTTGTCTTAAGTTATTTTCTTTTCTTTTGGAGATTATCAATGATCAAACTCTAAACCTTTTGAAAACATAACTCTAATATTATTTCATAAAACAACTTCTTCTAAAAATTTAAATTGATTAAAAAAGATAACATAAATAATTATATCTCTAATATTTGGTCATGAACTAATCACCAAAGAGTGAAGAGAAGAGGATGGTGAGTCAATTTTCATGCATATGACTTTTTTTGGACCTATATATATGACTTTCATTTTATTGAGGAGTACTAGGGGACCAGCAACTTTTGTGATTTGTAGATATCAAGTAGCTATCAATGATGTTTTTAATGGTGTAAAATTTCATCCAATGGTGTGGGATTACTCACTTTTCTTTTGCTAGTTACATGCTGGCCAGAATTTAATAAAGTTGCTGACCCCCTAGACTTTTCCCATTTTATTGGATCACAGCTTCTAGATGCTGATGAGAACAATTTTTTTTTTGTACAATAAGGGCCCTAAGGCCAAGAAGAGAAAACAAAACTAACTACCACGGAAAAATTGAACCCCACAACTATTAGCAAACAAACTAAGAGTAATCTCCACGAGAGGGTGCTCCATAAAAAGAGGAGTACCGCGAGAATCTAGAATGAAATTCGCCATTCCATCTGCAACCTTATTCGCCTCTCTCAGAACGTGTCGTATCTCAACTTTCCAATTCCTTCTAATCAGCCTTGTGATTCTTCTAATAGCTCTAGTGAGAGTAGGGTGATATTGAGGAGGGTTAGCAATGATCTCCAATCCTCCTCTGGAGTCTGATTCAACATCAATTTCTTAATGCCTCTATTCCACGTAAGGTCCAGCCCCTATAGAATTGCAAAGATTTCTACTTCTATGGCCTTTACGTTATCCATCCTTGTTGCATAGCCTCAAATCCATCCTCCCATGTTATTCTATAGCACTCCAGTCCAACTACCATGACCGGAGTTTTTCCTGGAGGCTCCATCCGTATTAAGCTTCATCCAACCTTCTGCTAGAGGTTGCCACTTAATCAGATGAAGGTTCGTTATGTTAGTTGGCGGGTTGACTCTCACGCTACAAATTTTCTGCACCAGCTATCTGATTGGGATATTTGAAAGTTCAGAGGCCTAAAACTATTAGAATGAACTAGTTCATTTTGAACTAGCCAAATTTTTCAAGCAGTCACCATAAAGACATCCTTCCAGTAAAATTCTCTATTTCTCCCGAGCTCCTTAGTCAAGTTAAAGTCTATCCAATCCACAAGACCCAGGTTAAAGAACGAAGCAGTATGTTGCGGATCCAACAAAGCAAGCCACACCTAAGAGACTTTATGGCAGTCTCTAATAACGTGAATGGGAGTTTCAATGTGATTGTTGTATGACAGACACATCGAATTCCTTCCCTGCTTCCAAACTACAATTCTTGAGGCAGTCATAATGCCATTATGGCTGAGTTGCCACAAAAATACCTTAACTATTTGCAACCCCTACCAATTTCATATCTTTTTCCAAGGGCCCTCACTCTAGTGTTGGTGGTGAGCTAGCAGGTTTATATGTGTGCTTGACTATGAATTCACTTCTCGAGTTTAGTTTCCAACACAAACGATCAATGTCATTCTCCTCTTTTGGGACCATACATTTATTAATCTTGTTCACAGCCACATCAAATAGAAGATACCTCATATTTTTCAGGTCCCAGCTCTCATTATTAAGCACATAATTCATAATCATTTTCTCCTACTCCTCAAAATCGAGCATAAGAGAGACAACATCAATCAATTTTACACCTGATTTCAGTCAAGTGTTCGTCCAAAAATTTATGCTATCCCCCTTTTCTATAATCACACCAGTATTTCAATGAGAATTTTTTAATTATTGACTAAGTATTTTTACGATGTAAAATTTTCATTTTTACATAAAATTTTTCTTTTAAAATAGACATTTCTACCATGTTTCTCAATAAAGACCTCGGCCCACAAAGGTTTGGTAAGGAGTTTCCATCCCCTTTTGATACCAAAGACTTGGTTAACCTTACTGAGTTTCCTGAATCCCAAGCCATCTCTTGTCTTTGGTTGCGTTATTTTCTTCCAACTCCCAAGGTGAGCTCTCTTTTCCGTACTATTATGCTCCCATGTAAACGATGATAACAGTTTTAATATCAAAAGCCGATCAACAACATAATTGGAGGTGTATTAAATTGGGTTGGGCCTGCATAATATTTTAATTTTAATCTTTTGATGGTTATTGTTGGATGACCAATGGATCACATTCAAATTCCAAAAATGGAAAAGATCACTGTATTCATGGACCAAAACTAGATGCATAAAATTCTTGTAAATTAACGGCAACAAGCAGATTGTGCACTTACGTTGGCGTTAGACGTATACCAACAAGTCAAAATAAAAATAAAAAAAAAGGAAAGACGTACACCAAGACTGTATTTATTTTTAAAAATAGAATAGGATAAGACATTGAGAATAAGACAGGACAAGACAGAGACACAAATTTTGTATTTATTCTGTTTGGTGATAAACTATAACAAATTATAAAAATTTAATTTATTCTCATTTTTTTTATTTAAAAAATTTGAGATGAAAAATATAATAATAAAAAATATAATCATGAAAAATTAATAAGAATAATGAAAGAAAAAATAAAAAATAAGTTGTGTCCCTTGTTAGTGTCTCCGTGTCCTTCCTGTTAGGATGGACACAAAATACACTAATTTAGTGTCTCTCGATACATTGTCTCTTTCCATGTCTTCTCTGTCAAACATAATTTTGTGTTTATGTGTCCTTATCTCAGTGTCCTGTCTCCGTAAATAAACGCAGCCTAATAGTTTTTTTTATATTCTTATCATTATTAGTTGTTAATATTTTGAAAATAGTATACTATTACTAACGAACTTTATCAGCACTCCCTGTTAGCATCTTGCTATCAAAACAAGCAAATTTTTCGTTTTTTATCTAATAATAATATTGGAATAACATTAAAGAGAAGATGCCAAGAATATTATTACCCGCAAGATGAGGGATGGCTTTGGTATATATTACTAGTGTTTTTTAAATTTTATTCTTTTAAAAAGGTTTTGTAATTATTATGTTTGGGAAAATTAAACAAAAGTTACTTTCAATAACAATATAAATATACCAAATAATAGTTTTAAATATATAAAATTATAATAAACTTTTAATTTTAAAAATATATATTTTTAGAAAAATAATCTTAACTTTTAAAACTAAAAACATAATTACACAAATTTTTTAATTTATCAAGCAGAAAATATTAGCGTATACTTTTCAAAAAAAAATTCAAGTGACTAACACTTTTTTTTATTTTGTTTTATATTTGAATTAATATACCGATCTCCTTCTTTTTTTTTTTTACACTAAAAATATTAATCCTTAGATTATCTTTTGAAAAAAAAAACGCCTAAACAAACCCATCCAAACTCTAAAAAATCCATCACCAAACCATCCAAATTAAAGGAATTAAGAACCCCGTACAACCGTAACAACTTGTTTGGATATTCTTTTCTTTTCAAAGTAGATTCTCTATATTTTGAAAAAAATAATATAATAATAAAGGATGACAATGACAAGGTAAACAATACGTTAATCTAAACTGAATTATATGGTAAAGATGTAAGTTTATAAATTTTCTTTTAATAAGATGAAAGAGAGATTGATAAAAGTAGGACCTATATTTTAAATAATAATAAAATAATAAAAATAACTATAAAAAAAATTTATACTCTTTCTATACCACTTCAATCTGTACAGTAGAGTGTCTCTTAAAAAAAAGGTAAGCTAATTATTTGCTATAAGCCTATAAATATCTCTTTTTATTCTTATATAAAGTGTGGTTTTAGTTTTAATATTTAGATTAAGTCTTAATTTTATTTTTAACATTTAAAATATTTTAATTTTCTTTTAAATAATTTATTTCATTTTATTTAATTTCAGTCTTCCGGTGATTATTAAATTTTTTATTCTAAAAATATTCTTTTTTTATTATGATTCTTTTTAAATAGCGACAAAAATTGTAATTATAATAATTATAGTAATAATTGTAGTGATTTGAGAATGAAAATAGTATAAGAATTAAAAGAAGATAATAATTAAAAAAATAATTTTTTTTAAAAGAAAAATTTTTAATTTTGACTAAAGAACAAAAATAAAATAAAATAAAACATCTAAAATCAAAATATAAATATTTTAAATATTAAGAACGAAACTAAAATTTAATTAAAATAATAGAAATTAAAATCATATTTTATCTTTTATTTTTTCGTAATAAATGCGAATTTATTATTTATTATTTATATAGTACGATTAAAGAATCTATAATTGGAGAATATGATTGGATGTGCACACTTTAAACTGGCCTAAAAAATACACTGCTATCACATCAGCATAGAAACTCTTGGTTGGCAGGGACAGTAGATTTGATACTTGTTCTTTTGATAAGTGAAGTTGTGGTGTCTGGCTCTTGTTGACATATCTTAGGGTATTTTCTAAGTCTGTTTAGTGGCTTATCATATAGGAAACATTTCAAGTACATCGAAAATATTGGTGCTCTAATTGTTTTAACCATTGATTTAAATTAGAAAATATATATAATATATATTAATTAAAATCAACGGTATTTGAAAATATTGGTGCTCTAATTGTTTTAACTTTTAACCATTGATTTAAATTATAAAATATATATAATATATATTAATTAAAATCAACGGTTAAAACAACTGGTGTACCGATACTCCTCGATGTACTTGAAATCATTCCTATCATATATCTCTATGTAAATTCGCTAAATTGGTAATAACAATGATAATGGCATATAATATAGGCATATAGAATTTCTCTTTCTTTTTTCTTTCTTGAAAACAATGCATCAAAAACTCGAAATGCGTATCAGATAAGCAAGAGGGAGTGGGCGGAACGCCAGAACATATAAGAGCCAATATTCTATTTGGACATTATTGTTAGGGATAAAAAGAGTGCTTATTTAAGTTTCTATAATAATTCTATAAAATTATTATTTTATCTGATAATACATGATGAAATTAGTTTAAATTCGTTAAAGTTAGTAGTGGCTTAGTGATCAAGAGTTCAGAATGTGAGGGGGAGAGAGAGAGATACTTGAAACAAGTATTGCTATTTTGATATTAACTAAAAAAAGCATAAATAAAATTATTATTATTAAAGTTTTACAAAAAAATTAATTTTAAAATGGGATTGAAACCACGGCATATCAACTCCACCATGTTCGAGAGGGGTTTAAAGATCACAAGACCATGTTCATTAATTCCACAAGGAACTGAGTTTGGATGCAAGTTTAGCACTCTTGTAATCGTCCCTAAGCTGAACAAATCTGGTAGACAAAAAGAAAAATGAATTGTATCAGAAAACATGAGCAACCAGCAAGTTATTATGGATATAAGATAATATACAGAAGTATTAACAGTTCCAACATAACTACATAAGATATACCTTTGTGCATCCTTGCGAATGCTAGGTGTACCTTCAAACAAACTTGCAAGGCTCTCCGGAGCAACAATAAAGACATTGGCCATGCTACACAAATGTTCAGAAAAAGTTACAGAAATGACAAGATAATGGGAGAAATCTAAAAGTTATTGCATATCTTGTGAACTTACATGCCCAACAACTCAAATTTCTCATCAACAGAAGGAGCATTGAAACTACGCACAAAATCTCCATAATCAGTGATGTCACGCTTCAGTCGCAATCCCCCACTAGAAAGTTGGACAAACAACAATGAGAATGATCCCATAAAAATTTTTAGTGACAAAAATGAAGATCCTAAAGTACAGTTGGAGTGCCAAATGAGAAATTGCAGATAACATCAGTTGCTTACACAACATACTAAATTGATGTGGATAGACCAAGAGATAAAACATTGTAGGGAAAATTATAAACGCGGAGGACCCCTATCATAGATGAAGATTTTTATGTCATTGCAGTGTGCCCATTGCAACAAACTACGGCTTGGTTTGGTAAAGCTTTTCGAAGAGGTGCTTGTGCTTTTTAAAAGCTCAAGCATCTCATTTTATGTTTGGTAAATAAAAAAGATCATGTGCTTGTGCTTGCAGCTTTTAAAAGATCGGGGTACTTTTGAAAGCACTAAGATAGAGCTTTTCAAAGTTAGCTTGTGCTTTTCAAAATTTAAAAGTCTAATATAACCTCACATGTTAACTAATTTTCAAATTTAATACTTGCATTTATGTCTATTATAGTATTTTTAAATTTTAAAAGCTATTTTACCAAATGCAGTTGTTGTTGCTTGTATTTATTAAAAGCAATTTTTAATTTAATTTACCAAACATAAATGCTACAACTTTTAAAAAGCCATATTTTAAAAGTTAGCTTTTATAAGCTACTTTTAAAAGGTAAAAGCTTTACCAAACTAAGCCTACATAGATCAGGGAATACAAGACAGAGGCCAATTACCTTGGATTAAACGTAAACTTTTGCCAATGGTTTAGCAACACCTTGTGCAAGCGATTTCCCTACAGTGATATATCAATGCAATTAGGAAAATGGTATGAAACTAAGAAACCAAACCCAAATCAGTACATCTTGCAATTTAACTACCTAAGAGGGCATGGTTAGCATTAAATTCAAGGTAGTTAGACATTCTTCAGATACAGCAAATGACTCAGTTAGGACCCTACTCCATTGGCAAAACACTGACTAATGACAGAAATATAAAAAAAAAAAAATATATATATATATATATATATATATATATATATATATATATATATATAAAAGTACATAATCTAAAGGATTCTCTAATAATATAATCTCCCTATTTGTGTTTCTATAAGCATCATACTGTTTCATTCAGGGAACAGACGTAAAACACATACCAACTCGGTCAGGAATGCTTGCTTGTTAAGACCTTCTAGAGCTGTGAATGCGGACTCCAGCACACGAGAAAGATAAGCCACAACCCTAACAAAGAACCAAATATCCTTGTTAGTAATAGAAACTTCGGGAACAGATTTTGACAGAGATAATTTTATCACTCTAATGCATTATTTGATATAAAATAGAATAAACAGCAAGTCATTTTCTATCAAAATAATAATAGGAACAATAATCAGAGTCATCTACATTATACAAAGAATTTAAAACTGGTCTCCTAGATAACATTGAAACCTATGCTCTGGTAACCTATGTAAAACTGCTATGAAACCAAAGAGGACAGGAAAGATCAGGAACCACTCTGATCATCCCTTTAAAAATGGAAGCTTAGAAACTGATGGATTGACATTAAAGATATAGTTTGACGTTTTCCTTCGTCATTGTAATCCCATACTTATATGTAGTATTTTTCTACAAATCCAAATTGGAGCTTAACGCCTTAAGACTCTCTCTTCAATATATATATATATATATATATATATATATATATATATATTCAAATTTAAATGTTCAGTAAAAGAAAATAATTCAGAAACTATCAGCCCAAAAATACAAATAACATTATCAATACCGCTAAAAAATATAACAGAAAATATACTTGGGTCTTCAAGTTATATCCACCTTGTGCAGGCATTGGTTGCCCGGTGATCAGGAACCAGATTATCATCAGATGTTCGATAGTCTGTTGCCTTTTGCTCAGCTGAGAGTAATCGCTCCACCTATCCATGGTTTAAAGTGGAACATTTATGATTTTAGATATTATAATTCCAGCTTTATATTATAGCAAAAAGAAAGCACGAAAAATTTAACCACCAAAATCTCAGCATTAAATTGTAGGATAGGTGGCAAAAGACTGTTCATGACAAACTACAGTCAGGCACAACTAACCTCAGCCATGACAGTTTCAATGCACTGTTGTAGTCCTTTGTAAGCAGCAGCCTCTGCACTGGACATTGCTGTTGCCATTTCTTCACAAGAAGCAGCATGTGCACCATCCACGGGAAGCAGAAGCCGGGATATAGAATTTGCAAAATACTGTAGTAGATAAGCAATCAATTCAGTTTGAGGTATTCTTACTGTTAAGTGTAAACCCAATATATATATATATAAAAGAAAAAGTCTTCTTAAATTACTTGTTGAATAATAGCTACACTGCTTCCAGAACGTTGTACAGCAACCATGAATGATCTGAAACTGCTTTCTCCAGCTGCAGCGGCAGCCTCAGCCTGCATATCGACAAGTAAATTCAATATGTTTTCTTAAAACACCTTCATATCTTATACAGCATTGGAAGCAAAAAATTCAATCATAAGCATGCAAAGGCTCATGAAGTTACAGCAGATGCAGCTGCAGCAGCCACTCTACGGCTCACACTTGTACCCAGCACAAATCTTTCCCTTAAATTAGCTGCCTCAGTCAGGCTGTCTCTAGCTCGTTCAAGCCCATCCGCAATATATTGACTGACCTGTAAAATGAATAAAGACGGACCAGAAAATACTGAGCTCCAGTAAATAAAATGTACCAAATGTTTGCATTCTGACAAATTGTGAAGCTACTAACTTACTTGATCTAGTAAACATGTAAACACGGCTTTAACATGGGTTGCAAGTGTGGCAGGCTGCAAAAGAACAGAAGATTCAGCATTCCATTACACTGCTTTTACTCGGTAAAAGGTTCTTACAACAGTTATCCCAAGTGAGTACTATGTTGAGTTTCATAAAGGACGCTTTTGGAAGAAAAATACCCCAAAATGGAATCACAGAAAAGTTACCTGGGAACAGAAGAGATTGCATCTTGATATGGCTTCTTCATTCCAACGGACAAACTCTGTCACCACAGTGACAGATATTTGTTGCTGAGATGAAGCAGCAGCCACTGATGCTCCTTTTGAGCGTCCAAGTGACCCAGATGAATCAGAAATCTGGCCTTCCGCTCGCAATTCCTCCATCTGCATTGCATTAACCCATCTAAAGCGTTGCCAACCAGATCCAATTTTGAAAGGAAAAGAACTTAAAACAATTACCAACCTTCACTTTATATAATTGTCTAAGAGCTGCCTGCTCATATTCAAGATATTCATCTTTGTGACTAGAAAACAGGGACTCTGTCAGACCTGATCCACATCAAGTTTCTTTGTAATAACCTAAATATTTTAATATTCCAAGTCCAGTGCTAATCATGCTCAACCAAAGAACTTATTGACACACTTTTAAAACTGTTACAGTCAAATATTAATAGGACAAATAATACAAGAATGAGGCATGTACTGAATACTAATACAAACATGATCATTGTGATAAAAGTAAAACTCAGTCAGTCAAAAAAGCTATACTTGAGAATTGCCATAAGCCAAAATTGAGCACTTGGAAATCCTAGAATGAATTGAATACAGAAATGAGTACTGAGGTTGCTAATAAAAATGAGACCATGAGGCAAAAGTTCCTGCTAAACCAATCAGTTGAGTAGAAAATTCCAATACGAAAGCATTCTCAAATTTTGGCCAAATAACAAATTATATTACAAGAAGAGGACCAACCTTGATGATTCATGAAAATCAATTGGTGACATGTCTTGCTATAATTGCATTAATTAGTTCTTAAATATTACTAGGAAATACATCTAGTAGTATAGCGGGTGGCAAACACCCAAAAAATATTTGAGTACCATCGGAATCTATGCTCCAAATTTGTTTCTTAGAGATGGGTTATTGTCAATGCAGAGAAATAAGGTACTCATGGAAGTATTGGTGTTGTAAAGTTAACTTTATTACCCTCGACATCCAAGTCACCACATCCCACAGTCCGTAGATCTGTAGCAAGTTCTCGAGTCTTTTCATATGCCACTGCCAGCATTCTAAGATACTGAAACACAAAGCACATAAAGATCAGCCTGCTCTAAAGCTGACTCTATGATAATAATGAAAGCATGAGGTTAGTTGTACTCACTAGTAGCAGCCCACCTTCCCCCATGGAAGGTAAATTCACAAGAGACGGTTTCATTAAGAGTTTGTCCAGAAGAGCTGTGATTCGCTGCTCTAAAACTCGCTGCATATAGGATCAGAAGGAAATAAATTAACAAACAATACCAGTTTGCCTTGAGAACAACCAAACTATGCAATGTCTATAAAGCCACAGCATTCATTGAAGACCATATTCTTATCTTTGATACCTGAACTAAAATCGACATAACTTCACTTGGAGAAGGGAATACAGCAGTTATTGTTGCTGCCTCTTTTCTAACGGTATCTGCAACAAATTACTATGCATCACCAATCTTATCAATAAATTACTACTTTACTAACAAAACATTACACTTCAAACCTGTGATTTCTTTATACAAAGACGAAAGCCCAGAAGCAACATCACTAGGACTAGCCTGTACAGCCTGGTCACCAAGAACCAGCCTAGTGTCTGCATTCATTACTTCCACATCAATAAACATCGGACGTGTTGCCACATAATGTTGCATCGCACTTGTGCCCCTATTGAACTGCATTGAAAAGTTTATTTAGTGAAAAAGACAGTCAATTATAAAAGAAACATTATTGAAACAAAATTGATAAATCACTCAATGAACTTAAGCTAGTGAGTTCTATTACCTACACTATAAGCAACCTAGACAGCGTATATAGGAAACAGAAACATCTGAAAGCAACCTTTCAAACAACTAATTTTTACAAATCATAAGTTGAAGCTTTGTTCTTTGTGTATATAATCTAATCATATATTTGGATTTGGATTAGAACAGAAATTTACCCAAGACAAAAGATTTGATTTATTGTATGGTGTAATTATATATATCAGTGTTGAACATGTCCATTCACTAACTCTCTCAAGGATCTTTATTAAGAACTAGGCCAATTGCCAAATATGATCTAACAAACTAATTCCACCTGGTTTCGGTCAGCAACTTCATAAAATTTACGAACAAAAAAGTACAAAGGTAAAAGGTCAAAGAACAACACTGTCTAAGCAATGTACAGATAAATACAACGTTATTCTCAAATTGATAACTTGATAATGCAATTTACATTAAAGACTTTAGCTTATGCAGTCAATGAATGATGTGGGGAACTTTGGCACCAGATATATGAAGGTGGAGATTGGAGAACAGGAATAGCAAACTATTCTCATAACAAAATGAGATAAACTGAGATAAATGTTATGCTTCTTCTAGGAGGAAGTCAAGTACCATTTCTGTCTGGTTTTATCAGCCGGAAATGAAGGGTTAAGCAAGGAGACACATAGAAGGGTGAAATCAGCTACAACAAAACATTATTACCTGAGACAAAATTTTGGCACATTCCGCCATTGTAGTCAATTCTCTTTTCTGTGATGCAGAATCAAACCGAGAAATCAATCTATTCTCCAATTCTGCAGAAATAGAAAAGGAATCATGGAACGCATTAGGGCATCCAAGAGCAAGAATTAAAACATTCATGGGTACTGCTGCTAAATATCTTGGTCTATCCATATGAAAGGTAAGCTACTCAAAATCATGTCAACCAAAGGGATAAGATTGTACTTTTATTCTTAAGACAACAAGAACTTTCTGCCCAATGGCCTTGGTAAAGGGCAAAAGGTAGAATTGGGTTGATATTGAATTGTGAGTCTCAAGGGTTGGTTAATTCATTTATTATAAATATTCTAATTCCATTAAAAGGGATCAAATATTCCATGAGATCAAATCCCTTAAAATTGTTTCCATTAAGATCATACTTTATTGAGAATAGATAAGAAATAATAAAATCTAAGGTCACAAAATTAAACAGGTAGGAATGGAGAGCAATAACACATAATGTGGATAGATACAATCATGTTTTAAAAATCCCTGACCATTGCAATAGTCCTGCAAATTAGCAACTGCAACTTCTAATCCTCTGCTAGCAGCTGCATTTCCAACAGCTGATGAAAGTCTACCAATATCTTCCTCAGCAAATGTCCCTGGAAATGAACAGAATTAGCATCCCATTGACTTGAAACGGTTTTGGCACTAAAAACGCAATCTAGGACACAAGGTTTGCCTTGGAGGATACATGTCATAGCCGTCGAACAAAAAGAAGAACTAATTTTAGGAGTTGAGAATAGTGCTCTCTATGTCACAAAGCAACAACTTTACCAGTGCACTAAAGCTCTGGTCAAATAATAATAATAATAATAATAATAATAATAATAATAATAATAATAATTCTTACGTAATTTCTGGGCAATTGAAGCAGCCTCAGCAACACGACTGTCGTCAGAAAATAAAGGTGAAAGCTCCATCAGATCACCTGGGCTGCTATTGAACTCCATCAAGTACTGCAGAAATTAAATCAATCACATGTAAATTTTCCCAACATGAAATGTTGTATCACGGAATGAACAAACTAGTATTACTTTGATCAGCTCAATTGTTTGACTGGCAGTTTCACGCTGAGAATCCGCACTCTGACAAGAAATAAGAAATAAGAGTATAAATGAGATAATATTTAAAACGATAAAGGCATAACTGACTTACACATAAAAACAATTTTATGTGCAAATCTGAGATCATAAACCATTTATCAAACACAAATAATGCATTGAACATATTTCTACCTGGAGATGATCTCCAATCTTCGCAGCTGTCTGGCCTACACTTGAAATACGCGAATCCAACCTCGCAAAGCTCTCGAACAGTCCATCTACACCTTTCTCTAGCTGAAAAGAGAATCAAATACACAAACACATTTACAAAACCACAAAATTTTAACAAATCATTCAAATTTAACCTTTCCAACAAAGTAGATGAAAAGTAAACAAAGGGAGAAAAGAAGAAGAGAGGGGGGGGGAAGGGCGCACAAACCAGCTAAGATTACCAATCTTTTTTTTTTCCAAAATAGAAATATTCCAAGGGTTTCTAATTCACATGGTTCATAAAAGAAAATATTCGGGATATACATAACACCAACAGAACAGAATGCAGAGTAACCTCGGTAAGTGTCTTTCGATGCTTATTGTCCTGAACTGCAACATCTTTCTTAAGATTGAGAAGTCTCCCATCAATCTTCATCCAAAATAACAACAATCAAAAATGTAACTAAGAACCTCTAGCATAATTTCTCATTTCTCAGGAAAAAAAACTAAACAAACAAGCAAATTCAAAAGAAGTAAACCTGTTTGCGGAGCTCAACGAGCTCCTTACAAGAGTCTTTGAACAACGACAAGAGCTTCTCAACCTCAGGAAACAGAGGGCTGGAAGCCCCTTGCTGAGAACCAACAAACTTGTTGGTAACATGGCCATTCGGAAGAGAATCTTCCGCTTCCAAATCTTCCAATCTGAACGCCGGAAGCTGCTCATTCACTAGGTTCCCAAACAACGCATCGAACGAAAAATCACCCTAACAATAACAACAAATCACGATCCGCCAAAGGCATGTCACACGTAGAAAATCTCAGAAAATCAGCTCTACTAATAATAACACAATAACACAATAACACGCTTCCGAAGCCACTATTAACCAAATTCCGAATTCACAGATATGAAATGTAAATCGAAAACAAGCTAACAACGCAAATTACACGTTTCAGAGAATCGCGATTCACCAAACACTGATTTCATATAAGCAAAAAAGGAACACAAATTCAGCTGAAGATTCAAAACCTTGAAGTCATCGATGTCGAGAATGAGAGGGGAGGATTGAGCTGCGGGTTTCACAGGTTTAGGATCGTTCTTAGGATCTCTCATCTGAACGAATCAAAGGGAATATCTGAAAATGGAAATCGAAGAAGCTGAAGGAATGTTTGGGTCTCTGTTGTTGTATTTTTGTTGGTTGAAGTAATCGAAGGGAGCAAAATGCAATGTGTGTGACAGTGAAAAAAAAAATGAAAGAGAAAAGAAGTGTGAAAAATTAAAAAAGAAGCTAGTGTGATTAGTGGAATGAGTGATGAATTATGAGATGGATAAATAATATTTTCAGCTGAAATGGATAGATAATTCGGAGTAAATTATTATTTTGGATATCAATCAACTTTGGCTTTTAAAAATAAATTATTTTCATTTTCAAAATATTGGAATTATATTTAGCCTTGTATTTCGTGGGGATTGAGTTGTGTGTGGCAACTTTTTTTTTTAAATAAAAGTATTGATCCTTTTATTTAATACATAAATAAATAATTTAATAATACCACGTGTGAATAAATTATTGGATAAAAAACAAGAATAAGCTATGGGGAGAAAGAATTTACGTGAATCAGCCAAAACAAAATCCTTTTCACAAATCAACCAATGCACAAATATATGTAGTTCGAATCACACTGTTTCGAACCTTGATTGAATGTAATTCGTATTGAGGCAATTCAAATTACTATGAAGCCTGAACTAAGCATAAATCGAATTGGGCCAATTCGAATTACTCCATTTATAATTCGAATCAAGCTGATTCGAACTCCTCTCATGCACGCCATGCAACGTAATTCGAATTGGCCTAATTCGAATTACTCAATTTCTAATTCGAACCAGGCTGGTTCGAACTATAAAGGAGCAGAGTTGTATATATATGTTGTGGACGTGAGTTGCTCTCATTAGAGGGGTAGAATGGCTAGTGAGGTGAGTTTTGTGGTGTTGGTTCACCATAGAGAATCGATTTAGAGGAAGACACATTCCGGTGTGAAGTTCACTGATAAGGATCCTCTCTGTATTATCGTGAGGCCTACGATAAGGTACGATGACCTTGTTAGCACTGTGCTGATGAAACTGGGTCTGGATGGTGTGAAACGGGTTAAAAAGTTCTTCTATCGCATTCCAATCACGGTGCTCCAAGACACCGTGAAGTATGATTGTTTCACGATCGGGAGTGATGAGGACTTGCAGGTCATGTTTCAATGTCGCCGTCAGTTTCCGGAAGTGAGGACACCAGAGCTTTTGGCAAAGTTGGTTGATGTGGTATCGAGCTCGGGGGGTTCGAACCGGAATACCACCACTTTAGCCATGGTAGCCGGTTCTAGCTCTAGACTTGCCGTTGCTTCTACCTCCGTCCCTGCGTACGAGCCACCCGTCCAGCCTGTCGCCTCCCCTTCCTTCGCTGCTGATCTCAACGGCAGTGTAGGCGACGAGGTTGGAACAGGGGAATTTCGGCCGACCTCTTTACAGTGTGCTGCACCGGCTGGGGTTGGAGAGCAATTTTTGGATGATCCAGAGGATGATGATATCAAGCCGGATATGATTGCTGATGACAGTGGCGATGATATCGGAGCGAGTGAGCCTGCTGGGGCGGGAGGTGGTTCTAGCTCTGGCACACAGCAGTACCCTCCACATTTTTCATCCTTGGACTTGGATGCCATGAGGCAGGAGGGGGTTCCGGGGCAGCCTGCTGGGTTTGGCGCCGGAGATGCGGAAGGGTCTCCAGGTCTGACAGAGTTCCAGGTTGGTCAGCAATTTCAGGACAAAGATGAGGCCCTGTTAAGTGTGAAGACTTACAACATCCGCCGAGGGGTACAGTACAAGGTATGGAGTCCGACTATCGCCGGTATGTGGGCAAGTGTTCTGAGTTTGGAAATGGGTGCACATGGTTGATTCGGCTGAGTCTTCGGTAGCGCAAGGGCATTTGGGAGGTCAAACGGTACAATGGACCTCATACGTGTCTGGCCACCTCCATCTCCAGTGACCACAGGAGTTTGGATTATCATGTGATATCGGCATTCATTATGCCAATGGTTAGGGCTGATGCATCCGTCAGCATCAAGGTGCTCTTAAATGCCACTGCCGCACACTTTGGGTTTAGGCCAACGTACAGGAGAGTCTAGCTGGCGAAGCAGAAGGCAGTTGCCTTCATCTATGGTGATTGGGATGAGTCGTACAACGAGCTCCCTAGGTGGGTGTTAGGAGTCCAGCTGACGATGCCTGGTACTGCTGTTGCAGTCCTTAGGACGAGCCCTGTTCGAGTTTGTGGACAGCTGGACGAGTCTCGAGCTTATTTTCACATACTGTTTTGGACGTTTCCACCGTGTATCGAGACATTCCGTCATTGCAAGCCGCTGGTTAGTATCGACGGCACTCATCTGTATGGCAAGTATGGAGGAACGTTGCTTGTGGCAATTGCACAGGACGGGAACTCCAACATACTCCCTGTTGCATTCGCACTAGTGGAGGGTGAGAATGCTGAGTCTTGGTCCTTCTTTCTCTCCCACCTGCATCAGCACATGACACCACAGCCGGGTCTGCTGGTTATATCGGACAGGCATAACGGCATCAAGGCCGCGCTTGAGGCTCCCGACGGAGGCTGGTTACCTCCAGCTGCATACCGGGCATTTTGCATTCGACATGTAGCGGCAAATTTCGCCCTAACCTTCAAGGGCAAAGACGCAAGGAGGCTTCTTGTCAACGCGGCGTACGCGAAGACCGAGGTGGAGTTCGATTACTGGTTTGATATTCTGCGGTCTGAAGACCCGGCGATGTGTGACTGGGCGAACCGGATTGAGTATTCCTTGTGGACACAGCATCGTGATGAAGGGCGGAGATTCGGACACATGACGACGAATATCTCTGAGTGTGTGAACTCAATCCTGAAGGGTGTCAGAAACCTCCCTGTGTGCTCGCTGGTGAAGGCAACATACGGAAGGCTAGCCGAACTATTTGTTCGCAAGGGGAGAGAGGCTGAGGCCCAGCTGGGAACCGGACAACAATTCAGCCAGCACTTGGTGACTTGTATCGAGGCCAACTTGAAGACGGCGAGGTGCTTCACGGTGACTTTGTACGACAGGGATAACTCGGAGTTCACCGTTGCAGAGACAACTCCGACTGGTTCGTTCTCACTGGGTAGCTACAGAGTCTCGCTTGCATCTTAGACATGTGACTGCGGATACTTCTAGGCACTTCATTTTTCGTGTCCGCACGCACTGGCATGCTGTGCCTACTCACGGCTTACATGGCAGCCTTACGTCCACCAGGTGTATCGTCTTAGTTCGGTGTTCAGTGTGTATCGGATGGGATTCACACCTCCCATTCCGGAGGGTTTCTGGCCACCATATGACGGGCCGACTGTAATCCCGGACCCTAACAAGAGGCGTGTGAGAGAGGGTCGTCCGAGGTCTACTAGGATACGGACTAACATGGACGACGCAGATCCAAACCGGCCAAAGAGATGTGGCCTCTGTCGACAATCCGGACACACACGTCGGATTTACCCACAGGTCGGAGGGCCAGAGCATGCAGGGGGACATGAGTAGTTGTATTGTTAGCTTTGGTACTTTGTTTATTTCACTTTAGTGTTTACATTCCAGTGTTATAGGTTTTCTTACTTGTTGTTGTTAACTGATAGAGTTTGTTAATGTTAATGCGATGTACTTTTATTCGGATCTTACTTAATGAATATGTTCCGTTTCCGGAGTTTTGTACGAAATGTATGTTGAATTCACAACGCAATAAATAAATCTACAGATTAAACTAATACATGATTCGGAAAATATGCTAGTAACTGAAATTTCATAAACTTTGAACAACCATTTTCAAAGTAGAATATCATGATTTGTCCACAACATATATATACAACTCTGCTCCTTTATAGTTCGAACCAGCCTGGTTCGAATTAGAAATTGAGTAATTCGAATTAGGCCAATTCGAATTATGTTGCATGGCGTGCATGAGAGGAGTTCGAATCAGCTTGATTCGAACTATAAATGGAGTAATTCGAATTAGCCCAATTTGATTTATGCTTAGTTCAGGCTTCATAGTAATTTGAATTGCCTCAATTCGAATTACATTCAATCAAGGTTCGAAACAGTGTGATTCGAACTACATATATTTGTGCATTGGTTGATTCATGAAAAGAATTTTGTTTTGGCTGATTCATGTAAATTCTTTCTCCCCATGGCTTATTCTTATTTTTTACCCTAAATTATTTGTATGATAGATTTAATCCTTTTTATGTTACATTCTTTTCGGGATTATTCTACTATCCGTGATGTATGAAATTCTTTAGATTCTTCTATTGTTGAACATGCTAATGCTTTCGACTTCTAATCCTGAATATTAGTGTTATTAATAGTACAAAAGAAGTAATGGGTGTTAGAATTTGGTGAATTAGGCAGAATAGATGTAATATTTTTTCAACCCGAATGAATCTTGGCCTAGGAGAAAAATCTCTTGTCTTGCAAAAACTTTGGTGAATGAGATGAAAAGGGGTGAAGAAGGATAAAAATTTTTAGGATTATGCAGTCCAGAATTTTTTCTGACAGCCACCTCCCAAAATATTCTTAAAGTTAACTGTGATGCTAGAGTTCTCCCGAACTCTTTTGTAGCGGATTTTAGGTGCGTTATCCGTGATCACTATGGCATCTGGGTACTAGGTAGTTTGAGACGTCTGTCCTTTGATTCAGTTTTCAAGAATGAGTTATTGGCAGTTTGAAATGGTCTTATAATTGCGTGAGAAGTTGGTTGTGATTCATTGACTTGTGAAACTGGTTTTATGGATGTGTATCTTTTGTTGAACAATATTATCAACTATGTTGTAGGTGATAATATGGATATTATAGAGAAGATTATGGAGTTGTTCAGTAAAAACTGAGAAGTGTCATTCACTTAGGTTAGAAGAGAAGGAAGACTTCTCTAGTTTTGAACCTATAGAATTAAGCTAGCTATCACTCCCTGCTTAAAATAGTCTCAATATGGAAACTACTGTAATAAAAGTAGCTGTAGATGTTGTCAAAGAAAAAGTAGTGGATCGAAAATTAAGAAAGCACAATTCAAGTCACAGTATGAAGACATATCTCGTATAAAAGAGGTAATGGTAGAATTCAACTTCTGTATTGATCTAATGTTGCTGCCGATTGTCGGGCTAAGATAGGAGCTAAGAGTGTTTGTTCTCATATTTCTATTTGTTTTAGTTTTATTTACAGACACAAAAAAAAATAGATAATTATTTAGTTAAAGTTATATTAGTTATTATATATAAATATTTAAATTAATTTTTAGAGAATTTTAAATTAAATATTTTAGTCCCAATAAAAATCTTTAAAAATTACTTTTAACAAATTAATTTTTTTTTATTATTTGCTTTTAGAGAAATTAATTTGTATTATAATAATATTTTTTGAAATTTAATTATTTTTAATATAATGATATGGACTTATTTATTTAACATATATTTAAAATAATAAATTGATCTTTTTAACGAAAATAATCTTCAAAAAATTTTAAAGAATACAAATTTATTTGCATAAAAAAGTGCCGGTTATAAAATTTTTTGGGAACATTTGAGTGTTAATTCATAATCTTAATTCTTATTATCGGGTTTGTTAGAACTTAGAAGTCTATATTTTTTAAATCAATAATTAATTAATAAAGTAATAGATGGATATATAAATAATTAAATACCGATATTAGACATTAGACTCGTATTAAAATAAAATGGCTAAATTGAGCAAACACCAAATTCAACTGTAGTCTATTTTTTTAAAGGACAAGATAATTCTTATAATAAAAAAAAGTGATATTTTAATTTTTAACTTTTTCATTTTGAAATAATATGATTCTTCTACTAAAAATCGTTAAATAATAACGAAAATTAATTTTATAAAAATTTTATTTATAATTTGTGAAGTTTCAAACGTTTTTTTTAATAGAAGTAAAAATAGTGATATATCCTAACATTGTAATTTTTAGTGTTTTTTAAAATTGTGAAAGGTACAAATTCAATTTCTGTACCTCAACTATTTTAATTTTTTTTAACACAAATTGGATGGTCCGATTTTTGTATCTCTACAAATCGGACGGTCCAATTTCTATACCTCTAACAAATCGGACAATCCGATTTCTACTTTTCTAATTAAATGATTCTACAATTAAGAATAACACCCAACTGTTCACATTTAAAAAAAAATACCATTGCCACTCCAATAACAAAAACAAAAAATGGTTTCAAACTCTCAAAAACTATTAAATAAGTTTATTTCTGAAAAATTCTTTCACCCTAGTGGCTAAGTGGAGAAATACCTTTACTGAAAATTATATATTGCAAGAAAAAATATAATTGCAGTACGAAGACCTTTTAAAAGAAAAAAATAGCATCGAACAAGAAATGAAAGAAGAGAACATTAATATTGAGAAATCGATGATAATGCCGGTAAAGGAAATAATGATGATAATAAAGTATGGTTACATAATAAAAATAGTAAAGGTAGAAACGATAATGATACGGATGAAGTCATGAAGAAGGTAGTGGTAGTAGCATAGTTGTTAGAATTAAACTGGTGATCAAATCGATCAAATTATTAGTTCATTGATTTAACTAGTGAGACACAGGTTGAACTGATTGATTCCGTCCTACGTAAATAAAAATATAAAATAGTCAAAATTTAAAATTAAAATTTAAAATACATGTATTATTAACATTCTAAAAACAATGAAGTCTTAAATTCTAAAAATAACTAATATAAAGATAAACATAAAATTAGTTAGTACTATTATAATAGTATCTTAATTTGGCACTGTAACGACCCAACTTTCAGAACGTCATGATCGTACCGAAAGTAAAGCGTTACTAACCTGTTTTCCTTTATTAACTATTTACTATTGAGCCTTTAGTTCGATATCGCGATTCAGTTTTGTAGAAAATTCTAGAAAAATTTTGTTTTTGTTTATCAAAATCATATATCAAACATACTCCGTTAAAAATATCTAAGAACATTGTTTATCAACATATTGCTAAGTTCAATCAATTATTTCTAATTTAAATTATAAAATAAAAATACTAATCACATTTTTATAAAATATAGTTTAAACTCAATATTTATTAATCAAATTGAATGATATAACTTTTCATTATTTTTCTATCTCCGAAACTTTAATTTCAATTTATAAAATAACCAATTATAGTAAAAATTATACATAAATATTAATTGACGTAAACTTAAAGCATTTATAAATATCAATCTAATCATTTCTAATAAAATAATTTATAGGAGTTCAAATTAATAACATAATTCATTCAAAATAGAATTTATTTAAATTAAATTATACAATTCTTCTATTTTTTTCAATTATCAAAATTGTAATTTCAATTATACCAAATATCCAATAAAGATTATATAAAAATTCTAATTAATTTAAACTTCAATTATCATGAAACTCCATTTAATTACCTTTAGTAAAATAATTTTTCTTAAAATAAAGTTATCAACAAATATAATAAATCACAAATAACTAATTATTTGATTTTCAAAAACTAGGGTTGTTACAGGCACAATAAAAATAACAACTTTTAAACTATATTCAAAAAATAATTTTAAAATATCAGTATTTTTATATGATTAAATAATAATATATAAATTTATTTTTTTCTCAGGATAAATAATTTTTATTTTATTAATTCATTAATTAATTTGTACTTATGATATGATTCAAGTATGTGTTTAAAAAATTAATATTATTAGATATAATTATAAATAGCAAAAGTATTTTAGGATTAATAAAAACATTTTTATTTACTTTTTAATTTATAGATGGTTAATAAAATTTAATGTTTATGTTAATAATTGTATACAATTAAAAAATAATTAATCTAAAAAATGTTGAGTATAAAAAACATTCAATTATATATATACTAAATAAAATATATACTTTAAAAGGCATAAAAGATAATAAAAAAACAGATTGGCATAGTGATTGTTAGCTTGCTTTTCATATTTGAAGAGTCAAGTTTAACTTCCACCATTTGCAATGTTTTTGAAAATTTCTTAAGTTGATAGTGTATGTTAACTATTTGACCGGTCAAGTTTGAATTAGTTTATATTGATTTTGATCGGCTTATTTTCTTAAGCGGTTAGAATGTTAAATTGGACTAAATTAGTGTTTAGTTTATTGGTTTTCTGGTTGAACCAATCAGTTTAGTCCAATTTTTGTAACTATGAATAGTAGTAATCATAGTTAGTCATATTATTGAAAAAAATTTTGTAAAAAGAAGAGTTTAGGAGTTTAAAACCTTCCACAAAAGTAATTGTCATTACTATTTAACAAATATTTTAACAAAAGAGTTATATTATCCCAAAATAAAAAGGTTGAGGGTCGAAGTATCTATTTTTATTCGACAAGGATCGCCTTGTCCTTCGTGAAAATAGATAAGGACCAGATTGAGTCTTTATTCGGCTAAATACTCAATTTTGTTACGAATTTGCAGGCGAACTTTTAATTTAATCCCTGGAGTTTTAATTGTCTTTATTATTTAGTCTTTGAACTTTGTGAATGTAACTAATATTAGTTCCTGGAACAATTTTTGAGACACGAACATTAACAAAATGCTGACGTGGACAACCTGATGTTAAGCTACGTTAGACTATGTAAAACAACATTATTTTGGTTTTAGCACTCAAATAGCCAAAAAAACATCGTAAGTAGTGTTTATTAAAAATTTTCCTTCCAAAACAAGTGATACCATGTCGTTTTTTAGATATTTAAGTGCCAAAACTAGAAGGGCGTTGTTTTACAAGCGTGATATCTGACTGTCCATATCAGCACTCCATTAATGTCTCTTATATCGGATATTGTCTCAAGGACTAATAGGAGTCACGATTGTAAAGTTTGAAATCTAAATAACAATGTTATGAAAACTGAACCAGATCGACTAATTCATTTGAATTCGCCTGAACCGATCTCCAGATTGGTTCAATTAAAACGAAAAATTAGCTGGCTTAAAATCGGTCGAATTGGTGGTTAACCGAGAAACCAATTGAACCGGGCAAATTCTTTTCAAGATTTCGGGTTTTTTAAATTACTAAAAAAAAAGTAAAAAACAAAACAGCAAACAGCCCCCCCGCCCCTTTCCCCTCTCTCTCTCTCTCTCACGCACACACACAATTCACGAACGAAACCCTCCCCTTGCTAAACCCTATCAGAGGCAAGAAGACCTGCAGCCACCTTCAAACTTCAGAACGCCACAACTATCGCCACCGGCGGTGACAGCCAGCGATTGCCGTCGTCGCCTCTCGAAGGTCTACTCGGCCCTTGTCTGCTGGATCCTCTTCTCCTCGACGTCGCCAGAAGGTCTGCTCGGAGCGTTTGGCGTCGCAGTCTCCGTCGTCGTCGTCAAGCCAGTCTCTGTAGTCGTCGTCGTCGGCCCTGTCCTCTTCGTCTCTGTCCTCGGCGTCAAGCTTCTATCTTCGAGCCCTCTCTCTCTCTGTCCGAGCTCACTTCCCTTCCTCCCTCGCCGCCGGTAAGCACTGCTGCTTTGTTGCTGGTTTTCTGAAATAATGGTTGATGGTTGATTTGAATGATTCTGTTGAATTTTTTTGCCAACTTAATTTGTCAGCGTTAATTTTGTTGATGGGGTCCTGAGATGGGGTTGATGGTTGATTTGAATGGTTGTTGTTAATTTTATGTTCTGAGTTGGGGTTGTTGCTGATGTGATTCTGAATTTAGTTTGATGCTGAGTTTGGACTCTTTGCTTAATTTTTTTGTTTTTGGATTCTCTGGCTTTGGATGCTGAGTTTTCTGTTTTTGGATTCTGAATTTTTGTTGTTGAATACTTTATTAGAAGCCTTTGTTGAAAATTTTTGTGATTCTGAATTCTTTTGCCAATGGTTTGAGTTTTTGTGTAAGTTTGTGTTTTCCATTGTTGCTGATTATTTGATTATTAGAAGTTATTGTTGAAAATTTTCTTATTCTAAATTTTCGTTGTTGATGTGATGAGTATTGCTGCTGATTACTTGATTAGAACTTAGTAGTTATTTAGAAATTTTTTGTGAAATTATAAAATTTTAAATTTTATTAGTTTAGAAATAATTGAATTTGAATTTTTGAAATTGTATATTAAATTTGAATAATTTTATTTAATATTTAATTAAATTGGTTCAATGATTGGTTCGGTTCTCGCAATCTTCTTAAATAGAGACAATTAAAATTTTAAAGACTAAATTAAGATTAGAGTGCAAGTTCATGGATCAAATTGAGTATTGACCCTGTGTCGAAATTTTAACCCCTAGTAATTCTTTTATTTTGACTGAAATTTTTATTATGAATTGAAAAGGCCGAGACTAATTCGAGAGCTGCGAGTAACGAACGATGGCAGAGAACAGCAGAGAAACCCGAAGACGAAGAAGGATCCTCGATCAAGGATCCGACCGCCTCGCCTTCATTACGGGTCGGATCCAAACCCTCCCAACTCAGCCACAACCCGATTCTTCATCTCGTTCCGGTCATCCAACCACTACCTTTACTACCACAAGTACGTTTTCCATCTTTTCTCACCTTTCCCTTTCTTCATAACTGAATCTCAAATTCAGAACAAAAACTCACAAATTGGAGTAGCATTTTTACTTGTTTTTAATTTCTTGTGCAATCCGATTCCAGACCCTAGAATTCTTATATTCACACCTAATTCCGGTAGCTACTATTAGTTGCCCCATCAATTGATTAGTCAGTTTTGACTGTTAATTGACTTTGGGATTAGTTAGTCTTGATTATAAGCTTCTTTTGAATATGAGATAACATAATTCAACTAGGTAAATGATTTTGAGTTCCGAACAATTCATAACTAGATTCATACTTTGAAGTGAGAATGGGCTCGAATTTGTTGGCTATGAGAATTAGGTTCTCTGGATTGGCTATTGGATTTGGAATTGTTAATCATTTTCATATTGGATAGGCAACTAGTGAGTTTGTAGCTGCTACTCACAGCTTGTATGAATAAGATTTAGATGTTTAAGCATTTCATTAGAAATTGTTTTGTGAAATAAGATTGAGGATGTCATTAGCCAGAGAACTTGGTTTTCTAGATTAGCTATTGCATTTGTATCAATTTATCACGAAGTTGAATTCAGAAGATTTAACATCTATCATATTAGTTAGACAACTAGCCCCTGCATCCATGAATGTAAGTTTGACAAAAACAGTACGGCAAAAAATTAATGTATCTAGATGTGATGTACGTGTTTTCTCAAAATAACAGTATGTAGTAGACAGAGGTAGTAGTCGACCAGTCGGTAGGGTAGAGTCTATTATTTTCTTGAATCAGACCAGAAGTTTTAGACAATTTTATTGGTTGATTCATTTCATAAAATAAGATTAGGGTAAACTAACAGAATGGTACCCGAAAGTCCATATTACTGAAAAAATATCCGAAAGATACGAACGATAAACAAGCTTTCTAAAGATTTAAAAGCCTGATAAAAATAACAATATATTTTGTTTTATTAGTAACAAACTAATTTTGTTTTTGGCAAACGAGGTGTGCATTTGATTCAAATTTTTGTATGAACATTTGGATAAGTAATTAGAAGATGCATGCAAAAACTAGAGCAAAATTTGATCACTAGACCTCTTTTTTCTTCTTTTCAAAATAAAAGTGGTCATTCACCAAAACATTCACTGTGGTAGAATCACCAAATTTTATGGATGAAAATGTTTATTTTTTCTAATCATACTCGCAAAGAAGGGCATCAAAATCCGTTCTCTAAAGCTCTTTTGAGAATATGTATCTAATATGTGGTTATTTTTATCACTTTTTAAATCTTTCAAGGGTTTAATGGTTGTTCGTATCTTTTGAAATTATTTTTGTCAGTTATATAAATTTGTGGGTCTCGTTTTGGTAGTTTACCTATAAGATTAAGAATCTTGTTGGTTAGGGAATATGGATATCTAGAATGGCTAGGATAAATTTCCTACAAAATTGTATGTTGGAATGAATAGTAATTACCATTTTGTTGACAAGCCGTGTCTCTTTTCAGCTTTGCCTTATGACGAGGCAGAGAAGAAATCAGATTCTATTATGTTAAATCACAATTCGGTTGTTGTTCCTTCACACGAAGCCGATGCAAGTGTCAGTGGAAGCCAAACACCATTGCATGAACACGAGCCCAAAAGTGCAATTTCAGGTGTCCCTACATCTCAAGATGAGCATGTTCAGCCATCTCAAGATTTGCCTCCTGATATCATAGACACCGAGCAACTGTCACGACAAATGCCACAGATGGGAGAATCTAAACTTCGGATCACCCCAAGTGAAATAAGTTCTGCCATTGATGCCTCAAGGTTTACCCGCCTTCTTTGTTCTGTCGTTGTGGCTGTACTTGTAGTTGCTTCTTATCTAGGATTTTCTCTGATGAGTAGCAAGTTGATTAAGAGTATAACAAGCTTTAGGCCACTGTACTTAGTTTTGGTAACTGATTTGTCGATTGTGGCTGCACGTGTTCTTTCTGGCAAGCAAAGAGGTTTCCGAAGGTCTAACGGGAGAGAGTATAGAACTCCTTCTGATGGAGATCAATACGCACAGCTAGCTAGGACATTGGAATTAGGCTTGGTTATGAAGAACGCTATGGATGCTGTGTTCATTGATTGTGCTGTTTATGCAATCATTGTCGTATGCGGCATTTCTCTTTTCCAAACATAACAATGAATTCTTTTATTTGCTTGAAACTTGTTTTTGTGCTTTGTTAAGTGACTTTTGTATTGTGTGCATTATGATTAAGCAAGAATGATTAGTTCACCAATTTCCCTCAGATTTAAGTTAATTTGAATTGTTGTTTACTCATATCGTGATATGCTTTTCCACGCTAGACAAGTTTTTAGAGAACAGTTAAGTTGTAAACTATCATTTTAGTGCTGGGTTTGGATCCTGTTGATTTTATTTGAACATGACTTTGCCATGTTCGCAAACTAAAATGATGAACAATGGACTAGGAGATATAAACATGGCAAGATCATGTTTTGACTTGTGAGAAATGAAGGAATGGTTGTTCATTTCTGGATTTCTATATTCTTGTGGAAAGCAACATAGATATCTATGTTGTGGTTGCTTTTCATTTTGATTTCAATTGATTACAATGAAAAGCAACATAGGAACTAAAGAATTATGGATTTTAGTATGTCATATAACTCAAACAGGTTGGCTAGAAAAAACTGTAAACTACATTGCATATATTAAACTCAAAATGAATTAATTAGAGTAACAAAAAAAGCTAAGAAAAGGAGGGGGATACAAGGCTAGTTATGACATTGATATTGATACAATTATATTGAGTTTTACTTGTTTTGTGTGGGATTAGACTTGCTTGGAGGAATTGCTCTGAAACAAGACTCCACCCTCTGCTTAGGGGAGTTCTTGTTCTTCCTCAATCCCCATGAAGAATACAACATGTGTGTGGATTGTGGAACTTCAACTTTGACCCTTGTAGATGTAGTGGAAGAGCATGTTGATGGTGATATCAATAATGAAAGTACAAGAACAAGAGAAGTTATTAGTGCTATGATGAACAAAGGCTTCATGGTATAATAGTAGTAGTAGAAGAGAGGATTGTATTCTTGATTCTTATTTTATTGTAGTTAAAGATGAATTGAATGTGGCATTGAGTCAAGTATCTTCAAATGTTTTCTAAGAAGAATTGTGAAAATGGTGAAAAATCTAGTTTGGGATTTGGTGCATATAGTTGGGATCATGTGGCCATTGTGTAACCTTTATTTGGGTGCACCTACTATGGCATTTTCTGACCTGAGGATTTGGTGAAAATGGAATGGTGACAGAAAGATCATGTGGTTAGGCACGTGATGATGTTGCCATATAAAATGATATGTATTTGAGTTAAGTAAATTTGTTGGGAAGTAAAATTCATTATATTTTCCAATTATAAAGTAAATAGTGAGACATTTATCAACATTGGATTGGTGAAGTGGGGGACAAACTTTTTTTTCTTTTAGATAAGAATTTTGAATTTAAGTTTTGGATATATATATATATATATATATATATATATATAAAGAAAAAAAAAAGAGAAGATATAATAAATATTTTTTTTGGTAAGGATACAGGAAATATTATTATATAGACTTTGTTGTTGCCATTTTTCCTCTTGCAAAAAGCCATACTTTTTTTTTTATTGAAAGGAGAAATTTCATTCCGCAGCAGATAAAATGTGTCTCTAATAAAATATTTTTAGAGTATCACTTTTGAATGATACTTCTAAAAAGTGAATTAATTTAGAATTGAAGTCGCATTGGAATTGATATATGAAATAAAAACGGTATCACCTTAAAGATACGGTATCACTTTGATAGAGAACTAATAAAATTTTGTCATTCGTATAATTATATTGATAAATAAAAAAATACTATAAAATTTTAAATAAATTAAGACTAAGTATTGGAGGAGCAAATTTCACTTTAAATTTCAAATCACTATTTATGATATATGGTGCCATAAATATTTTTATAAGACCCAAAATGAAATTGAAATTAGAACTAGCATTAAAGATACTTTAAGCAAGACCTCTTTAGTCTACACTAAATTTGAATTAATAAGAGTCATTTGAACAAATTCATAAGTTATTCTATTCCATTTTTTTAACATATCTAAAAGAATCTAATCCAAAATTTCTTAAAAGAGAGAATGCATTAATATTGAGTGATATAAAACAAGTTTCACTCCGTATTCATTATTTGAGAGCCTTCACTTTTAAACAATCACTTTTCAGCATAAATACATTTGAAGTTTGGATACTATATGGCTATTTATCTATACTATGGATAAATTCATTTTGATTAAAGTAAATTATTTACTTCAACATCATCTATATTAGAATTTTTATTACCAGACTATCTCTCATAAAAGTTTTAGAATAATGAGGCTAGAATAAAAAAAGAAAGCTTCTTCTCTCCTTTGAGTTTTTTCTTTTTTGACAATTAACAAAATTACATTAATTAAAAAGTGAAAAGTCTAGTAGTGTACATACATAGAATTATCATACATAAATTGAAGGTCCTTTGAGGTTTAATTATTTTACAAAACAAAAGTAAACTCACATAGCTGTTTTTGCATCCACTTTGTTCATTTTTTAGCAGACAAAAAAAGGCGCAAGAGTTAGGTGCCTTTTGGATTTTTTCCCCATGATCTTCATCTAAATCATAAAAGAGCCAATAAAGGAAAGGCAAGAGAAATTTAAGGTGTGATTTTCATTTTTATTTTTAATATTTTTTAAAATTTTATGGAAAAAAAATAGAATTATATTATTTTCACCATTTTCTTTTTTTTTTTAACAAAATTTTGAAAATAAAAATACTAAAAATAAAAACACACATCAAACATTCTTAAATTCTTAGTGAAAATTTATTACAAAAAGTTTTATACAACACTACACACAATCATAAAGAACGAGATTTCAATAGCAACTGGTACTATATGTTAGTATGTAATATTCTAAAATTACTATATGTTAAATCCTAACATAATTTTCACTTTCTTAATGAAATGTTTCTAAATAAACTATTGGAGTGTTACTTATCTGAATTTATTAGGATTTAGAGTCACCTAATTATTAGTATAATAATCCTAACTATACAGATGCTTAGTTGAATCAAATGGTTCAACACTACAAAATATTATATTTTGTTTCCGTGATATCTCCTAACCCGACAGATCAAAGAACTAATTCATCGCAGATTTGAACTCTATATAAGAGTCTGCTGCTGGGTGGCGCTGGCCAATGGATTGCTACATGTACAAGGCGAGATTCGAACCCCCGACACTTGCTTAAGCGGACGAGTGAACAAGCTACTCGACCAACCCAAATTGGTTACTACATAATATTATCTATATTAAAAAAAAAAGCATCTGAAAACATCAGAGAGAAGACAAGTAGTCGAAGAACTCCAATCATTTATTCTTTGATAAATAAAGAAGTCCAATAATTATATATATGGGGTCCCATTAAAGAGAACAGATATTTTGTTGGTAGTTCATAGTTGGAGTCGAATCTTCTGGACTGGAACATTATCATCATGTAATAAGTGTTTTTAACTTCTTTCTAGATATTATTGGTGGACAAAGAGTTTGCAGAAGCTCATATACATGTATATAATAAGTGTGAACTATCCAACTCAGTTGGAAAAAAAATGTGGCTAATTGACAAATCATGCATAACAATGAAAGCTATGCCAATAAATAGAATAAACAACAGAAATCACCCTTAAAGTTTTTTTTTTTTTAAAAAATACTCTATCCTTACCAATATTATTTTAATAATGATTTTTTTTTTGTATATTCAAACTTAATGTTAGTTAATACTTTATAATAAATAATAAAATATAGAGTGTTAATCCAGTTTAGGAACTATTGTACTCTATTATTTTTAGTTAATTTATATATATATATATATATATATATATATATATATATATATATAATATTTAATCTATTTAAGTATTTTAGTATTGAATCTTTACTTCTTATTTAATCTATTATTATTATTATTATTATTATTATTATTATTATTATTATTATTATTATTATTATTATTCACTTAAAATAATATTATATTAAATATTATTTTAAATTTTCGTTATATTTTATATTAACTTAATAAGTTATTTCTATAAGAAAACACTTGACGTTATTAGTGAACATGGATCAATTTGTTTAGTTTTAAATGTTCAGATAATTAATATGTATGATTTTAAAAGTTTAGAAAGTCTAATATGTATATTAATCAAATTGTCTAATATTCATAACTGCTAAATTAAAAATAATCCAGGTACTAATTTAACTGTATTTGACTGGCTTGTAACTGCTTATAAGAAAGGTGGATTTAGATCTAGAATTAGGATGGTAAATTCTACCAAAAGTGCTTTTATTTCATTTATTTCTATTATTTTTATTTTAAATTAGATAAATTAATCTTGCTTACTAATGACATTAAATATTTTTTAATAGAAAAACTTAAAATATCCAATAAAAACCAATTTTAAGGATCTATTTTATATTTTTTATTCTTTAAAAATATATTTATCTAATATAAACTTTTTCAGACTAAATTATTGTTTTATTTAATAATTAAAATTTTAAAAATAAATAAAAATATACATTAATTAAAAATTATTAAATAATTTAATTAAATTATTATTTAATAATAATTAATTATTAATTTTACATGAATATAATTAGATGTGAATTTTTACTTAAAAATAATTCACATTGACTTTGCCTAAATTAATAATAAGGCCACCGCACAGACAGCAATGCAACAAAGCCCACTTTCTCACACACTCACTCTCTCTCTGTGTGCCAAGTTTAAACGACGCCGTTTTGAGGATCCCTATTTTCCCCTTCTTCTCTGTCTGTTTTTTCCCTGAAAGGGGAAAAAATAATTAAAACGGAGTATCAGAAATCATAAATAAATTCCAAATCAGTTTTATTTTTTCTTTTCTTTTCTTTTCTGCATCGTCGAACCTAATTGGAACAGAAAACAAAAGCGGATCTCAGCCTCTCAGGTGAATTTTTCTTCTTCTTTCTTCGCTGTATGCTCACAAAAGAAAAATTTTCAATCTTTTATTATTAATCTGCGCTTTGAAGATTTGAACTTGTTGTTATTCTGAGTCTGGGGGGTTTATTCTTTTCTGGCGGGTGTATGATCAAGATTTGATTTTTATGATCTGATTGTGAAATTTCGTGGATTTTGATGTCTGGGGTCGTGAATTGATTTTCATAATTCGTAGCGATGTAGTGAGAACAATGAGAAATTGAAGTACACAGAGAATCAAGGCGGATTTTCGCGTGGATCATGGTGTTTAGGTTTAATTATTTCAGTGACAGAACATTTAAGCTGTGGAATCAAACCAGAGGGTGATATGAGAATGGAAAATTCAAGGGGAGAAAGAGTATTTTTACCTATACAGTGTGACTTAGGGTTGCAATTAGGGATTTAGGGTTGACATTAAATGATGGCATGAAATGTTTGTATAGCTTAGGCAGGGAATACGGATTTTAAGATTGTATAATGTATTAATAACTAGATTTAATCTGAGGAATGAATGAATTTTTTATTTCTACTGTTTGTTGGTTTGTGGTTACTGATGCATACAATTCTAGTGGCTTCATGGAATAATGGAATATACAGGAGTAGTCTCAGTGATTGTTCTCTTGGGATGATTTTTATGTTTTAGGATTCTTGCATAAGTAGGTTTAGTTCTTTGTAACTTTGCATGGAGGATTGTTTTCATGATTTTATGAATTGGGGCAGACATGTAAGAAGCTGGGGATTAGTATAATTCTAGTTGCTTTCTATCTTGCAAAATAAAAATCTAATGGCATTTTGCTTTTATCCCTTATAATTACTCTTGGGCAACTCTCCTCTGTTGAGCTTAATTTTGCCGTTGAGTTTGGTCAATAATCTTCAGATAGTATGGTATCAAATCCATCCTGTTGGACCATCTACATTGACCAATTCTGCAAACTTCACTCATGGTATGTTAAGTCCTGGGCATGTGGATGGGTTAAGTCACAAATTGCTTAAGGATATGATAAGGTAGCCTTTATAATCAGTAGGACAACCCTCTCCGTTTGAGCTAGCTTTTGTCATAATAAGGTCAGCAATCCTTAGAAATACATATCATTATATGATCTGTAGGCTTGTGAATTGTGATAGTTCAAACCTTTGATGGTTACCAGCTAGTGGTGCTGATAAAGAAGATAAACTGATGCACTTTGAGTAGTGATGTTTGTGTTACCATCTTCGTGCTTTACATAGCACTCCTATCCCTCTGTCTCGTACACACACATTCATTTTGGAATTGATTTTTGTTGCCTTTTGTAAACTATTTTGCAGAGATGGCATATGTGACTTTCTGTATTTCATATTCAATATATTGATTTATATATCTTCTTGATCAATGCTTAGCAGGAACATTCTTAATTGGATAATAAAGAGACAAAGTACTGTATAAAGGCTTGCTCTTTATACTGCTTGAAGTTGTTGGATGGCAGAAAAGTCATGTATCAAGCGCCTTCAAAAGGAATACAGAGCTCTTTGTAAAGTATAGCATCTTTTGTTTTTTCAAAATTATGCTTTACTTTTTATTTTTATTCAAAGTTTATATGCTTACTGATTCTTTTGAATTAAAACTCTATGCTTGTTTGTATAATTTTATTTGTTCCTGTTTCACTTTTTTCCCCCTTGTATTTTTTGCTTCTTGAATGTGTAATTTGATGTTCCAGCTTATAAAAGATAAAAGTTGAGCCATGAAAGAAGACATTTCCTTTGTATTTTTTATTTTATTTTATTTCTCCCCTTCATAGAATGTTTTTGTAGCATACTGTGTTGCACTGTATCAAAAATTGACAATTTGACATGGCATTTCTTTATTCATTTTTGAAGAAAAATTGATCAACATTGATATTATCAACTTGATTATGCTCAATTTCAATGTTAAATTTGCAGGAGCCAGTGTCCCATGTTGTAGCTCGCCCATCACCAAATGATATTCTTGAATGGCGTAAGTTTGCATCACTGTTAATTGCTCATATCATTGATGTGGTACTACTATGGTAAAAAAGAAGAAAATTTTTGTGTTGAACCTTTGTTTTGTTCATTTATCAATGTTGTAGATTCTATGACCAACAGGTCATAGACTCATAGTGAAGGTGCACAACAATATTACATTTGTTGCTAGGCTCACCCTCCTCATTACCATTAATATTGTCAAATAAAATGGAAAAGATTTGTCAAATGGTTAATTTTAATTTATTTCTTAGACTGGCTGATACTGATCTTATTCTAATGATGTTTCAGATTATGTGTTGGAGGGAAGCGAAGGAACACCTTTTGCAGGTTTGTCAATTTAGCAAATTGTGATTGTTGCATCTCAACACGCCATTTTTAGTTCTATTGGGATTGTTATTTCGAAAATGTCCAAGGTTATGTATTGCTATCAATTCCTATTTATGTTTTCCTCCTTTTGTTAGGTGGATATTACTACGGAAAAATCAAATTTCCTCCGGAATATCCATATAAGCCTCCTGGAATCAGGTGATCCTTCTTGCTACTGTATGCTTGTCAATTCTCATTTCCAAATGTGTTTTATCATGATATTGACTCAATGTGTACTTTCTATATTGTAGCATGACTACACCTAACGGACGGTTCATGACGCAGAAAAAGATTTGTTTGTCTATGAGTGATTGTAAGTTCTTTTATCTGGTATAGCACAAGTCAGTTAATATTATGAGGTACTGATTTTGATTTAATAGTTCTGTGTTTTGCTGCTCCTGCTCCTGCAGTTCATCCTGAAAGTTGGAATCCTATGTGGTCTGTTTCAAGGTCAGATTGATTTAGTTATGATGTTTCGTTATGTGATTTGTTTTTTAATCTATTCATTTAACTTTTGGATTGTGGTTATATGCTTTTACACAAGTAACCTGTATCTGAGAGTAGTTATAGATGTTGGTTACTTTTCTATACTGCTTTCTAATGGTCTATACTGAACTTTCTAATTTACGAATGCAGCATACTCACAGGGCTTCTTTCATTCATGGTGAGTGCCTTCTTTGTATTCTAAATAAATTCTTATTCCTTCCATTTCCTATCTTATTTCTTTGTTTGGAAGATAGTTGTCTTGGCTCACCAAATCAGAGTTATGGGGTAAAAAATGCAAGTTATTGTTCCTTTATAGCTTTAGTAGCTTGCAGTTGGTACCATGCCATGTATAGAGATTTTCTTGCGAGTTTTTGATATCTGATGGACTTCATTCTTTCAGATGGACAACAGCCCAACCACCGGCAGTGTAAACACCACCACCGCCGAGAAGCAGCGTTTAGCAAAATCTTCCCTTTCTTTCAATTGCAAGAAGTAGGTCTATTGCATCATCTTTTCACAAGTCACCATAGAATTTAGCAAGGTCTCTATAATTTGTCTCCCATTTTCACCATTAACTCCTCTTGCTTCAATAACTTTCCATGCAGCGCAACATTCAGGAAAATGTTCCCTGAGTATGTGGAGAAGTACAACCAGGAGCAGCAGCTTTCTGAACAAGTTCCTCCCGAGCAGGCATCATCAGAGGCAGCGCCTAATGACACAAGTCCAAAGGTTCTTTTGGAGAAGAATTTGGATTCTACGGAAGAAGGAACGAAAAGAGTAGAACAGTTGAAGGTTGTAAAGAAAAACGGAAAGCAACCATTCCCAGCATGGATGATGTTATTACTATTCTCCATCTTTGGGGTTGTAATGGCATTACCATTGCTTCAGCTCTGATATCTTTATAGGTATATAAGGGTCTCTCTATAAAGGGTTCTCCTAAACTGGCTCCATAATATGTTCTTGCTTAGGGTTTTGTATAGGGAAATGATGATGGACATGGAGGCTGTGTCATATGTTTTTTTTGGATGATTTTCTCCTTTGTGTCTATGTTGCCAGTTTCATGGTACTTTTGGTTAGTAAATGCTATAAGAAAGTTTCAAGCTTTGATACTCTTGTACCTCTTAAATCTGTTGAGGTTCAATCTTCTTGTAGTGTTGGTTGGTGAAACACTCTTACATGTGGTGTTATAAGTCTGATCTGCACTTTACATTTTGAAATGGTAAATTAAATATTTTTGGTCTAATAATTGCTCATGTAATTTTAAGTTTAGGCAATAATTAGGTCCTAAGAATTTAAACTTGTCAGTATAGTTATCAAACAAGTTATAAGGTATAAGGTTTATAAATGGTTTTTGCTCTCCTTAATTAATTTATTCATTTTTAATATACTTCATATAATGTTAAAAACACCAAAGATTTATATTCAAGTGGCAAACCCTTCTAAAGAAGACTTTTTAATACTCCAACCTGGATTATGGGTAAATTATATTCATTTTCTTTTAAAATTTGGTAAAATTCAATTCAATTTCCCTTATCTTTAGAAACATAATTGTCCTTTCTTCAAATTTAACTAATACTAAACTACTAAAATGATGTTTAGAAAAAGAGGTCATGATGAATTCCATCAAATATGAAAGTATCCATGTAATTTTTCTTATTAATTTATACAATGTGATATTCCGTTTTCACTATAATACAAATGTTATTAACTTGTAGAACATTAGAGTAATAAAATTATTTGTCTAATTTTAATTGTTATGAATTAAGAAAACCAATCTAAGAATAGTGAATACAATTATTAAAAAAAAAGCTCCTTAAGTACATTGAAGTTTGAAGGCTATATAAGTCAAGGTCAATTTTTCCTTTAATTTCATTTTACTATTCTTTCCCTTCTTCAACATTGTGAATGCTTTAACAGTGTAAACTATTGATTTTTTTTAAAATCCTTTTGAAAAATAGTTTTTTCCCATTAAAAAAAGCTAACCGAAAGTGAAGTGGAGGCCATTATATATACGGCCCCATGAGAGAAAATAAATTGATTTACTATAATGATGTTACCTAACCTCCTCTCAAGGAAATAAGGATGCCAAGTTCCTTTCAAAAATTTAAATCTTCTCTCCAATTTGTTTGTTGATCTTCAATTCTACCTTGAATGGTAAGTTTAGTTATTTATAGTATATGATTAGTCCTAATAATAATTGAGATTAACTAAGAAGTCAATTTTTCTCAGTCAATATAAACAATTTTTAAAAAAAAATTATATTAAATCCTAAATTTATAAATTTTAAATCCTTAATTTTAACCCTAAATCCTAATTCTAAACCCTAAATTCTATTAAAAAAAAAGGTTAAAAATAATTTTACAATAAAATAACTAGTTAATACCAACCAATTAAAAATTAGTTCTCTATATTTATTCATAATGATAAATAATATGAGTAGTGTCTCCTTAAATCTTTACCATTTTCTTATTGGCATTATTAGCCTAACAGTTTGGTATGTTGGTGAATCTTGATTTTGTTGTACTAGGAAACATGTTATATATAAGACACTATATAATATCCATTCACATATATTTATATAATATAATTGCACCTTCTAAATCACATCAATTTCTTAATATAATTGCACCACTATGAGTGTTTCTGTCATTTCTCCATAAACTGGCCTTGTGATTGTGATGTCTTGTTGAGGAGCTGTTGAACTTTGCTTTTTGTGATCAAAGATGGTAAATTTTCCAACCCCATGTGAATTAAATTTGCTGTATAAGTTAGAAGCTAATTTTATTTTATTTTATTTTATTTTTGAAGGACTACTACTTTCCACTATATGACATAATTCTTGTTAGGTAGGATGAGGAAGCATCACACTCAAGGAAGAGCTTTCTAGCCAAGTTGGCAACCATCAACCTTAGAAAATTTTTGAATTCATCTTTCTCTTGAAGTTCTTCTGATTCTGCTCAAGCTTTTTATTAGTTTTTTGTTTACAATGATGAACTCTGATGAATCACATCCAAGATATGAAGAAAATCATCACTATGATGACTATGGATTTTATCTACAAGAAGATTTTTCTCAGGTAATATATATATATATATATATATATATATATATACATGCTTCATTCTTGGTTTAATTTTGCATATATATTAATGTATATGATTATGTGATTTTGCATATGTTGAAGATTCCGACAAATATGTTTCGACTGATAAAGTAACTCATAAAATTATCAAATTTTTAAGATAATCTGAAAATTGTTATGAGTGTAAACATCTAGATCTCTGGATCGAGTTTACCGTTTTATTATTTAGGTGAACTTTTGAGTTAGATTATCACAATAAGCATGCCGCAAAATATTTTGGCATTTATTAGTATTTTTCTTAGGAGGTTTAATTTTGAGTTATATCATGAATAACATGTTTTCTAACTTCATATTATTTTGCTTTTGATTATATATAGTTCTTGGAGGAAGCAAGACAATATGGGAAGGAAGCAAAACTGAAGAGTTGTTCATCATCATTAGTGCACCCTGAAGAATCAAGAGGAAAATTCAAAGAGAATAAGAAGGGAAAGAAATCATGGAAGAATTCATTGGTTTCATGGTTGAAATCTGAGAATAAAAATAAAAGTACTAAGTCAAATGCTTATTATAGTAGTGAAAAGCATCATGGGCATGTTTCTGGTCCAATAACACAAAACAAAAACATTGATGAAGGGAAGCAATGGAGTTCAACATCTTATTATTCTGGCCCATTAACAAGTTTCTTTAAAGGCACAAAGAGAAAGGAGAGTGAGATACCTTATATGTCACTTCACCAAGGAAACCATGCTAATTCACATAACTATGGTCCCCTTTATTTGGTTACTTGAATGTTGTTCATGTATTAATAATAGTATCACTATCATAGATTGCAAATTCCTACTTTTATTTTTATTTACATGATATTAAAATTTAGTGGCAAATGCATTAGCATTGGGTGAATTTAGATAAGCTTGATAGCATATGTAATTGAAGAATACTTTAATTATGTTATATTTGGCTTTGAATATGAGCTGCATATGGATTTGTTTATAAGAATACCAGAAATTCAAGAATAGGAAGATCATAAAAGTCATGTTATATATAAGTTCCTTGTTTCAAAGTCCAGACTATTTCTGCTGCCAATTTTTTCCCCCTTAATTTTGTAAGTCTTATGAGTGCTGAAGTCCAAACAATTTAAGTAATTATAATTTATAAATATTATTCATCTTTATTCATACACTGACCAGAGAAGCTTTTTTTTCCATTAATGAATGAAATGTAAAATTAATGTTTCATCCAATAATTAAAAAGAATGTGTCAGCTTGATGTGCATACAAGAAAAAGAAAAAAAAAACAAGAAACTTTTTTAATAAAAGTACAAGTAACTTTTTTCATTTGTTAAAAATGTTTATGGCTTCATTTCATGCTCACTATAATAACCAATTCTTGATTAGTGTTTCATTGTCTCTTCCCAACGATCATTTATAATATTTTTACATTTTTTTTAATGTAAAAGATGAAAACTACTCAATCATATATAGATAAAAATACTGATTAACTAAAAGAGTAATACTATTATGGGTATTTATAGATCAGAATACTCATAAATTCACAGTATTTATCCACTCTAATCTATAATTTACTAATATAATTCGATCCACATAATAATTGGATCCAATTCGTATTATTTTATTTTTGTTATTTAAAAAAAGTTGATTTAATAATATTTTAAGAATAAACATGTTTAAAAGAGTGAATGGAGTTTTATTTTTTTTTAAGAAATAAGTTTTTTTAATATAATTTCTATTTTACAAATATATCTGATATCTTATTTCCAATCCATAAATATGTGGATTAGATCCAAGCCTAAAAATGTAGATATTGGATCGGATCCGACGAGTTTAATGCAGATCAAATTGAGATTTTGACAATATCCGATCGGATTTGATCCGCAAACACCATTAAATATTATGATAAAAAGAGAAATTGGATAAAAAATAAAAATTGTTTCTTTTACAATAAAAAAATTAAAGAATAAAAATTATCATGTTAATGCACACTTCTCTTAAAAAATTTGTTACGATCTTTATTTTTCTCCCAACTTAACTCTTCACTAATTCCCTTTCAATAAATGAGAATACATTAACAGGAAAACAAAAATTACATATTTGTTGGGAGGTGAAATTCCAAAAAATAAGAATTATTGGTGATTTCCATGGATAATTGGATACGAAGACAAATAGAATTTAATAGAGCAAATTGTTTAAATTTCAAAAAGTGAATTCATCGGGGGACAAATTTTTTTTTTTTTAAATTTTTAAAAACGAATTTGTCAGAAGCGAATCATCTTTTTTATTTTTTTTTTAAATTTATTGAAAAATACAATGCTCTAAAAGCGAATTCTGAACGTTATATGAAAGTGTTAAACAACCAACAATTATAACATTCAAATACTTAATATATAAAGAGAAAGTGTAGTGTATAAAATATAATATAATATTGAAAACATTTCAAGTGTATTGGAAATATCGGTACTCCAGTTATTTTAACCGTTAATTTGAATTATAAAAAATATATATAATATATATTAATTAAAATCAACGGTTAAAACAACTGGTGCACCGATACTTCCCGATACACTTAAAATGTTTCCTATAATATTATGTATACTAATTTGTATACTATTAACATTAGCCAAATGATTGATAATGATCGATTGCAGTTGCACTTGTTCCTGCCACCATATTGGAAACATATATTAAACAAATTATTTGTCAACAAGACTTATTTGATGGGTTTGAAGGAGTTAAAGTAGACAATAGAGTGAAGGGCCACCTTATGAAATTATTATGTTTAAATAATAATTTAAAATGATAAATAATCAAATTCGTCTAGATAACTCTAAATAGTCCTCAAAAAATTTTTTTTAATCGAATTTATTTTTTAAATATTTTAAATTAATCGTGTTAATCCTTTTCTCATTTTTTTTGTTTACAGTATCAAAATTGATTGTTAAGTGATATTATAATGCATACGTAAGAGTCTTAATTGACTATTAATATGATAAGTTTATAAAATTAAATCAAATCAAAACTTAATTGAGAGAAGAACTTAAGGTTGATTTGATCTAATTTTATAAATTTATCATGTTAGCCGCTAATTAGAATTACTATGTATGTGTTGTGGTGTTACTTAACGTGTCACATCAACAAATTTTGACGCCGTTAGCAATGAAAGTGACGAAAGGACTAAATGACTAATTTAAAATATTAAACCATTCTTCCATCTTAGTTGATGACAACAATAAAGAAGTCTCACGAGCTAAGATGGAAGAATGGTTTAATATAAAATCTTTGAAGGATGAATTTGATTACAAATTCTTTCGGAGACTAATTTAAAGAATGAGTGATTTTTCGAGAACTAATTTGACTATTTATTCCTTATAATTAAAATTCTGAAATCATTACATTAAACATTTTTTATTTAATCACTATCTCCTGTTAATAATAAATTTATTTGCACACAAATTTTAGACACCATGCATACCTAGACACACTCATTTGTATTTTTCTTTATCCTAAATTCCAAATCTTAAATCCCAATTTTAAATCTTCAAAAAATAAGGATTAAAAAAATTTACAATAAAAATTTGACTAATTAAAAATTAGTTCTACATATTTATTCACTCTTTTAAATTAATAAGATAAAAAGAGAAAGATGTTTCACTACTTTACTATATGAAGTAGTGGAGTAATGGCATTGAGTCAAGCTAACTACAACAAAAAGATCACAATTAAACATATGAAAATTATTATAGAACTACATATTACACCAGCTTTTCATTTTGCCTTCTTTTTACAACAGTTTCAATTGAGAAATATCAGAATATGTACTGAAAATAAATAATAATTGAAATGAATAACATCAACAAACTCCTAATTCTATGCTTGTTCCACATCAAAAGAATTGGGAATACAAGGACTAGTTGACTTTTTGTCCCTACTTAGAAGCCTCTTGATTGACCTCAATCTTGCTACCATTGGTGATGATGATTTCATCTCATCATCATCTTCAGGAATGACCTCATCATTTGGTATATCAATCACCAACACTCCATTATTGTTTCTTCCATTGCTGCTGCTACTAGTGCAACTATCACTTCCACTCTCACTGCTTGAAGAACATGAACCAGATGATGATGAGCAATGTGGATCCTCAGTAGTGTGTGAAAATTGTGTTTGATCACCCCAAACCAACACATGTGTGGGAAAATTTGAAGACTCATCATTGGTATTCACATCAGCAGAGTTTTCAGCCTCTGATGATGACTCACTGTTCTCTGTGACATTCTCTCGAACACTTGGAGTGCTATTATTTAGCTTAGAGAGTTTTCCAGTAACTAGTGTCCTACAAAGGGGACAAGTAGAATGTGATTGGAACCACATGTCAATGCAATCAACATGGAACCCATGATTGCAACGTGGCAAAGCTCTAAACTTTTCACCTTCAACAAGCTCAGATATGCAAACAGCACATTCTAAATCCTCTTTGAATTCATGGGGTTGGAACACCAACACAGGTATGGACTTAAGAATTGAAGGGTCAAGCCCAACATTTTGAGTTCCATGGAGGATAGCGTCTTCGGCAGAGGCGAATACAAGGTGGCGATGGCGGCGGTGGCGGCGGTGACGGCGGATTTGTGGTGAAGGAATGGAGGTTTCTTGCTGAACACGCCACATTGAAAACTTGGAATAGAGATGAAGCATAAAGACAAAAACAAACACCAATGACAGCAATACCACTACTGCAACCATGATCTTCCCAGAGATCACAATTGCATCAGAATTATTCAATACATTGCCTGAATCAGATTTTGTACTCATGATGAAAAAAAATTGAAAATTTAAAATTGAAAAGTAGCTTCTTCACTTTTGTGCTATATATGTATGGTAAGTTCTGTTGAGAAGTGAAAAAGGTTTAAACTTCAGTTACAAGTTAGAAATTTGGCACAACCCCAGATGCAAAATCAGTTTAAAGTTTCTGATTTTGCAGAAAAAAATGGTGAAAGGATGATGATAAGGGAAATGGTGATGGTGGCGGTGATTGGTGGTGAAGCAGAATGAAGAGGTTGAAGGCTTTTATATAAACACAATTAAGAATTAAATGAGGATTTGAAGGAAGGTTCAAAAGGTAATTAGAAGTAGAATGGGATAAGTAACAGCATATCAATCCAAATACTGAACTTAAGACTTGGACCGAAGAACAAACAAAGAGAAATGATGGCAGCTATTCTTGGGCTTCATTCAAATATGAAAGGTTATATGATTATTGCTATAATTGTGGAAGGATAGGTCATGATAAGAGAAGCTGCAAAGAGGAGAAGGCAATGGCTATTGATAACTCAAACTTACCAAGATATGGGCCAGATCTTTCAGCTCTGGGACTCCGGTCGATTTCTTCATTGGCTGAAAAAGCTGGAATCAGGCAAGACGGCAACGGAACTAAAATTTCAGAGTCAAATTTATGGGTGGCGCGTGGAAAAAACACACAGAATAGAGAGTGGGATTCGGAAGGAGGAAGAGAAGGCAGTCCTATCCAAGAGCAGGCAAATACTGTAGAAGCTGGTGGCACAGGAGCAGACCTACAGGTAACTAGAAGGTTCCAACAACAGATGGAGATAGAAGAAATGAACCGGAAAAAAGATACACAATATCTTGGAAATAGTGCTGGTCAGAACGTTGGGAAAGAAACAAAAAAAGATAAAAGAATTGTTGGAATAACATTAGAAGAGGGGGAGGGTGAGAAAGTAATTTATGAGAAGGGGACTGGGTCAGCTTTAAAAGGTCATTTCCATAATTTGAAACTAAAAGAGAAAGGAGTTGAGCCCATGCAAGTAACCCACAAGCAAAATAAAGTTAGAGAGATAAAAGAAATGGAGAATGCTGAAAGGGAAGCAAGTGAATCAAAGAAGCCTAGTAATAGTCCAGAGGAAAGAAAATATTGGGCCAGCAGTACATCCAAGCCCATTGGCATTAACTTCATAACAGAAATTGGGCTAACTAAAGGGGAACAAAATATATCAACAATGATAGGGATAAGAAGAAAAGAGGTGGAATTTTTTAAGAGGGCCATGGAAGGAGACAAACAGGATAAGAAAGAAAAGAATGAATTAGGAAAAAGAGTGCAGGGGGAGAATGACCTTGACCAAAGACATTTATGGTGGAATTATAGGGAACAAGCAAAGACAGTTAGTAATTATCTACAGGCAGGACAACAAATTTACAGCTCAGATGATGGAGACCTATACATCGTGGAATTAGCAAATGAAGAGGATGAGAAAGATGAAGTAGCAAAACAAACGGAATCTATAGCAGAAACTTGGGAGACAGAGTTGGCTAGCCACATTAACAAGAGTCTGAAATTAAAAAGAAGAAGGGATGATGAAATACCAATGATGATTGAAGGTGCTGAGAATGAAGAAGAGGACGCAGAAAGTGCTGGTCTACACTTGCGAGGAAGGAAAAAGTGCAGAAAAGAGGCAATATATGAGGAACAGGAAGGGCAAGTGATGCAGATCGAAGAGGAAATAGGGAAGATTTTAATGGCTGGGGAGGCGGGCCTTAACATGCCCCCAACTCAGCCATGAGTATTGTAAGTTGGAACTGTCGCGGGCTGGCGGCTCCCGCGACAGTTTCGGAACTTATAAATATATGTAAAAAAATAAAGCCAGCCATAGTATTCCTCATAGAGACCAGGGCAAAAGAAAAAAATGTTAGCAGAATCAAAAGAAGGTTACATTTTGAAAACATGTTTTGTGTAGAACCCCGGGGTTTGTCCGGTGGTCTATCCTTGTTTTGGAATGAAAAATATGATGTTGAGGTTTACTTTTGGAATGATAATCTTATTAAAGCCTATGTTGATGATAGAAAAGGTAACAGATGGATTGGTAATTTTGTGTATGGTTGCCCAAATTATAAGCAAAGAAGAAAACAGTGGAGAAATATCACTGCCACCACTACCAATGTAGGGGAGGCGCAGCTGTACATAGGCGATTTTAATGATGTTTTGAGTCAAGAAGAGAAGATCGGTATGCATCCAAAACCTCAGGCACATGTGAGAGAATTTAGAAATTTTGTGGATGCTAATTTTTTGATAGACTTAGATTTAAAAGGCAGCAGGTTTACTTGGTTTAGTAACCCAAGAAATGGGTTTGTAACCAGAGAAAGAATAGATCGAGCCATGGCTAATTGGGAGTGGTGGAGTTTAAACCAACATGCTTCCCTTTCAGCCTTACCGGCTGTGAGTTCAGACCACTGTCCATTGGTGCTGAAGCTGGAGCAGAATATTAGAATTCAAAAAGCATTCAAATTTGAGGCATATTGGACAGATCACAAGGAGTGCAAAGAAATTGTTAAAAAGGGATGGAACAGAGGGGGGGAGACAGATAGTGAAGGAGCTGGAGTAGGATTGAGGATAAAAAATTGCAAGGAAGAATTAAAAAAATGGAGTAGAAGCACCTTTAAGAGAGCGGATAGAGAAATACAGAGCAAGAAAGAAGAATTGAGCAGATTGCAGAATTCTGAGTTCACAGCGGATCAGCAAGAAAGGATACAAGCCTTAAAGGAAAGTATTACGCTCTTATGGAGACAAGAGGAGAAATTTTGGGGACAAAGATCAAGGCTAAAATGGCTACAATGGGGCGACAAGAATACTGCTTTCTTTCATGCAACAACCATTCAAAGGCGAAACAAAAACAAAATAGAGAAGCTTAAGAACACAGCAGGACAGTGGGTATGTGGGAACAAGGAACTCATGTCTCTGATTGAAAATCATTTTTCAAATCTATTCTCTTCAACAAAGAGGCTGAATTGGGAAGATTGCATCAACAAAATTCCAAGGAAAGTCACAGAAGAGATGAACCAGAACCTGCTACAAGAAGTCACAGAAAAGGAAGTAAAAGATGCAGTTTTCAGCATGGGAGGCCTAAAAGCACCTGGTCCGGACGGACTAAATGGCTTATTTTATCAAGAACATTGGGAAATCATAAGCAAGGAAGTTTATGGTGCAGTCAAAGAATTTTTTAATGAAGGGAGTTTACCTCAGGAATTTGGGGAAACAGTGGTGGTTCTCATTCCTAAAACTAAAAATCCAGAATGCTTAAATCAACTTAGGCCTATCAGCTGTTGCAATTTTATTTATAAAATCATTGCAAAAGTGATGGTGATGAGACTCAAGAGTATACTAGAAGACATAATATCTCCAACGCAAAGTGCATTTGTGAGCGGCAGACTAATTCAAGATAATGTTATTATAGTACAAGAGGTTTATCATAGTTTAAATAACAGAAAAAATGGAGGATCACAAAATGTGGCCATAAAATTGGATATGAATAAGGCCTATGATCGACTAGAATGGGATTTTCTTGAAAAGGTTCTAAGAGCATTCGGGTTTCATGAAATATGGGTTAAGCGCTTGATGGCTTGTGTTAAGAGCACCCACTATCGATTCAAGATTAACGGGGAGCTTTCCAAAAAGATAATACCACAGAGAGGATTAAGGCAGGGCGATCCATTGTCACCGTACTTGTTTATTATCGCAGCTGAGGTTCTTACAATACTTATGAATGAAGCACAAGATAAAAAGCTCATATCAGGATTTAAAATAGCTTCCACTGCACCAACACTTACTCATTTATTATTTGCTGACGACTGCATAATCTTGGCTGAGGCATGTGAAGAAGAGATTTTCCAAATCATTTCAATCTTAAACAAGTATACAGAGGCGTCGGGACAAAGAATAAATTTGGAGAAATCGGGAATCACTTTTGGATCTCAAGTCCCAATACAAACTAGAGTCAATATTGAAGAGATTTTAGGAATGACTACGTGGGACTCGCCAGGGAAATATTTAGGATTGCCGGCATATTGGGGAAGATCAACGGCCGGAGTACTTACATGGATCGAAGAAAAAGTTTTAAACAAGCTAGAAGGGTGGAAGGAAAAGCTTCTCAGTCAGGCAGGTAAAGAAATTTTAATTAAAGCAGTCATACAGGCCATACCAGCATATGCAATGAATGTGATTAAGCTCCCAAAATATTTCTGTCAAAGACTTAGTTCAAAAATTGCTAAGTTTTGGTGGGCGTCGTCGGGAAAAGAACGAGGCATCCACTGGAAGAAATGGAGCTCAATAACCAAGAGTAAGAGAGATGGAGGGCTAGGATTCAAAGATTTAGAGTGCCAGAATGTGGCCCATTTAGCTAAACAAGCATGGAGAGCTATGAAAAATCCAAATGCAATCTGGGTTCAAGTCCTTAAGGCTGTCTATTTTCCTAATAGCAACTTTTGGGATGCCAAAATTCAGAGAAACGCGTCATGGTTATGGAAGAGTATTTTAATAGGAAGAGAGCTTCTCAAAAGGAAGGGTAAATGGAGTATAGGAAGCGGATCTCAAGTCAATATTTGGAGAGATAGATGGATATCGGGAGAAATCAGATCTGAAATTACTGAAAATCCAAACATTCAAAAAGTGGAGGAAATTATAACAGAAGGAACAGGGTGGAATGTATCAAAAATCAAAGACCTCTTCCCACCGGAAGTATGTGAGCAGATTCTTAAAACTCCCATAAGCATAGTAAGAAAGGAAGATTCATTATTTTGGCCCTTCAGAGAGGATGGCAACTATAGCATAAAAACAGGGTATCAAGTAGCAAAATTGGAGACACTGGAAGGTTTGAGCGAGAATCCATCTACAAGCACTGATAACCGGGAACTCTGGAAGGAAATTTGGAATATGAATGTTCCGTCGAAAATCAGGATGTTTTTGTGGAAGGCAGCTCAAAACATTATTCCAGTAAACTCTAATTTATACAAAAGAAGGCTGCGGGACAACCCAATATGTTCAATTTGCAAAAAGGAGGAAGAAACGGTGGAGCATGCGGTGTTGCTTTGTGAATGGACTAGGGGAACTTGGTTTGGTGCACAATGTCATTGCATACCCACCAAATACACAGTAACATCATTCGGTAATTGGTTGATAGACAATATTTTGAAAATCAAAAGGAGTGGAGGGGATGACCACGAAGACAGAATTAGTAGAATTGGATTTCTATCTTGGGAAATATGGAAAGCGAGAAATAAGGCAGTATTCGAGGAACAACAAACAAATCCCAAAAGCACTATCATAAGAGCTAAATTAATGGAAAGAACTCACAGAGAAGCAATAAAACAGGACAAGACAGTAACTAAAGAGTTCAAAAAAAGAAGCACTCAACAAGCAAAATGGAGACCTCCTCCTGCAAATTGGCTTAAAGCTAATGTTGATGCCGCCTTTGACAAGAAAACTGGAGATGGGGCAATTGCTGTAGTATTCAGGAATGATAAAGGGGAATTAGAGCTGGGATTCTCCGGAAGAATTAAAGCTCACTCTAGTTTAGCAGCAGAGGCAAATGCAATTAGACAAGCACTTATAATAGTGGAAAATCTGGGAATGGGAAGAACGCTTATTGAATCAGACAACCAGCAATTAATTCAGGCAATAAAATCTCAAGGTTCAATAGGAGAAATTGAAGCAATTCTGCAAGATATTCAAATTCTAAGAAACCGATTGCTAGACAGTGGGTTTACCTGGATTCCTAGGAATGGAAATCGTCTGGCTCATATAATTGCTCAGCTAACAAACTTGAACAAACTGCATGCGTCGTGGTGTATATATCCTACACAAGAAATTGCGGAAATATTAAGAAAAGATAAATTCAGAATATCTTGATAATTCAGAAAAGATAGGGTCAGTAGAGGTAAGATAACGAGGTTACCAATAGAGGATATAGGAGAAGAACCTGAAAAATCATGGGTTCAGGCAGTGACTCAACCTCTGGGGCGAAGCTTCTTGCGGAGGTGATGCCAACAGAGAGACCTGATGTGGACTTCATGAACCAAACCACGCCTTGATTCCAGACAAGATCAATCGGAAAGTGGAAGAAACCAGGATCTTAGCTTGGATGCCATGGAAGCTTATCTCTTGCTGTTGCAATTCAACGCCTTGAGAGGGAAAAGATCAGTTTGGGGTTTGGGTTTGGGCGGGTTGGATTATGGGTTTGGGTAGGGTTTATGGGCTTAGCCCAAGACCAAAAAAAAAAAAAAAAAAAAAAAAACACTTGTTTTTGAGATTCTATGTTGAACACTTGTATGAATATTCTACACCTTGGCTAATCTAGCTCATCTCCAAAAAAACAAATTAAATTAAAAAAATTCTTTAACTCTTTTTTTTTTTTTTTTAAGTTATAGTCTCAATCAATTAATTACATTCTACTCATATATTCTTTCTATTCAGATAACTTGACTTTAATAAATTTTTTATTCCATATGCATTATTGAACCACCTATAAGAGAACAAAGTTTTGAAGTTAAAATGATTTTGGACTAAAATATAGTTTATTGTAGTGGTAGATATTTAACTATTTTTTTAATAACTAGTTATGATATATAATTTGAATTGATTGAATAGTTAATAATTCACTGGTTCGTTTAACTAAGTGTCAAGAATTTGAATTTCGTTTTATACATGTAATAATTTATTATCCCACGACAAATTATTAAATTGAGTTTAGATCCACAATAAATTAATCCTTAATCTACTAGGCTGAGAAATACCATGAAAAATAATATATATAATCTTTAATATTAAAATGGAATTTTTTTCTAAAAAAATAATGAATTAATTAACTTATACTTCTAATTATAAGCTTAAAAAATATTGCTTATCATATGAATGGAGGTTTGATAGTGTTGAGAGAAAGAAAAGAAATTAAAACAAGCCAAAAAATTGTTTGGGGTTGTCTTATAAAAAAACAAAGAGAAAAAGAGGATGTGGCAAGAATTATAAAACTCAAGAACAAACACTTAGGAAAATCTCATAATAATATCACAACCAATTAACCAATACAATATACACAAAGTAGTCAAATTTTTTTATAAAATATTTGGAGGGACATGGCCCTAGCTCATTGACTCTTCAAAATTTCACCATGGATACTATTTACTTCAAAAGTTTTTTGTTTGTTTTGTGTTCTTTTTTCTAATTAAAAAGAAAGGTGGCATAAGATTTTCAAACACCTTTATTCCTATTTTGGACCATATATACCTAGACAAGTTAGGACATCTTTCTTTGTTTGAAACAATTATCCAAAGGTTTGCTCTTAGTGTTAAACCTTTGGTGATTAAAGACATGTTTCCTCCTTTTTTCTTCACCTTCTTTGACCGTCTAATTATTTTTTTCCTCCCCCCTTTTTTGGGTACATGATGAATGGTTTATTCAAAATATTATTCTTACACTAAAATCAGTCATTAATATATTTATTTATAAATATATGTGTAGTTTAATTTATTTTAAATATATATTTATATTTCAACATATATTTTATATTAGTGATTGACTTTAATGACTAATTTTAGTGTATACGTAGTATAGTCAATAACTTATTTAACCAAATAAAACTCAAGTTATTGGTGTTTGTCTATATAGAAAAAGATATGCAAGCTAATTTTGTAATAAGCTTAATTTATTATTTTCTTTTAAATAATTATAGCTACATTATACCTAATTTAATCGACTTTTAAACTTAAACTCTCTTAAAATTGACCCCTTAATTACTTTTAGGTAGTGTTTACTATTATCCATCATTGCATGTAGAAAAGAAAACATGAAACCAAAATAAAGATTTATTTATTATAAATGAATGTATGTGACTGCTGGCTTAATTACACTGACAATGAAGAGTTTCTAAAATAATGATGAACAGTTATTCAAGACTCATCTTATTATTATAAGGGATTGAATATAATAAAAGATGTAGGTAGATATATAGTATTGACTTGTATGCTTATTATTTAATTTTTTTAAAGAATATAGTTTTAATGGATTAATAATATAAAAATATTTTATATAAATATCTAATAGTATATTATCACATCACTAATTTAATTTAATTGAATAAATCTGTAACACTATTTATATTAAGTAATGATATGTGACCAGTAAAATTTAACTTTTTTTGGTTAATATTTTGTCTAACAAAAATTATTTTATAATAAATTATAAATTATAAATTTCAATAGTATAAAAATAAAATATTAATTAATATCGATAAAAAATATTAATTTTTTAATATTTTTTATTTATATTATGAGTATATCAAAATTAAAATCTTATTTAAAAATTTAAAATATTTTTCCATTGATATAAAATTATTAATCAATGTATGCATTTACGTTTGTGTGTCATACTGTCATCTTCAATTATATAAAACTCGCCACTTTGATTCCTTCAACCACCAGAACAGTAATCAACCAGCAAGAAAGAACCCATCTTTCATTATTATTATTATTATTTGTTCATCTATTTGGGTATCAACGTTTTCATAGCTGTGAAAGACGCAAACATTGTTTGCTGTTTTACGGTATTTTTTACAATTTAATTTTGATACACTGTAAATATAAAATAATCGGTGAATTCTATTCAATTCCTTCTAAATTTTTTATCAAATCAGTATTAATTTGATTCGTTCCATCTTTTCATTGAAGAACACCTCCCTTGATAAATGAAGAACATTTCTTCCCTTCCACTATTCCTTCCTACTCAAATTCGTTCCTGCTAAGTTTCGCCTTCCCCTTTTTAATTTTTTTCATGTTAGTTATTTTAGAAAATTTATACGTGTATTTGAGTGGAACGCAATTTATGCACCTTCAATAGTAGATTTTTGGTTAAACAAGTTTTGTGGGACATAACTAGATATTTGGCCTCTATACGGTGCAAAGACTCGCATCTTTCTAGAGAACTTCCCTGCTTAGATATATTGTGAAATCGAAAGGCTATGATTCACTAGTTGTTTTTTCTTTTCTCTTTGTTTTTTCCTTTTGTAAGACATATTGTGAGATCGAAAGGCTATGATTCTCTATTTCTCTGGTTGTTTTTTCTTTTTTCTTTGTTTTTCCCTTTTGTAAGACAGGTCGTTATCCTCCTATTCATTGTTGTCAAACTCTCGAGTTAACTCGTAAACTCGTACGAGTTTACGAGTTTAGATATGGAATCGAGTTGACTCGGACATAGACTCTATCCTGAGTAAACTTGGCTAGACTCGGCTAGACTCGGTCAAACTCGGACAAACTCGTGAGTTTAGGACCGAGTTAGCGAGTTTGTGTTTTTCTTTATTTTTACTCAAAAAAGCGTCATTTTGAAACCAAAAAAACACTTTTTTTATTAGGGTTACGATACCACTCCAAAAGAAATTCAAGAAAACTCACTCACAACTCACTCATCTGTGACATTTCTCTCAAGTCTCACTTTCTTCATGTTCTGCCGCAGTCGCTGTTCCCCGTCGAGCTGCCGCTGTTTGCCTGCATCTGCTACCTCTGCTCTGATTTGCGCCATTGTCTTTGTGAATTTTACCTATGTTGTCCTCTGCTTTGTATTTCTTCACATCTCCACTATCCACAACTCCATCGTGCTATCACTGTTTACAAGTTCGACTACTTCTCCTACAGTCCTATCTCTACTCTGGTTTGTGCCGTCATGAAATCCATGACTCTTTGTCGCCGTCGTGAAATCCATGACTCTTTGTCGTCGTCGTTTCGTGTTGCTGCTGCACCCTCACCACCACTGTCTGCTGCATCCTTGTCTTCGATCTGCTGTTGCTGAGACTTTATCCCTTCTTTTCTTTTGTATCCTCTATTTTTTGCATGCTTTTTGCCCTTTTTTTGAGCCTTTGCTTCTTGATTTAGTTTTTTTTTTTTTTTTTGCTTTTTAAATTTTGTTGCTTCTAATTTTAGGTTATTGCTTATCGTTTATGTTAGATGGCCAGATGGTTCATCCATTCATAGCTGATTAGTAATTGATAATTTGATTAGAGTTAATTTGATTATTTGATATTGTTCAATGTTCAATTAAAGATTTAGTATTACAGATTTATAATTTTTAATTTTGTGTGTTCTATGTTGTATTTGTATAAGAATAACTATAGAGGATTTGAATGTGTATTTTAAAATATTTGTTATAATGTATGCTACTATTTTAATTTATTATGTGCTTTAAGATTGATATTATTAATTTTGAAGGATTAGAATTGAGTAAATATACATTATGTATGAATATATATATATAAAATTCATAACAGGTGAACTCGTACGAGTCTACGAGTTAACTCGCGAGTCGAGTGTAGGTCAGCTCCACGAGTTTACTTAAACTCGCGAGTTTGACAACCTTGCTCCTATCTTGTACCATTCTCCCTATATTAACAATACATTTCTTTTCAAGTCTGATATAATTTCTTATCACAAATGCTTACGGTTTTGAAATATGACAAATCAAGAGTGGACCAGGAAGTTGAAGTTTACGAACCTAGATTGGTAGGATTCATTGAAGCTAGACATCAAATATTCACTCATTGAGAGTAGAGCAGGTCCTAGAGTTGGTCCTGCTGCTTCTACTGCATCAACTAATGTCTTCCCTGAAATAGAGTTTTTTGGAAGCATGATTTGGGGAAGAAATAAAGATTCAGTTTTTAATATTTTAGTAAATTATATAATTACTCATTTTGGGCTATAATTTAATTTTAAAATAGCTTAACCATAATTAACATAATAACCAATTAAAAAACAACATGTCACAAAGGGTAATTTATATATTATTATAAGAAGGGTACAATAGAATTTTATACATATATCTAATAATAAAAATTATTATCTTTTATACTAATAGTATCAATGATTGTCTAAAAGAACATATGTAATTATAAAATAAAATTCGTGCATTAAAATTTTCTTCTTCTTTTTTTTTTGGAAGAGAGGTTCTTTTTTCCTCTGAATCTTTACTAAGGTTTTTGGCTTTTTCTGTAATCTTCTTCTAAATTTGGAGGGCTTTAACTTGATTTCATTTTGTTTATTTATTTATTTTTTATATGAAAAATTAATTCAGTGTTTTTCCCTTTTTGATCAAGTGAGGGATAGGGGTGAGCACGGGTCAGTTTGGTTCGGATTTATGGTAAAATTAGAATCGAACCGTTCAAAATATAATTGGTTTGGTTTGGTTCGGATTTGCATTTTTTTGTACATGTACCCGAACCAAACCAAACCGATTAAGAATGGATTGGTTCGGTTCGAATAATTGGGTACCCGATGACTTCGAAATTCATAAAAAAAAAAACCAAATTTTTATCTTAAAAATTCAACCAGTACAATAAACATGTAACATCAATAGAAATAATTCAAACATGTTAAATACCAAATACATTAAAAATTGAACTCATTAAAATCTAAATATATTAAAAATGAATAATCATTGTCTAATGAAAAAGTCATATATATTTTTTTATTTTTTTATTTAATTAATATATGATCGGGTTCGCGGATTGGTTCGGGTTCTACACTCCCAAAATCGATACCCAAACCAATCACTAACAAAAGTCATCGGTTTAGTTTGGATTGGACCCGATTACTCGTTGGTTTCAGAATCAATTTAATTGGTTCGGTTTGGGTTCGGATGGATAATCGGGTACCCGCTACCCGTACTCACCCCTAGTGAGGGAGTTATTGAGTGGAAATGGTTTTTTCCCTAGAATAAAACGAGGTTGTTTAGTGAGCAGAAAAAACCGGCCACATCTTAAAAGCCGGATCGGTTCATGTGGTTACCGGTTCAGCCGATTTTATCGATTTTTTGTCAACCAATTTTTATGATAACCAAACCAGCTAAAATATTGGTTTTTGGTTAATCTAGTCGAACGAGACGGTTCAGTTTGATTTTCGGAACCATGGTTAAAAGTCCATGATGGAAACATTATCCAAATCCTGGTTGTTTTTCTATTTGTGGCTCATGTGTTGCAACAGCAACATCAACTAGTTGCTTCCTTCTCTGAGTTCTTTCCTTCCTTCATTCATTTTGATTCTGAATCCTCACTCCACAAGCACAACACTCTCTCACAACAACAGAGAAGAACAGAATAGAACATACATATATCAATATCATATAACTGAGTTTGAGATATGATGTTGTTTCCATACCAACAAGTATTGCACTCTCACTGAGATATGCCTTTGCTTGGTACACACTAACTCACTTCTCCCTTTCTTTATTTACTCTCATCTTATGTTATATATGCTTCAATTATAACTATGTATCTTTATTTCTGTGTCAGGAACATAATATGCATAGATATAGTTTATATTGTATTAGACATAATATATTTATGTGTGCCTTACTGTGTTTCAAGATAAGATAATATACAATATATAATATGATACTCCTTGTTATCTTTATAAGGTAAACTCATACCTAGGGATATACTTGTGTTTCAGAATTTTAGCTGTTTCGATAGTTTTAGTCATTAATTTCAATCATAAAATATTATAATACATGGTTGAGATTAAAACAACTGCAACACCCGGAACACTTAACATGTTTCCTGTAAGGTTAATTGCTATGCCCTGCATACGAATTATAAAACATTTTACACAGTCAAAACTAACTATATCCCTTCTTTTGGAACAAAATAGTTATTATTTTTAATGACGTAGCATTATGATTGGATACACTTGTAAAACTTTTATACATCGATGATACGAGTTAAATCAATAGTATATTTTATTCATTTATTTAGTTTTATTTTGATTTTGTGAGCAGAAGTTGGAAATGCACACCCTTCCTTTCACCATCCAAATCCTTTGAGTTCACAGAAGGTTCAAATACCATGTCATGGCAAACAGTCATCAGTTTCATTTGCCTTTGGTCTTGGGCAGTGTGTTCCTTGTTCTTGGAAATACTTGGACAACAAACTTAATCATAACAGTGTGAAATTCAATGTGATTAAAGCAGTTGCTGCTACCCTTGAAGAACCAAAGAGTTCTTTGGCTCCAAAGGGAAATGAATGGTATGGTCTAAATCCTAGTAATCCACCGAAGGTTCGACTTGAACCTATGAACCAATCTTCTAATGAAGATGATGATTCAGAAGAAATTGATGAAAGGGAGAAGTTGAGGAGAATGAGGATTTCAAAAGCAAATAAAGGAATAGCACCATGGAACAAAGGGAGGAAGCACAGTGCTGGTAACTAGCTAGATTCCTTCGAGCTCCATTCTTGGGCCGTGTTTGGTAAGTATTTTAGAATAGAAAACAAGACACACGGAGATGGAGATTGAGACAAGAAATAAAAGTTGTGTCTCCTATGTTTGTGTATTTCTATCCTAAGACGATTACCAAATCAGGTCATATGTCATTGTTTTGTTGTGCTTTAAAATTGGCTCAAATGTTAAATATGTGACCAGAAACTTTGCGGAAAATCAAAGAGAGAACAAGGCTTGCAATGCAGAATCCTAAGGTGATGTCATGTAAGAATATTTTTTATGCCTTTGCAATACAAAGTTCACAATATGAATTCTAATTTGGCATGGAACCATGAAACATGCAATGTAAAGTCACTTGCTAATAGTTCAATTTCATGTTGATAACATATTCATGGAACTGTGATAAGAAAGTTTTAACAAAACTTTGGCAATGCAGATCAAATTGAAGTTGATTAATAGTTCGCATCCGCAGACGTAAGTTGGTTAAATAGTTTTTAGTTGATTACATTTTATACCTATAGAATTTTTCTGGACTCGGTCTTTTTTATCGAATTCCCAGTATCAAAACAAGAGAGAAGATTGGTGCTGCAGTGAAAATGACATGGGCAAGGAAGCGTGAAAGGAGGGTGGTGCAGGAAACTTGCTGTCTCGAGTGGCAGAATTCGATTGCAGAAGCTTCTAGACAAGGCTATGGTGGTCAGGAAGAGCTGCAGTGGGACTCCTATGAAGTATTGGATGAACAGCTGAAGCTGGAGTGGATGGCGAGTGTCGAGAAAAGGAAAAGAATGCCGAGGCCACAAGGTAGCAAAAGGGCTCCCAAGACTCCTGAACAAAGGAGGAAAATTGCAGAAGCTATCTATGCAAAATGGTCTGATCCTGTAAGTGTATATATGTTAATGCCTTCAAGTTTCATTGTTTGTGGATTTTACTTGTGTCGCAAGCAAAGCCTTGTTAGTTATTCGACTATATATTAGTTGCTCTTTCCTTTTCGATTTTGTTACTTTTCTCGTTACAAAATCTTGAAAATAGAAAATACTGAAAATGAAAACAAGAAACGAAAACAAAACTCGAATTGGCCTTTACATTTTCGGCTTTTAACTTTTGAGCATGTGATTAGAAGAAGTTACTATCAACTGTGATCATGAGTCCTTACCATCTGATTTTTCGTTCAATCAGGGATATCGCAAAAGAGTTTGCAACGCTATGACCAAGGATCATGGCACCAAAGGATCCGAAACGAAACCAAGAAGGCAGCCAAGTGGTGATGCACAAAGGAGGAAACCTACAATGAAAAAAGATACTAAAATTGTTAAGCAGGTTCTGTCAAAGAAAAGCAATGCACCTCCCTATAAAGATCCTTTGGTGAGTTCAAAGCTGGCAATGATAAAGAGCATTAGAGCTCAGAGAGGTGTTACTGAAACTAAACAAGCCAATGCCATTGAACAAGCAAGGTAACAAATTGCTCTTTCCTAACTTCTAACATTAATCAATCTATGGCAGAACATTATCTAAAAATTAATTACTTCATCCGATTCAGATATCTGTTAAGAGTAATGTTAGGAAACCAACTTTTTTCAACCAACATCAGCCAATTTTTTTAAAATTATTTTGTTTACCTTAAATTCTATATCCTAAATCTTAGACCCTCGACCTTGAATTATTAACTTAAAACACTAAAATTGGCAAACTAAAAGTTGGTTTTGTATACTTTCTCTATCGATTATTTTAAAAAAAAATTGATACATTTATAACTCAGTTTTTGTTTAAGCATATAAAACACTCTATTTCTATGTTATGTAACTGTGACAGATTGTTGATTGCTGAAGCTGAGAAGGCCGCGAAGGCACTTGAGGTTGCGGCAGCGAAGAGTCCCATTGCTCAAGTTTCTCTCAGGGAAAGTAGAAGGCTTATAGCCGAAGCAATCGAATCCCTGGAATCGATACACAAGCGAGGGACAATAAGCAATGCTGTTTATGCTGCTATGACACAAACAAACAAGGAACAAGATGAAGAGTTTGAAGTTCTGAACCAACCATTCATGTTCCCATTAAATGGACACAAAACACTATCATTAAGTGATAACAACAAGTTGGTTAATGGTAGTTCAGAACTTCCTCTAACAAGTTCCAATGGCTATGCTTCATATGATGCTAGTTTTAGCAGCAAGATAGAGGAAGCAACAAGTTCATCATATGAAGAGAAGGAAGCAGAACCAAGAAGAGCTATTGTAACAAGAAAATGGATTTGTGGAAGGCTTGTTGAAGTAGCTGAATAGATAAAACAGTAGAGAGTTGTTAGAGAGGAACCTTAGCTTAGGTAGCTCAAAGTACAAACATCTTCTTTATGTTTGGTAAGTTAAAAGGATAGTATATGTGTACTTTATATTTTTCAAAGTTAGTTTGTGTCTATTAAAATAAAAAAAATAATATAATTTTATATATTAATAAATATTTATATATTTTTATATTAATTTTTTAAATTTTAAAAATTATTTTATTAAATATAATTATTATTAGTTATGTTTATTAAAAATTATTTTTAATTTAATTTATTAAATATAAATATTATAATATTTAAAATGATATATTTTAAAACTACTTTTAATAAATTACTTTTGAAAAATTTACCATCCAATTTGAGGAATAAAATGTCCACAAAAAGTATTATGATGGAGGTATCAACAAATAGTTGTCCTAGTACTAATAAATGGAAAAAAAATTATACACTGACAAAATAGACAATTAATCACTAATTCATGCAGAATTTGTAAATTTGATTACGTGTGATCGGTATAAATTTTATTAGCTTAATTTAACAGTAATTAAATTTTTAATATTTTACTTTAAAAAAAATTAAATTTCTAGTATATATATTTATATAATGACAAAAAAAAATAATTGCATCAAAATCTGTAACAAAAATTATACTCATCTCTTGATGGAAAAAAAATTCAAAAGATTTAATTTTTATAAATAAGATTCGGACAAGTAGAGTAAAAGAAAGAGAAATATTTAAGATATAATTATTAACTAATCAATTTATTAGTAATTTAATGATAATGAGATAAGATATCAAGAATAAAACACAAAAGACAGAAATATAATTATAGTTGTTAAAACTTAATTGGATTAGTCAATTTGATAAAAAAATCAGTAAATTAGACTCTAAATTAATTTGGTCCAGTATTTTAATTATTTAAGAAAGAAAATCGATCAAAACCTGATAGAAGAGATCAAAACGAATACAAATAGATCAAAAACGCAAGTCAACCATTAATAAAAGAGAACTCTTTTTTAGTGTTGATCGAAAAATATTTTCGATAAAAGTGAGTTGAATCGAAACGAGTCAACTGTGGTTTTTCGAGAAGACACGCGCGTAAGTATAAAGTTGGAGGTAATCGGCGCTGATTTGGATTTCGATTGTTTTGTTGATCGAGTGAGCCAAATCGAGTAGAAGACTTGATTCGAAGAATTGAGTAAGGCCTTCGAAAGGGTCGGTCGAATAGTTATGAAAGTGGAAAGTTAATAGCTTTTATTGCACGAGGAGATCATAGGGAATATCTACAATCATGCGGTGGAAACGGTTACCATGAGAGACTGCACTTCAAATTTGAAATATTGTATTTAATTTTAATTAATTGTAAATTAATCATCAGTTATGTAAGATTAGCCTATAAATACTAGGAAATATTAGTGAATAGGGATTGGAACTTTTACTCAGAAAAAAAACACTCAAGCACACTCACATCTCAGTGAATTCCTGAGTCTGCAATCGAGTTAACTTTTCTGTAGGGTTCCTTCCATCTTGATTTCTTTTCTTTCAAGTAACCTTTCAAGTAACCTTATTATCTCAAGTTTCTTTCCTATTTTCTTTGCCCAAGTTACCTTTCTGCACTTTAAATTTCTATGTCGAAGTTCGTTGATTCAATCAATGGAGTTTTTATTGTTCTCTTTTAAATTTTAATGCAAACTTTACTATTTTTTGCACATTTACTATTCGAAACTTTAATTTTTGCATTTCCTTCACAAATTTACAAATCTTCTCTACTTTATTTACAACACTTGTCTAATCAAAGACGCTTTGATGCACTTTTAGAAAACTGGTACTCGCACAGAGGAGTAAGTTTCGCTCCCAGATCATTAGATATCGAACCACCATCGATTTGCTAAAAATCGACAAAACACTTAGGTTCAAACTTGAGTTCTCTTACATGTACAATAACTTAACATTTCATTACATTTGTTTTTTTTTTTTTTAAAATAAACTCTTCTTCCCTTCTTCTTCTTTCTCCTCTTTCTTTTTTTTCTTTTTCTTCCAAATTCGCACACACAGATTCTTTTTGTTTTTTGTTATCGTCATCACCAATAATACCTATATTTTACAAACATCTTTATTAGTTTTGATTTTTTCTGCCGCCATCATTAAATAATTTTGATTTATTTCGATTCATTTGTGTGTTAATTGAGGTTCACTTGATGCTGCTGATAAGTATTGACTAAATTTTTTATTCCTTAAGTAATTTCAGTTTACTTTTTAGTTTAATTGAGATTTATTTGGATCCAGAAATGAATTCGATGCATTTTTGTTAATGATTGAGTATTTTTTTTAGAAAAAAAGAATGAAATTATTTATTATCACTTTATTCAATTGTATTAGATTTCATTCCATTCTATTCAATTTGTCTTGAAAGTCATTTAAACTATTGGGACAAATTATTCATCGACAATACACCTGGACTGCAAATGAACTAAAAATATTATTAAAGTGAAACCATTGTATAATATTAAATGAACCGAACATTGTCCATTATATAAATTCAAATTCAATTCAAAATGTTAGTTTTTGTTAGTAAAATGTTGGTATTGTTGGTGATTACGATAACGAAAGAGAGAAGGAGAAGGAGGAGGAAGAAACAGAAAAATAGAAGGAGAAGACGAAGACAAAGAAGAAGAGTGTTAGGGGGCAGTAAATTTTGTGATTTGTAGTCATCAAGTAGCCATCAATGATATTTTTAATGGTGTGAGATTTCATCCAATGGTGTGGGATTACTCACTTTTCTTTTGCTGGTTACATGTTAGCCAGAATTTAATAAAGTTGCTGGTCCCTTAGACTTTTCCGACAAAGAAATTGTGTTATTGAAACGTGCGTGTGATACATGCTGGTGTGATGAAAGTGATTTTTGTTGAGTTTAGGTCAATTTGATTGCCAAAAATACTTGAATGTGTAGTTGGACTATTTTTTTAAATATATAATATATACAAATTAAATTATACTTTTAAAATTTATATTTATTAATTATAATTTAAACAGTTTAATCAAGAATTTATTGATTAAACCAGGAAATTAATGAACTAATAATCCTACCGGGACTTTTTTATTGATATATGCATGAAAAATTCTTTATTTTCCATAATACGCACGGATGAAAATTTTTCCTAAATTGCGTGTGGCCAATTCGCAACCCTCATTCATGAAACAGAAATAGGCACCATTTCATGCAAGATAGCCACGAGATGGGTGCTGCATCTGACACACACCATGCCAAGCTCACTAGTCACGAAATGAAGCACTTCAAGGCTGACACACACGAAGTGATATAGAATAGTGGATATGTCATGGATTTCTGAATATCTGAGAACATGCAACCTATTTATTAATCAACTACAATCATTTAAAAATAGAAAAGTATCATTTATGTTCAGTAATTTTTTAATTAAAATTAGTTTCACAATAAAATTGATTAACTCAAGATGATAAACCATTAACAATTTTTTTAATGTTATATTTGATTGATTGGTTAAGGGTCCTATCGGATGGTTGGTGATGGTAACGAGGACCTTGAATCATCCAAAATTCGGCTCATTTCAGAAACTATTGTATAGGACAAGCTCGACGTACCACACATTGCTTGTTCAGATTGGCGCAACCTGAACCGGACCACAACAAAATAAATGACCGGGTTTAGTATCTATTATAGACGTCAGTTAACAGATAGTGACACTTGATTGATAAATGTTATTTTTTAAAAGGAAAGTCTTTTTTTGTTTAAATTAAAATCTCAGCATAAATGTTAATCCTTGTTGTTAATATATTTTTATTATTATAATCATTGTCTTCAAAATTCAAACTTTATGTATCAGCTTCTAAGATTTCACTTAAATCATAGTATCCAGTCTTCATACTCTTTTTTCTCTCAATCTTAATTTTTTTTCTCTATGCTAGTTACACTTCTAGTCCTATGTTGATCAACCATTTATAATAAAATTGTATAATATAATTGTTACGGGGCTTACCTAGAACCGGACGGTGGTTGGGCTTATTTGTGAGGCCCAAGCGTTGGAGAAGGGTGGTCTCCGACTTGGTTTACGTCTAGAAGCCGCCTCCGAGTTGTGTATGTGAAAGAATGGGGGTAGTACCTGCAAAGACACTCCGATGCCTAAGTCAGCATGGGGTTAAGCAGGTTAGAATGTATTGGAACTTAGAGATACCTGAGGGGTGTCAGGGTATTTATAGTGGTGATCCAATAACCACCGTTGGAGTAGTGCCACCTTTTTAGGTGGATAACCGTCCCTTTATCTAGGAATTGTTGGAATATGGCTTTTAGAAGTGGGTTGAGAGATTTTAGGAGCAGTTACTTATTTGAATAAGTGTTATCTGCCAGCTATCTCTTGAGCCCGACTTCTTTGGAAAGAAGTAGCAGTTACTTATTTGAATAAGTGTTATCTGCCAGCTATCTCTTGAGTCCGACTTCTTTGGAAAGAAGTCTGTGTTGAGTCCGACCTCTTCTGAAGAGGTCGGTGAATAACGAAGGCCAATCCTTGGATTGGACCTTTTGGTGTATTTGGACCTGGGTCATAGCGTTGGGTTAGGGTAGGAACAGTGCCCCTACTAGAGTCTGATCTCTTTTGCTTATGAGTTGGATTCGAGTATTGAACTCGGGTCTATAGCCGACGTGATTTTTAAGACCGACGTGATTTAAATTTCTTAACTGCCAAGTCTAATCAAATGTCGCGTCCGTTGGGATTTTCGCATTTACACGTAGGAGCAGTTACATTGGTAACGGCGCGTTTCTTTAATGATCGCATCAATTTACCCTTATGCTCCTACCGTGTTATAAATACTTTTCCCTCTTTAAACGACTTTTTTTTTTGCCAAGTCTTCTTTCTAGAATTGATTTGTACAACTCGTTCTTTCCGAGTTATTTAAGGCTTGTAGGCTCTATATGATTCCGAGTTATTTAGCACATCTTGCTTAACCAAAGAATATTTCTTGTCCTAGTTTCGTACAACTCGTTCAGTTCGAGTTGTTTTGAGGATACATGACTTGTTTATTTTGAGTCCTTTTAAAGTATCAGATCATCTTTATAACCATCGAACTTCGTTACTTTATCCATTGTGTCCTTGCTCGAGGTTGAGCTTTATGAAGTCAGACTCGAGCAATCATGTAGAAAGGATTTTCGAATGAAGCCTTTCAATGTTTTGTTCAACTCGTTCATTCCGAGTTAGGTGACTTGTTTTTATATACAAGTCACTCTTTTGGAGCATAACTAGTTATATATCAAGTTGTTTTGCACGATTTGTTTTAATACAAATTGTTTAGATCATATGGTTATTTTTTACTCGATTTTGTTCAACTCATGGGCTCGAGTTGTTTTAAACCATCAAGCCGTATTATAACCATTGGACACCAATTTGAACCTCGTCGCTTTATCCGAGCGATCATTGAAAAGACCAGCTCGTAATTTTTGCGCTTTGTCGAGCATAAATTGGCGCCTTAGGTGAAGGGATTATATGCTTATTCCCTCCCCTTTCTAGTTTTTACAAGGTTGTCATCCTTGTGTATGATACAACTCATTTTACCCAAGTTATTTTGGAGGATGGTTTTTACATTTTGATTTTGTTCAAAAACATTTACAATCCTTTCTTTCATTTTTGACTCGTTTCTATACGAGTCATTTGGTTGAAGGATTTTTGTTTTGATTTTACTTTAGTGATTCATTTTGATACAAATCACTTTTAAAGCTTTACTTTTAGATAGACACGACTTGTGCTTGATACAATTTCGTTGAAAATATGGTTGACTGGCATAACTCGTTTAATCCGAGTTATCCTTATGTTGTTGTGAATACTAGAACGAGTTTTCTTGGAACAACTTGTTTTTGTGAAATTGTTCCATCTTATACGACTAGGTCGTTTATTTTTAGAACTTGTAGAGATGAGATCGTGGGCTTGAGATTTTGTATGATCCATTTGTTATCCGTGTGGATCGAGTTGTTAAATCGTATTTATGCCTCGAGGGGCATATTTAGTTAAGTTACTTTTGCGACTTGTTCTAAACGCAACTTTTCAACCCGTTTGGCCCGAGCTGTTTCGAGGTGTTTTCTTTCCAATTCGCATATGTAACTTCTTTCCACCAATTGGTTCCTCGTCGCTTTATCCAGGTGATTTCTATACGATCGGCTCGTGATTTTCGCGGTTTATCGAGATTCAATTGGTGTGTATTAATTGTAGAAAATCAATTTTCATAAGGAATTATTTTATCTCCTTATGTTGGAGGTGTGTCGCGACCTGGGTAGTTCATCACCTTTGAGGTCGGACACTTTGTAGTAGCCCTTTTCAAAGATTTCAGTAATCTTGTAGGGTCCTATCCTTTTTGTTGTCAGCTTTCCTTCGCCCGAACTCAGTAGCCTGATATTTTTTCTTATCAAGATGAGGTCTTTTACGGCGAATCTCGTAGCCATCCTTTGTCTCAAGAGCTCTTTCCTTATCCGAGTTTGCTCTCGAATTTCCGGAAGGGGGTCAAGCTTTTCTTTTTGAACTTGAGTGTTATCAACTTCATTGTAGAATTTCTCAAAACCTCTTTTCTTATCTGAGTTTGCTTTCATATTTCTGGAAGGGGATCAAGTTCTTCTTTCGTGCTCTAGCATCATTGTAGAATGTTGTCTCTGATTTTTAATAATTTTGGACTTGGCTCTCATAATAAGCCAGTGCCCCTACTCGAGGTCGAGCTTCATGAAGTCGGACTCGAGCATTCAGTCATACCATTCTTGAATCTTACTATTTGTTGCTATGTGATTTTTACAAGTTATTTTGGACTCTCCTTATGGGAGGTCGGATAACTTGTTTTATACTTGTTGTGTCAACCTAGTAAGGTCGAATACTTATCTCTTGGCTTGAGGAGGCGTTCTTACAAATCACTATCCTTTTTCAATTTGTTTTAAACAAATTATTGTGAGTTTGGGTTTACATTTTCTTCGTGTTGATATTTGATTATCATCACGCTGTCCTCAAGTTATTTTTGCGATTCGTTTTAGGTTTGCCCCTTGCCAACTTGTTTTAGTACAAGTGGCTTAATGAGGTCAGACCACGATTTATATTTATAACTTCTTACACCACTTTGGATCTTGTCACTTCAAGTAAGAAAAAAGTGTGCATTAGGAAGTAAGGTGCGCTTTCTAGCTGTAGTATCCCTTTTGTTGTAGATATGGCACAATCTAGGTAGATTGTTTTTGAGTAAGTCGAGTATGTTGTAGTAGTTCTTTTCCAAGTCTTAAGTGACTTTGTTGGGATCTTTTCATTTTGGTGTTGGCTTTTCTTCGTCTGATTTTGACCCGATGTCATATTTTAGCAAGACGAGGTCGCCAGTTGAGAAATTTCTTCGTATGACCTTCTCATGGCCATTTATGCTTGGGATCTGGTTCTTGAAGTCGTACCTTGAGAAAGAGGTCGGATTTTTTTTTTGTAAGCTCTAAGTTTATCCGACCATGTTGTAAAGTCTGACCTTTAAAAGAGGTCGAATTTTTCTTTGTGAGCTCTTAAGAAGTCGGATTTTTATTTGTAGACTTGAATCCTCAGAAGAGATCAGAGTATCTTCATAAGCTTGGATCCTTAGAAGAGGTTGGATTTTTCTATTTAAGCTTGGAAAGAGGTCGGATTTTCTTTCTAAGCTTGGAGGTTTTTGACCTCTGATCTTTAAAAGAAGTCAGAATTTTCTTCTGGTAATTTTTGAAGTTTTTAACCTCATTGTAGAGTTGATCATAAAAGAGGTTGGATTGTTCCCTTGTTGGTTCTAAAGAGGTCGGATTCTTCTTAGCAATGAGGTTTTAGACCTCATTGTAGAGTCTAACCTTTAAAAGAGGTCGGACTTTCTTCGTGGGATCTAAAAGAAGTCAGATTTTTCTTTATTAGTCTGGAGGTTTTTGACCTTATTGTAGAGTCTGACCTTTAAAAGAGGTCGGACTTTCTTTGTGAGCTCTGCAAGAGGTCGGATTTTCTTTTGTAGGCTTGGAGTTTTTGATCTCATTGTAGAGTCAAATCTTTAAAGGAGGTCGGACTTTTCCTTCATGAACTCTGCAAGAGGTCGAATTTTCTTTGTGAGCTCCAAGCTTGTCCGACCTTGTTGTAAAGTCTGACCTTTAAAAGAGGTCAGACTTTTCTTCATGAGCTCTAAAAGAACTCGGATTTTGTACAGCCTTCTCCGATCTGGTAGACTTCTTTGAAGTTGCTGAGATGGTTTCGTGGATCAGTAGATCCATCATAGGGATTCATGTTGGGATGTAGAAAATTTTTTAGGACCTTTGTACGCATGACTTCTTTAGAGAAAAGATCATCCCCTCCAATGAAGACTGGGCCTTTGTCACCCCGACTTTCTTTTTCCTTTGGATCGGATTCCAGTTTTCTTCCTGGAAGACATCCATCTTTATTGGTGTGCAAACAACATCAAATTCTACCACAGGAATATTTCTTTCCATATTCATTGGCAGTGATGTAATTTGTGAGCAACCAACGAAAGATGTACCATGAGATTTTTTTTGTGTTATTCACTGCTCTGTTGTAATTGACATGTGAATCCACTAAAGAAAAAATTGGATTTATCACTCCATTGTCGGATTGGGTTGCATTCAAATTGGCTGATGCTGTATTTTTTGGAATAAGTTGGAAAGAAAGATTTCATTGTTTTTATCAACAATGTTTTCCCTTCTTTCTTCAATTATTGACTAATATGGGATATTTTATTTATTTATAAAACCTGTGTATTTGGAACATGCAAGTGCTCCATTCCATGAGTGGGTATCATGGATTTTTTTGAGATTGTAAGTCGGCACAGATATCATTATCCATCCTATTTCACGAAGAGGTTGGGATTAGTCACGTTCCCTTTTCCTCTTTTCCTCTTTTCCTCTTTTCCTTTTTTTTTTTACGTAACTTCTTTTGCCAATTGAATTTTTTGAATTGAAAATTCTTTTATTCAATTGGCTTTCGAGTTCGTTTTTTTTTTCACATAACTTCTTTTGCCGATTGAATTTTTTGAATTGAAAATTTTTTTATTCGATTGACTTTCGAGTTCGTCTTGGTTTGCTTTCTACAATGGCCTTGGGACGGTGCTTTCTTCTCTTTTATTTAATATATTTAATCCAATTTAACTGTAGAAGTAGAATCATCATCCCTATTTGATATCCTCTGCCAATTGGGAGAAGTTTTTACGGGATTTTTGGTATCCATAGAAACTGTATTCCAGCTTCTTTTTAACATGCTTGTATCTTATTCATGTCGAGTGGTTGTCTGACTATGTTGTTGATCATCCGCCATTATCAAGAGTTGAGCTCCAGGTCCCCGACAACAGCGCCAATGTTACGGGGCTTACCTAGAACCAGACGGTGGTTGGGCTTATTTGTGAGGCCCAAGCGCTGGAGGAGGGTGGTCTCCGACTTGGTTTACGTCTGGAAGCCGCCTCCGAGTTGTGTATGTGAAAGAATGGGGGGTGGTACCTGCAAAGACACTCCGATACCTAAGTCAACATAGGGTTAAGCAGGTTAGAATGTATTGGAACTTAGAGATACCTGAGGGGTGTTAGGGTATTTATAGTGGTGATCCAATAACCACCGTTAGAGTAGTGCCACCTTTTTAGGTGGATAACCGTCCCTTTATCTAGGAATTGTTGGAATATGGCTTCTAGAAGTGGGTTAAGAGATTTTAGGGGCAATTACTTATTTGAATAAGTGTTATCTGCCAGCTATCTCTTGAGCCCGACTTCTTTGGAAAGAAGTCTGTGTTGAGTCCGACCTCTTCTGAAGAGGTCGGTGAATAACGAAGGCCAATTTTTGAATTGAGCATTTTGGTGTATTTGGACCTGGGTCATAGCGTTGGGTTAGGGTAGGAACAATAATAATATAAATTTGTACTATATAGTATTTTTTATTATCATTAAAAATTTGATTCAAAATAATAAAATTATATAATATAAAATTGTACTATTTAGTATTTTTTTCATTATTATTGATGATTTGATTTCAAATAATAAAGTTATATAATGTAATAAAATTATATAATATAATTTCAGTCGTGGAATGGGCCAACTTGTGTGCTGCGAGTGAGTTGGCCACTTCGTGTGTGTCGGCCTTGAAGTGCTCCATTTCATGACTGGTGAGCTTGGCATGGCGTGTGTTAGATGGCAGCACCCATAAAATAGTGCTTATTTCCATTTCGTGGGTGAGGATTACGAATTGGCCATGCGCAATTTGGGAGGAGTTTTCATCCGTGCGTATTATGGGAACTAAAAAATTTTTCATGCATATATCAATAAAAAGGCCATCCTACCGGTTCGATCACCAATTTAATTCTACCAACCACGGATATCGGATAGCCTTGGTCATGATAAATGATTCCCGGATTGGTCTAACCGCGAACCAAACAGGAATGCGGTTCGGTTTAGTATAAAACTGGTAATTTTAAAACCGTTTATAAACTGCTAAACCGGCTGAGAACTTGCCGGTTGGACCGAATCGGTACCCCACCAGTCTCTCCCCTTTCAAGCTTTCCCTCAGGCAGAGCTCTTCCCATTCTTCCTTGAAAACCCTAGCCTCCATTGCGCCGCCATTGGTCTCACCGCCGCCGCCTGGTTTGTCGTGGTCGTTCGCCAAATCTCCTAGTTCGTCGTGCTCGAAGGCCTTCCCGTTCGCCTAACGCCAACGTCTCCAGGTCTTGCTCCAACGTTGTCCGTCCGTCGTGTTCGTCGCCAGATCGCCAGCGTTCGTCGCCAGCTCCCCGTCGTCCGTCTCCATCTCACCAGGGTTCGTTGCCAGCTTCCCGTCGTCCGTCGCCCGTCGCTCTCCCTCAAATCTATGGTCACTGCCCTCGCCGAAGGTAATGCCTCGGATGCTCAGTCAGTTCTCGGTGCTTTTTCTTGGTTGATTGGCTCTGCTCATTGCTTGATGATAAAATTTTAACTCTGTTACTGGCTTGTTCTTGCTTGTTTTGGGTTGATTAACTCTGGCTTACTGATTGATGATAAATTGTTACTGGCTTGTTCTTGCTTTTTTTTTGTTCCTGTTGTTAAATTTTGTTAAAGTTTCTTGATGATAAATTTTGTGCTCATTGCCTAAAGGAATACTTGTAATTTAATCATAAAATGTAACAAATTGTATATTGAAATGAACTCGCATAATCATCGTCTTACTGACATTTTAGTAACTATATTTTACTGTTTTAGCTCTTAGAATCCAGGTGATTATCATTTCCGCCTGTGTTAATACTATTGAATACAAGGAAACACAGAAATGATATGTGATTAATCACTATTATGTCAACTTGAAAGTAATTGTGTGCAAAGTTTGAATGTTGTTAATTTTACTTTATGCTTAATACCAACAAGCCTCACTTTTTGACTTAAAATTTTACTGTCACTATGCAATTTGATTTATTGGTTAGAAATCACCTTCTAGAACCTTTGGGATTTCATACTTTAAAATTGAACCTTTGTTTATTCATTGAACTTTCATAGAACTAGTTGTTTATGATCCCTTTTTGAAGTAAAAAAAATTGCAGTGCTCACTGCTAGTGTTTGTTTTTCGTTTTTTTTTATGCTTGGTTCCGAAATCATATTGTGTTGTGTTTTTATTGAATGATTATTGAATGTTTTGTGTTTTTATTGAATGATTAATTAATTATTGATTAGCTCTGGCTGCTGAATTGTGCTCTCTGTGGATCTGAGATTCCTGAAAACAAAAGTTGCATTCACATAGTATTTTGATGCAAAATAATATCATTACTAAACCTTTACATGCAATGATTCGGACTTGAATATTGTAGTTGTCATGCACCTTGGTGAGAGCTTTACCTTCAGCTAAATGTAGGCTGTCTTCAAATTCTGAGTGGTTTACTAAATTGTGTTTACTTATTTTGCATTCAGAGTAAGTGGTCTTGTTAATCTTGGGTTGGATTTTATGTTTTAAAAGTTCTCTTCAGGTTATTGTTGGTATTTTACTATTTGCCTATTTGGGTTTTTTTTTTTTTTTTTTAATAGTTTAGCTGAGCCATACATCTCATGTTACATTTTCCAGGTTTACTCACATTCAAGATTTAAATTCATTCTTGGTTGGTATTAATTTATTTAAAAGGAAATATTTGTACTGTGTAATATTTAGCCTTTGGATGCACTTGCTTTTTAATGTGTAACTTCAGTGAAGAAAGTTCAAAATCACACAATTCCAATCCTTTCAAGTTTCAAAAGCAAAGTCACACAACTTTTCACTATAAAATCAAATGATTTTTCCCTCTTTCCGTTAGGTTCAAGTTTGACTTCATTGCACAGGCCTGGATTTACAGAATTTTATGATCTGGAAACTTGGAATTTTTTATTGTAACCTGAACAGTGTAATGCACAATGATGTCCTATTAGTTTCTTTGGAATGCTGATATTTCATTAATTTTTTCGCCCTTTGGGAATGTACATATTCCTAGAGTGAATGTACATATTCCTAGAGTGAATGTTGTTGTCAGAGTCTTTGTTTTGGAAAGTGTTTTTAATTCCTTGTTAAAATATGGTGGTGCATCTAGAATTCTGCTGTTGAAATTCAATTGTGGCTCCTCTAGGATGATTTTGAGTTTTTGACAAGGTCTGCTGAGTTTTGTTTGGTTTGGTTTTAGATCTAGAGTTCAAAGTATTACATGAAAAGAAGTGAATTTGCAATTGATAAATTTATACTATTGATTTGTAATTTGATGCACTAATTATTTTGCTTTATAATTTAGGTGCATTGATTCTGGTCAAGGTTGGCATGTACTTGGTTCTATGAGTTTCAGTTCTTGGAGGTAGTGTCACATGGCCGCATATGATGAGAGAAAAGTTTGGGGATGGTTGTTCGTGTCAATTGGCTTTCTTTACTTTACCGTGTACTTCTTTATCGCAATTATTTCCAAGGTTTTGCCTCCGTCAAATATTGCAGTGATATCTGCCATGCAAAATGATTGGTAATCTTCACAACTCTTAAGTTCTACTTTCTAATTCAAATTATTTTTAGCATATTTATTGATCTATGGAAAGGATTGGCATTGCATTATTTTTCACAATAGATTTTGTTTATAGATTTCATGCCCTTAATATGTTATTGTAAAATACATAAAAGAGTATGCCCTTTCATCCTCTAAACCAAAATTTTTTAACACATGTAAGGGTATATGACCCTCCAAACTCATTTCTGATTGATGAGATAGTTGTACAGAGAAATATATCATGGAAGTGGGAGATACAATCTGATCTTTTCTTTATTGATTACTTTTTAATGTTTGGTGGTCTGTTATTATTCAATTTTGTGTAGAGACAAAAACTTTTTGTAGCTTCTTTGTATTTTCTATGGCTAGCTCCTTGGTTCTCCAGCATATCTAAACAATGATCTATTTTGGACACCACAAAGGCACAAACATTCAAAACAATGCTATTATCCTTGTTTTGATTTCTTTAATCAACAATCATTATAACCATCATCAATATTGCTATTATTGTTACCTCCCCTTTGGCAAAGGAGCGTGAGTGTTATTAAAAATTCATGTTTTTCATTTCTGTTTGACTAATACAACAGGTATTACTGCTTCTTAGTGCCGTTGACTCTCCCTATAATTGTGGTTCTTGTATACTTCCATTGGCTTAGCATGAAGATGTTCAAGCATGCTTAACTTTTCGCCAGATTTCTGCGGTGGAATGAAATGCTGGCCCAGCGGAGCAACATGCCCCTATAACCATACTTGTCAGCCATGTAGAACTTGCACTCCTCTAACCATACTTGACCAAATTAAAGGATATAACTTTATTTAAATCATCTTGTGATATATTTGCCTTCTCATGATTAATCATAAAGGCTATGCATTTTGTATATTGCATTGTGGCGTGTCAAAGGTCATTCTTCTGGTCGGACTTTGGATCTTGTGTAATTTACTCGTATAATTGTTTCTCCTAATTTTGCTATATATTGAAAGACTCTTCATATCTTGCTCATCTTATTTTGACCCTTTGTACTTAAAGTAGAAAATTAGATATACGGTTGTGTTTGTTTACTAATACCAGACATTGAGACTTTAACAGATGGGATATGGATGTAGATAATGGGCACAAATTATTTGGGATTTGTTAGACAAAATATTATTTTCATAAGAAAATTAAAAAAAGAAATAATTAGTTATTTGGTAATGTTCCTATATATAATATTTATATCTATTTTAAATTAAGTTAGATCATCTGATAGTTAGTTATTTATTTAAATTTTGAAATTAACATCAAGCAAGAAGTGCGGGAAACAGCTACAAGAAATTCAAATTTCCTGCAAGTGGTGTACAAAGAGTAACTGCCCATTGAGATTAGGCTGGTCTATAAATAAAGCTTTAGGAATATGTTGTAATGAGTTCAGTTCTTCTTGGAAAACGCTTAGAAACCCAAAAAACGCTCTCAACCCCTTGGCATCACAGAGTAAAATTGGGAATCTTAAATAATTTCTCTGAACTCAAACACTTGTACTTTGCTTTCTTTCAGTTTTTATTAATAAAATTTCTTTACTTTTACGTCTTTTTCTCTTTTACGTTCATGTTTCTTCTTTCATCTTCTTTTTAATTTCCTGTTTGTTTTAATTTCTGCATTTTACTTTGCCTCCAGCACTTTGTATGTTTTCCTTTTTATCTTTAATTTTACTTTCGAAACTACAATTGAGACTTTGAGACACCCACAAAAGGAGTCGTTTCCGCTACTTGAATTAAAATTGTGAAACAAAACTCGAAAATTGTTGATTTATTTGTTGTTAACAATGGAACAAAAATTTGAGTAAAACAAATTGGCACACCCAGTGGGACTTTGTCAATAGATTGTAGTTTGTCAAAAGAAAAATCAAGAGTTTTGAATTTGCATGTGGTTGCGCAGTGGTAAATTCGTGCGTCCAGAGCCAAGGAAATCAGCGTCAGTTGATATGTCAAATACTTCTGCAGCATCTTCTTCTACTTCTAGTGATGAGATTAGAGGAAATGAATCCGGGAATTCTCCTGCGATTTCAAATGCAGAGCCTACCTTGATGTCAGTGAGGCATGATGGCGTTGGCCATGCCCATACAGGGTTAAATGCAACTCACATAAATACCATTGGGTGGCCGCCATATGGCTTGCCACCGGGGTATGTCCCCTCCATGGTGACACAAGGATTGTCTGTGCCTCTCTACTCAACTTTTCAAAATCCTCTTTATCAAAATCCATATGGCATGTCAAATGTACCTGTTTCTGGGGTGTCAGGTTCACACGTATCACAACAAAATTTTTCACATGCTATTAATACAGGAAATAACAGTGCATCTAATTCTACTACGTCCACTGTCACTAGGGTAGAAAATTCCAGACCTGTATTTCCTGACATGTCAAGAGCAATGCCTGTTAATCAACCTAGTCAAACTGTGGGATCTTTAGCAAATATTAGGCAACAGATGGATGAAAGCCACCATGATCTAGTAAACATGTTAACTCATCAAATGGTGACAGTTTTAAATCCTCTTCTAGAAAACACAAACACTAGAATTGAACAATTAAATAGGCAAGTCAATAGGATTGCTACTGTGGTAAATTTAGAAGAAAATGATAACTTGGGTTTAAGATTTGATAATGTCAATCAGAACGGTGGAGCAATTCCTAATTATGATGTTCATATGCCTAGACATGGTCAAAATACTGATGATATGTTAGAAAGACTTAGACAAAATAACTTAGGGGGGCATTATAATCTAGCAAGAAATGTTGAACAAGTTTTAAACCGTTTGGGATTTAATGTTGGTTGCTTGAATATGCCATATTGTGTCTGCTTTTTCTGAGTGTGTCCAACAAGCAGAGCTCCCAAGGGGTTGGAAAATTCCAAAATCTCTTACAAAATTTTCTGGAGAAGAAAATGAATCTACAGTAGAGCATATTGCTCAATATACTGTTGAAATTGGGGAAGCAGCTTCTAATGAATATCTCAAGATGAGATACTTTCCTTCTTCTTTAACAAAAAATGCATTTACATGGTTCTCTAACTTGAGACCAAATTCTATTCATTCTTGGGCGCAGTTAGAGAGAAATTTTCATGATCAGTTTTTCCGAGGTGAATTGAAAGTTAGTCTTACGGATTTATTCTCTGTCAAACGTGCATAAGGAGAATCCATTGATACCTATTTGGCGCGGTTTAGAAACATGAGGAATAAATGTTTTACTCCGATTCCAGAATCTGAAGTTGTCAAAATGGCTACTAATGGGCTAGAATTCGGAGTTAGAAAGAAACTTGTTAATCAACATACTTTAGATCTTTCCCAATTAGCTGAGAGAGTAAGACAGATAGAACAAATTAAGAAAGAAAAAAAAATTTTAAAAGGGGTTCAAAAAAGGTTGCATATGTTGATTGTTTTTCCGATAGTAGTGATTCAGATGAAAAAGAGATTTATATTGCCGAATTATGTGGGGGTCCTCCTTATGTATGCAAATCTTTGAAGCCTGTTAAAGGAAAGGAAAAAGTTTCTTCTTATTCTAAAGTTGAAAATAAGACTTATTCTTTTGATATTTCTAAGGCAGATCAAATATTTGAAGTTTTATTAAAAGATAAGCAGCTTATTTTACCTGAAGGAAAAAAGATGCCTACAACTGATGAAATAAAGAATAAGAAATTTTGTAAGTTTCATCAAGTATTTTCGCATACCACTAACAATTGCGTCCGTTTCAGGGAATTGATACAAAAAGCAATTGAGGAGGGAAGACTGAAGTTTGAGGATAAAACTACTATGAAGGTGGACACTGAACCATTTGCTGCTGACTCAAATTATGTTGAGCCATTCGATTTGTCAATCAACATGGTAGAAGTTGATGCCACGATGGTTAGTGCTAAAAATGAAAATAAAGACCTGAGAGTCTTTGAACAAGATAAGAAGCCAGTTTATCCTCGTCCTGGTGAGGATTTGTTAGATTTTTTGTTGAGAATTAAAGAATCTGACAACACCATTGCCATGTGCCCAAAGTGCAATGCTGTTTTTGACAAGGAAGCTGCAAAAGAGTTTGAAAAGTACAAAGTTGAAGAGAAAGAAAAGGCTGAGTTGAGAAAGAAGATTGCTGAAAAAGAAAATGAAACTAACGAGCTAAAGCGGAAGATAGCCGAGGGAAAACAAAAGTTGGGCGGTCAAACTCTTTTGAACAAGTGCGTCAACAACACTGGAGTACAACCTGTCAACCAGAAGATGAAGACTGTGGTCATGATTGATGGAAGACCTGATGGATTTTCTCAAAAGACAAGAGTTCCTCCCACCAAAATCTCAAACAATAAATGGGTCCAGAATGTGAGAAATGTGCAGAATCAACCTACTGCTTTTGCAAGAGGAAAAAACAAATGGGTGAAGCCTAGACCTTTCAAGCCCAGGTACTATGAGTCTCAGTTATGGAACATGAATCATGCACAAGGCGGAGGTAGTATATATATTCCAAAAAATGCGCCTATTCCCTCAAAGCCAATTTATTCTTGTTATAGTCCTAACATGCAGCAAGCTCCTAATTATTCTCCTTGGCCAAATTGTCAAAACATTCCCAAATATTCTCCTTTTACAACTTTTGAGCAGAAAGAGAATATGCCTGAGTATGTTCCTTTGGATCCATACAAGAGACACGGAGTAGATTTTCCTCCTTTGCCAACTATGGCCAAGTCTGTAGAAACGGGCAATTCTTCTAATCACCCTAAATGCAATAAAAATGTCAAGAAGAATCTTGCTGGGAAGAGAGTGATGGTTGAAAACAAGGGAGAAAAGGATGAAGATTTAATTACTGATAATTGTGACACTGGTTTTGATGACAGCTTAGAAGCAATATTTGGTGTTAAGCAACCTATAGCTGTGGTGTCAATACTGCCTGAGGAGTATAGTCAAGTCCAGGAAGTAGAGTCATTAAAAGATGATTGTTATGATGTCTTTCCTGGAAGCGAATGTTTATTGCTAGACGACAATATGTGTGGTGGAGAATTATTTGAGAAGCCTACTGAAAATGATAAGGAACACTTGCGTCCACTGCATATCAAGGCTCGTGTTGACGGAAGGATAGTCAATAAGATTTTGGTTGACGGGGGAGCTGCTGTTAATCTCATGCCTGAAAGAATGATGGGAAGGTTTGGAAAGACTGAAAAAGATCTGATTAAAAGTAGCATTGGGGTGACAGATTTTAACGGAAAGACTTCTTCTGTTAGAGGTGTGGTTCTGCTGTCAATTGAGGTTGGTTCTGTCAATAGGCCAACTCTATTTGTTGTGGTTCCTTCAAAGGCTGGTTTTAACTTGCTTTTGGGACGTGATTGGATTCATGGAATGGGTGCTATTCCATCAACTTTACATCAAAAATTGATTTTCTGGAATGAAGATGGAGGAGTGGAAGAAGTTCTTGCTGACAATAGTACTTGTTACTACGATGAGATGCATGTGGAGTTCAGGATATATAATCCTGGAGTCAAGCCGCTGACCGTTGACACCAATGCATTTAATCCTGAAAATATTGAGATGTGCAAAATAGATATGAATGGTTTTATTTTGGTCCCTAAGGCCGGGGCGGATGCGGCCTCAGAAGAAACTTAGATGAGCTTGACGAGCCAACTGGCTCGGCTGTCAGCCTATATGGCAGACAGAGAAGGGTGCATTGACAGTGTACCTTATGATTGTATATATGATGATGGTCCTTTAGGTTTTGAAAAAAATAATAATACTGATACTGTAAAAAAGGTTGAAGTGCAGGATCCTTTGGAGGAAGTAGATATTGGTAACGGTGATTATCCTAGACCAACATATATGAACAAGATGCTGCCTGATGATTTCAAAAAAGAAATGGTGGAGATTTTGAAGGAATATTGCGACTGTTTTGCATGGGATTATGCAGAGATGCCAGGCTTGAGTCATGAATTGGTAGAACATCAATTGCCATTGAAAGCCAACGTTAAACCTGTCAAGCAACCACCAAGGAGATTTGTCCCTGAAGTCGTGCAGAGGATTAAAGAAGAGATTGAAAGACTTCTTAAGGCTAAGTTTATAAGAACAGCAAGGTATGTCAACTGGATTTCTAATATTGTCCCTGTCATGAAAAAGAATGGAAAATTAAGGGTTTGCATTGATTTTAGAGATTTAAATTCTGCAACACCAAAAGATGAATATCCAATGCCTATAGCTGATATGTTGATAGATTCTACTGCTGGTCATGAAATATTAAGTTTTATGGATGGATATTCAGGTTATAATCAAATATACATAGCTGAGGAAGATGTGTCAAAAATAGCATTTAGGTGTCCAGGTGCTTTAGGAACTTTTGAATTGTGATGCCATTTGGGTTAAAAAATGCTGGTGCAACTTATCAAAGGGCGATGAATAAAATTTTTCATGATTTTATTGGAAATTTTATGGAAATTTATGTTGATGATGTGGTTGTCAAATCAAATGCTAAAAAAGAGCATTTAGAAAATTTAAAGAAAGCATTTGAAAGAATGAGAAAGCATAAATTAAAAATGAATCCCTTAAAATGTGCCTTTGGTGTGAGTGCAGGAAATTTTCTTGGTTTCTTGGTGCAGAAAAAAGGGATTGAAATTGACAAAAATAAGGCAAAGGCTATCTTAGAGGCTCCTCCTCCAGCTAACAAAAAGCAACTGCAAGTATTTTTAGGGAAGGTCAATTACCTCAGAAGGTTCATTTCCAATCTGTCAGGAAAAACCAAGGTTTTTGCGCCTCTGATCAAGTTGAAAAAAGAGGAAGAGTTCCCATGGAAAACAGAGCATCAAGAAGCTTTTGACAACATCAAGCAGTATTTGACTAATCCTCCTATTATGACACCTCCAAGGCATGGAGCACCTCTAAAACTTTATGTGTCAGCTTCTGAAGTAACAATTGGTGGAATGCTGGCTCAAGAAGATGAGAATGGCAACGAGAGAGTGATTTATTATCTAAGTTGAGTGCTAAATGATGTTGAGAGCCGTTATTCTCCAATTGAGAAACTTTGTTTAGCTTTATTTTTTTCTGTTTAAAACTTAAGTACTATCTAATTCCTAGGAATGTTTATGTAATTTCTAAGTTTGATGTTCTTAAATATATGTTGTCTTCTCCAATATTGCATGGTAGACTAGGAAAATGGATGCTAGCCTTAACGGAATTTTCTTTGCATTTTGTTCGTGCAAGAGCGGTTAAGGGTCAAGTTCTAGCCGATTTCCTGGTTGATCACCCTTGTATTGACATTGATGAGAATTCACTGAGTTTCGTTTGTTTGGTGCCTTGGAAATTGTATTTTGACGGTTCATGCCATAAGGGTGGTGTTGGTATAGGAATTTTAATTATTTCTCCAAGTGGTGAGCCAAGTAAATTCCTCTTTGAATTGAATTATTCATGTTCCAACAATGAGGCAGAGTATGAAGCATTAATAATGAGACTGGAATTATTATTAGAAAGAGGAGTTAAAAATGTAAAAATTTTTGGGGATTCACAGCTTGTAGTCCGTCAAGTATCACTCGAATATAGGTGTGTTAGTGAAAATTTGAGAAAGTATTTCAATGTGGCTACAGAGTTGTTGAGTAAATTTGATAATATCATTGTAAGGCATGTTCCAAGGGAGTTAAACCAAGAAGCAAATGAATTAGCTCAAATTGCTTCAAGATATAAGATCAAGCCCTCAACACTAGAAAAATTGGTAAGGATAAAAGACATATTTATGCCTTTGAGAGAAAGAGAAGTGTTGTCATTAGAAAAACTAGACCCAGAAGATTGGAGAGTACCAATTGTAGAATATTTAAAAAATCCAAGTCTTAGTGTCGATAGAAAACTTAAATATAGGGCTCAAAGTTATGTTCTAATAAGTAATGTCTTGTTTAAGAAATCTGTTGATAGGAACCTCTTGACATGTTTGGGAGAAAAAGAAGCGTACTTGGCTCTTGCTGAAGTGCATGAGGGAATTTGTGGCGCCCATCAATCAGGGAAAAAAATGAAATGGGTGATAAATAGGAGAAGATTATATTAGCCAACTATTCAAAGAAATTGTATAAACTATGCCAGGTCCTGTGAAGAATGCCAAAAACATGGAAGCCTTCAACATATTCCAGCGTCAGAACTGCATGTTATAATTAAGCCATGGCCATTTAGAGGTTGGGCTCTAGATCTTATTGGACAGATTCACCCACCGTCTTCTAAAGGTCATAAGTTCATTTTGGTTGGTGTGGATTATTTCTCTAAATGGGTAGAGACTATCCCTCTAAGGGAGGTGACTCACAATGAAATAATAGATTTTATTGAGGAGCATATTGTGCATAGGTTTGGAATTCCTCAGTCTATTACCACTGATCAAGGAACCATGTTTATTGGGAAAAAGGTCATGGAATATGTCAAATCTAGGGATATAAAAATGCTTTCCTCTACACCATATTATGCCCAAGCCAATGGACAAGTGGAGGCAGCGAATAAAATTCTGATTGCATTAATTAAAAAACACATTGGAAGGCAGCCAAGAAATTGGCACCAAACTCTCAGTCAAGTTCTTTGGGCTTACCGAAATTCTCCAAGAGGATCTACTAGAACCACCCCATATAAGTTAGTTTATGGTCATGATGCAGTGTTGCCAATTGATATTAATCTGCAAAGTATAAGGGTGGCTAGACAAGATGAGATACCAGTAGTGGATTATTGGAATTCTTTGTATGACGAGCTTAATGAACTAGATGACGAAAGGTTAAGAGCTTTAGAGCGGGTGATTCGACAAAAAGAGATTATGTCAAAATCATACAACCGCCGTGTTAAAGCAAAGACATTTGCAGTTAGAGATTTAGTGTGGAAAACAATCTTGCCTATAGAAAGAAAGTCGAAAACTTATGGTAAGTGGTCTCCAACTTGGGAAGGACCTTATGTAGTTGACAAAGTTTACCCTGGAAATGCCTATAAGATTATTGAAATCGGATCAAGAAGAAGAATTCCTTCAATAAATGGAAAATATTTAAAAGTATATAGGCCAGGCATACATGAGATAAACATTCCACATGTTTAAGGATACAAAAATATCCAGTTGAAGTGTCAAAGAAAAAAGTAAAGAGCTAATTAATATTTGCAATTCAGTTTGTAAAAGCTAACATGTCCTTGTGATTTCTTTGAATTGCAAAGTCTACTGACAGTGTAAAGCATTAAGCTTATGAGACAAATATGTGTCCAAAGCATCAGGTTTAAAATCTTGGACAAAAATAATCTCTCATTGACATTTGGGTATGTACTTCATAAATACAAGAGCCTAATTGACTTAGAAATTCTGTTGAGTCTATTAGCGCTTGGAGTCAAGACTATTGAAATGTTAGTGTGGAGATATTAACTATTGAGAATGTTAGTGTGGAGATATTAACTATTGAGAGTCAAGACTATTTCATACAAAAGAATAGACCCCATTGACAGTTCAACTAGTAATGTAAAAATTTTTTAGACTTAGAAATTCTGTTAAGTCTATTACTAGTAAGCATTTATTTTTTTTAAAAAAAAAATAGCAAGTGTCCAATCTCCAAAGTAAGGATAAAAGTGCATTCAAAAGCGAATAATAAACAAAATTATGAAGGTTCAAAAAGTAAAGATTGCAGACACATATTAAAATCATAAAGGTTCACACAAGAAATGCAAGACTAAGATTCAAAGATCTCCTTCAAGCGAATAACTTCAGCTTGGAGAGCGGTTTGGAAGTTTCTGGCTTCTTTGGCAGCCTCCTGTGCGGAGAGCATCTTCTCTTCAAGTGACTGTAGTGCTGCATTGCTACTATCAAGCATGCTACTCGCTTTGGCAAATTGAGCCTCATTCTTTATCAAAGCAGCGTCCAGCCTACTTTTTGCTCCTCTCTTGACAGCCAGTTGTTGTTCTAAGTCTCGAATCTCCTCAGATAGCTCATGACCCTGATCTTTAGCTTTTGTAATATGGACAGCCAGGGTAGCTTTGACAGTCTCAAAAGAGGAGATGTCTTGTTTCAACTTAGAAAGAGATTCAGTTAGTTGTTGACACGATGAGATGGCTGCCTGAGAATCTGGAAATTTGGCATAAAGATCCTCATAGACCATCCGCAAGTGAGCCAACAAAGGATTAGTAGTGTCAGGATGTGGTGTAGTTGAAAAAGTTTGAAGAATATCAGAGAGCTGAGCCTTAAACTGCGGATCCGTAGCAAGTGTCAAAACAGGTTTGGATAGAATGACACTGAGTTGTTGGCTTAATGGAAGCAGGATGGAATTGTCAACAATCTTGGTTGTGGGAAGAGTAGTATGGGGCTGCTCTGTTGAAGGGTGACTTTGAATGGTGAAACAAGATTCAACTACGGCCTTTTGTGTATCCATGCTACATGCATATGCTTCATTTAGACTTTCTAAATCAGCCAATAAGTAATTCACCACATTAGGGGTCTGAGCATGGATGGAAGTGATGGGTATTTGTTTTTCTGACCGCTCACTTGGGGGAGTTCAGAAGCTTGAAGCTAGACAAAAATACAAAAGCAAATGTTAACATAAAACTAAGGAAGATACGAGGAGGAGATATCAACCATCAGACTAAATGACATACCATACCTTATTTGCATTGGTTTTGGGCATAGGTCTATTAGATGTGGCAGCCATCATATTTTCAGTATTAGGCGCGATCAAAGAAATGGTAGGAGTCACAGTGACCTAAATCAAAAAGTAAAATGAGGACAAAGGTAATAAAAGGGGACTCAGCATGAGTATACCATCACCATGTAAGTTCTTTAAGATGATGTTATTTCAATGTGAAAATGTATAAGAATACCTGAGAAGCAAGCCGGTCACTGGCGCTAAGAGCATTGACATCTTTTTCCAAAGAGAATTTACTGACTGATTCATCACTTGACGAGATGTTCTCGTTGTCCCTTTCATTGTGTTGAGAAATTACCGGTCCATCAAGATTGTCATTGGATGTATCTGATGTGTCATTCTTATCGTTACTACTTGAAGATACTGAAGCTTCAATTGGTTCAAGTCTTCTTTTTGCCCGACGATTTGAGCTATTAAAATTGCGTTTCTTTTTTCCTATAAGCCTACTAGAAGACCTTCTCAAAAGAGGATTTGCGGCAAGTGGGGTAGTTGTGTTCTCTGTAATAATATATATAAAATAATTAAAACATGTGCCATTGTGATAGCCTTAGAAGACATTGTGCATGAAGAAAATGAATAGCAACAACACAGAGAGGACATGTTACTAATAGAGGAAATTACCTTAACTAATAATAATAATAATAATAATAATAATAATAATAATAATAATAATAATAATAATAATAATAAAATGAGCAAATAGTTTAGTGGTAATTACCCTTTTTCGCTCTTCTCACTTGTTGCATTACAAGAATAGTGGTCATCCTTTGACAGCAAGTATTGAAAGAAACTTCAATAGAGGAGTAATAGTTTTTCCACCAAGAAAAGAATGAATAGGTGGTCAATGGACAAGGCTTGAAAGGGAATAGGTGGAATTTATTTCTCTGTACAACATTATCTTTCTGAAGACGCAGCAGGTCTTCTAATGAAATAGTTTTGACATGCGAGTGTTGTGATTCTTGAAAATGATATGGAGACGGAATGGCCTGAGCTAACCCAAACTGTCGTGAAACTGCGTTTGGCATATAGACTGCTGTTCTTAGGTCATTTTCACCCGGGAATCCAGCAAAAAGTAATTGAGGAGTTAAAAACTGCGACCAAATAATGATGCTTTCTTTTTGTGTAACCCCAGCTGGGGTAAGAGATTGCGTCAACCATTCCGGACCAGTTTGACAATTAGCAAAAGGAGTCAAATTTATGTTGTGGTCTTTCTCTGGCAAGTAATAAAAAGCGCGGAAGAAGTATTTCATCTTGTCATGTGAGGGCATCAACCTATCAGGAAAGACTAAATTGAGCAAACGTTGTCCGGCAATCGCAGAATCTGTGAGACTTTTTTGGGTCGAACGCGGTTGTAGCTCGGATTCAAAAATAGCGGATAACCACAATTGAAAAAACCAAACGGGACCATCGGCATTAGTGATTCTTTTCTTTTCCCTCATATGGGCTGTGATCCAATCTAGAGTGAGATATAGTCGAGTCAGGAACAATTTGGCCAAACATAACTTTTTGCCTTCAGCTAACATAACGGCTAATGGGACATAGGCAATTTCAACTTGAATATTTCTGGCACAGAAAATAATGCCACTCAACCAATAAAGAAGGAAGGCTATGTGCTCATTATCAGAAATAGGTTCTCCATCTCGACCTCTGTTATTAAGAATGAAACTCTGATAAGTAGTGGAAGAAAGGTCAATGAAATACTTAACGCCTGTGGTTGACCGGGTAGTGGTTAAAATTTTCTCTCCCAAGGGAGATAGGCCGGTTATTGCAGCTACATCCAGAAGAGTAGGAGTAATCATACCATAAGGAGTGTGAAATGTATGAGAAGTCTCGTCCCAAAAGTACAATGCACCTCCCATTAATCCTGAATTAACAGTGTAGGTGATTTTACTAAGCTGAATCAGGTCATATATCCCAATCTCTTTCCACAAGGTCGTCTTCTCAGTCTCAACCCTACTTAACCAAGCGTGGTAACCTCCAATGTTGGTCTTTGGGGGATTTCTGAATAGTCTGTTGTTGGAATCGAAGTAGCCAATGGGAATGGAGTCTTGAAAAGCAACGGGTCTTCTTTGAGGGTGACCAGTAAAAATATTTTTTATCTTATTTGCCACTTCAAGAGAGATAATAGGACCAACAAAAGCTGAATCTATACCGTCAATGGTTAAAGGGAGTAGCACCTGAGATTCCCATGTCTTCGATTCTGAGGCCTCTGGTTCAGGAGCAAAATCCTTACCATTCTTGACAACAGGTTTATCGCAAGTGGCAGCTTTGGATGAAGAAGGAGGAATTGTTGACAGATGGTGGCTTGAGGTTGCCATAATTGTACAAATTGAAAATTCAAAGTATTGAGTGCTAAGGTTGTCAACGATCAACAAACAAGCTATAAAAAAATGTTCTTCAGAGTAAAATTCGAACATTCATAGTCATAAATAATATAAGGGATACCTTGCAAAAAGATAGAAAAGAAAAGATATTGAAAAAGAAAAGATAAGATAAAGATAGAAAAGAAAAGATATTGGAAAAGAAAAGATAGAGATAGAGCTAACAGTAAAACCTTACTTGGAATATTGGAAAATTAGGTATAATCAAACCCTTGTGAACAGAGAAGGCCAATCGTAACAGATAGGGCTAGAAGTGAGTCAAGCCAGCTCATGAGCCAGCTCGAGCTCGACTCGTTAACAGCTCGATAAGCTAAGCTCGTGAGCTGGTGAGCCAAGCTTGAGCCTGAAATTGAGCTCATAAATTAAATGAGTCGAGCTTGAGCTTGGATAAGCTCAACTCATTAGCTCGTGAGCTGGCTCGATTATATATATATATATAACAATCTTAATTATTTAATATTTATATTATTTTTTATATATAATTTTAATATAGGACATAAATAAAAAAATTATAATTTATTGATAGATAAACAATATATAAAATTAATCTTTTCAAATATTTTTAAAAATATATGTTATAATTTATTGATATAAAATTATAGATTATGTATCTATATTTCTCTTATTTGAGCCAGCTCGTGAGCTCGAGCCAGGTCGTGAGCTTTTGGTGAGCCGAGCTTGAGCTTAAGAAATAAGCTCGATTATTAATGAGTCGAGCCATGAGCCAAGCTCAATTTTCGTGAGCCGAGCTTGAGCTTGGTCTAGCTCGGCTCAGCTCGGCTCACTTCCAGCCCTAGTAACAGATAAAATTTGGGAGAGTACGTGGGGAGTACAGAGTTGAAGAAAAGTTTAACACTAGCGTATTATCTTTCTCACACGTACCACAAGAAGATAAGAGGACTGAGTGATTTCATTTTTGTTGAGCCAATTCAAATAAATAAACAAAACAACAACGAAAAAAAGGAGAAAGAGTACAATACGTACTTTCTAGATGGTGTTTCGAAATTTTATTCTTATCATCATTTATTATTATCATTTATATAAAAAAAAAAAGAGATTAACTAAATAAATAAACATAGACTTGTATATACTTTCCTTATTATCATAAAAAACAATTTTTTTTCACTTTCAATCCCTATATGACTTTAAGTGAAAATTTTTGGGGGGCATTATGTTAGACAAAATATTATTTTCATAAGAAAATTAAAAAAAGAAATAATTAGTTATTTGGTAATGTTCCTATATATAATATTTATATCTATTTTAAATTAAGTTAGATAATTTGATGGTTAGTTATTTATTTAAATTTTGAAATTAACATCAAGCAAGAAGTGCGGAAAACAGCTACAAGAAATTCAAATTTCCTGCAAGTGGTGTACAAAGAGTAACTGCCCATTGAGATTAGGCTGTCTATAAATAGAGCTTTAGGAATACGTTGTAATGAGTTCAGTTCTTCTTGGAAAACGCTTAGAAACCCAAAAAATGCTCTCAGCCCCTTGGCATCACAGAGTAAAATTGGGAATCTCAAGTAATTCCTCTGAACTCAAACACTTGTACTTTGCTTTCTTTCAGCTTTTATTAATAAAATTTCTTTACTTTTACGTTTTTTTCTCTTTTACGTTCATGTTTCTTCTTTCATCTTCTTTTTAATTTCCTGTTTGTTTTAATTTCTGCATTTTACTTTGCCTCCGGCACCTTGTATGTTTTCCTTTTTATCTTTAATTTTACTTTCGAAACTACAATTGAGACTTTGAGACACCCACAAAAGGAGTCGTTTCCGCTCCTTGAATTAAGATTGTGAAACAAAACTCGAAAATTGTTGATTTATTTGTTATTAACAATGGAACAAAAATTTGAGTAAAACAAGATTATATTAGATACACTCCATATATTTTATTATATATTCTAATATTTGTTTTATATAATCGAATATAATATGTGCATAATTCAATATATATATGTGCATTTCGATAATTGAATATATTGCACAAATATTTTAATATCGTGCGCTTAATGATGCATAAAGAAAAATGAGTGTTATCTACTTTCGAATACAACAATTATATTAGAATATCAGTATTAGTAATAAAAAGTGTAAAATGCAGTTGGAATTAAATTGAGTCAAATTTGTTGATGCCCATGCATGTTACGTTTTGTATTACTCATTCTCACAAATTATCACACAAGGTATATAATAGGAAATAAAAATATTATTAGTCATTAAATAATATATGAAATAAAAAAATATTATAGGATAAAACTGTTCCAATCATAATTATACTTCTCTTTTATTCCTTGTAAGTTAGAGGAGATAAGTACTGTTTTGGTCCCTAACGTTGAGAACCAGAATCGAAATCGCCCCTGATGTAATTTTTGACTTAAAATCATCTTTAATGTTTTTTTTCGTATTAAAATCATCCTTTTAAATAAAATTTTTAATTTAATTCCTAAAATACTCCTATTTTAATAAAAAAATAAAATAAATATAAAATAAAAAAAAAGAAAGAAAGGGATCAGAGAAGCGGGGTGGGTGGGGACTGGGGAGAGAAAGAAAGAAGGGGGGAGGGGGGCCGAGAAAAGGGGTGGGGGAGGGTGGAGGGGGGAGAGAAGGGGGATGCACCGCCGCCCGCCGCCCGCCGCTTCTTCTTCTTCTTCTTCTTCTTCTTCTTCTTCTTCTTCTTCTTCTTCTTCTTCCCGCTACCGCACCGCCGCCCGTTCTTCTTCTTCTTCCCGCCGCCGCCCGCCGCCGCATCGCCGCTCGTTTCTTCTTCTTCTTCTTACCGTCGACCCACCGCCGCATCGCCGCCCGCCGCTTCTTCTTCTTCTGTGAATTCTGTGAATTTCTGGATTTCTTCTTCTTTTGTTGTGGAATATTATTGTTGCTGATTTATTGATTTGTTGCTTTCTGTTTCTGCTTGTATTAAATTTGTGCTTGAATTTGTTGATTTTCTGTTTCTGTTTCTCTGTGTGGAGGTGGAGGTGGATGTGGGGGGTGGGGGAAAGGAAGACGGGGAGGGGGAGGGGACGGGTGGGGGGAAGGGGGAGACGGGGAGGGGGAAGGGACGGATGGGGACGCTGGGTGGGGGGAATGGGGAGGCAGTGAGGGGGAGGGGACGCAGGGTGGGGGTGGGGGGAAGGGGGAGGCGGGGAGGGGGAGGGGGAAGGGGAAAGCGGGGAGGGAGACGGCGGCGGCGTTGGTGGTGGTGCAGTGGCAGTGGGTGTTGATGATGATGATGATGGTGATGATGATGTTGATAATAGTGGTGGAGTGGCGGTGCGGCGGGAAGAAGAAGCGGCGGGCGGCGGTGCGGCGGCGGGAAGAAGAAGAAGAAGAACGGGCGGCGGTGCGGTGGCGGGAAGAAGAAGAAGAAGAAGCGGCGGGCGACGGTCCCAGTCCCCACCTACCCCGCTTCTCTGATTCCTTTCTTTCTTTTTTTTTATTTTATATTTATTTTATTTTAAATTTTTTTTATTAAAATAGGAGTAGTTTAGGAATTAAATTATAAATTTTATTTAAAAGGACGATTTTAATACAAAAAAATATTAAGGACGATTAAGTCAAAAATTACATCAGGAACGGTTTCGATTCTGGTTCTCAACGTTAGGAACCAAAACAGTACTTATTCCTAGAGTATTGACAAGTTTTTTTTAAATATATATTTTTTTTTCATTACTGTTATTATTATGTGATTCACATTCTAAGAGTAAGTGGTAGAAATTAAAATCCAATACTAATTAACTTGTCAAAATTTTAACTTATTTGAGAAACTAAGTAATGATTGTCAACAAGCCAATATGCTCTGCTTCCCTATCATTCAATAAACACATAGAACAATTCAAAATCTCTAAATTACAAAATCAGCATCCTACTTATGAGATAGAAAATCATTAGAATTACTCTTAAGTTGGAATGGAACATCCTCTTCTCTCTTCTCCTTAAACATTAAACATTTTTAATTCTTTAATTTATAGTACACATTATAACTTCTCATATATTCGAATATAAGGAAACATATTCGAAAGTGCAGTGAACATTTGTGCACTATATTCGAAACTCTAAAATATAAAAAATAAGAACATATTAGATTATATAAATTAAATAATAAAATATATAATTGAATACATGTTATACGAATTCCATTGTTACATGTGTGGAAGAGATGAGTATATTCGAATACAACTTATTCTAATATATTATTCCTTATTCTAATTTTGCGATTTCGGACTTTAGATGCAGAAAAATTGAGAGGGGCAAAAATAGAAGTAAGGAGATTAACCTGTAACTGTGAGGTGGAAGATAGAGAAAAACTAAGACAAAAAGGGAGAAGATAAAGAAAATTATGAAAACACCCATTGCTAAAGGGTCTTGCTATGGTATAGATGTTAAATAACATCTATATATGTAGAACTGATGTCACTGATTTGTCCTCATCCCATATTGACAGCCGCATTTACTGTGGTTGAATTGGATAGTTGGTGGAATGACGTTGCAGCAGCTTTTTCAAATGAATCAGCAGAGGATTTATAGTGGTATAATTGTGATTAGCCATGTGATTAACCATGTCAATTAGCTTCATTATTTTTTGGTGAGTATTGGGCTAAGTAGGTTGTTCAAAAACCTGTGGAGTTAGGCCAATGGATGGGCTTCGAACTTCATATGAATATATGACTAGAAAATACACGGTGATCTTAATTTCTAAGGTAAAACAACCACTAAAAACTTACCAAAAGATAAAAAAGACAACCAATAAAAAATGTATAGCTTTAATCTAAAAAAAATTACACAGGTATTTATTATTATTATTATTATTATTATTAAACAGTCCCAACATATAACGTGAAATACCAAATCTTCCACAAAATAATAATGTTCTATATACTCTTTTTATTAAAAAAAACACAAATATCTGTTAAAAATTAATTACTTATTAGTTTTATTGTATTGTTTGAAAAAATTACCCCAAAATATATGTAACGAACATGCTCCGATTTTTTATAATAACAAATTTATATGTAACATTATTTGTGATTCCAATCAAAATTTAATATCGGTAAAAAATGTGGCATTTTCCCGAAATTATATCCAAAATTAGATCTAGGTTAATTATTCAAATTTTTTATAACCAAGGCCTTTTCACATTTTTTAATTTAAATTTAAATTTAAAATGAATAACAAAACAACACTTAGGGTGGATTTGGAATTTTCTTTGAAACAAGTAGCTAAATTTTTTAACTTTTTTAAATGGATCATTTCAATATACAAAACACTATTTCACATTTAGTATTTTTAAAAAATAAATTTTAAATATAAAAATTTGGTAAAATTTACTTTTAAAAATAGCTTATAAAACTAATTTTTAAAAAAGAACTTTCTAAAAGTTATAGTATTTATATTTGATAAACCAAATTAAAAATAATTTTTAATAAAAATAAACAATAATAATTATATTTGATAAAATAATTTTAAAATTTAAAAATAATATAATAAAAATAAATATAAAATTTAAATTTAAAAATTATTTAATATATAAAATTATATTAAATTTTTTAAATTCGGTAAAAACAAGACAAATTAATATCATTTAGTAAATACAAACTGTGAACATTCCAAAAATAAAATTAATAAACTTGCCATTAATAAACTCATTGGATAATGAATAAGAATTAGAATTGTATCAATATAATTAAAATGATTAAAAATATTTTCAAGTGATAATAACTGGTGCCATTGTCATATGATTATCATATCATATTATTATTATTATTATTATTATTATTATTATTATTATTATTATTATTTTCGATTGATAATTAGTTAAATAATGTATTAAATATTGATTTTATATAATTATAATAGAGATATTTTCTTAAATTAGTATAGTTATACATTATTACTTAAACGTTAATTATAGTATAATTATAATAAAAATATTTTTATAAAATAAACTTAGGAGATAAAATAGTGCATTTAGTTTGACAAAAAAATGGATTCATGAGAAATCAACATGTCACTTCCATTAGTTGAAGAAAAATCCAATTTCAGTATATTAAAGTAGATTCTTTTCATGCTTTTCACAAAATTATTTTTCAAATCATTCAGCATAAATGCTCTTGACTATTATTTTAAAACAAATTTATAGTTGATCACTAAATAATGAATCACCTAATTTCTTTATTTTTACTGGATAAAATATTTCTTTAAAATATCAAATTAATACTAATTATTAATTTCAAAATGTTCATAATTACATTACAAACACTTATTTTCTTTCAATTTCCCTAAAAGGAATAATTTCAAATATAAACCTCCCAACCGTAAAGTCATATTCCTGGGTTAAATTTGTTTCCAAAGACGTGGGTTTATTTGTTTTTATGGGCCTCCTATTAAGCCTAATTTAGGGAAGGGATTTAAATTTTTTCACGGTCACAATTTACGCTCATCGAACAAAAAATTTTGCATAAAAAATTATTTCTTAATTTTAGTTATTAGCGCTTTGTCACAGCTTTCATTAAAAATTGATCACAAAAACATGTGGGGCCTACTTTTCTTCAAATCACAGCTTTTCACAGTTTTTATAAAGCTGCTCCTCAACACACATTTTTATATTGTCCAGCTGTCCTATTTCTATACATGGCACGTGGTTTCTATACCTATAGAAGGAATAACATATCTACACACTAGCAAAACCCTTGCTTAAAAATTACTAGCGGCTCAACAAGCATGCCTGTTCAGCCGCTTTTCTATTATTTTTAAGATATTAATTTATTTTTTTGTTAACATATTATTCACTTTTTAAATTTATTAGATAAGTATATTTTTATTTTAACGTTGACGTAACTTTATTTATATCATATATTTTATTAAAATTAAAATTATTATAAACAAAATATAATTAAAAAAATAATGATAAAACATTATTCTAATTCAAAAATAGTATATATAAACCAAAATGCATGTTAGTTATTTATAAAAGATAACTTTTACTTAAATGTCATAGATATTCATATTTGTCTTCATCTTTTTTAAGTGAAAGGTCAAAATATAAATCTAAATACGAAGAGGTCTTCATTTTTTTATAAATAGTGAAAAAATAGAATAAATGAGAATGCTTATTTTTGTTCATTTTTAAATATCAAAATATAAGAATAATTAATGAACAAAATAGAAGAGTATAAAAATTGTGTATCTGGACAAAACTCTTCGTAATTCATCATACATCTTCTTATCAATAACTTGTTTAGTCTTGAAAAATTGTCAGATTTATTGACCATAAAAATAAATATATAAGCGCTTCAAGATTATTCAATTAAAAATTATGTATAACAAAATTAAAATAAAAATTTAAAAATATTATTTACAAATTAACTATTTATAAACGTTATTAAGTTAATTATTTATTTTTAATGAGTATTTAATTTGAAGCCGAGATAAAAATTTATATTCAAAACACTCTATCTTCATGCATAATTTTAATTGTTAAAAAATATTTTATTTTTTTCTAATTTTATATTTAATTTTTTAAATTACCTTTAATTTTATTATATTTTCAAAATTATTAATTTATATTATTATTATATCCTTTACAATATCAAACACTATTCTTTCTCTCGTTATTATTCTCTATACACATACATGTCATTGTCTCATCGCCATTATTATTATTATTATTATTATTATTATTATTATTATTATTATTATTATTATTATTATTATTATATTACCTTATTTTTCTTTCTCGTTTTTTTTCCTTCTCTTTCCGTTTTCTCTTCACCCGAACGTCCATAATTAATTATTACCAAGTATTATTATCGTAAGTTCGCAACTTTTAATATTGTCTATCACTTTGATCTATAACCATCTATTCTGTTAACTTTTATGAGTTGTTGAAGTTTCACTAAAAAAAATAAGACATAAAGAATTTAAATTTTTTATCCAAATTATCAAATTAACTTTTAAAATGTATAAAATTTATAAATTTAAATTAAATAAGATATTAAACAAATTTATTATGTTGTTATTATGCATAAAAAATTAAAATAAAAATTTAGAAACATTATATATAAATTAACTATTTATAAATGTTATTAAGTTTAATTATTTATTTTTAATAGTATTTAATTTGAAGTCAAAATAAAAATTTATATTCAAAGGACTCTTTATTTTCATCTATAATTTTAATTGATAAAAAATATTTTATTTTTTATTTTATATTTAATTTTTTAAATTTTCTTTAATTTCATTATTTTTCAAAATTATTAATTTATAACTTTTATTATATCTCCTTATTATAACAAACATTATTCTTTCTCTTATTATTATTACTAGTGGCTCAACAGGCACTAACGTGCCTGTTCAGCCGCTTTTCTATTGTTTTTAAGAAATTAATATTATCTTTTTGTTAATATATTATTAATTTTTCAAATTTATTAGATAAGTATTTTTTTATTTTAATGTTGATGTGATTTTATTTATATTATATTTTATTAAAATTAAAATTATTATAAACTAAAATATCATTCAAAAAATAATGATGATAACATTATTCTGATTCAAAAATATATATATAAATCAAAATACATGTTAGTTATTTACAAAAGATAATTTTTACTTAAATATCATGGATATTCATATTTGTCTTCATCTTTTTTAAGTAGTAAGCCAAAATATAAATCTAAATACGAAGAGTTCTTTATTTTTTTATAAATAGTGAAAAAATAAAATAAATAAGAATGCTTATTTTTTTCGTTTTAAACATCAAAATATAAGAATAATTAATAAATAAAATAGAAAATTATAAAAATTGTGTATCTGAACAAAATCCTTCTTAATTCATCGTACATCTTCTTATTAATAACTTTTTTAGTCTTAAAAAACTGTCAGATTTATTGACCATAAAAATAAATATATAAACCCTTCAAGATTATTCAATTAAAAATGATGTGTAATAAAATCAAAATAAAATTTAAAAATATTATTTACAAATTAACTATTTATAAACGTTATTAAGTTTAATTATTTATTTTTAATTCGTATTTAATTTGAAGACGAGATAAAAATTTATATTCAAAACACTCTCTATCTTCATGCATAATTTCAATGGTTAAAAATATTTTATTTTATAATTTTATATTTAATTTTTTTAATTATCTTTAGTTTTATTATTTTTTAAAATTATTAATTTATATTTTTATTATATCTCTTACTATATCAAACACTATTCTTTCTCTTGTTATTATTTTCTATACACATACCTGTATGTCATTGTCTCATCGCCGTTATTATTATTATTATATATTATCTTGTTCTCCTTTCTCGTTTTTTCTTTTTCCTTCCATCTTCTTTTCACCCGACCGTCCGTAATTAATTATCATCAAGTATTATTATCACAAATTTTAATCTTGTCTATCACTTTGATTTATAACCATCTATTCCGTTAATTTTTATGAGTTGTTGAAGTTTCGCTAAAAAAAGTAAGACATAAAGCATTTAATTTTATATTTAATTTTTAAAATTTTTTTAATTTCATTATTTTTCTAAATTATTAATTTATAATTTTTATTATATCCCCTTACTATATCAAACATTATTCTTTCTCTTATTATTATTATTCTCTATACACATACCTATCATTGTCTAATGACTGTTATTATATTACTTTGTTCTTTCTCGTTTTTTTTTTCTCTTTCCACCTTCTCTTCACCCACCGTAATTAATTATCACTATTTATATGTTATATCTTTTATATGTTAATCAAATAACCAGTGCCATATACCAAACAAATGATATTATAGAAGTCAAAATAAATTATATTTTTGTAATATAATTCATTTATTTTAGTTTAATTTAAAAATAAATATATTCATGTACTCAAATTTTAAATATAATACTCTGTATAACTAATAATTTAAAAATAAAAAAATAATATTATCACATATGAAGTAAATTTAAAAAGAAAAAAAATGAATTTAACAAAATATTAGACTTTTCAATTCGTCATTGATAAGTACAGACATATTTAAAAAAAAATACATATAATATGAAAAAAATTAGTTCTTCCTTGGTAAAAGAAAAAGATAGAACATTATCTTTTGTACGTAAAATATTGGGAACAAATTAAAAAAAGTAAAAGAACCATGAAAATATTAATTAGATAAGTAAATTAAAGAGGAAAAAAATATAGGTAGAAGTTATACGTGAACGTAGTAACTGCAATAAAACTAAATAAAATTTGTAACGATGAATGTGATGAAATCGATAGCGTTGAAGGTAAAAAAATAATGGCAACAAGAAAAATATAACAACGTGTATTAGGAGGTAAAAAAAGAACCAGTAAAATAGATGAAATTATAAAAAAAATAAAAAAGATATATTTTTTATGATTATAAAAAAAATTCTAATAAAATAATTAGAATGAGGCTAAACTACTGAACAAACCATCAGAGTACAGTACTCACAGATATACTTAAAACAACACTATACAAACAAAGACCAATATAAAATTAAACAAAACATAATTTAAATGAATACCTCCGAATATAATAAGATCTATACAAAAAAAACTATTTATCACCACTGGTTAAACACTTGTTGGCTTCTAATTTTTTTTTTCATTTCATATATGGCCACGAAAATAAATCTTTTGACATCATCTTTATCTAGTTTAAGATGTCAAAAAAAACTTCTTTAAATAATTGTGCGGTACAGAGAAGAGTTTATAAGATAAAGGAGAATCAGAATAAAATAAAAAAAAAATAAAAAAAGAGAGATTGTGGGAGTAAAGAATTGAATAGAAGTTAAGTGGTAACTGTTAGTGAAATAAGTAACTGTATAATATTTTTTAATTATGTTAGTAGGGTTAAAATAGGAAATAGAAAATTGGACACCAAACCTCCATGTTTTGGCATTATATATTATTATAGAATTATAGATATAGATATTATAGATTATAGATATTGTTATAAATAACCGAATACCCAAAAAATAAAGTATATTACATACAAATATACAATTCTTTTTGAGCGCACTGGTGCAGTGGTGCGTCAAAATTGTTTTGGGCGCTTCGGTGACAAAACATAGGTTGCGCACCTAATCCGTGTCCCTCCTCTTCTCGCTAACCGCCACTTACTCACTAAACCGAGTCACTTTCACCGACAAATCGACTCAGTGACTCACCAACGATTCACTCACTCGCTCTCTGGCTCACTCACATGGCTGGATCTTCTGCAACTGCAACCTCTTTGGCTCTACCATTTCTGCTACTGCTACTCACTCACTGACTCCTTCACTCGCTTCTTCATCACACTGCCGCTGTGGCTAACAAACTAAACCACATGGATTCGTCTTCCGACGACGAAGACGACCGCCACAACCTCATCGACCAAAACGTTAGAAAGCCTCCCACTCTTCCCTCCACCTCCACCACCGCCGGCGCCGCCGCTTTCCACGTCGAAGATATCAGCTCGAGCTCTCGGCGATTCCAGCTCCGGAAGAGGTACATTTTCTTGATCCTCGTCGTCATCGCCGTCGTTCTCTTCTTCTCTATCACCGAAATTCGCCATGGCCCTATCGCCAGCTTCTCCTCCGATTATCTCTCCGGTCAAATGAAGGAATCTGAATTGCGCGCCATTAACCTCTTGCGGGAGCAGCAACTAGGGCTCTTAACCGCTTGGAATCGAACTTTTCAGCACAATGCGTCATATTCCGATCCAAATCAATTGGAGGATCTGAAATCGGCGCTGTTCAAACAGATCTCTCTTAACCGAGAGATTCAGCAGGTTCTGCTGAATCCGCATCGAACAGGTAACACAAATGAGCCTGATTTCGATTTTAGAAATCCTAATTTGTTCGGTGGAGTTAGTTACAATAGGTGTAGAACAGTGGATCAGAACTTCTCACAGAGAAAAACCATTGATTGGAACCCTAAAGATGGTAAATTCTTGCTTGCTGTATGCGTTTCTGGCCAAATGTCAAACCATTTGATTTGTTTGGAAAAACATATGTTCTTTGCTGCAATTCTTAGTAGGACTCTGGTGATTCCAAGTTCCAAAATTGATTATCAGTATGACAGGGTAATTGACATTGATCAGATTAACAAGTGTTTGGGAAAAAAAGTTGTGATTTCCTTTGAGGAATTTGCAAATGCTAAGAAGGATCATTTGCACATTAATAGTTTCCTGTGTTATTTCTCTCTGCCACAGCCTTGTTATCTTGACGATGATCATTTGAAGAAGTTGGGGTCTTTGGGTTTGTCAATGAGCAAGCCTGAGCCTGTTTGGCAGGAAGATACTCGGAAGCCAACACCAAAGACGATTAAGGATGTTCTGGATAAGTTCGGTCATGATGATGATGTTATGGCTATTGGGGATGTTTTCTTTGCTGATTTGGAGAATCAGTGGGTAATGCAACCAGGTGGCCCTATTGCTCACAAGTGCAAGACTCTGATTGAACCTAGCCGCCTCATTGTGCTCACTGCTCAGCGATTTGTTCAGACCTTCCTGGGAAAGAAGTTCATCGCCTTGCATTTTCGAAGACATGGCTTCTTAAAATTCTGGTGAGCCATTATGATATCAGTGGAATAAAGCTTGAGTCATTATTGTTCTCATCGTTGGAGTTTTATGATATTGGTCTATATGAAGTTTGAGTATGATAGTGGTAAACTCTGCCTGCATCTGCATGCTTTTTTCGATTGCTGAATTTTTTTTCCTTAAAAAAAGTTACTACTAATGATTGATTACTTCGCATGTTTACAGTAATCTTAAGAAACCAAGTTGCTTTTACCCAATTCCTCAAGCTGCAGATTGCATCTTGAGGGTGGTTGAAACGGCCGATGCACCTGTCATTTATCTTTCTACCGATGCTGCAGAAAGCGAGACTGGTCTGCTTCAGTCAATGGTTGTGCTGGATGGCAAGCCTGTTCTGCTTGTAAAACGCCCTGCTCGTGACTCAGCAGAGAAATGGGATGCTTTGTTATATAGGAGTGGCATTGAGGGGGACTCACAGGTGAGATAACAATATATTCCTTTTCTTTGGTTTTGAAAATTAGGAAATGAAAGATCGAGAACTTTTAGGTGCTCCTGCAAGTTTTTACTTTTCAACTTAGAATTGAGTTGGATTGGGAATAGAAGTTTAAGGGTACCCGAAGGAGCCATAAGTTTATGTATGACAATCACGAAAAAAGAAAGACATCTGCGATGGCACTTGGCAGTGTATTGCTATATACTCGTTTTTCACTAAAAACATTTTTGTTTGGTTGGATTATTATGCAATTGAAAATATATCAGTGAGAAGCTTTTATATGCGGTGATAACTCTTCCTTGAAAATTGTTTTGTTGATATGAGTTTTGAATGTTTCCACACTGAAGGTTGAAGCTATGTTAGACAAAACGATATGTGCGATGTCTACAGTGTTCATCGGAGCCCCTGGTTCCACTTTCACCGAAGATATCCTGCGGCTGAGAAAGGATTGGGGATCAGCATCGTTGTGCGATGAGTACCTTTGCCAAGGTGAAGAACCAAACTTTATAGCAGAAAATGAATGAGGATAAAGACCATTTTTTTGTGCCTTGACGCAAGACCAGTTATGCTTGTTGCTCTATTATAGGTTTGATTGGGAATTTTGTCAATTGTCAATGTGAGAGTAATCATGTATGATAATAGAATTAGCCAATTTTATTCATTAAGTTTTGCTTGTTATGCATATTCTTTCATTAATGGAACCTCGTATTGGTACCTAATAAGGATTGCATCTTGAGAGCTTTGCCCAAAGGGGATTATAGTAGTAAAATTGTTCGATTATGATGTGCTCATTTCATACTTTAACTATTTTGGAATAGATTAGGATAACATGGAAACATTTGCAATTTATTTGTTAATTAAATGACTATCTTAAAGTAAGAAACCTCCATGTGACATTACCTTTCCAGTATTTTAAGCAAGTAGTAGGTGGCAATGTAATAATATATTAATACTTTTTTTGCTTACGTGCCTTGACCACTAAGGAAACAATTTTATTTGTTGTGTCATTGACTCATTGACTCATTCATTTCATTTCTCACCATCAATCTACACTACTCTGACAGCGAATTCGGATTTGCAGCATTATCCTATTTAATTTAGGAATGAAAGGTGACCAATCCAAGTTTCATTGTCCTTATTACATTGCATCCAAAAAGTCAATGATAAATCAGTTTTAATCAAGTTATCAAACCATCATATTTATCTGGCAAATTATCTGACACAACCTTTGAGAAGCGAATTTAGTAGCAGATTATATGGCAAAGCAGGGCCAGGTTCTGCCGTTAGGGATTCATATTTATGATATCCCTCTTCTGCCACAGGGTATTCTCTTATTTCTGATTGTATTAGTGTTGTTAGGACAAGGAACTCTGTCTAGGTTTCCCTTGATTTTTCTCCTTTGTTGTTTGGGATCTTGACTCCTCCCCCTCCACCAAAAAAGAAAAAACCCATCATAATCATCATAAAACAATAATATAGTTAATATAATACAACTACTTAAATAAAGATGTCTTTATATAACAATAAAACACAGCATTTGTATAAAAAAATGTCATATACTAATTTCTTTTTCCTTTTGCTTTTTAAATTTCTTTAGAAGTACGTTTTAAGACTCGCATAAGAAGATTAAAATCCATAATATAATGATTAAAAACATCCAATTTCATAGTTTTTTTTTACGAATATATATAATTTCATGAGACTATCGTTTCTCTCTACCTTTTTGCTTGTTCTCCTATGTTGATGATGGCAAGCTTATTAAAAGCTTTAATTTGTTACAGAAGCAATCTATGTTCTTGTATCTTCTATTTAATATTTAATATATTTTTAATATATATAATAGTTATAGACTTATAGTTATGGAGTTCAGTACACGAGGCAAAAAACAGTGTTTCCTCTAATTTAGCATCATCGGTGGTGACAACACGTGGCCGTCAAAGAACAATGTTTTTTTAGTATTGACCATCATGACAGAATCTTTAAATCTAAAAGTTTCCAAATTTGAATTATTTTAAAATCAAAGACCAACAACGATTTATTCCAAGTTTGGATTAACGTAATTATAAAGTACAACATCTTTATAAAAAAAAAAAATACTAGATTGAATTTAAATTTAAATTTGAATATCAAATGAAAGAATAAAATATCTTAGTTATTTATTATGATATCGTTACAAAAAATTAGATTTAATTTAAATATTAGTTAAAAAATTACAATATCTTTTTGATTTATTAGGATATCTTTATAAAAAAATAGATTTTTTGTTATCTTTATTTGGTATCTATAAATAATAGTGTTTATCATGAAATTTTAAATTTAACACTTTTTTTTTCAATCACTGCAAATCAGAGGAGCAGAGAATATGAATAAAGTAATTACACTTATTTTTGTTAAATGATCGGATGATTAGTCTTTTGTAAATTTTGTTTAGTAATTTTTTTAGTCTAATAAAAATACTGAAATTTAGTTGGTTTGAACATGGACTTTTTTTGCCTTGGATGAGAAGGTAATCTATGTTTTGGGCTACAATACACGAATATGCATTACTTTCTTGGCATACTCTATTTAACATGTCTTTAATTATCTTTTGTGATGTTTATAGTTGCTGTGTTGTTACCTTAGTATACAAGTAACGCGTCTTATTTTATGGCATCTTGTAGCTTGGAAAGGGTGTTGCCGAGGCACTGTCGACGATGATTCACGAAGCTGTTAGTTCTCCCAGAAATTGTGAAAACGGTTGGTTCCTCACCAAAAGGTGGGAGTGACGGTGTAAAGCTTACACCGCCGTCGGACACTTCGAAACGTGTAAAGCTTTCGAATGCTCCAGTTGTTACTCCGCTGTCGAACCCTTTGAAAGAAATACTTGATGTCAATCCCTCAATGTGTTTGGGTGACGAACTAGTCACAAAGAAGAGTACTTGGAGGTGCAAGGAAAAAAAACGTGGATTACCGGTCACCGCAGTTACGGTTTTATCTTTTTATTTTTAAATAACAACTATTAAATACCACCTAGATTGCATTTGATCAAAATAGTACATACTAGATGGTGTTATAGTTCACAAAGTACAACATGATGTCTAGCTTTATTGTTGAGTATTTTAGGCTCCTGAGTACCAATTTTTTTTGTCATCAAATTGTGCTTGTTAGTGACATTGGAAGGTTGATTAGAACCCTTGTTAATATTAGGGAGCTAAATTTCATTTGCTTATATTAGAATTTGATTTGTTGATGTCGTAAAAAACTGATCATTTGAGATGACATTATTAATAAATAAGTAACAGTGCCTAAAGTAATTATCATATTTTTTAGAGTTGCAGAAAGAATTGCAATTTGCGGAGAAGCTTCCTCGTCCATGGCTTTACTACAACAACTACGGTCCAAATATGGACGGGAATGACATACCACACGTGTGAGTACTTAACTTTTCGGATAACATTAGTAGATGAAAAAAAATATCTGACTGATTTTGTGTGTACACTTTGAGTAAATAAATATTGTCTAATTTTTTACATGCCGTTTGTTTAATCTTCCTTCTATTTTAAAAAATTAGACTATGTTTATTTACTCAAAGTGTACACACAAAATCAGCCAGATATTTTTTTTCATCTACTAACGTTATCCGAAAAGTTAAGTACTTGATATGTCATCCCCGTCCATATTTGGACCATAGTTGTTGTAGTAAAGTCATGTACACCCTAGAGGAAGCTTCTTCACAAATTGCAATTCTTTCTGCAACACCAAGAAATATGATAATTATTTTAGGCATTGTTACTTATTTATCAATAATGTCATCTCAAATGATCAACTTTTCACGACATCAACAAATCAAATTCTTATATAAGCAAATGAAATTTAGCTCCCTAATATTAACAAGGTTCTAATCAACCTTCCAATGTCATTAACAGGCACAATTTGATGACAAAAAAAAGAAACTGGTACTCAGGAGCCTAAAATACTCAACAATGAAGCTAGATATCATGTTGTACTTTGTGAACTATAACACCATCTAGTGTGTACTATTTTGATCAAATGCAATCTAGGTGGTATTTAATAGTTTTTATTTAAAAATAAAAAAGATAAAACCTTAATTGCGGTGACCAGTAATCCACGCTTTTTTCCCTTCCACCTCCAAGTACTCTTCTTTGTGACTGGTTCGTCACCCAAACACATTGAGGGATTGGCATTAAGTATTTTTTTCAAAGGGTCCGACAGCGGAGCACAACTAGAGCAGTATTCGAAAGCTTTACACGTTTCGAAGTGTCCGACGGCGCTGTAACAACTGGAGTAGTATTCGAAAGTTTTACACCGTCACTTCCACTTTTTGGTGAGGAACCAATCGTTTTCACAATTTCTGGGAGAACTGCTGTTATCCCTTGCACAACAACTTCGTGAATCATCGTTGATAGTGCCTCGGCAACACCCTTTCCAAGCTACAAGATGTCATAAAATAAGACGCGTTACTTGTACACTAAGGTAACAACACAGCAACTATAAACATCACAAAAGATAATTAAAGACATGTTAAATAGAGTATGCTAAGAAAGTAATGCATATTTGGATATTGTAGCCCAAAAAATAGATTACCTTCTCATCCAAAGCGGAAAAGTCCATGTTTGATTCTTCCTCCAATGTGTATACTCAAGCCAAATAAATTTCAGTATTTTTATTAGACTAAAAAAAACTACTAAACAGAATTTACAAAAGACTAATAATCCGATCATTTAACAAAAACAAGCGTGATTACCTTACTCATATTCTCTGCTCCTTTGATCTGCAGTGATTGAAAAAAAAATGTTAAGTTTAAAACTTCATGATAAACACTGTTATTTATAGAGATAACGAACAAAGATAACAAAAAATTTATTTTTTTTATAGAGATATCCTAATAAATCAAAAAGATATTATAATTTTTTAACTAATATTCAAATTAAATCTAATTTTTTGTAACGATATCATAACAAATAACTAAAATATTTTATTTTTTCACTTGATATTCAAATTTAAATTTAAATTCAATCTAGTATTTTTTTTATAAAGATGTTGTACTTTATAATTACGTTAATCCAAATTTGGAATAAATCGTTGTTGGTCTTTGATTTTAAAATAATTCAAACTTGGAAACTTTTAAATTTAAAGATTCTGTGATGATGGTCAGTAGTTTTTATATTTGCTATTTTGGTTTTTTATTTTTTTTCTTATTCATATATTATATTTTCTTTTTTTTTTTGGGTCAAATTCTCTTTCCTTTAAAAACCAGATTCTCTATAACTTCAGAATAACACAAATCAAACGAATTTTTTATTAATATAAATACAAATGGACTTATGCGCGTCCATTTCGCAACATAAAAGCCTATTTCACATCAATTTTATTTTTTCAAATTGTTTATCATTCAATTCAAAACCGTATGGACATTCACTTCTTGTTATTTTCTTAGTAAATGATTAAAAAATAAAAAGTTTTTCTTAGCATTGTTTTTGGAGTATATGATTATATTATTAGGAGAAACTAAATATTCTCATTTATTACTATTATACTTTTTTTAAATTATACAAATTATACTATAATTTTATAAATAATGTTTTTAAATTATAAAATCAAAGTATTGTATTATTAATGAATAGTTTTGTTCTATTAATATAAATATTATACAATTATTTTATGAAAGTAATTAAAAAATTTTTACCAAAAATATCTCTATAAAAAAGTTAGCAGCTTTGCAAATTTTTGCATAATAAAATCATTGGAGCCTACGATTATACATTAACTCTAAGTCAAAAATACTTTGAGAGAGAACGGATGATTTTTTATACAAAATTAGAAGATACATCGAAAATACATTTATGAAGACGGTCCAGTTCCAAAAGTATTTATCTACACTTCCTTAACTATTATGTAATTTAAAAAAATAAAATCTCTCAAAATACCACTATCTTTGGCAAAGAGAAATTAATGTCACCTAAACAAATATAAAAGAGTTACAATAATTTGTCAAATTTCAGACGAAATTCATTCCGTCTGAATGACTTTTTAATTTTGGACAAATTTAAGACAAATGTCGAACAACTTTTAGTGGAGGTATTGAAATAATATGTTCTGTCCTAAATTTGTCTAAATTTTGGCACCAAATTTTTTTTGGTTGGCGCCAAAATTTTCATACAGATTAGCAACACATTTTGAAAAAAACTATAATTCGTCCGTATTCCATCTAAATATGCGCAATAACTTCAGACAGATCTGGGACGTATTTTGAAAAATGTTAATTGTATCCCAAATTTGTCTATAATTAGTCTTAAATGCTTTTACTATAGCTAACCTTTTGAAGTAGCTAAAATTTTTGCCCACAGATTTGGGACGAAAATAACATCATTTATAAATTCCGTTTGAAAGTGCATCAGTTTTCAAACACATTTCAAATGTTTATTGAAAAATTTTAACATTTAGTATACAACTATTGTCTATATATTAAATTAGTCTATGATTTATCGCAAATATTTTTACTATTCTAAAATTAATTTTTTTCCTAACATAACCTTAATTATATAACTTATGAAAAGGTACAATTTTTTGTTTCTAAGACTCAATTCCAAAACCTCTTGATCAAAATATGAAATAATCATCACAATAGTTAACATCTCATTTATTATTATACATATTTTTAAAAATTGAATTAATAGGTGCGTTAGTGTTTATTTATACACCCGTCTTTTATAGCAATTGAAATTTTTTCCTTTGCAAAATTAGTTTAATGTGTTTTAACATTATTCATATATTAGGAACATTATTTTTTAACTCACAAAAAGTATAGAATAAAATAAAATAAAAGTAAAACCAAACAAAATTCGATAGAATACATATACCCTAGATAACACTCATATTTTTTGTTATTTTGAAGAACGTTATTTTTTGTTTCGAATTTATTCTTTCATTTTTTTTTGTTAGATTTAATCATATTTATGGGTATTTTTTTATTCTTTTATTTTTATTATATTTAATATTAAATTTTTAATACAAATTGTTATATATCATGTTATATTTAATTTTTATTTTTTTAGTTACCTCATATTATTTTTAAATTTATTCTTTTCTTACTTTGACTTTATTTTATGTCATAAAAAAGATTTTTATTTTCTTTTAGTACCATATTAAGTTCACATTAATAAATGAGTTCAAATTATAGTTCAAAATCCATTCCAAAGATCATAACCTTAACTTATTAAACTGTTAACGAACCAAGTTATAATAACGGTTTGTCTTGACTCAGTTACAAATCTATAAACGAATCAAATTAAAGTTGTCACTACTATATTAATACTGAATTATAGTTGCATTAATTCGTTAGTATTTTATTTTAAATTTGTTCCTATTTAAAAATATTATCTAAATTTATTTAACACTATAATATTGTATCATAAGTAACCTAACTAATAACATTAAGCAAAAAAAATAATAAATTAACGAAATTAATTTTTTTCTACTACTTAGATTAATAGTTGGTGTAACAATTTTTTTTGTAAGTATTAATATACTATTAATATTTTTTTTCCTTCCAGAAACCTTTTTACTTAAATGAAAGTATTTTATGATATACTATATTATTTTGTAAAATAATATAATATTATAACTATTTATAATATCTTGGATTTCTTATCTTTATATTTTTATAACTAGTAATATTTTTGCGTAAGTACACAAATATATTCTTAGCTTCTTTTTTTATTTATTTTTTTCTATAAACATATTACAATTGTTAATTTTTTATCGTAGTCAAGAAGATGGTCTGAATTTGTGTGATTTTTGTACATCCAGTCTGGTCAGGATATTTTTATTGGTTGTAGTTACAAAAAGATTACTAATGTATAAATATCTAAGGTATAGAATTCAATACCATATATATTATTTAAATAACTGAATTCTAATATTAGGATTTGATTAGTTTAATATCCAAAAAACTGTTCTAATTTAATGCTAGTTATACTACACATAAATTATACTAGTTATACTACAATTATAGTTAATTATTTGTTCTTAGTCTAAAGAATCAAATTATGATATCGTTAATTAATAATATATTCTCTAATTTTAAAAACATTATGGTTAAATGAATATACTCTAATTACGGAAATTAATATAATAAAGTAATTTTTTTTTGAATTTTGAGAATAGAACAACATTTTAAAATTAATTTAAGGAATTTAAATCTTGTAATTGGTTAGTTTTAGATAGTTATATTAGGTTATGTTAATATTTTGTTTCCTAATGTGTTAGAAAATATTTTATTTTGATATCCTTTATTATAGCATTAATCAATAATTTTTTTTAATCTTAAATAATATTATACTTACGAAAAGAACGTGAATTTTAAATTAATTAATGGTAACATTGGATATGATTATATTATTAGAAGAAAGATAATATTTTTATTTATTACTAATTATACCTCCTTTAGATTATACAAATTATACTATAATTATATAATTTCTTTGTTTTTAAATTAAAAAATCAAATTGAGGTCTATCACGAGACACCAATAATCTACTAGGCCAAGCCTTACAATAGGGCACAAAGTCTTTGCATTACATCAAATCCATGCCACAACACCAAACTTAACCAACTCTCTAACTCTTCTTCTAACAAAATTTTGTAACTCCTCCGCCATTGAATTGTCAAAGAAGCTTGAAACGTCATTATTACAAGCTGCTGTGGAGCTCATCGTCATTGATTCTGCATAAACACTACTAAATCATGGTCTGCTGCAACATGAGACACCAAGAAATATGCAAGTAAATATGCTATTGCTATTAAGGCAACTGCGGCCAAGATTTCAGAACTTGTGTCAAGAAAATCAATTTAAAACCAAAATGACAACTAACAATTGCCTTAAAGCTACCAACTATATAAATGGAATATCTAATGCTTCACTATTCTCGAAGTATGAACTTCAAAAGTCACTGATGAATATCAAAACTGAATACACCGGACATGATTTTCTCTATATTTTTTTTAATATAACACTTTGAAAAGAGACAAAATACAACTGTTGAGAAATTAATACTTTGTCCTGCTCCTTTTCTCTCAAGACAGGAGAAAGGGGGCAGATCTACTCTGACACAATAATCACAGAAGTGCCTCCAAGAGTTGGTTTGGTTTTTGTATAACTTATTTGTGAAGGTAAAAAAAAAAGTGCAATTTATCAATTTTTCAACAGATTAATGTCAGAAAACCATACATCTTCTAAGTAAATAGTAAATACCAACATCTAGGGGTGCACAGACCCGGCCCGACCCGAAGGCCTGACCCAGTCCCGAATACTTTAGGGGTTAATTTGGTGTGATTTCATCGGGTTTAGGACCGGGTAAGGGCCTCAAAAATAGACCCGGTCATTATTTCGGGTCGGGTCCGAGCCATAGCTCGGGTCACCCGAAGTCGGCCCGGTGGCCCGGTCATCATACACAATTATTATTTTGTGTTATTAGTGATGGATCATGACTATTCTTTTGTGGAATTTAAGTATTGTAAACCTTAATATTTTGTGCTATTAGTCATTATAAGACTATAAGTTAATGTTTTATCTTTAGAATGCATAAGACTTTAGACTAATGCATAATATTGTGTTATTTGTATTGATTTAAATATTTGGTATTATTAGACAATATTAGTATTGATTGTGGTTTTGCTTTAGTATTGATTGTGGTTATGCTTTAATTTTAAAGAAGGGTTGGTTCTTGTTATATTTTTCTAAGTGAATTTTACCATGTTAAATAATGGTTGGAGTCTTAAAAATTTGGATATTTTTACATGCTAGCTTACAAGAAGGTATCAACATAATGTAATGTTAACGGTCCGATTTTCACCCGATTTTCACCCGGTATAATTGTGGCCCGAAAGTGTATTGGTTTCATCGGGTCTAGGGTCGGGTTCGGGTCTAATAATTAGACCCGGTATATATTTCGGGTCGGGTCTGGGTCACATCAAACCCGACTTCACCCGGCCCATGTGCACCCCTACCAACATCTAAGTTTGATAACCCTCTAGCAAGAATAAGCCAAATAGTTAATAATAAGTCAATAAGCAAATATATCCACTCATCACAATTCTTAGATGGAAAATACATATTAGTGATCCAAATCATATACCCTATACTTGATTTGGCTGCGACTGAAGATAGATCTGCAGATACTTATGAATCATGGAAATCAGTAATATACTCTGGTGTCCCATCACTACGTTATGATTCGTCTGTAAAAACAATTGCAATGAAAAGGACTAATAATGGTCTTGATAGTACCTAGTTACAGATATACTTATTAGCTACTTACTCTTGTGAATATAGTAAAACTTGTAAGTTAAGGGAAGAGGTAAGACAACTTCACGTGAAAAAGCAAATCGAAAATACTAAATCAGTTTGATCTAAGGTAACCATGATAGTCAAATAGGCCCGAGAAAAAAATGTATGCTATATCTATGATTGCCAATGGTGAAATAATAATATAAGCATGGATAGATTTCTCAAAACAACAATGTTAATATTTTTTTATACAGAACAAAAATAATTTAATTTTGATACACCTTTTATGTAAAACAATTTTAAACTAACATTGCACCAAAACTCATAAGACAAGGAATAATTATTTTTTGAGAAAAGCACCAAACAAATATAAAGAATTGCGGAGCCAACGACAATCGTGACGGTCATGCGAGCACCAGAAAAAATAGAAAATTCAGATCCATACTCGTTTTATCATTCTTAAATTATCCCCACAACTTCAAAAACTATACTTCCAACCCCAATTGTCCAATCCAATTACAGTGAACAACCACCACAATAGAAGAAATAGATACATGTATGCTAATGTGTATTACTTCTAATTATAAATAAAAGTCACTCGCTTTGTTCATATCTATCGCAACTCAACAATCATGCATTCACTATAGTTAAATCTCACCAATAAAAATTGGAGGCCAAAGAAGAAGTCAAATTTGCATTTGAAAGCTACAATCATATAGTTACATAAAAAAATAAAAATAGAAAATACCATTTTTCTAGAGACTGTTTTTAGTTCACTCAAATCTCAAACCTTGATAAGTAAAAAAAATATGAACAAAAGCCAGTCAATTATGAATTGAAAAACAAAAGAATGGGGCATTGGAGAAAGGTTTGAAAAACTAAAAATCCTGTATCATGAATAGGGGTCTCTTTATTTTGATGAAACGCTTGAGCAAGTGCTTGAAACAAAAAACCTGGTATCATAATCCGAAATTATTCATCGTTTTAGATTACAGAGCCATCGTAATCATAATTTAACCAAAAAGAAAATAAAAAATTATGGAATTTAAGAGAGGGAGTGGAAGTAGCGGAAGAAAATGAGAGAAGAAGCTAATAGGTACTCACTAATCGATTTCTTCGTCGTCGATAATCATACAAGCAAGGACGAGAGAGGAAGAATCGTTGCCGAAGATCTTCTCTATCGGTGTCGAAGGGTTTCTTTGCTGGGAAAGCCTTCCAGCGGCAATCTCCGGTGAGTTTAAGATTGAGCCGGTAAACAAAGAGATGAGAGCTTGAGCTTCAGTGAAAAAAGATCGAGGAAGGAGATGTTAGGGTTAGATTTTTTAATTTTTTAATTTTTGGGTCAGTTTGATAGATTAGTGAGAGATTAAGCTTGGATTTGAGTTTGGACAGAGATAAGGGATTAGGGTTAGAATTATTTTTCAGGGATTTAATTATATTTTTAAATTATTAAGAATTTAAATATCTGCAAAATAAAAAATTAAGGATATATTTATCTTTTTATAAAAAAATTTAAATATAATTCGGTTTATAATGTGTAAATTGATGGAAACAAACCAAATATAATAATTATAATACGGACAATTAGGTTTATTATTTTTGTTATAATAAATCGATTTTATTCTGATTTATTAAAAAATAGCTTATTAACCGATTTAATAAAGATGTCCAATCATATTATGACATGTATACACGTCTTTAAAAAAAAACATTTTTTTGTGTCTTTATGTAAATGACCTCCTTATTTTTAATATGAAGCAAGTTAATCCATTCATCTTCGTTCTGTTATAATATTTGAAATGTTATTTTTTAAACACTATTTTTAATAAATTACTTTTGAAAATTGCTATCCGATCCGGGGAATAAAATGTCCACAAAAGGTATTATGATGGAGGAACGAAATCTCAACAAATAATTGTCCTAGTACTAATATATGGAAAAAAATTGTGAAAAAAAATTGTAAAATGACAAAATAGATAATTAATCACTAATTCATGTTGAACTTGTAAATTTGATTAAATGTGATCCTTGTAAATTCTATTTTTTTAAGGGTAATTAAGTTTTTAATTTCTCACTTTAGAAAAATTTAAATCTAGTATATATATTTAAATACTGATACAAATAGAAAAGATAATCATATCAAAATCTGTAACAAAAATTATACTCATAAAAAAAATGATTCAAAAGATATTAACTTTTGTAAGTAATATTTGAATAAATAGAGTAAAAGGATGAATGATTAAAGTATAATTTTTAACTAATTATTTTACTAGTAATTTATTGATAATAAAATAAAATATTAATTATTAAAAATAAAAATAAAATATAAAAAATAGAGATATAATTATAATCATAGTTATTAAAATTGGATCTAATAACTAAAAAAGTAGTGAATTAAATTAGTCTAATTTAATATTTTGACCATTTAAAAAAAAAAGCATATCAAAATCAGACAGAAGCGATAATGACTGTGCTGCTTCAAAAGAAAATCTTACCTTCCAAAAGTCTAAATTAAATTTGTTTGATTGTTAATATACGATTTTAAAAAAATGATTGAGTTGAGCTCAATATTTCTGCTTTTGATATTAGAATTTAAAAACAAATTTTAAGTGCTATCTTTTTTTTTAGTGCACAGATTTAAGTCAAGTTTAAAAATCAATTTTTTGCTAAATTCTTTCTATTTCTATTTCTCTTTTTCTTCTTTCTTTCTTGCATTCTCTTTTTCTCTGATTGAATACTGGTAATTCAAAATACATGGAGATATCATCAAACATTAGCCAGGAAGAAGAAGCAAGGAGCTCGATGCTGATGGAAGTAGTAATTATAGGGGCAGAACTACATTGTAGCAAAGGGGGGTAATAGCCCCTTAATTTTAATTTTTTATATGTAAATTATATGTAAATTTCAGTTTAGTCTCCCTTAAAATTTTATTTTAGTCTTATTTTATTATATAAATATTTTTTGCCCCTCTAATCTTTCATCTAACTCCGCCCTTGAATAATCATGACTGCTGATAATACAAAAGGAGAGAGAGAGAGACAGAACGAAGCAGAGAAGAAGAAAACAGCACAGTGACAAAAGGAAGCACCACCGAAAAAGGAGAAGGTGGCAACGACGATGATGAATTGGGAAAGAAGGAGGCTACGTGGAGAGAGAAAGGAGGCCACGACGCTATTGGATCCGCAGAACAGCGTCACACAGCCGCTCCTTTATCGACGGCGACGAATACTGCAAATGTGTCGAAGCAGCTTGTTACGGCGTCGTTGTATATCCAGAATATGGACTTTGAGGTCGATGAGAATTAGAACTAATAATTAATGATATATTGATTATTGATTATTGATCGCCTGAAAAAAAAAAAAGAAAGAATTATAATAATTATAATAATAATAACTAAAAGAATATGAATTACAATATTAGAATGATTGATAAATCTCAACATCAATAATTATTAAATATTAATTTGTGTATGATTGATTATATAATTTATTATTTATTATATTTATTAAAATTGAATTTCTTCAATTAATAACATGACTGACAATGTGACATGATATGTTTTTAAGGTATTTTCTAATTTATTTTATATGATTTATTTAAATGTAATAATTAATTATTTAATTTGATTGAGATAAATATTAAAGTATTTAATATTTTGTTTGACTATGTTAATTATAACTGACAATTACATTAATGACTTGATTTGATTGGAATAAATAAATTTATTTTATTTTCATTTACATTATTTTTTTTATGTATTTATTAATGGTTTTTAAAGTGTTATCATAACTAATAATTTCTTTGATTTGATGAAGATAAATATCAAATTATTTAATATTTTATTCAACTGCATTAATTATAACTAATTAATTATATTAATTATTTGATTTGATTATAATATATTATTAAAATTAAAATTTTTTAATTAATAATATAGCTGACGTGTTATATTCTTAAAGGTATTTTTTTATCTTTTTTATTTGATTTAATGGAGATAAATATCAAATTATTTAATATTTTATTTCACCACATTAATTATAACTAATTAATTACATTAATCATTTAATTTTGTTTTAATTTGTATTAATTTTGTCTTATTTATTTTGATTAATAACTTTTAAAAATATTATAATTAATCATGTATTTGATTTGATTTGATTGAGATAAATATTAAATTATATAATATTTTATTTGATTATATTAACTACAACTAATTAATTATATTAAGAGAAATATTAGAGGGTTATTTGATTTTTTTTGTTATTATTTTTTGCCATCAACCTAATTTTCTTAATTTAGTAATATAAGAATATATTTTAGCCCATATTTTTAAATATTGATGGTTAACTATCGACCAAAAATAATAAATTCTGATTGAAATAAATAAATTAATTTTATTTTAATTTGCATTAATTTTTTGTCTTGTGTATTTGATTAATGATTTTTAAAAATGTTATAATATTTACATAATATATTTATAAGATATTTTTTATTTATTTAAATTATTTTATTGAGTCAAATAATTATAATTGATTTGGTATATTAATTATTTAATTTAATTAATTTAAATATATTTTATTTGATTCAATTTATTGTTACATTAATATTTAAGTTGTTATTTACTAAAAATTTCTCTTTATTTCTTTGTTTTATCATAAATATTTTGATTTTAAATTTTAGAATTTTATTCATTGTTTATATTTTTTAATTTTTTAATTTTATACAACAAACTTCCCAAACCTCAACAATAAAAGAGACCCTTTTTAAATAATGGATAACCGGGAAGCCAACAGCGCTGCAGATTGGCAGGCGATATATGGAGCTAGAATCAACCTTCAAATCTTTCTTTTTTTAGGTGTGGATTTTCAGCTGAACTTTGTTGCATGCTTGATAAAAGTAAGTTTGTAGCTTTTTATTTTTGTTTCTATCTGGGTCAATTTTGATAAATTTGGTAGTTAAAAGGGGTGTTTCATTTTTCTTTGGTGCGCTTGTTAGCAGCTGAATCACTCTCCCCTTTCCTGTCCTTCCACGGAAAAAGTTTGAACTTCGGTAAGCGAATCGTCCAAAAAGCACTTCCCTAATTCTTGAGTAAGTAGAGGGATTCTAAGTTCTTCTTCTGATTTGACACGTGATAAATAGTTGCTAAAGGATGGGAACAAGAGAGTCTTCAAATGTATCTGAAACTGGCTCATTCTCCATTGTTTTGCTTTGTGCTTCTGGTGATCTGGCTGAGAAGAAGTCGTTGTTTCTCGCACTTTTCCACCTGTATGAGAAGGTTGGTGCCTTCCATTTATAGAGCAATATATCAAAGTCTTTGGATCATGTCTGATTGGCGTGTTACATAGAACTATGGTGAAACTAAAATGGAAAAATGATGAAGATGATCGCCATGCTATTGTTCTTTTTGTAGATGGGATATTTTCTAATAGTTGTTTCCTTTTTCTTGAAGGATTTGTTTCTTAGGCCTTGGTGAATTTATTTTTAGGGGTTACTACCACCAACAGAAGTTCAAATTTTTGGTTATGCAAGGACAGAAATCTCTGATGATGAACTGAGAGATCAATTGCGAGAGTGAGGCTTTTTCCAGAAAGAAAAGTGCATCTTCCTTTTTCCAAATATTTATGAAATACCAAAGGGGAAATGATGGCAATCAGTTACAATCTTCCCTGATATTCTAGAATTGACAATACATAAATGCAGGGAGACGAGTTTATGGTTGCAATTGTATTTACACTGTTTATAAGCATAACAAACATGACTCGTGCAGGTATCTTATTCCTGCCAAATATCATTCCCCGAAACAGGTGGAAGATGTATGGGATTTTCTGAATCTGGTTAGCATTTCCCTTGTTTGGGTTGTTGTACTTGTATATAAATTTCATTTTAGTCTCACTAAGAAACACTTCTTATCAGCCTAAAATGTTCATTCTGTCTCATTTTTTCTCTTCCATTTAGATCAAATACATAAGTGGCTCTTACGATTCTGAGGAAGGGTTTCGCTTGTTGGACAAAGAGATTTCAGAGCATGAATATTCGAAAAACAGCGAAGGGGGTTCGTCTCGGCGGCTTTTCTATCTTGAACTTCCTCCTTCAGTATATCCATTTGTTTGCAAGATGATCAAGACTTGTTGCATGAATAAATGTATGAGTTATCATCTATGGTTCTAACATATATTTTATGTTTAAATGTTCTAAAATACAGCTGCTGCCGGCGTAGATTTTGGATTTACAGGATGACTGCATGTGTTATTATTTATTATGTATCGATTAAAAAGGAAATAATAATGAAATAACTTTTAGCTTATTATCCAGAATGTCTAACTTTTGTTTCTATTGATGCTACATTTGCTGCCTTTTCTTAGCCAATCTTGGTGGGTGGACACGCATTGTAGTTGAGAAGCCTTTTGGAAAGGACCTAGAATCTGCAGAAGAACTAAGTACTCAGATTGGAGAGTTGTTTGAGGAGCCACAAATCTACCGTATTGGTCACTACTTGGGAAAAGAACTAGTGCAGAAAATGGTAAAAAATGGTTATATGATGATGTACTTAATACTTATTGTTTGCTCCATGAGCTCTGTCTAAACCCTTTCCATTTTATTCATATCGGCAGTTGGTACTTCGTTTTGCAAATCAATTGTTTTTGTCTCTTTGGAACCGTGACAACATCGACAATGTACAGGTGAGATTCTTTTTTTAAGTCGGAAGTTACGGAATTGGCTTAATGGTTTCACCCAAGGTTGTAACTTTTAAGGGTTAATCTTGTCAACATTTTTTTTGATGTGCACACCAAATGAACATTCGGCTGCTGATTTCATTGCAGATAATTTTCAAAGAGGATTTTATAATTAAAGCCCATGGTGGATATTTTGATCAATATGGGTATGTGTAGAATTTTGCTTTAGTCAAATTATTCAATGATGCTTTCAAATGATGAGTGAGAGATACTAATGAAAAGAATTTCTGTAGCAATTTTACTTTCACTGATGATCTTGAAAGTTGAACTTTGATTTTTCATTTTTTTTTATATGCATCAATATTGAATATCTATTATTCGTTTTGTATAGAATTTCTCTTATTACGCCTGTGGAAGTATAAATCATTAGTGTACAACTTTTAATTTGGCAGAATTATCCGAGACATTATTCAAAACCATCTGCTTCAGGTGAGCTCTTTATTTTCATAATGATATAGAATAATATACTTTGACATTGTTATAATTATTTTGTCTTGTTAAGTGGATGCTTCTGTTAAATCATAGCTCATAAGATAGCGAATATGTTGAATTTTTCTCATCACTTTTCTACCGTTTAGGTTCTCTGCTTGGTTGCTATGGAAAGGCCTGTTTCTCTCAATCCTGAGCACATTCGGGATGAGAGAGTGAAGGTGAGCGCATTTTCCCTTCAATTTATGCCAAAATTATCATGTTATGCTGCTATTTCATTTGACTTTTCTGATATGAGGCCATCAATATCAGACAGAAAATCCTTGTTCTCCTTTTAAATCGGGTTCTCATACTTGCAAATTTCAATTGAATCAATGAAATATTTTCATAACCGGAACCTTTCGTTGTTGCACTTCAATATTTATGTAGATTTTGAGATGTTCCATAGCATGCAATCAAAGTCTAAAGTGTTCTCTATTGGTCACAAAAAATGCAGTTTCTTGAATCAGTAGTATCTATTAGCGATGCTGAGGTTGTTCTTGGACAATATGAAGGCTATAGAGATGACCTAACCGTACCTGATGACTCGAACACTCCAACTTTTGCAGCTGTTATTCTGCGCATACACAGCGAAAGATGGAAAGGTATGATAAAATCTTTAGCATTTTCTTTCCGAAGGAAAATAAACATAATTATATTGTCATGCATTCCATGATTTTCTTTTTGGCATCAGGTGTTCTCTTCATACTAAAAGCAGGGAAGGCCTTAGATTCTAGAAAAACAGAGATAGGAGTTCAATTCAAGATGTTCCTGATGATATTTTCAAGGATGTTCCTCATGAAATTTTCCTGAAATTTTCTAGTACAGTACCTTTTTCATTTTTGGGTGTTATCTCTTCATACATAAAAAGTATTGAGATGTTGATCATGTCAATAATCCATAGTCGCAAACATGACAAACATAGATACATGTTCTTTATGGGCTTTGAAAGTGAATATAAATGTTTTCTAGTAAATATTTTTGGAAATAGATCCTCTTAATTGTTAAAAAAAAATTGAGGAAGTAAAGTATGATATCTACCTCTTCATTGCTCTCTCTCTCATTCTTTTTCTTGATCTCACTTATAAAATTAATGGTGAGAGATCACACTTTACTCTCTCAATTGTTAAAAAAAATTAAAAGGATCAATTCCCAATATTTTTCCTCATTCATCAAAATATCGATGTCTGCTAAACGAAACCTCACTCCAAACTTGTGCATGTCTAGGTCAGAAACATCGGAGAAATGGATTTTGTATCTGCCTACAGCCTTTAGAAACTATTTACATGAAGCTTATGGTATATGATAGCCTATGTTTCGACGATTCTCTATATTGTCAGATGCATTCATTGAGATTAGAAGTTTGATGTTGATATAGCAAATATAGATCTCCCAATACACTGTTTAGAATCAAATTCCATGATATCTAAATGCCGAATTGGCACGGTTAAATCCAAAATTATTTTATTTTTATCACAATTTGTAATAATTAAACTAAATCTTCTTGCCGAATCACTGAAGAAGTGCACTCCATCTATTGATTTCTTGTATTCATTCACTAATGGATATACAAATGATCTTTTTGTAAGCTTTCTAATAATCAATAATTGCATAGATCTTGTTCGTAAATATTTTTGTTACATTGAATAAATTGATATTGTTTATATTTATATAACTTGTATTTTATAATTGAGTGTATGGTTTATGACAATGTAAAATAAGTTAAAATTTTAAGTTTTTCTAAAAATTATATTTAATTTGAAAACACTTTTTAACATGGAACACATCAATATTAGTTTAACTGTTTAAGTCTTCTATAAGTTGTATTTATATATAATCAACTCATTCATTTATCAAATGCAAAGAAAGTATATGATTTAAGAATAAGGTTAAATTTAGGTTTTAGAATTTAGACCTGAGTTTATCTTATTTTTTTTTAAGAAATTAAAGTCGTTATTATTTATCTTATTATATTTATAGTATTTTAGAATTATTTATTTATCTCTTATCAATGATTTGGAATGTATAATTTAAAAATTTATTGTTGGTCAATAAATTATTACATACATAAAGTAGTATTCAGACTCTCAAAAATTTATTTAAATAAAAGATTAAACTAATCAATAATCAATTGACTAATTCCAATTGATTAAATATAAAAAATTTACAAATAAGAAGATTATAAAGTTGTATTTTTTAGTTAATTTGAGTCCTATCTAATATGGAATTCACGGCAATCCAACACCTAATATAGTTGAAAGACACATGCTTTCTTTTACCTATGCAATTTTTGTCATGTATTATTATTGACAATTAAAATCACAAAAATATTATATACAATAATTTAAAATAATTTAGTTAATGGCTAGTAATTTAAAATAATTTATTAAAAAAGATAGATTAAATAGACGAATCATAAATATTGAGTTACTATAATATTTACCATAGAATAATTTAATATGCATGTGGTGCAATTTATCATAATAATAATAATAATAATAATAATAATAATAATAATAATAATAATAATAATAATAATAATAATAATAATAATAATAATAAATCATTATGAAAAAATATGTATAAAATATTCAAAATTTGTATAATATAAGTAGAAAATAAAATTTGTCTATAACAGAAAATATTAATTTTAAGACTTTAATTTGTTCATTTATTTATCAGTAATACTTCAGTTGATTTTAATAATTTTTTGTTTTAGACAAAATAGTTTCTAACAAAAAAAAATAATAAATTGGTATGTGATCTTTTAGAATATTAGATAAATTAAAATTTTTATTTAAATATAAAAATTAATTTTTAATTTGTGTTAAAAATAACTAATTTATTTTTAGGTGTATTATTTGTTACCTTTGCAAGTAGTTCTATTTTCATAGATATATAGTTTTATTTTGCAGGTATATATTGTGAAATTAAAAAAGAAAATAATATTTTATAAATACTAGTTATAGCTACAAAATTAAGAAACAAAAGTAATTGTCTTTTTTTTTCCCACAGACTATGCATGCAAAATAAGGATAAAAGAGATTTTAATCATAATGACATTTTTTATGATTAAATTAATTATTTTTTTACTTTTCATAAGCTTTAAAATATAAATATTAATAAAAAATATTTTTATTTTAATTCAAATAAAATATTAAAAAAATTAAATTAATAAAAATAAAAATATAAATTTTATGCTTTAGTTCAAATTCATTAAAAAATATATTTTACTAAATTTATGAATTTAAAACAGAACGATTAACAATTTTATAAAATTTATTATCATCTAAAGAATTATTATCGAAACTTTTGACTTTGAAAAGATACATATAAGATATAGCCCTCCGTGTGACATAAGAAACATGAGCTCAAACTTAAGATATTTTAAAGTTTGTATTAATAGATAATCATTTCAAAATATTGCTATACCATATTTATTTTAAAAATTAAATAATAATAATAATAATAATAATAATAATAATAATAATAATAATAATAATAATAATTTGTCTAACGTTATGGACTAATATTTCTAAAATCACACTGTATAAATCTAGTTAGTTTTTTTTAAATTATTTTATTATAATTATTTATTATTTCAAAATCTAAAATTTCTAAAATTTATGCTGACGTGCCATCTAGGAGAGTTATATATTAGATCTTTTTTTTCAAAAAAAGATTATAGTTTAAATTTATAGACTTGTAAAAACGAAATTTTCTTAAGTTCGAATTAAATACAAAATTTGAATTCGATTTTTATTAATTTTTAAGTTTTTTTTTTATCTTTTATTTTAATAAAAATAATTTTTTATTGACAATTATTATTAAAATATCTTTTATCATAATTTTGCATACATATCTTAAAAAAATAGGAGTGATTCTTTTTGTTTTATAATTTTATATTTTATTTTGTGAATGTTCATTTCTTCTTTAATTTTATAACATATGTCATGGAATTAACAAATAATATGCGTAAAAATGTGAATATACAAATTAAAAAATAAAAAATTTTAATTTAAATAAAAAATAACAAATTAATATCTTATAAAAGAAAATAACAAATGATTGTTATTTCATCGAATAAACTTATTAATGACTTATATTACTATGAACATATTAAGATAGTTAGATTCACTAAGTTAGGTTAAAGAAATTGAAAAAAAAATTTATGTATGTATTAGTCGAAAAATAATTAATTTTGAAAAAGGAAGTGATTTGAAAAACAGCAGGCGTGTACTCTCAGAAGGAAGCCTGTATCGAGGAAGGCATTTTGATATTGACTTGAAGCTTTAATATTATAGTTAGTCGAAGAGGTAAATCGAAGACATCAAGTTTTAAAGTTTGCTTTTTAAGACGCTACATTATAAAGTAGAAGAAGCGGGAACGGTTACATATGTTTTGACACACGTGGTGGTTACACTTTGATTCGATTGGTTAGGAGATGGCTATAAACAGAAGAAAGCTCGAAGATATAAAGGTTGGATCTTTGCTTCAAAAATTACTCACATACACTCACATCCCAGGGACTTTCTGAGTCTGCTTCGAGTTAATTTTCTGTAGGTTTCCTTCCACATGTCTTTATTTTCCATTTATCTTTTTTTGCAAACTTTACTTTTCATGCAAATTTATCTTTCAAGCAACATTTACTTTACTTGCTCAGTTTTATGTTTCGAAACCTTTAATTTCCATGTCAAAAGACCTTTGATTTAATCGAAGGCATTTTACTGCTTTGTTTAAATTCAACGCAAACCATTTTAATTCTAGTCAATTTTATTTTCAAAGCCTTTATTTATGTCTTTTCGGTCTTTTCTTTAAATCTCGTCTAATTCGAGAATCTTTGATGCACTGTTAGAAAACTGGTACCCGCAAAAGAGGAGTTGGTTTCACTCCCAGACCATTAGAATTGAACCACCTTCGATTTGTTAAAAATTGACAAAACAAATTGGCACGTCCGGCGGGACAGTTTTAAATTGAAGTGTGTCAAATGATTTTGGTGTCACTTAGTGTATGCAATTAATTAGGAGTGGAAGAATTATTCACATCGCTGACAAAGTTTCGAATGTGAATGGTGGTTCGACCACAAATGACAGTGCACCAGTAAATGTACAACCTTCGGACGTTATTTCACGTTCGGAAGGGGTGGTTGTAAATGAAAGTGTGGCGGTTACTAATGTGCAGGCTGAAAATAACGGGCGTAATACTCGTCCACGTGGTAATCCATCCCCGATTCAGCCCCAAGTAACTGCTGGTTGGCCTCCTTATGGCCTTCCTCCTGGTTATACCCTACCAGTAAGTGATTTTGTTCTTCTGATCCGATTTGGGGGTACAAGTGGAATAAACAATGTTCAAAATCTACAACAGCAATCCGAGTATTTTCGTGATTATAATGTGGGTTCTACATCGAATACTTCTAATTCAATAGCAGCATTTCGACAACATGTAGAAGAAAGCCATCATGATTTGATCAATTTATTGACTCAACAAATGACCACAATTCAAAATCCTATGATGGCTAATCACGAATCGAAGTTCGATCGTCTTGCGAGGCAAGTCGAGCGAGTTGCCCGAATCATTAATTATGATGAAGGAGAAAGGCAAGATGCTAGAGGAAATAATGAGGGTTTTGAAAATTTATTTCAAAACAAAAATGATATTTTTAGAAACAGAGAAAATCCTCAATTAATTTCTCGTGGTCAAAATGCAGATGATGTCCTGGCTCGATTACGTGCTAATAATGTCGGTGAATGTTATTAGGTTACAAGAATTGTGGAAGATGTTCTAAATATGGTTGGATTCAATATAGGATTCATGAATTGACCCCACTTTGTGTCAGCTTTTTCTCATAGTGTTCAAATGGCTGAAGTGCCAAGAGGAATGAAAAATCCTAAGATAATCACAAAGTTTGCAAGAGAAGTTGGAGAATCGACTACTGAACATGTTGCTCGATATTTGGTTGAGATTGGAAATTTGGCTAATGATGAAAATTTGAAAATAAAATTTTTTCATTCTTCGTTAACGAAGAATGTGTTTACTTGGTTCCCTAATTTAGACCAAATTCGATAACAACATGGGCTCAGTTAGAAACTGCTTTTCATGCCCAATTTTATCGGGGAGAACTAAATGTGGCAGTTACTGACCTAGTGGCTTTGAAACATGACGATGGTGAAACCATCCTTAGATGATTCATTTCAAAAATGCTAGAAGTCGTTGTTATGTGTATCTTCCTGAAAGTGAAGTAGTAAAGATAGCAATTATGGGGTTAGGATTTTATATGCGTCGAAAATTATTCAATGTGCATATTTCTGACTTGGTCCATTTGGCTGAGAGAGTTCGTCAAGTAGAAATTATGAAGAAAGAAAAAGAGAAATATAAGAACAAAAGGAGGTTGAAGAGTAAACCTTTCTCTTGTAAGGAGAAAGATTCTTATGTGGCCATGGAATCCTCTGATGAGGAGTCCGATTTAGATGCAGAAGTTGATTTGGCTGAACTTAGGAAAGACCCTCCTTATGTCTGTTTTTTACTCAAGAAAATCCCTAACAATGAGAAGTTGAATGATTCAAAATTGAAAAGCGGGAAAAGATATAGTTTTGATATTTCGAAATTTGATCAGATTTTCAATGTGTTGCTTAAAGATAAACATTTAGTTTTACCTGAAGGCAGAACTTTGCTTTCGGTAAAAAGATTTAAAAAGAAAACCTTATTGTAAGTTTCACCATGCAACTAGTCATTCAACTAACAATTGTGTTCGTTTCAGAGATTTGATGCAAGAAATCATCATGGAAGGACGGTTGAAATTTGATGATAGTAAAAAAAGAAATGAAACTTGATTTTTTTTGATCTTTTTTACAGTGAAGCCAGTTTTGCTGAACCATATTTTGGGGTGAATATGGTTGGAATGTCTTATGACTTTGATATGGCCCTAGGAAACTTTAAATCAAATGTCTGATCTATATACCCTGGGGCAGGAGATGGGTTGATGGGTTTCTTGGTGCAACAGAAATTAAGGGAGCGGGACGTATCTCTGTGTCCTCGATGCAATGCAGTTTTTGATGCTGAGGTTGCGGCAATTTTTGAGAAGGAAAGGATGAAGAAGGAATTGGCTCACAGAGAAGAACAAGCCCGTCAGAAACAGCCTATTCGACGGATGGAAGGGGAAAGTTTTGGAGGACCTCAGAAAAGCACTATTGCACCTATAAACTGTTCTCAAGTCATAGGTGTACATTGGATTCGAAACTGCCAAGAGTTTCAGAACAGGGACACTCATTATAAGCGTAACCCACAATGGGGGCATAGAGTTCCTCCTTGACGTCGATATCCTTACTTCCATGGTCGAGCCAGAGGGTATCCAAGGGGCAGAGGACGAAGAGGACGATAGCCACCCAAGGTATCTCCAGTTGACAAAGTTAAAGGGACAACACCTTCTGTGCACACTCGAATAGTCTTCCCGATTGATGGAGAGATGTATCCAAAGGGAGTTTCCTCCCCTGTGAAGTTGGATAAAGGAAAAGCAGTGATTACTGTTTCTAATGGTGATAAGGACAAGGTTGCTGGTTTAGATGAAGAGTACTTCGAAGAAGGAGAAGATGAAATGGTCTGAACCATTACGATTATCCTAACTGAGTATTTGGGAGAATATGAGAGTAATCCAATGGAGGATTATGATGTTGATGATGAGGAAGCCTTTTCATTCATTCAATATGAGGATGAATGTAATGACCCAGCTTCTAGCAGGTCATGACCATTGCTAGCCGCCAGGCACTACTACACGGCTTTTCCTAGAGACTCTAGACCTTATATTAAATATATACATATGAGCCTGTAGCACTAGTCGAGATCGCGTGTCAGATATATAGATTTAACGAAATAGATAATAGTTAAATAGATAATATATAAATGATGCATAGAAAATACATTAAACATAGTAATGTCATACATATATTTCTGAAGGCTCATTTAGTACATCATTAGTCACACTAGGTTACGTCGTTGCTTATTCATGAAAATATTTACAGACTCCATATTTATACTAACAGGCCTCGACTCACAAGAGTTACCTTAGTCTGGGACCCATTCTAACTTGTTTATATAGGTATTTACAAAAGCACCTAGCCCTCTAAAAGTCTATAGAAAGCGAGGGCAAAGACAACTACTACTACTGCTACTATTATAACTACTGCTGGTCATCTATCCCTGGTAACTGAAGAAACATGGAAGTACTATATAGAAGAAAGAGAAGTCGCTTTGACCCTCCGGTAATGCTACTACTGCTCGCTAGTCCCAAGGCTGAAAACTCAAAGAAAATCTTGCCAGTTTGCATCTGCGGAACGGGAAAGTAAGGGGTGAGAACCTAAGGTTCCCAGCAGGGTACTACACAGGAATCCTAAGGGATTCTACAGCCTAAGTCTAAGACTTTATACAGGTCAGTAGGTCACACAAACAAGTAAAAGCACAAGTATATAGCAGAATAGTAACTAAGCACAGAATACAAGAAGCAGGGATAAAACACAATCACAGGTACAAGTAAGCAATCACAAACATAGAGAATGCAAAAACCAAGTATGATGCATGCCTGGTCCTATGCAGGCCATGAGCTCATGCGTCGGTTGACTACCCGCAACCCGACATTACGTAGGAACTAGTCCTAGATATGATTTCCCGATTGCGTCCGTCCGTGCATACGTGTCGATGTGGTTAAGAATACCACCAGTCCGTGACACAGGCAATCGTCGCAAATCTTGATGCCATAATATACGCACAAAGGGAAAATAGATTTTTAGCAGTCAGTGGGTAATACCCGCCTCCAAACAACCTCAAGCACCTTGGGGTTCACAGATATTTTTTCACGGCACATCTCAATAAACTTTATCTCTAAGGAACTTCTCTCTCCCTTTCTTTTTAAATACAACTTGTGCCAGATCTCTGCTCTTTAAATCTCAGCCTTCGTCACATTTACTATTTTACCTTAATACTTTTATATATTTTCAATTTTGTGCTTGAAATTTTTGTACATTTTCAATTTTACCCTTTTTTTTATATGAGTAAAGTATCGTTTTTGTCCCCAACGTTTGGGGTAAGTCCCAAAGTTGTTTCTAACGTTTCAATCATTTTATTTAAGTCCCTAATGTTTCAAAATTGACTTAATGTTATCCTACCGTTAGGGATCTGTTAACAGAATTGACGGCAGGACAAAATTGAGACGATTTTGAAACGTTAGGGACTTAAATAGGATGAAAACGTTGGGGACAAAAATGATACATAAATATAAATTTTAATTTAATTTTATCCTTCAATAATATCAATTTTTTACTGCACATATTATTCAATTATTTTTTAATCACATCTAAGTAAATTATACTTAATCGCATTACTTTCATTTTAAATAAATTTTTTTTTATAATTTTAAAGAATTTTGATACATTAGAGACAAAATGTATAATTTATATTTTATTGTATGAATATATATATATTAATTTTTTTCCACAAATTTATATACTAGTCATTCTACAAATATTTCATGATAACTAAGAATCTTTAAGAGTAAAATTATTAAAAAAATTAATTTATTTAGAATGAAAGTAATGTGATTAGGTGTAATTTACTTCGTGATTAAAAAATAATTGAATATTGTGTATAGTAAAAAATTGATATTATTGAAGGATAAAATTAAATTAAAATTTATTTCTATGTATCATTTTTGTCCTCAACGTTTTCATCCTATTTAAGTCTCTAACGTTTCAAAATCGTCTCAATGTTGTCCCGCCGTCAATTCTATTAACGGATCTTTAACAGCAGGACACCATTGAGTCAATTTAAAAACGTTAGGGACTTAAATAGGACGATTAAAATGTTAGGGACAACTTTAGGATTTACCCCAAACGTTGGGGAAAAAAACGATACTTTACTCTTTTTATATAACTTAGTTTTTCTAGTTTTTTTTAGGCTTTTAGTGACGTTTTCACCACTAGTGTACTTCACCATTTTACCCTCATATTTTTTTTAAAAGACCTTCTTATCCTTTATTAAGTTAATTAATAATTTTTAATTTTGACTTTATTCCTAAAATTACTAATATGCCCCTAAGTATTCTAGTTTTACCGTTTAACCTGATTTAACGTCAAAATATTACCGAGTTAATCCTAATATTTTTCTATGACCAAATTATCCATAATATTCTTAATTAATGCCAATTTTACCCATAGGGACCTAAAAGATCATTTTATCCTTTATTAATTTATTTACTTATTCTAGTTACCACTTTTTACCGTTTTACTTCTAACTTTACTAAAGCTTTTATTTAGACTTGAAACTTTTTTATAATTATAATCTTGACCCAAATAATTCATATAATTACTATTTTACCCCTAATGACACTAAATTCAGAATTTTATTTATTTTTCATTTAAATTATATTTTTAACTCTCTTTTTACCCAAAAATGATCATAACACCCTTTTTACCTTTCCACCTTCGTTCTATAGGATTAAAACTATTTTTGTTACAACTTTTTAATGCTTTTCTCTCATAATTTTTGTGCTCTTAGTGGTTGAAAATTTCAGAGGTGCAGTTTTATATTTTTCTTCACTTTTTATGACGTTTAAAGTTTGAAACTTTAACCTCAAGCACTTTCATATTTCCGGCTGTTTTCACAGAAAATCCACAGGCAACATAACATTATGTTACACATATTTAGCAAGCTAAAATAGTGGTAACTCACAAAATTTTCAGAAATTCAAAACAAACACAAATTCACCATAAAGTCGCTCATATAAGCACCGAAAACAAGCACAACCATACTCTAACTAATCCTAACCCTTACCTCTTATATAATTCAGTTATTAAACCTTTTACACACTGTAAAACATGTACACAAGGGCAGAATCATAGCTGATGATGGTGCAACTTCGTTTTTCGCCGAAAGTGTCGCAAAAACGTCAAAATTCAACCACTTTGAACTCGAATCTCTCTAACTCCTTAGGTGTGCTCCATGGGTGCTTCAAGAGGAGTTTTCTATACATAGAGGAGAGTAGGAATTCATCATATCTACTGTTTTTAAATAGAAAAGGAAAGAAGAAAGAACAAGAGTTTACCTAGCCGAAATTTTGATATAAACGCAAAGATTGGCAAAACTGGGCAAGTGTTTGTGTTTGTATGGATTGGGTACTTGAAGAACATATGAAAAATAATAAAAGAAGAGTTGAAATAGGGGCTGGGTCATAGAGAATACATACAAGAATTTTGTCTCTTTCTCTCTCAAGAATTCGGTCAAAAGAGTGTAAAAATGTGTAAAGTGTTTTGTGAATGTTGTGGCCAGTGCTTTCTTAAATAAAAAATCAAAGTCTTGCTGAATTTATGATGGTAAAAGTGGCTAAAAGTTTCGTGGTCAAGGACTGGGCTTCAATGAATAAGCGGCGTGAAAACGAGGAAGTTTGGTCAGCGCTTGCGTGTTGAGCTTATCCACAATTAACCGCAATTAGTTACTCGAGGTTGAAACACAGCAGCGAGGGGTGAAAGGCTGAGATAGTCTCGGGCTAGAGGTTGAGAAAGAGATACAAGTTACTTGGATGCCAAGTAAGAAGATTTGGGGTCTCTAGGAGTCGTTTGCAGAATACGAGTCAGAAATTCGGTTCAGGGTAAATTTTAACGTGTGGTAAAATAATTAATGGCTACTATTTATTCTTAAAGGAGTAAATTATAAATGGATGGCTAATATAAATTTTGAGGCACATTTAGTTGGGTAAAAATTATTTTGACCACTGATTCCGAGGTTTTCGGTTACTAGAGTTTTTCTCGACGCACGCAAAACCGTCATTAAAAGTGAATTCCCGGCTCAAAAAGTCTCTAGTGAGGGAAATAAACCAATGGTAAGCTAATATTTATTATTTATTAGTCAAACTTGATTTAGGGGGATTAATTACCCTCATAAAGTCAATTTTGACCATACTAATGGCCTTTTTCTTTTTAATTTTTTTCTTTTTTCTTTAACTTTCATTTTTTTACCATTGGGCCAACCTCACTATTTCTAATTAGGCCGTGGTTCAAAATTTTGTGAAATAAATTTTAAAATAGCCAGAAAAATCTGTTTACTGAAAATCAAGTTCTTACATTCTACCCTCCTTAAAGAAAATTTTGCCCTCAAAATTTCAGTTATGCACAAGAAATTATAAAGACATCTATGTCTTGTATTATGGTTAATATTCTTAATTGGCGTAATACTCACCTTAAGCGAAGTGACCGTATCTAGTGGCACTGGTTAGTAGTCACAATAAAACTCTGCCCTGGTGATGGGGTCTAGAGGCCCTATCTGAAATCCTCTTGCGGCAGTCCCTTGCCAGATGTCCCTCATTATTGCAGTAGTAACATATATTTGTACCAAACTGGCAAGGCCTCCTACCATAATTTTTCCCACACTTTGGGCATATGAGGTCATCCTGAGTTTGCTGAGGTTGTTCTCCCTGTACCCATCCTAGGTCATGATTATTGTTACTACCATTAAAACGAATGGGAAGGTCGCCTCCATATCGGTTCCGGTGCTGTTGCTTTCCATTAGATTTGAAATCTCTATCTCGAGTGGCTAGTCTCTGATCGAAACTTTGTTGTGCAGCCTCTCGACGATTTGCTCGTGCAACTGCTAACTTCTTTGAACATTCCTCCCCTAGTTGACTCTTATTGACTAATTCAGCAAAGTTCCTGATCTCCATTGGACCCACTAAGGCTAACAGCTCCTCTCTGAGACCTCTCTCATACTTAATACACTTTCACTCCTTATATCTGCAAGATTTCCTTGGCACAACTTCAAAAATCGGCTAAAGTCCTCGAATATCCGGGTGTACTCAACCACCGTCATGCTTTCCTGCCTCAACTGCAGCAATTCCAACTCCTTGGCAGTGTGGGCGGACGGAGGGTAATACTTCTTATAGAACTCAGTGTGGAAGTTAGCCCAAGTGATCTCAGCGCCTCCTTGTTCCAACAACTGGCTCACTCCCTGCCACCAATGTTGTGCATTCCCCTTCAGCATGTAAGTGGCGAATTCCACTGGTTGTTCTTCAGGGACATGTTGCACTTGTAGAGCCCGTTCCATGCCACAAAACCAATCATCTGCCCCGGTCAGGTTGGTGGTTCCAAAGAAGTTGGGCAGATTAACTTTAAGGAAAGATGCCAAAGTCATTAGCCCATCCCCCCGGGTACGGTATTTTCCAGTCCGTTTCCATTTTCATGGCCATTCCCATTACTGTTCCCTTGCTGCCGTTCCATTCTTTCCACCGCTCTGTTGGTTGCAGCGACGGAATCGCGCACAACTGCAGCCATTGCATTCATAGATTCTAACAAGGCGGCCGGGTCAAATGTCGGCTTGGAACTCGAACTCGATTGACGAGGGCTATGCCTATTTGCAGACATTGAGATCCTGTTAACACCAAAGATCAACGTTAAAGTGATCAATCTTAACATATCCAATTTAAGTGCTAACATTTCCAAAATGAATGCTCACAGACCATCATGCAAGATGTATCAATAGAGATACCCTAGCAGCATAGAAAAACACAAGCAGAGCATGCGGTGAAGCATGGTCAGTCCATCCCCAGGCTCTACCAAGGACGAACTGCTCTGATACCATTTTGTAACGACCCAACTTCTAGCACGTCATGACCATTGCTAGCCGCCAGGCGATACTACACGGCATTCCCTAGAGACTCTAGACCTTATATTAAATATATACATATGAGCTTATAGCGCTAGTTGAGATCGCGTGTCAGATATATAGATGTAACGAAATAGATAATAGTTATATAGATAATATATACATAATGCATAGAAAATACAGAAAACATAATAATATCATACATATATGCCCGAAGGCTCATTTAGTACATCATTATTCACACCATGTTATGTCGTTGCTTATTCATAAAAATATTTACAGACTCCATATTTATACTAACAGCCCTCGACTCACAAGAGTCACCTTAGTCTGGGACCCATTCTAACTTGTTTATATAGGTATTTACAAAAGCACCTAGCCCTCTAAAAGTCTATACAAAGCGAGGGCAAAGACAACTACTACTACTGCTACTATTATAACTACTGCTGGTCATCTATTCTTGGTAGCTAAAGAAACACGGAAGTACTGTGTGGAAGTAAGAGAAGTCGATCTGACCCTCCGGTAATGCTACTGTTGCTCGCTAGTCCCAAGGCTGAAAACTCAAAGATGATCTTGCCGATTTGCATCTGCGGAACGGGGAAGTAAGGGGTGAGAACCTAAGGTTCCCAGCAGGGTACTACACAGGAATCCTAAGGGGTTCCACAGCCTAAGTCTAAGACTTCGTGCAGTTAGGTCAATAAGTCACACAAACAAGTAAAGGCACAAGTATATAGCAGAATAGTAACCAAGTACAGAATACAAGAAGTGGGGATAAAACACAATCACAGGTACAAGTAAGCAATCATAAACATAGAGAATGCAGCAACCAAGTATGATGCATGCTTGGTCCTGTGCAGGCCATGAGCTCATGTGTTGGTTGACTATCCGCAACCCAACGTTACCTAGGAACTAGTCCTAGATATGGTTTCCCGATTGCGTCCGTCCGTGCATACGTGTCGATGTGGTTAAGAATATCACCAGTCCGTGACACAGGCAATCGTCGCAAAGCATGACGCCATAATATACGCACAAAGGGAAAACATATTTTTAGCAGTCAGTGGGTAATACCCGCCTCCAAACAACCTCAAGCACCTTGGGGTTTCCAGTTATTTTTCCGCGGCACATCTTAATAAACTTTATCTCTAAGGGACTTCTCTCTCCCCTTCTTTTTAAATACAACTTGTGCCCGGTCTCTGCTCTTTAAAACTCAACCTTCGTCACATTTACTATTTTACCTTAGTGCTTTTATATATTTTCAAATCTGGCCTTGAAATTTTTGTACATTTCCAATTTTACCCTTTTTTTTATATAACTTAGTTTTTCTAGTTTTCTTTAGGCTTTTAGTGACGCTTTCACCACTAGTGTACTTCACCATTTTACCCTCATATTTTCCCTAAGAGACCTTCTTATCCTTTATTAAGTTAATTAATAATTTTTAATTTTGACTTTATTCCTAAAATTACTAATATGCCCCTAAGTACTCTAGTTTTACCGTTTAACCTAATTTAGCGTCAAAATGTTACCGAGTTAATCCTAATATTTTTCTATGACCAAATTATCAATAATACTTTTAATTAATGCCAATTCTATCCTTAGAGACCTAAAAGATCATTTTACCCTTTATTAATTTATTTACTTATTCTAGTTACCACTTTTTATCGTTTTACTTTTAACGTTTACTAAAGCTTTTATTTAGGTCTGAAACTTTTTTATAATTATAATCTTGACCCAAATAATTTATATAATTACTATTTTATCCCTATGACACTAAATTCATAATTTTACTTATTTTTCATTTAAATTACATTTTTAACTCTCTCTTTTTACCAAAAAATGACCATAAGACCCTTTTTACCTTTCCACCTCCTTTCCATAGGATTAAAACTATTTTTATTACTACTTTTTAACTCTTTTCTCTCATAATTTTTGTGCTCTTAGTGACTGAAAATTTCAGAGATGCAGTTTTTATATTTTTCTTCACTTTTTGTGACGTTTAAAGCTTGAAACTTTAACCCCAAGCACTTCCATGTTTTAGGCTGTTTTCACACAAAATCCAGAGGCAACATAACAGTATGTTACACATATTTAGCAAGCCAAAACAGTGGTAACTCACAAAATTTTCAAAAATTCAAAACAAACACAAATTCACCATAAAGTCGCTCATATAAGCACCGAAACAAGCACAACCATACTCTAAATAATCCTAACCCTTACCTCTTATGTAATTCAGTTATTAAACCTTTCACACACTACAAAACGTGCACACAAGGGCAGAATCACAGCTGATGATGGTGCAACTTCGTTTTTAGCCAAAAGTGTCACAAAAACGTCGAAATTCAACCACTTTGAGCTCGAATCTCTCTAACTCCTTAGGCGTGTGATAAACCCTATTTTTAGGGTTTATCTTGTGCTTAATTCAGTGGATTTTATTCATTATTCTCACACTTATTCATAGAAATCATATGTTTTACATTTTCCTTCCTGATTTTGTGCTATGATTGAAAACATGCTTCTTTGGCCTTAAATTTGCTAATTTTAATTCTCTCTTATTACTATTCGATGCCGTGATATGTTTGTTAAGTGTTTTCAGGGTTTATAGGGCAGGAATGGCTTAGAAGATGGAAAGGAAGCATGCAAAAGTGGAAGAAATACAAGAAATTGAAGGAATTGCTAAGTTGACAATCCTGACCTCTTTGTACTAAATTGATCATAACTTGAGCTGCAGAGGTCCGAATGAGGCGGTTCCAATTGCGTTGGAAAGCTAACATCCGGGGCTTTAAAATGATATGCAATTTGCCATAGTTGCCTTAAAATTAGGTTACACGTACGCGTGACCAGGAAATGTTAAGTGACGCGTACGCGTGGGCAACGCGTACGCGTGACAGAGCGTCACGTGCTGCAGATATCAGAAAATGCTGGGGGTGATTTTTGAGCTATTTTTGGCCCAGTTTCAAATCCGAAAATACAGATTAGAGGCTGCAGAGTGGGGGATTGAATCATTCAACATTCATTCACATAATTTTAGGTTTTAGATGTAGTTTTCTAGAGAGATAGGCTCTCTCATCTCTCTAGGTTTTAGGGTTTCTCTTTCAATTTCTCCTTAGGTTCAGGTTCAATTTTACTTTAATTTAGTTTTCTCCTACTTTTATTTGTTCAAGCATTTTAGTTCATCTTCCTCCCTTGTTATTTCCCTTTTTTTTTGCCATTTTCATGTTTATGAGCTATTGTTACATTTGATTTCTTCTAATGCAATTTATGTTTTCTATGTTTATTGTTGCTCTCTTTAATTGTTAGTCATTGTTGTCTTGCAATTGGGTATCTTAGATTTTATTATCTCTTATTAATTTTCTATGTTTTTATTCTGTGCCTTCCAAAGGTTTGATAAAATGCTTGGGAGGATTTTAATTTAGATTTTTATGTTCTTAACTTGGATTCATTATTTAGAGACTCTTGAGTTATCAAAAGTCTTTTATTGATTGGTAATTGAGACTTGCTAGTTGGCTTAGACTTCACTAAATCTAGTCTTAGATTAGGACTTGTGAACCTAAGTTGATTTTACTCACTTGACTTACCTTCATTGTTAGAGGTTAACTAAGTGAAAGCAAAAGGCAATTACCATCACAATTGATAATGATAATTAGGATAGGACTTCTAATTCTCAATCCTTGCTAGGACTTTTCTTAGTTGTTATTTTATTTCCTTGTTATTTACTTTCTTGTTTCTTATTACAAAACCCAAAAAGATACAATCTTGTAACCAATAATAAACACTTCCCTACAATTCCTTGAGAGACGACTCGAGGTTTAAATACTTCGGTTAATTTATTGGGTTTGCTTAAGTGACAAACAAATTAAATTTGATTTGAGGATTCATTGTTGGTTTAGAACTATACTTGCAACGTAATTATTTTTGTGAATTCTTTACCGACAATTTCCCTCCATCAATTTTTAGCGCCGTTGCCGGGAAATTGCAAATGTGTGCCTTATTATTGGTTATTGTATATATTTGCCTTTTTCTTGTTTGTTAGTTTTTGCTAGTTTTAGGACTTTGTTGCTTATTTTTATTAGTTTTATTTTTATTTGCTACTATGAATTCTCACTGCTTTGGTTATGAGTTTGGTTCAAATTATGTTGTAGGAAATGGAAGCTACAATGAGAACATGCATCAAGGATGGGACAATCAATGGTGGGAGGAGCCTCAAGGATTTGATCAACCCTCTTGGCAACAACCTCCACCAACGTACTATGAGCAAGAGCCATTCCAAGATTCCTATCAATCCAATGGTTATGGTGGACCTCTTCGTGACAATCAACACCCACCACAATATACCTTTGAACCCCATCCTCAATATAGTTTTGAACCACCGTACTCATAAGCCCCATGTTACCAAACACCCCCATATGACCCTAATCCTTACCCACCATACCAAGAGCCTTATGAGTCTTACGAGACATACTTAGAACCATCCCCATTCCAACCCAATTACTCCCAAGAACCACCACTTCAATATACACCACCTCCAATGTATGAGAACTTTCAGCCACAATATGATCCTAATTATGTTAACCAAGCGAAACAAGAGCCACCAGATCATTTTAAGGAAACAATGGATCAACTTCAAGCAACCATCCATCAAATGGAGCGAGAGCAAAGCCGAAAAGCACACGAAGCTCTCATAGCTAACAAATCTCCACTTGAGAACACGGAAGAGTGTGTTGTGCAACAAGTGAAAAAGATGGAGAGTGTTGAACCGCCACATCCTTATCATGATGAACCACCCTCTTCTCATGAACCTTTCCTCCCAAGTAATGAATCCTCATATCCACCCTAAGTCCCAATAGATGATTCTCTCACTTCACTACTTCAAGAGCAAAGAGATATGCAGCGGGAGACACTAGGTTCATAGCTACCTTGACCGAAGTAGTAGATAATTTAGCTTCACTACACTTCAACACTCAAAGTACCCCCATGACCGCATGTGGAGAATCTAATGAGGAGCGTAGCATGAAGGAGAAATTAAAAACTCCAGTGGAAAGTGAGGAATGTGACTTTATATTGAAACAATTGGAGGAAGCTGTAATTGTTGAAGAGGAAGAAGTGGTTGAAGACTTAGGAGATGCTGAACCTCCATGGGAAGCTATAGTTACAGTGTATTCCACCAAGAAGCTTGAAATTGATGTTGAGGAGGGTAGTGCACAACCTCCAACGCAAGTTCTCCATGAAGAATTGGACAGAATAGATCAAAAGGCAAGTTTCCTTGGTGATGATGATCATGAATCAAGCCATCCTAGTAATAAATTTACATCTACAAGTGAAATCTTTGAGTTAGAAGAGCCTTCTCCGAGTGAATCTGAAAGTGATGTTGAGGTAGACTTTTCTCAACCTCCAACTTATGACTTGAGTGATGGGAAAGAATCAGAAGAACTTGATACGGGAGCGGTTGAAGTTGAAGAGGCTTGCAAAGAGGTGGAAGAATTCAAAGAAGAGCACAAGGGAGTGGAGCTTGCAAAGTCATTGGAAACACCTCTCCCAAAGCCATTACCATCCAATACAACATTCAAGTGGGTAAAATTCTTATCCTTATAACCTTTACTTTCCCACTTGAATATGGTTTACTTGAGACGGATGGTCAACTTAGAGCTCTTTGTGGCTTTAAGAGTAAGAGGGAGATGGTTAGTGGTTGGCAACACAATCCTAGGTTCGTTATGGTTGGATGTTCAAGGTCTAAGTGCTATGGTTGGTATAGTTCTCAATTGAATGGGTCTAGAAAGTTGTTTGGATGCCTCATAGAGAATTTGGATTGCTTGCCACCCGGTTGGAACAATGATGATCAACCTAAAGACGGGTGTAGAAACAAGATTTGGGATCCCGACATATAAGAGGATCAACTTTGGGAGCTCAAGACTTGTAAGGAACTTCATCAAGGCTTGGTGAATTCACTTGGATATGTTGGAGCTTATTGGAAGTCTAAACGTTGGTGGAAGTTTCAAGATGAGTTCAAGCACAAGCCACCATGACAAGTAGCTCACCAAATGTCCAACTTAAGGACTTTAACTAAAAGTGCTAGGTGGGAGACACCCCACCATGGTAAATTCTTTCTAATTTTTCTTTTATTTCTATTGGTAATAAGTTAAATTTTCATTTTTAATGAAGTTTATTTAGTTTAATTTGTGATTTAGCTTGTTTAATAATGTTCGGATTTATTTTGGTAGCTTGTTAGATTTTTAATCAGCTTCTTTTTTTTTTTTAAAAGGGCTGTCACGCATGCCCGTGCCCGACGCATACGCGTCGATGCCTAGACTTGGCTCGTGCTTAAACAGTGCTGAAACAATACGAGCACGCGGCCTTAACAGAAAGTTGCGCTGGAACCGCGCTGGTGTCATGCCAATCCCACACGTGCGCGTCAATAATGCGTACACGTCATTTACGTTTTTTACCACCCACGCGTAGGCGTGGACGACGCGTACGCGTTGTATGAGAAATCGGCATATTTTGGTACATGAACAGAGTTGCGCTGCCACTGCACGGGAATTGTGTGAGGAGCACAATACACACCACGCGTATGCGTGACTGACGCGTACACGTCGCTTTCTGTTTCCCATTTTTCATCTTTCTTCTCTCCTTTCTTCTTCCTTCTTCTCTCCTTCTTCTTTCTTTCTACCTTTCCTCTCCTTCAATCCTTTCCCTTCTCATCTTTATTCTCCATCGTTTACTGCATTTGCATACTTTCATTTATTACATTTTAACTTTATTGCTTGTTCTTATTTTTTTTTCTAGGTTTGATATTATACTATTGGTGTTGACTATTCCTACTTAACTGTTGCATATTTCTTGCATTGTTTTAGGTTCTTCTTGTCTTGTATGCTATTTGCCTATATTCTTTTCTCACTTGCATGTTGTAGCTACCATATAGTTGAGAACCTCATTATTATTTGGCATTAGCCCACCCATATTTTATTTGTTTTCATATCTTTGTTTCTAGGTTACTCTTCTTCCTTTTTCTCTTGTTGCAGGATGGCCATCAAGAAGGGAAACGGAAGACTTTTACATGGGGCGACAAACAAGTGCTTGGCGCACATTCTTTAGAGAAAAAGCGTCAATTGGAGCCACCCGTCCACTTGCACATCTTTGCATGCACCGAGGACGGTGCAATCTTTAAGTGTGGGGAGGTCGATACCGATCTCCGTGGGTAACTACTTCCTTTACCAACACCAATTTTTCATTTTCGTTGTTAGTTAGTTATTGTATTGCATGATAGATTGCATTATAGTTAGACTTTGTGCATATTTTATATACTACTTGGTTGAAGTAATATTTTCTTTTTCAAGAATATTTTTATAGCATTTCACTAATTTGAATTAAAATTTTTGTTGAACTTTGGTACGCGAAATTGTGATCCCTGGTAATGGCTCCAAAAACTTGGTGCTCTAATCTTAATTTATAATTTGTCACAACTCCGTGTAGCTGACCAGCAAGTGCACTGGGTCGTCCAAGTAATAAACCTTACGTGAGTAAGGGTCGATCCCACGGAGATTGTTGGTATGAAGCAAGCTATAGTCATCTTGTAAATCTCAGTCAGGCGAATTCAAATGTATTAAGAGATTATAGTGGCTGAAAATAAATAAAATAGGATAGAGATACTTATGTAATTCATTGGTGAGAATTTCAGATAAGCGTATAGAGATGCTTTCGTTCCTCTGAACCTCTGTTTTCCCGCTGTCTTCATCCAATCAATCCTACTCCCTTCCATGGCAAGCTTTCTGTAAGGCATCACCGTTGTCAATGGCTACATCCCATCCTCTCTGTGAAAAAGGTCCAAATGCTCTATCACGGCACGGCTAATCATCTGGAGGTTCTCGATCATACTGGAATAGGATTCACCCTCCTTTTGCGTCTGTCACTACGCCCAGCACTCACGAATTTGAAGTTCGTCACAGCCATCCCTTCCCAGATCCTACTCGAAATACCACAGACAAGGTTTAGACTTTCCGGATCTCAAGAATGGCCATCCATGGGTTCTAACTTATACCACGAAGATTCTAATATCTCGGACTCGGTCCTCTGTATTAGATATCTAAGAGATACTCATTCTAGCTTGTTTGCATGTAGAACGGAAGTGTTTGTCAGACACGCGTTCATTAGTGAGAATGATGATGAGCGTCACATAATCATCACATTCATCATGTTCTTGGGTGCGAATGAACATCTTATAATAGGAATAAGCTTGAATTGAATAGAAAAACAGTAGTACTTTGTATTAATTCATGAGGAACAGCAGAGCTCCACACCTTAATCTATGGTGTGTAGAAACTCTACCGTTGAAGATACATAAGTGATGGTCCAGGCATGGCCGAATGGCCAGCCCCCAAGGTCTAAGAACTAAACGTCCCCAGATGTGATCAATATGATCCAAAGATGAACTAAAAATCATCAGATGTAAATACAATAGTAAAAAGTCCTATTTATACTAGACTAGCTACTAGGGTTTACAAAAGTAAGTAATTGATGCATAAATCCACTTCCGGGGCCCACTTGGTGTGTACTTGGGCTGAGCTTGAAGTTTACACATGCAGAGGCTTCTTTTGGAGTTGAACGCCAAGTTGTAACGTGTTTTTGGCGTTCAACTCTGGTTCGTGACGTGTTTCCGGCGTTTAACTCTAGATTGCAGCGTAGAACTGGCGTTCAACGCCCTTTTGCGTCGTCTAAACTCGGGCAAAGTATGGACTATTATATATTGCTGGAAAGCCCTGGATGTCTACTTTTCAACGCCATTGAGAGAACGCCATTTGGAGTTTTGTAGCTCCATAAAATTCACTTTGAGTGCAGGGAGGTCAGAATCCAACAGCATCAGCAGTCCTTCTTCAACCTCTGAATCTGATTTTTGCTCAAGTCCCTCAATTTCAGCCAGAAAATACCTGAAATCACAGAAAAACATACAAACTCATAGTAAAGTCCAGAAATGTGAATTTAACATAAAAACTAATAAAAACATCCCTAAAAGTAACTAGATCCTACTAAAAACATACTAAAAACAATGCCAAAAAGCGTATAAATTATCCGCTCATCACAACACCAAACTTAAATTGTTGCTTGTCCCCAAGCAACTGAAAATAAAATAGGATAAAAAGAAGAGAATATACTATAAATTCAAAATTATCAATGAAACATAGCTCCAATCAGATGAGCGGGACTTATGGCTTTTTGCTTCTTGAATAGTTTCGGCATCTCACTTTATCTATTAAAGTTCAGAATGATTGGCATCTATAGGAACTTAGAATTCAGATAGTGTTATTGATTCTCCTAGTTCAGTATGTTGATTCTTGAACACAGCTACTTTATGAGTCTTGGCCGTGGCCCTAAGCACTTTGTTTTCCAGTATTACCACCGGATACATAAATGCCACAGACACATAATTGGGTGAACCTTTTTAGATTGTGACTCAACTTTGCTAAAGTCCCCAATTAGAGGTGTCCATGGTTCTTAAGCACACTCTTCTTTTTTTTTTTTTTTTTGCTTTGGACCTTGACTTTAACCGCTCAGTCTCAAGTTTTCACTTGACACCTTCACGCCACAAGCACATGGTTAGGGACAGCTTGGTTCTGCCGCTTAGACCAGGATTTTATTCCTTTAGGCCCTCCTATCCACTGATGCTCAAAGCCTTGGATCCTTTTTATTACCTTTGCCTTTTGGTTTTAAGGGCTATTGGCTTCTTCTGCTTGCTTTTTCTTTTTCTTTCTCCCTTTTTTTTGCATATATATTTTTTTCTGCAAGCTTTTGTGTTCACTACTTTTTCTTGCTTCAAGAATTATTTTTATGATTTTTCAGATTATCAAATAACATGTCTCCTTTTCATCATTCTTTCAAGAGCCAACATATTTAACATTCTAAAACACCAACTTCAAAAAGACATATGCACTGTTTAAGCGTTCATTCAGAAAACAAAAAGTATTGTCACCACATCAATATAATTTAACTAAGTTCAAGGATAAATTCGAAACTCATGTACTTCTTGTTCTTTTGAATTAAAACATTTTTCATTTAAGAGAGGTGATGGAGTCATAGGACATTCATAACCTTAAGACATAGTTACTAAATACTAATGATCATGTAATAAGACACAAACATAGATAAACATTTAACATAAAGAAAACGAAAAACAGAAAATTTAAGAACAAGGAATGAGTCCACCTTAGTGATGGTGGCGTTTCCTTCTTGAGGAACCAATGATGTCCTTGAGCTCTTCTATGTCTCTTCCTTGTCTTTGTTGCTCCTCCCTCATTGCTCTTTGATCTTCTCTAATTTCATGGAGGATGATGGAGTGCTCTTGATGTTCCACCCTTAATTGTCCCATGTTGGAACTTAATTCTCCTAGGGAGGTGTTGATTTGCTCCCAAAAATTCTGTGGAGGAAAGTGCATCCCTTGAGGTATCTCAGGGATTTCTTGATGGTGAGCTTCCTCATGTGTTTCTTGAGCTCCATGAGTGGGCTCTCTTGTTTGCTCCATCCTTTTCTTAGTGATGGGCTTCTCTTCCTCAATGGGAATGTCTCCTTCTATGAAAGCTCCAGCTGAGTAACATAGATGGCAAATAAGATGAGGGAAAGCTAGCCTTGCCAAGGGAGAGGGCTTTTCGGCTATTTTGTAGAGTTCAAGGGAGATGACTTCATGAACTTCTACTTCCTCTCCAATCATGATGCTATGAATCATGATGGCCCGATCCACAGTAACTTCAGATCGGTTGCTAGTGGGGATGATGGAGCGTTGGATGAACTCCAACCATCCTCTAGCTACAGGCTTGAGGTCCAGTCTTCTTAATTGAACCGGCTTGCCTTTGGAATCTATTTTCCACTGAGCTCCTTCCACACATATGTCCCTAAGGACTTGGTCCAACCTTTGATTAAAATTGACCCTTCTAGTGTAGGGGCGTGCATCTCCTTGCATCATGGGCAAGTTAAACGCCAACCTCACATTTTCCGGACTAAAATATAAGTATTTCCCCTGAACCATGGTGAGATAACTCTTTGGGTTCGGGTTCTTACTTTGATCATGGTTCTTGGTGATCCATGCATTAGCATAGAACTCTTGAACCATTAGAATTTCGACTTGTTGAATGGGGTTGGTTAGAACTTCCCAACCTCTTCTTTGGATTTTATGTCGGATCTCCGGATACTCATTTCTCTTGAGTTTGAAAGGGACCTCGGAGATCACCTTCTTCTTGGCCACTACATCATAGAAGTGGTCTTGATGAGCTTTGGAGATGAATCTTTCCATCTCCCATGACTCGGGGGTGGAAGCTTTTGTCTTCCCTTTCCCTTTTCTAGAGGATTCTCCGGTCTTAGGTGCCATCAATGGTAATGGAAAAACAAAAAGCTTATGCTTTTACCACACCAAACTTAGAATATTCCTCGCCCTCGAGCAAGAGAAGAAAGAATAGATGAAGAAGAAGAAGAAATAGAGGAGAGGGAGAGAGGGTTGTGTTGTGTGAAAATGAGGAAGAATGGAGGGCTTTATATAGGGAAGGGAGGGGGGTTAAGGTTCGGCCATAAGGGGTGGTTTTGGGTGGGAAATTGATTTTGAATTTTGAAGGTAGGTGGGGTTTATGAGGAAGGGTGGATTGATGTGAGTGGTGAATGGGTGATAGGGAAGAGAGAGATTGAGGTGATTGGTGAAGGGTTTTGGGGAAGGGTGTTTATTGGGAAGAGAGGATGAATGAGAAGAGGGAAGAGTATGAGTGGTGGTAGGTGGGGATCTTGTGGGGTCCACAGATGCTGAGATGATCCTATGGGGTCCACAGATCCTGAGGTGTCAAGGATTTGTATCCCTGCACCAATTAGGCTTGTAAAATGCCTTTGCATGCAATTCTGGCGTTTAAACGCCGAATTGATGCTTGTTCTAGGCGTTCAACGCCCAGATGCAGCATGTTTCTGGCGTTGAACGCCAGTTCTATGCTTGTTTCTGGCGTTCAGCGTCAGCTTTCCTCAGTGAGCATTTCTGGCGTCTGAACGCCAGGATGCTGCTTGTTTCTTGCGTTCAACGCCAGATCCATGCTCTGTTCTGGCATTGAACGCCAGCCAGACGCTCCTTACTAGCGTTTAAACGCCAGTAAGTCCCTCCTCCAGGGTGTGATTTTTCTTCTGCTATTTTTGATTCTGTTTTTAATTTTTGTATTTATTTTGTGACTCCACATGATCATGAACCTAATAAAACATAAAAGAACAATAAGAATGAAAATAAATTAGATAAATAAAAATTGGGTTGCCTCCCAACAAGCGCTTCTTTAATGTCAATAGCTTGACAGTGAGCTCTTATGGAGCCTCACAGATGTTCAGAGCATTGTTGAGACTTCCCAACACCAAACTTAGAGTTTGGATATGCGAGTTCAACACCAAACTTAGAGTTTGGTTGTGGCCTTCCAACACCAAACTTAGAGTTTGACTGTGGGGGCTCTGGTTGACTCTGTAGTGAGAGAAGCTTTTCATGCTTCCTCTCCATGGTTGCAGAGAGAGATCCTTGAGTTTTAAACACAAGGTTGTCCTCATTTAGTTGAAGGACCAACTCTCCTCTGTCCACATCAATCACAGCTCTTGCTGTGGCTAGGAAGGGTCTTCCAAGGATGATGGATTCATCCTTATCCTTCCCAGTGTCTAGGATTATGAAATCAGCAGGGATGTAAAGGCCTTCAACCTTTACTAACATGTCCTCTACTTATCCATAAGCCTGTTTCTTTGAATTGTCTGCCATCTCTAATGAGATTCTAGCGGCTTGTACCTCAAAGATTCCAAGTTTCTCCATTACAGAGAGTGGCATGAGGTTTATTCCTGACCCAAGGTCACATAGAGCCTTTTCAAAGGTCATGGTGCCTATGGTACAAGGTATTAGGAACTTTTCAGGATCCTGCTTCTTCTGAGGCAATCTCAGTTAATCCAATGCATTTAATTCATTGGTGAACAAGGGAGGTTCATCTCCCCAAGTCTCATTACCAAATAAATTGGCTTTCAGCTTCATGATTACACCAAGGAACTTGACAACTTGCTCTTCAGTAACATCCTCATTCTCTTCAGAAGAAGAATACTCATCAGAACTCATGAAGGGCACAAGGAGGTTCAATGGAATCTCTATGGTCTCTAGATGAGCCTTGGATTCTTTTGGTTCCTCAAAGGGAAACTCCTTGTTGATCACTGGACGTCCCATGAGGTCTTCCTCCTTGGGATTCACGTCCTCTCCTTCCTCCTTGGATTCGGCCATAATGGTTATATCAATGGCCTTGCACTCTCTCTTTGGATTCTCTTCTGTATTGCTTGGGAGAGTACTAGGAGGGGTTTCAGTGATCTTCTTACTCAGTTGGCCCACTTGTGCCTCCAAATTTCTAATGGAGGACCTTGTTTCATTCATGAAACTTAGAGTGGCCTTAGATAGATCAGAGACTATATTTGCTAAGCTAGATGGATTCTGCTCAGAATTCTCTGTCTGTTGCTAAGTGGATGGTGGAAAAGGCTTGCTATTGCTAAACATGTTTCTTCCACCATTATTAAAGCCTTGTTGAGGCTTTTGTTGATCCTTCCGTGAGAAATTTGGATGATTTCTGCATGAGGGATTATAGGTGTTTCCGTAGGGTTCACCCATATAATTTACCTCTGCTATTGCAGGGTTCTCAGGATCATAAGCCTCTTCTTCAGAAGATGCCTCTTGAGTACTGTTGGATGCAGCTTGCATTCCATTCAGACTCTGAGAAATCATATTGACCTGCTGAGTCAATAGTTTGTTCTGAGCCAATATGGCATTCAGAGCATCAATTTCAAGAACTTCCTTCCTTTGAGGCGTTCCATTACTTACAGGATTCCTCTCAGAAGTGTACATAAACTGGTTATTTGCAATCATGTCAATAAGTTCTTGAGCTTCTGCAGGCATTTTCTTTAGGTGAATGGATCCACCTGCAGAAGTATCCAATGACATCTTAGCTAATTCAGACAGACCATCATAGAATATATCCAGGATGGTCCATTCTGAAAGCATGTCAGAAGGACACTTTTTGGTCAGTTGCTTGTATCTCTCCCAAGCTTCATAGAGGGATTCACCTTCTTTCTGTCTGAAGGTTTGAACATCCACTCTAAGCTTACTAAACTTTTGAGGAGGAAAGAACTTGGCTAAGAAAGCCGTGACGAGCTTATCCCAAGAGTTCAGGCTATCTTTAGGTTGAGAATCCAACCATATTCTAGCCCTGTCTCTTACAGCAAACGGGAAAAGCATGAGCCTGTAGACCTCGGGTTGTACCCCATTGGTCTTAACAGTATCACAGATCTGCAAGAGTTCAGTTAAGAACTGAAAAGGATCTTCAGATGAAAGTCCATGAAACTTGCAGTTTTGCTGCATCAGAGAAACTAATTGAGGCTTAAGCTCAAAATTGTTTTCTCCAATAGTGGGAATGGAGATGCTTCTTCCATGTAAATTGGAATTTGGTGCAGTAAAGTCACTAAGCATCTTCCTTGCATTGTTATTATTTTTGGCTGCCATCTCCTCTTCCTGTTTGAAAATTTCTGTAAGGTTGTCTTTGGATTGTTGTATTTTAGCTTCTCTTAGTTTCCTCTTCAGAGTCCTTTCAGGTTCAGGGTCTGCTTCAACAAGAAGGTTCTTGTCCTTGCTCCTGCTCATGTGAAAAAGAAGAGGACTAAAGATACCGGGGATCCTCTTTACCACAGTATAGAGGTTCCCTTGTGTGAGTAGAAGAGAAGAAGAGTAAGAATGAAGAAGATAAGAATTCGAACTCAGAGGAGAAGAAGGGGTTCAAATTTTGGGTGAGGAGAAGTGTTAGTAGATGAATAAATAAATAGAAGGGGATGAGAGAGAGAATTTCGAAAATTAAAATAAAATAAATTTAAAAATTAAAGTTAATAATTCGAAAATTGAAATTGAAATTAAATTAAAACAATTAGTTAATTAAAAAGAAATTTTGAAAAAGAGGAAGGTAATTTTCGAAAATTAAAGAGAGAAGATTAGTTAGGTGGTTTTGAAAAAGATAGGAGATAGTAAATAAGTCAATTAGTTAGTTGAAAAAGATTTGAAAATCAATTTTAAAAAGAGAAAAAGATAAGAAGTTAGAAAAGATAATTTTAAAATTAAATTTTTGAAAAAGATAACTTTTAAAAAAGATAAGATAAAAAGATATGATTAAGAATAGTTTTGAAAAAGATTTGAATTTTAAAATCAAAATTAACGACTTGACTCACAAGAAATCACATGATTCTAGAACTTAAAGTTTGAATCTTTCTTAACAAGAAAGTAACAAACTTGAAATTTTTAAATCAAAACATTAATTGTTGATGATATTTTCGAAAATTATGAAGTAAAGATAAGAAAAAGATTTTTGAAAAATATTTTAAAAATTTTCGAAAATAAATAAGAAAAGTGAAAAAGGTATGATTTTTGAAAAAGATTTTGAAAAAGATAAGATTTTTAAATTGAAAATTTGATTTGATTCATAAGAAACAATTAAATTTAAAAAATTTTTGACTAAATCAAATCATATTTTCGAAAATTTTGAGTAAAATAAGGAAAAGATATTTTTTTTTGATTTTTTGAATTTTTATGATGAGAGAGAAAAACACTAAAAATGTTCAATGTATGGAAATTTTAGATCAAAACAATGAATGCATGCAAGAATGCTATGAATGTCAAGATGAACACCAAGAACACTTTGAATGTCAAGATGAACACCAAGAACTTATTTTTGAAAAATTTTTGATGCAAAGAAAACATGCAAGACACCAAACTTAGAAATCTTTAATGCTTGGACTCTAACAAACGAAAAATGCATATGAGAAACAAGAAAAGACACAAAACAAAAAAACATCAAGATCAAACAAGAAGACTTACCAAGAATAACTTGAAGATCATGAAGAACACTATGAATGCATGATTTTTCAAAAATTTTATGCAAAATTTAAAACATGCAATTGACACCAAACTTAAAATCTGACTCAAGACTCAAACACGAAACATAAAATATTTTTGATTTTCTATTTTTTTTTTTGGTTTTTTTTTTCGAAAATTATTTGAAAAAGAAAAATAAGGATTTCAAAATTTTTAATATGAATTCCAGGAATCTTGCACTCTTAGTCTAAAGCTTCAGTCCAGGAATTAGACATGGCTCACTAGCCAGCCAAGCTTTTGTGAAAGCTCCGGTCCAAAACACTAGACATGGCCAATGGCCAGCCAAGCTTTAGAATACAAATCAGTCATACAACAGCAAATTTTATTAGCAACAACTAGCTTGCTCTTGTGATGATGGTTTGGAAGCCTCAGTCCAAGAATTAGACATGGCTTTACAGCCAGCCAGGCTTCAACATGCTTCATGAAACACTAGAATTCATTCTTAAAAATTCTGAAGAAAAATATATTTTATTTTTTTTTTGGAATTTTTTTCGAAAATTAAAAGAATAAAAACAAAAACCTAAAATTAAGATAAAGTTACCTAATCTGAGCAACAAGATGAACCGTAAGTTGTCCAAACTCGAACAATCCCCGGCAACGGCGCCAAAAACTTGGTACACGAAATTGTGATCCCTGGTAATGGCTCCAAAAACTTGGTGCTCTAATCTTAATTCATAATTTGTCACAACTCCGTGTAGCTGTCCAGCAAGTGCACTGGGTCGTCCAAGTAATAAACCTTACGTGAGTAAGGGTCGATCTCACGGAGATTGTTGGTATGAAGCAAGCTATGGTCATCTTGTAAATCTTAGTCAGGCGGATTCAAATGTATTAAGAGATTATAGTGGATGAAAATAAATAAAATAGGATAGAGATACTTATGTAATTCATTGGTGAGAATTTCAGATAAGCATATAGAGATGCTTTCGTTCCTCTGAACCTCTGTTTTCCCGCTGTCTTCATCCAATCAGTCCTACTCCCTTCCATGGCAAGCTTTCTGTAAGGCATCACCGTTGTCAATGGCTACATCCCATCCTCTCTGTGAAAAAGGTCCAAATGCTCTGTCACGACACGGCTAATCATCTGGAGGTTCTCGATCATACTGGAATAGGATTCACCATCCTTTTGCGTCTGTCACTACGCCCAGCACTCACGAGTTTGAAGTTCGTCACAGCCATCCCTTCCCAGATCCTACTCGGAATACCACAGACAAGGTTTAGACTTTCCGGATCTCAGGAATGGCCATCCATGGGTTCTAACTTATACCACGAAGATTCTAATATCTCGGACTCGGTTCTCTGTATTAGATATCTAAGAGATACTCATTCTAGCTTGTTTGCATGTAGAACAGAAGTGTTTGTCAGGCATGCGTTCATTAGTGAGAATGATGATGAGTGTCACATAATCATCACATTCATCATGTTCTTGGGTACGAATGAACATCTTAGAATAGGAATAAGCTTGAATTGAATAGAAAAACAGTAGTACTTTATATTAATTCATGAAGAACAGCAGAGCTCCACACCTTAATCTATGGTGTGTAGAAACTCTACCGTTGAAGATACATAAGTGATGGTCCAGGCATGGCCGAATGGCCAGCCCCCAAGGTCTAAGAACTAAACATCCCCAGATGCGATCAATATGATCCAAAGATGAACTAAAAATCATCAGATGTAAATACAATAGTAAAAAGTCCTATTTATACTAGACTAGCTACTAGGCTTTACAGAAGTAAGTAATTGATGCATAAATCCACTTTCGGGGCCCACTTGGTGTGTGCTTGGGCTGAGCTTGAAGTTTACACGTGCAGAGGCTTCTTTTGGAGTTGAACGCCAAGTTGTAATGTGTTTTTGGCGTTCAACTCTGGTTCGTGACGTGTTTCCGGCGTTTAACTCCAGACTACAGTGTTGAACTGGCGTTCAACGCCTTTTGTGTCATCTAAACTCAGGCAAAGTATGGACTATTATATATTGCTGAAAATCCCTGGATGTCTACTTTCCAACGCCGTTAAGAGCGCGCCATTTGGAGTTCTGTAGCTCCAGAAAATCCACTTTGAGTGTAGGGAGGTCAGAATCCAATAGCATAAGCAGTCCTTCTTCAACCTCTGAATCTGATTTTTGCTCAAGTCCCTCAATTTCAGCCAGAAAATACCTGAAATCACAGAAAAACACATAAACTCATAGTAAAGTCCAGAAATGTGAATTTAACATAAAAACTAATAAAAACATCCCTAAAAGTAACTAGATCCTACTAAAAACATACTAAAAATAATGCCAAAAAGCGTATAAATTATTCGCTCATCAAACTTGCTTGAAGAATTTTATTTTGGAACATGGTTTTAGAGCTCGAACACACAAAACCAGTGAGATTTTGAGCCTAATTGATTGGTTACATCTTATCAACCAATGTTTTATTTTGGTGTGTGTTGTTCTCTCTAAAATTGTGATCTTTGTCTTGCTTGATTCTATATTTCCATTGTTTGATGTATGCATGCACTTATGTGATTGAGGCCTTTGTTTCACTGAGCTTACATACCTATATGGCCTTACCCTTTCATTATCCTTTACAAACCAATGTTGAGCCTATTTCACCCCTTTTGTTCCTTACTTTAGCACATCATTAACTCTAAGCGGAAAATAATAATGTCCTTAATTTGAATCCTTGGTTAGCTTTGACTAGTGAGAGTGCTCATGAATTAAGTGTGGGAAAATTGGGTTTGGGAACATTCGGTTTGAGAATTGGGTGTTGTATATTTTTTGTGAAAATGTGAAAATAATGATGAAGGCATGTTCATGCATTCAATACCTTAATCATATGCATTGAGAAAAATAAAATAAAAGAAAAAATAAAAAGAAAAAGAAAAAAAAGAAAAAAAGAAAAGAAAAAAGAAAAAGCAATAAAAATGGGACAAAATGCCCCAAGTTAAGTAATAATATCAATGCATATGTATTGTACTCCATTTGGATGCATGAATATGTGGAAAACATAGTTAATGGGCAGTTAGATTTTACATTTTAATTACATGGATTGTCTTAAGTTAGGTGGGAAGTTTGGGTTAATCAAGGATTCAGATTTTAGTCCACTTAACCAAATACAATCCTCCCTTGACCCTAACCCCATTACAACCCTTAAAAGACCTCTTGATATGTGTATTGGTGCATTAAATTTTTGTTGATTGTTAGATGAAGAGCAAGCCTTAGAAAGCAAGATTAGTAGAGAATTGAGAGAATCGAACCTTAAACACCTGAGCGATTAGAGTGTATACACTTCCAGTGAAGGTTCGATGCTCGATTCTTTGTTCCCGGCTTTCATGAGCTATATTCTTCTTACAAGTCTATTTGTACATCATTTTTATTATTTGAATTAGTGAAATCCAGTTCATATTTGTTCTTGAAAGGTTTATCTATTTTTAAACAAGTAGGTAGAAGCATTTCACATTTAGTTGTATTCATATAGATAGGTTTCATTTCATACATTATATCATCCCTCTTCACTCTTTTGGTTCTCTTGAACTTAGCATGAGGACATGCTAATGTTTAAGTGGGGGGAGATTGATAAACCCTATTTTTAGGGTTTATCTTATGCTTAATTCAGTGGATTTTATCCATTATTCTCACACTCATTCATAGAAATCGCATGTTTTATATTTTTCTTCCTGATTTTGTGCTATGATTGAAAACATGCTTCTTTGGCCTTAAATTTGCTAATTTTAATCCTCTCTTATTACCATTCAATGCCGTGATATGTTTGTTAAGTGTTTTCAGGGTTTATAGGGCGGGAATGGCTTAGAGGATGGAAAGGAAGCATGCAAAAGTGGAAGAAATACAAGAAATTGAAGGAATTGCTAAGTTGTCAATCCTGACCTCTTCGTACTAAATCGATCATAACTTGAGTTACAGAGGTCCGAATGAGGTGGTTCTAGTTGCGTTGGAAAACTAACATCCGGGGCTTCAAAATGATATGCAATTTGCCATAGTTGCCTTGCATTTAGACGACGCGTACGCGTGGATGACACGTACGCGTGGATGACGCGTAAGCGTGACAGAGCGTCATGTGCTGTAGATATCAGAAAATACTGAGGGCGATTTCTGGGCTATTTTTGGCTCAGTTCCAACCCCTAAAACACAGATTAGAGGCTGCAGAGTGGGGGATTGAATCATTCAATATTCATTCACATAATTTTAGGTTTTAGATGTAGCTTTCTAGAGAGAGAGGCTCTCTCCTCTCTCTAGGTTTTAGGGTTTCTCTTTCAATTTCTCCTTAGGTTCAGGTTCAATTTTACTTTAATTTAGTTTTCTCTTACTTTTATTTATTCAAGCAATTTAGTTCATCTTCCTCCCTTGTTATTTTCCTTTTTTCGCTATTTTCATGTTTATGAGCTATTGTTACATTTGATTTCTTCTAATGCAATTTATGTTTTCTATGTTTATTGTTGCTCTCTTTAATTGTTAGTCATTGTTATCTTGCAATTGGGTATCTTAGATTTTATTATCTCTTATTAATTTTCTATATTTTTATTCTGTGCCTTCCAAGTGTTTGATAAAATGCTTGGGAAGATTTTAATTTAGATTTTTATGTTCTTAACTTGGATTGATTATTTAGAGACTCTTGAGTTATCCAAAGTCTTTTGTTGATTGGTAATTGAGACTTGCTAGTTGGCTTAAGCATCACTAAATCTAGTCTTAGATTAGGACTTGTGAACCTAAGTTGATTTTACTCACTTGACTTACCTTCATTGTTAGAGGTTAACTAAGTGAAAGCAAAAGGCAATTACCATCATAATTGATAATGATAATTAGGATAGGACTTCTAATTCTCAATCCTTGCTAGAATTTTTCTTAATTGTTATTTTATTTCCTTGTTATTTACTTTCTTGTTTCTTATTACAAAACCCAAAAAGATACAATCTCGTAACCAATAATAAACACTTCCCTGCAATTCCTTGAGAGACGACCTGAGGTTTAAATACTTCGATTAATTTTATTGGGTTTGCTTAAGTGACAAACAAATTAAATTTGATTTGAGGATTCATTGTTGGATTAGAACTATACTTGTAACGTAATTATTTTTGTGAATTCTTTACCGACAATTTTTCCCCATCAGCGTGCTCCATGGGTGCTTCAAGAGGAGTTTTCTATACATAGAGGAGAGTAGGAATTCATCATATCTACTATTTTTAAAAATAGAAAATGAAAGGAGAAAGAACAAGAGTTTACATAGCTGAAATTTCGATATAAACGCAAAGATTGGCAAAAATGGGCAAGTGTTTGTGTTTGTATGGATTGGGTACTTGAAGAACACATGAAAAATAATGAAAGAAGAGTTGAAATAGGGGCTGGGGCACAGAGAATACGTACAAGAATTTTCTCTCTTTCTCTCTCAAGAATTCGGTCAAAAGAGTGTAAAAATGTGTAAAGTGTTTTGTGAATGTTGTGGTCAGTGCTTCCTTAAATAAAAAATCAAAGTCTTGCTGAATTTATAATGGTAAAAGTGGCTAAAAGTTTCATGGTCAAGGGCTAGGCTTCAATGAATAAGGGGCATGAAACGAGGAAGTTTGGTCAGTGCTTGCGTGTTGAGCTTATCCACAGTTAACCGCAATTAGTTACTTGTGGTTGAAACACAGCAGAGAGGGGTGAAAGGCTGAGATAGTCTTGGCTTATAGGTTGAGAAGGAGATACAAGTTACTTGGATACCAAGTAAGAAGATTTGGGGTCTCTAAGAGTCGTTTGCAGAATACTAGTTAGAAATTCGGTTCAGAGTAAATTTTATCGTGTGGTAAAATAATTAATGGATACTATTTATTCTTAAAGCAGTAAATTATGAATGGATGGCTAATATAAATTTTGAGGCACATTTAGTTGGGTAAAAATTATTTTGACCACTGATTCCGAGGTTTTCGGTTACTAGAGTTTTTCTCGACGCACGCAAAACTGTCATTAAAAGTGAATTCCCCGGCTCAAAAAGTCTCTAATGAGGGAAATAAACCAATGGTAAGCTAATATATATTATTTATTAGTCAAACTTGACTTAGGGGGATTAATTACCCTCATAAAGTCAATTTTGACCATATTAATGGCCTTTTTTTAATTTTCTTTAATTACCCTCATAAAGTCAATTTTTTCAAAATTTTGCGAAATAAATTTTAAAATAGTCAAAAAAAATCTGTTTACTGAAAATCAGGTTCTTATAATGAACCTGGTTATTTTCAAAGGCCCTCCGAGAAGCAAAAATCTCATTTGCGCCCACTACACATTACCACAACCATGAGTGGGATCAAGATAAACAAAGTTCTGATTAATGGAGGAGCAGCTATTAGCCTATTACCAGAAAGGATGTTGATGAAGGTCGGAAAACATCCTAATGATTTAATCCCTACTAATATTTCAGTAACAGACTTCAGTGGTGCTTCAACCCCTGCTAAAGGTTTGGTTACTTTGGGAGTGAAAGTTGGATCCTCTGATCAAAACACCATCTTCGTTATGATGTCTTCAAAGGCTAGTTATAATGCCTTACTAGGACGTGATTGGATCCATGGAGTTGGGACTGTGCCGTCCACTGTGCATCAAAGTATTCTCCTTTGGACAAATGATGGAAAACCTGAAGTAGTTAAAGCTGATTTGAATCTGTATGTCGAGCAATTACACGTTGACTTCAGGGTGTATAGTCCTAAATTGAAACCTTTGAATGTTGACAGGGTCCTTAATTCTTTCAATTATGAAGGGTGCTATCTAACCTCAGAGGGTTTAAGTGTGAAGCTTCGTTATCCACAACTCAGTATTCCTCCGACTGGGTGGGATTGTTCAACATAAGTTGTGATTCGAGGACGTCCTTCGATGGCAAGTAAACAAGATGTCTCGGATTATCTAGTAACTTTAAATAAATATTTAAGTAATTTCCTTTCAGTAGAAAATAAAAGTGATTCTTCTTATGAAGTTGAGTCATTTAAGAAAGTAGTTTCATCTTCTTCCTATAGTGTAGGTTCGATCCCTTCGGTCAAATTTAGTCATGGTTTAAATTCTTTCTGTTCCCGTAATTGTAGTAATGTTGTCAATCAAACTGCTGCTGATATAGCAGAAGTACATTGTATTGAAAATGAAGCTGTTGTTAACAGTGAATGATCAAGTTTGTTTCAATCCAAATGAATCTATTGATTTATCTTTTGATTATATCTATGATTTAGAAGCGTTGGGTTTTGAAAAATATTCGGTAAAAGATAATGAAAATGTGAGAGGTTTCGAGTCGCAAGATCCTTTAGAAGAAATTAATCTGGGATCTGTTGATAATGTTTGAATTACTTACATATGTAAGGACCTTCCAGTTCCATTTCGAACTGAATTATATCATCTTTTGTATGAGTTTAAAGACTATTTTGCTTGGGATTATCATGAGATGCCTGGTCTTGATCGTTCTCTTGTGGAACATCGACTAGCGTTAAACCGAATGCTCGAACCATAAAGCAAACGCCTCGACGATTTGCTCCTGAAATTAATCAAAAGATTAAAGAAGAGATTCAATGCTTGATTAAGGTGAAATTTATTCGAACCGCACGTTATGTTGAATGGGTTTCAAACATTGTCCCTGTAATGAAGAAGAATGGGAAATTGAGAATGTGTATTGATTTTCGAGATTTGAATAATGCCACTCCGAAGGATGAATATTTTATGCCCATAGCAGATATGTTAATTGATTCTGCTACAGGAAATGAGATTTTAAGTTTTATAAACGGTTATTCAGGATATAACCAAATCTTCATTGCAGAAGATGACGTGTCCAAACTGCTTTTCGATGTCCTGGGGCACTAGGCACATATGAATGGGTTGTTATGCCATTCGCTTTGAAAAATGCTAGTGCAACGTATCAACGTGCCATGAATACAATTTTTCATGAGTATATTGGAAAATTTATGGAAGTATATATCGATGATGTAATGGTTAAGTCGAACTCTGTGATTCAACACATCGATAATTTGAGAAAAGCATTCATTACTATGCGGAAAAAGGGATTAAAGATGAATCTTTTAAAATGTGGATTCGATGTAATAGCCAGGAATTTCTTAGGATTTGTTGTCCATAAAAAGGGGATCGCCGTCGATAAGAATAAGGCCGATGCAATCTTGACGTTATCCCCTCCTAAGTCAAAGAAGGAAGTACAATATTTTCTTGGAAAAATTAACTATCTTAGAAGATTCATATCGAACCTTTCAGATCGAACTCGAGTATTTGCACCTTTGCTGAAACTTAAAAATGAATCTTAGTTCAAATGGACAGAAAAACATCAAGAGGTTTTTGAATCACTTAAAGCTTATTTGTCCAAATCTCCAGTAATGGCAAAAATTCGCCCTCATGAGCCTTTAAAATTATATATTGCGGCATCATTGAAGACAATTGGGTGTATGTTGGCTCAAGATGATGAAAATTATAACACCCCAATTCTCCACAGAGTTATTCTCAGAAATTCTGTGATGAGATATTCGATAAATATCTGAGAATCACCTCATCATAAAATAATAAGGCGGATTTAGACTTGGTAAGCGAAAATAATAGATATACCGTGAGAGATAAAAGCGTGTCCTAAGCCAAAAACTAAATCGATAACCATGAATTTGACCGTCGAGCTAAATTCATCTATGGAATCTTTAATACTAGCTATTCTTAACAATTTTAGCTTAGCAGAATATTCTAAATTTGATTCAGAGTCAAGATACTCTCTGCTGCTGATTAAAATAAAGAACCAAAATACTTAGCCTAATTAAAATCTAACCGAACTTGAACATAACCGAATTTTTCCTTAACCAAACCACTCTCTCTAGATTATCCACTTAACCACTACTAAACCACTCTCTCTCTCTCTCTCTCTCCTCTTCTTGCTAGCTGAACCTCCTCCACATATTGACCACGAGTGATGAATTATTATGAAGCAATTAATGAAGGAAGCATGCAATCAAACACGTGTTCACTTCCTTGCATTGGTGTCACTAAACCATCCCTTAATCCACTATCCATTGCCCTTTAAATAGCCTTGTTAGAGTTCAATTTTTGAGCCCTAATAAGAGAGAAAAGAAAGAGAGAACTAACTTGAGATGTATACATGCATGAGAGTTTTCTGTAATCTCATTACTAATTTAATTTTGCTTCTAGTTTGGTGTTTATTTTATATTGTATATCTCTGAAGATTGCTAATAGGTTTGTTAAGAAAGACATATGATAAAAATAAGCTAACATACGCAATTTCGTTAGTACGAAAGGCTCATATGTAGTAAGTATTACCGAGTATAGAGTATTATAGGACTACTGGGATGTAACAACTGATGACTGGCAGTGATCTGGACCTGCCAGAAATCGGGTCGTTACAACTTGGTATCAGAGTAGTTCGTTCCTAACAGAGCTTGGGAATGGACTAGCCATGCTTCGTTGCATACTCTGCTTTTCGTTTTCTCATGCTGTTGGGGTATCTTGATTGATACATTTAGCATGATCGTCTACGAGCGCTTGTTCGGGAATTATTCACACTTGACCTGATATGTTAAGGCTGAACACCTTGATGTTGATTGTTGGGAATGAATAAGACCTCAATGACTGTGAGTAGACAAATTTATCGATATAGGATTTCTCGCAACACCTACGATTATCAGATAGACCACCATCATAAAACTTTTAAACGCTGTTGACCACATTTATGTGGGACGCAGTTGTTGTACTTAGAAGTACGGTTGACTGATAGATGTTGGGATAGGAATAGTACAAGAATGGTAACAACGAATCCAAGACGGCCCGATGTGAATGATGCGCAGTGGAAGCGTGGTGACATGAGATACAAATGTGGAGAGTTTCCATCGACTTCACTTACGAATACCTTTAGGATCAAACCTTTCTTTGCGTAAGATATTTGTTGGGATAGTTAATATAGGATCTTTTGTGGTTTTATAACCCTTAAGATATACTCGAAGTTTTGAGGATGAAACTTTTTGTAAGGTGGGTGGGATATAACTGATGGCGAAAAAATTATATTTCCACACAAACTAACCGGCAAGTGCACCGGGTCGCATCAAGTAGTAAAACTCACACGAGTGAGGTCGATCCCACGAGGATTGATGGATCAAGCAACTTTAGTGAGGTGATAAATTTAGTCAAACTAATAGTAGTGAATTGGGTGGAATTGATCAAACAGAATGTAAATAACAAGGAATATAAAGTGCAGGAAGTAAATTGCATCAAATGTAAAGAGAATGGGTGCTGGGGAATTAAATGAAACAGTAAATCAAAGCAAGAACAAGTGACAGAAGGAAAGACTCATCAGGGATTAGAGATATCATAATCCACAACGAATCAAATGGGTCTCAACTCCTTTCTCAATCATATGAGTAGATCTATGGCAGATTGAAATTGATTGGATCCCAATTCCTTGGCAATCCAATCTCTCTAATCACAATCAATCTTTCCAATTCCTTGATCCAATTGTCATGAGAAGAGGTTAAGTACATGTTTCTCATCCATAAGCCACACTAACTCTCAAGATCTCAATTCCTCCTGAATAGTGTTGATCAAGAGAGTAGTGAAGGATAGAGCCTCAGTTCTAATGCTCATGATTCCCCTTTCGAGGCTCACACAAGCATTCACAGATTCAAACCCCCTTCCGGAGTGAATGAATTATCAATCAAAACAGAGGATATCCAATAGCTACCCAAGCGGATGGAGAAGAAGAAGAAGTTCACTCAATCATGTGAATTAAAATAGAGCTCCTCCCCCTAATGAGTGGGGTTCAATGGATAATCGCTCAAAGAAAGAGTGCAGAGAAATTAAATTGACAGAAAGTAAATCAAGCTCAATAGAAACAGCAATATAAAAGTGGCAGAAAGGAAAGTTGCAGAAGAGAATTGTAGAAATTGAAATTGCATAAAACTGAATTGAATCCAATACTGAAATGTAAAAAGTGCAGAAATGTAAAAGTGTATGCAAGAGCCTTCTACTCTATTCCTACTTCTACTCCTACTGCTCTCTAGTAGAGCCAGCCTCTAACGGCCTTGCATGGTGACTCCCTTACCTCCTCCTGAAATGAAACTGATGCCTTTATATAGGCTTGCTTAAATTACAAATTGAAATGAAATTCAAAACAAATTACAATTAAACGAAAATCCTATTCTAGATTCTCCTTGTGCCTTTGCTTGAGTGATCTGAGTGGGCTTTGCTTGCTGTGGTTCAAATGGGCTCAGAATGAAATTAGTTGAGCAGAAATGCACTTCCAGGAGAGCATAGCGTTCATTTGGAGAACGAAGCGTTTTCACACCCACGCGTACGCATGCTATACGCTTGCGCGTCCCTGGTGTTAGGGGTGTAATCGGTTCGGTTTGGTTCGGTTTTGGACTGAAAACCAACCAAACTGACCTGATCGGTTTTACAATGATACCAACCATTCGGTTGGCTGCTGTTTGAACAACTGAACCGAACCGAACCGAACCAACAGCAGTTTGATTCGGTCGGTTTTTTCGGTTTTTTCGGTTTTTTTACGCCTAATAATCAGAATTTAAATTACTATAAAATGAAGTTTAAAACCTTCAATAAACTAGAGTAACAAGAGTATATCACATCCAAATTCATACAAATTCAACTTAATTAAACATAAAACAAAGACAATTAAAAATGTCTAGCAAAACAACAAAAATAAACACACTTTAAACTGAAACAGTCACTTTAAAACAAATAAAAACCAAACAGCCACCATGCTTAATCTGAATCCACACCAGACTCATCATCATCTTCTCCGGTTGGTGCAATTTCTACAAAAATAAAACAAAAAAATTAATATAGATTATAAACATAATACAGATTATAAATTATAAACATAAACCATGAATTAGATAAACAATTTAGATTTATATACTCCAATTAGAAATGATATTTTATACTTTCTACACAGGATCCACATGGATAATTAGTTTGGAAAATCCCTATAGAGAAATTAGGATAGAGTAACATAAGTAAAATGATAATATCCAAGTAGCAAGGTTCATTTCATTATTCATTTTAGTTTCTTTAGACACCGGAGAATAACTTGATCTTGTTCAATGCTCTGTTTTCACTTTTCACTAACAACCTGTCTAATATGATAATCTCAAATGTAGGAACAAACACGAAAATTAGCATGACGAGAACATCAAACAAAACAAGTTTACTTCTAAACACAATAACTACAAATTATTAGTCTTAACTCTTAACGAGAAAACCAGGCTAAAAATCAAATGGATACATGAAAAAGGTTGACAAGTAGCATGAAAAACTGGAAGATAACAAGTACACATGAAACGACTTGGACCGTGTGGACAAGCAAAAGAATAGGTAATAGTGAACCTCAAAGCAGAAATATATGCAGGTATGCCTAGATTAAATCTCTGCTGCTTTTATGTTATTTTGCGCCAGCAACATGATACTCTGAGTAATCTCTTATTGAAAGTTCTGATTTCTCTCCAGGATAATTCACAAAAGCCACTTTCATCCAGTTTTAGAATAAGTTACGGGATAGACCTTTACTGATTTAGATGTGTCACACACGACATAAATATAAAGCATGAGGTAAGATCAATTCTAAAATATGTCTCATAATATAGTTTTATATAAAGAATAGGAGCAACAAATATGAACTCCTATAACCACTTAGCCACAATGTCAGCAAACAAATTAACCAAATAGTTAAAGCTGTTTAGTAGAAACTAAGAAAATTTGTTATCTTTTTATTGGAAAAACAGAGACCAGGGTTTGGTAAACAAAGTAAAAAGCAAGAACAATAATTAAGTAACAACAATAAAAATTCTGCAGAAAAAATTTCAATCAAACTCATTTTTCTAATTAAACACAAACTAGCAACAATAATCAGAGACAATAATTTTAATCAAACTTGTCTTCCTAATTAAGCACAAACCAGTAACAGCCCGCAGAGACAAAAATTAAAAATCAAACTCATCTTCTTAATTAAGAAGAGACCAGCAACAACAATCAGGGACACATTAAATTTGATATACTATGGCAATATAATGATTTGTGAATTTAACTAAAAATCAGATTTTAAAAATCAGATTCTAACCTCCGAAGAAGACATCTTTCAGGTGCTTTTTGCAGGAGAGGGCTCGGCAACCAGAGTGCTCTTCGGCGACTGGAGTGCTGCTCGGCGACTGGAGTGCTGCTCCGCTTAGGGTTTCTTGCCACGACTTATGGTTTGTTCCGACGGCTTATGACTGGACGACGGCGTGGACTCAGGACTGCACGAGGATGCGAACTGGACCATGCTACTGGCTACACGACGGCGCTGCTCTTTGCTACGCCTACGAGCCTACGACGGAGATGAATGGACGACGCTCTCTGGCTCTCTGGCTCTCTCAGGCTCTCATTCTCTCAAGCAAGGCCGCATGGAGCAGGAAGAATGGAAGATGGAAGGGAGCTGTGGCCTGTGGGTGGGTGTCTCGTGTCTGTGTGAGGAGTGAGTAGTGAGCACTGAGGGTGAGTGGGAGAGGCTGACTGCGCCACGCGAGTGAAAGGAAAAGAGAATGAGGCTGTGAGGGTATTCAGAGTCTAGGGTTTTATTAAGGGTAAATCAGTAAAAAGAATCACTATGCAGCAGCTTTTTCGGTTCGGTTTGGTTTCCACCAAACCAATCAAAATTTGAATCGAACCGATCGCTTTAATTCAAAAAAATAAAAAAAAAAACCGATTTTTTCGGTTTTTCAATCGGTTGTTGTAATTTTCGGTTCGATTTTGCAGTATTTTTTGGTCCAGTTCGGTAACTTACACCCCTACCTGGTGTGCTGGCTTATCGACGCGTACGCGTCATCCACACGTACGCGTCCCTTGCAGCGTTCAATAAACGAACGTAGCGTTCATGAAATGAACGCTCCTTCCACGCGTACGCGTGAATTGCAAAATGTCACATCGACGCTGTGCCTCATTCACGCGTTTGCGTGCTTCATCACCATTGCCACATCCACGCGTACGCGTCATTCACGCGTACACGTCGGTGGCTGAACTTCAATTCCAAACTTTGCGCTTTGTTGCAAGCGTTCTTTGGTAACGAACGTAGCGTTCTTGCTGAATGAACGCTAATCCTCTATCTACGCATGCGCGCAATGCATGCATACGCGTGGATCTCCAAAATGGCTTCCCCACGCGTGAGCGCCTTGCACGCGTGCGCGTCACTTGTGAACATGGCGTTCTTTATTTGAACGCAGCGCTACTCTGCTCTGCCCCTCTTTCTCTCCATTTTTTTCACTTGAAATTAACCAAACATGCAATCAAAGCCTTGGCATAATCATCAAATCTTGCATCATTCATATTATCAACTAAATCTTGCAAGAAATCTAATGAAAATGCATAAAATTACTAATGTTTGATTGAATCAAGACAAGCATGAAATTTTCACTCAAACACTTATTTATTGCCTAAAAATGCATGAAAACCACGTAAAAACTAATGAAAAAGGCTTGTGAAACTAGCCTAAGATGACTTGTCATCACAACACCAAACTTAAATCTTGCTTGTCCCCAAGCAAGCATTAAAATATAAATAAAGTGGATGGAAACAGAGAGAGGTATAAGCCTTTATTTGGAGAATTCTCAATTCTGGTTAATGGGGTTTTCATGCATGGTGTCTTAGTGATTTTTATCTGTGGCTGAAGTATAGACAATCCTTTGGAGCCTCTCTTGAATTACACAAAAAATGAGACTTATTATTGCTTGGTCCTTAGTTTTTCTTGTTCTCTTTCTTGGCTGAAATTTATTGTTTGCTGAGGCTTAATGCTATGTGGTAAGGCAGCTTTTTAGAGTAAGCTTTCAGCCAGCATTCCCGTCCCAGTTGGTTCAAGATGCTAGGTGTTGAAACACCCCTATGGGTTTACTTGCTCAAGCCTCTCCTTAGCACACATACATCACAGGCATTTAGCTCGTTTTATTCTTTGGAAATTGATGCCCAGTACCTCTTTGGGTCACTAAATGCTTTGTCTCAAAGTAGCTCTTGATGGTGGACTTTCGGTTGGCAATCCCGGGTTAGTTAACCCAAGTTGCCGGGTGATGAAGCACCCCTTAGAACCTAGTCATCCAAGCTGATCTTTGTACAAGAGCATCACAGGCATATATCCAAATCTCAAGCCATTAGTGCCCAGCCTTGTTTATTTCTCTTTTGTTTCTTTTTCTTGTATTTTCTTTCTTTCATTATGGACTTCTTTCATTTGTCAAGTCTCATGAAATGTAACTCAAGTTCATATCACAAAGTCATGCCAACCATACCACCACATATCCTTATTCTGTCTCATATTAAACCAGGCTTTTACTCTTTCTCTGTTTCACAGTAATTTTTTTTCTTTTATTCAAGCATGTCTAGACTAGCAAGCCACAACAACATGAAAACAAACAAATTAACAGATAGTAAATAAGTCTAATAGGATACTAATCAACAGGGGACACTTGCACTTTCAATTAGCATATTTAAGCTAAAGTCAGTCAAAGAATAATACAACCTCTTGGAGTCCATTTGTTTCCTCTGTGTCATCATCATTGTTGTGTTCCATGTCCTTTATTTGTCCATCCACATGATGATGTATCTTTCCCTCCAAGAGATTGAATGACTTCCTACAAGAGATATTGAAAGTTGCTTGTTTCCCCAAGCACTTGAAAACAGTTAGCATGCATGTATGCTTGTGATTCTCTGAACCTAAGTTGGTGTGGGAACACCAAACTTAGTTTCTTGCCTACTTCTATATGCAGCAGAATAAATACATGCATGAAACATCAAGTACTTTTATTAAGAAAATAAACTATGAACTAGAAAACAAACAATGAGCTAGAAAAATTATTAAAAACTAGAAACTAAACAATTATTAAGTAGTTTCTCTGATTGTTTGGAGCCAATACTAGTCATGCTGAGGGTGCAATGTATTCTTAATGAACTTTTTGGTGGAAAATTAAATGATAAAACGAGGTCTTGGCAAGGTTTGGTGGTCAAGGATCTCTATCCTTATCACTAACCACAACATGAGAATTGGCAAGGATCAATCCCATTAAATCATCCTCTAACTAATAGTAAAGGAAAGTTAAATGAGCTATATCAATCCAAGTCCATAAGTCCTAGCTATCCACTAAATCAATTAGTGATGACTAGAATCAATGGCTTCCAACCATCAATTACTTGGACATTAGTAACTCAAGAGTTCCCAAGTTACCATCCCAAGCCAAGAACATAAAAGGCTAAGCTAACATCCTCTCAAGCATTTCATCAAACACTTGGAGTGCACACAACAAAACCATAGGAAATTAATAAGAGAATATTAGATCTAAACAACCAATTGCAAACATCAATGAGAACAAATAAAGGGAGAAGCAATAAACATAAAGGAACTCAAATTGCATTAATATGGAAATTGAATCTAACATCAAAAGTTCACAAACTAAGGTAGTAACAATGAGTAGTCAATAAGAGTAGAAGAGAAATCCTAAATCCTAAAACCTAGAGAGAGGAGAGAGCCTCTCTCTCTAAAAACTACATCTAAACCTCAAAATTATGTGAATGAGAAGTGATGTCTGTCATGATTCCCCCACTCTGCAGCTTCTATTATGTGTTTTCGGGCTTGGAACTGGGCCAAAATGGAGTCCAAAAATTGCTCCCAGCGTTTTCTGCACGTGGCGCATGTCACGCGTACGCGTCAGCCACGTGTACGCATCGATGGTCTTCTTCGCGTGTCACGCGTACGCATCAAGTACGCGCACGCGTCGCTCCTCACTGGTTATCTCCTTTAATTCTTGTGCTCCTTCTATTTGTGCAAGCTTCCTCTCCATCCTCTAAACAATTCCTGCCCTATATAGCCTAAAAACACTTAATGCATGGATCACGGCATCGAATGGTATAAAGGGGGATTAAAAATACATAATTTAAAGGCTTAGGAAGCAAGTTTTCAATCATAGAACAAAATTGGGAAGAAATTGTAAAATCATGCAAATTGTATGAATAAGTGTGAGAATAGTGGATAAAATCCACTCAATTAAGCACAAGATGTACCACGAAATAGTGGTGCATCAAGCTCTTTGTGGCTTTAAAAGCAAAAGGGGGATGGTTAGTGGTTGAAAACATCACTCTAGGTTCATGATGGTTGCATGTTCAAAGTGTGATTGCAAGGTTTGGTGTAGAGCTAGATTGCTTGGGTCTAGGAGGAGAATTTGGTGCTCAAATAAGAATTCGGCTTGCTTCCCACCCAAATGGAATAATGATGATCAATTTGAAGATGGGTGTGAAAACAAAGTATGGGATCTTGGATTACAAGAAGAGGATCAATTTTGAGAGCTCATAGTTTGTGAAGAACTCCATCAAAGCTTGGAGCTATTAATTTTGAATGATGGGGCTTATTGGAGATCCAAGCATTGGTGGATGTTCAAGGATGGATTCAAGCACAAGCTACCTTGATGAAGAGCTCCCCATAAGTCCAACTTAAGGACAATAAACAAAAGTGCTAGGTGGGAGACACCCCCACCATGGTAACATCTTTTCATTTTTCTCTTTTGGATATATTGGTAAAATAGGTTTAATTTCATGTTTAGTTTAGTTTGTTGAGTTTATTTGGGAATCTAGTATGTTAAATATGGTTTTATGGTCTTTTGGTAGCTGTTTTGAGGTTTAGAATGCTTGGTTTTGGTGCAAGAAAGTGAAAAATTTTGAAAAATAGAGCACCCAGCCATGCGTACGCATGACTGCCAAGTTTTCAACCATCCACGGGTACTCGTCGCCCACGCGTACGCGTGACCACCAAATTTTCAGGGGCCAGTACAAAAACCAAAGAGTTGCGCGTTGAGCATGTTGGAATTGTGCCTCTGGCACAATTTTCACCCACGCGTACGCGTCACTTATCTCTCTCTGCACTCACGTGTGCGCGTCACCGATGCGTACGCGTCGCACCCCTTTCACCTCACCACGCTTATGCGTCACACCACGCGTACGCGTGGGCACCCTATTCCATCCACCTCCATTTCTTCTCTTCTTTCCATTTCTTTCCGTCTTCTCTCTTCTCTTCTTTTCTTTTCCCCCTTCAACCATCATCCAACACCACCAATCACCATCTATCACCATCTTTTTTAGTTAGTTAATTAGTTAGTTATTTAGTTAGTTTAATTTCTATTTGATTTTCTATTTTTCATGATAAGTGTTGGATTTTTAATTTTGTTTGCTGTTTATTGCTGCTAATTACTGATAAGATGTTATCTTAACATCATTTTTGTTAATATTCATGGTTGGATTCTTTATTGAGGTTACAATTTGTTACTTGGTTTTGAGTTCTTAATGTTTAATTTTGTGCATACCAAGTACCTATACAATGCCTTCAAGCTTTTTAAATATTTTAAATTACATATTTTAGCCACCATGCATTCATCATCCATTGTTAGGCAATAGTGTGTTATCAATGCATTTTTTTATTAGGTGATGCTTGTTATGATTGATCCTTATTTACATCACCTATTTCATGAATTGAGATTTTGGAATTGTGAAATTGGATAGTAAGCTTACTTAATTGCATATTTTTTAGCTTTTCAAGCTTTGTAGACCATTCTTGCTATGTGATTGATTTTAATTTCTACCTATTTTCCTAAGTTCCATAACACCAATGTTTCCCACTCCTATGTCAATTAAGTATTGCAAATAAAATTCAAAGTGTGTCATTGATTGATGTGTAAGTTTCATATTCCATCTTGTTCATTAGAGTTACCTTGCACATCAATCTATGTTCATTCATTATCCAATTTCACAATTGCTTGATTTTTGCTTGAATGCTTTTATGCCTCTTCACTACTTTTCTGTATCTTAACCTACAAGTTTTCTTTGAAGTATCTCAAGCACACTAGAATGAGTGAAGTACATGCTTCTTTTGTGTACTTGTGACATAGATTTTCATGCTAGTGTGTGTTTGAAACCGTGCGCAAACTTAGAACTCACATACTATTCTTCCTTAATGTCACACTAATTCACTCATTCCATTCTAGAGGTCCTTACCTCATTCCAACAATCTATGCTTCCTTGATCTTGCATTTACTTGGCTTCTTATCTTGTCTTCTATTTTTAGGATAAGTCATCATAAGCAAAAATAGAAGCGGGAGAAAGAACATGCAGCAGTCGGTTGATCCACCAGCTGAAGGTGGCACCTCGGAAAGTCGTCGTACCCTCTTGCTCATCTTTGAATGCACCGAGGACGGTGCAAGCTTTTAAGTGTGGCGAGGTCATCCGACCACTCAGCGTTTTTGGGTGACAAATTTCTAATCCCAACACTTTCGCATTTCATTTTTAGGTCTTTTAGGATTTTTGTTGCATTTTCTTAGTTTGCATATATATACATAATAAGTTTAGTCAAAATAATAAAATTTTTCAAGGATTTTATCTATAGGGCACCCCAATTGATGTGAGTGAAATTTTTTTTTAAAAAAAATTGCTTGAACTATATATATTGTGGAACATGTTTTTGAGTTAAGAACACATAAGTATGTAAGTTTTGAGCCTAATTGTGTGGTTACATCATATAACCACTTATTTTCATTCTTGTATGTATTATTCTCTTTCGATGATTGTAATCTTTGATTTGTTTGATTCTTTATGTCCATTATTTTGTGTATGAATGCATTTATATGATTGAGATCATCGTTTCGAATAGCTCACTTACCCAAATAGCCTTACCTTTTACCTTCCATTGTTAGCCAATTTTGAGCCTATGCTAAACCTATTTGTTCTTAATTGTAGCACATTACAAGCCATAAAGCGAAAAACAATAAATGTCTCTTGTTTGGATCTTTGGTTAGCTTAGGCTAGTGAGGGTGTTATCATTCAAGTTTGGAAAGTTTGGGAACATTGGGTAGAGATAAAAGAGTATTTTTGTATTTCTATTGAAAATATTGGGAATTGGGTACATACTCATGCATTGAATGTTAAACCATATGCATTGATGCTTTTGTATATATTTTAGTTTAAAAAAAATAAAATAAATAAATAAATATGTAGAAAAATAAAAAGAAAAAATATAAAGAAAAGAAAAATGGAAAAAGAAAAGAAAAACGAACCAATAAAAAGGGGACAAAATGCCCCAAAGTAAAGTTCAATAATAATCAATGCATATGTGTTATGATCAAAAAGTGAATGCATGAATGTGTGAAAAAGTGAAGAATGGGTAGTTAGGTTTGTTTAGAATTGTATAGGTTGTTATATAGGTTAGGTGGGAAGTTTAAGTTAATCAAAGATTCAAATTTCAAGCTTACTCGACCATATGTATCCTTACCTTGACCCTAGACCCATTACAACCTATGGATAAGTCCTCATGATATTTGTATGCATGCATGAAATAATTGTTGATTGTTAAATAAAAAACAAATCTTGGAAAGCATGATTAGGGGAGAATTGAGTGAATCAACCTTATACACTTGAGTGACTAGAGCGGATACACATCCAGTGAGGGTTCGATTGCTCAATTACATGTTTTAACCTATGATCGTCTCTTTTCTTGCAAGTTTGTAAATTCTTTTCAATAACTCAATTCAATTGTGGGTTTGATTTGATTATGATTGCCTTAGACCCTATGTTCATATATGTATTCTTGGAAATTAATTTATTTTAACCAAGTAGTTGCATTCATATAGATAGATTGCATGTAGATAGGTTGCATATAGATAGTTTACATTGAATAAATGTTGATAACTCTTTGTTTCTTTCTTGAGTTTAGCATAAGGACATGCTTAGTTTAAGTGTGGAGAGGTTTGATAAACCCCAATTTTGTGGTTTATCTTGTGCTCAATTTAGGAGATTTTATCAACTTATCCCAGATTTATTCAATGAAATAGCATGGTTTTGTAATTCTCCCTAAATTTGTGCTTAAGTGTGAAAATATGCTTTTTAGGCCTTAAAATAGCTAAATTTAATTCACTTTAATTCCATTCGATGCCTTGATATATTTGTTGAGTGATTTCAGATTCATAAGGCAAGTATTGGATGGAAGAGGTGAAGAGAAAAGCATGCAAAGTGGAGAATTCATGGAAAAACAAGGATTTGGAGTGCTTAGAACGACGCGCACGCGTGACAGACGCGCACGCGTGAAGAGGTGTATCGTCCAGGCGACGCATACGTGTGACATGACGCATACGCGTGACAAGAAAAAGCCAGACGACGCATACACGTCACCCATGCGTACACCTCACAAGCGGCACGTGACCTCATTAAACTGAAAATGCTGGGGGCGATTTCTGAGCTTTCCAGGCCTAAATCCAACTCGTTTCTGAGGCTATTTCATGCAGAATTGAAGATTGGACAAAGGGGGGAGCAATTAGATTAGCTTAGGATCATGTAGGTTAGTTTTCTAGAGAGAGAAGCTCCCTCTTCTATCTAGAATTAGGGTTTTAGGTTAATTGCATCTTAGATCTAGGGTTTAATTCTTGCTTTCATATACTTTTTCTTGCAATGTATTGTTCCTTCATCCTAGCTCCTCTAGTTTTAATTGTCATTTCCTTTATTTTGTTGCTTTTATGTTGATGAACTCTTGTTAGATTTGGATTTTCATTTAATGTAATTTATGTTTTATGTTCCTTTATTGTTAAATTGAGTTATTGTTAGTGTTTCCTTGCAATTGGGTAGTTGTAGATTTTATTGTTCTTGCAATTTTATGATGCTTCCCTTTTATGCCTTCCAAGTGTTTGATAAAATGCTTGGTTGGATGTTAGAGTAGATTTTTGTGCAATCTTAACGAGAAGGATCAGGAATTTGTTCGGCAGTTACGGCGTGTTTTTGTGGCTTACATCAATGGTTGGAATGACCAAATTCCAGAGTTAACGATGGAAAGCCAAATCCTCACCTTTGATAGGAGTCGGCGAGAGATGGAATTTCTTGCGTTACCAAAGGATGGCATGACATCCATGAGCCAGATTGAAGTGTACTCAAGAAATCGGAGAGAGTTCTTGAAGTTGTGCAAATCGGAGTTAAGGCTCGACAGATCTGCTATCCCGATGAGTACGATCAAGAAGTGTATTAAACACTTCACCATCGTATTCAACATACTCATTCCCAATGAGCGGGTATTCTATCATGGAATCTTCGGCGACTCTCCCTTCGTGTTTTATGGAATTCTGGTCAGATGTTAAGAAAGAATTGGTACGTTCTGTCCACAATGAGATGTCTGCGTTGATGGATTCCTCTGAGGTTTTTTTAACTTTTCAAACAATACATGAATTCATTGTTATGTGGGGGTCGGATGATATCTCCATAAAGGCCGACATGGTAGAGCTGTAAAGAAGATTAGGAGAGGCAACCAGAGATTATTTTTTTAGAGAGTACGAGGTGCCTTCCGAAATCAGAATCTCTTTTTCATGTGAGGTTCATCCCATCACTGCCCAAGCAATGAATCGCCTTCATTCTGCCTTCAAGGATAAAAACATCTTGCAATCACTTCTCCAAACATACCCCAATGGTGAAGTTGAAATTCTGACTAAAAGACAAGCTCTGATTTCAAAGTATATATATTGGAACAACAAAAAGCTTGAAGCCTCTCTTGAATCCAGCTTCAAAAAGACCTATGTTTATCAGCTCCAGGGAGTGTCACTGATGACTAATATCATCTACATAGTAAAGAAGGCCGTAGAATTTGGATTTGATTTATCTAAGGAACAAGATTGGGCCAAGGAACAAACATTGATACTTGAAAGGTGTTTCAACCAATATTACCGGCACGACCAGACTGAGCTGCTTGACTATTTCCGGCAACATAATGCGAAGGCCACGGGAGATAAAATGTTGAGCATGTTACATATTCTCAGATTTGGCCCTTCTGCTGTTTCAGCAGCAGAGGTTTTGAGGAAAACATTGATCCCAAATTGTGAAGAATTCATCAAGAGATTTCGAGCTTTGCTAGGTGGCGATGAAGGTAAAATTGTTCAGATACATTTTTAATTACATGTTCTTCATACCCATATTTCAACTTCTATTAGTGTTACTGTTCATTTTACAGCCACATCTTGTTTTTGTTTGATTTTTCTAGGTCCTTAGCGTCCCACCCGTTGAGGCACAGCAAGATTATTGGAGAGGAGAGCTGGTCTAAAATACAAGGATTAAATAGAGAAGTATATTGTCTTGTTTTAGTTTATATATTTTGGTAGAGAACGTCATTGTGTTAAAGCTTTTAATTCTAAAACTGTGTGTCTATTATACTTTGATTTTATAGTCAAATTGAGAGATATATCCTGTGATGCCAATGAGTTCCATGTTTAATTATAATTTGTTTTTATTTTTTATTTTATCAGGGCCTTCAATTGTTTTTTATTTTATAGTCTGTTTTTTCTTGAGCGTTTTTTACTCTGTTATTTATCAAAAAATTATTTCTAAATGTATTATTATATTAAGTTATGTTATATTATTACTAAAATTATTTATTTGAATGAGTGAGCCGAATAAATTAATCATGAATTTTGAACTCATAAATATGCATTTGACCTACTGTAAAGTACATATTAGTAAGAGTGGTGAGAATTAAGTTGAGGGTATATTGGGAGCACGATGAATCTCATTTTCAAACCTGCAGCTCCAGTGTTTCACCATAAATACTGAACAGGCCTCTTTAAGTGTGAAATGCCTTGTGTAGTTTTGCCCCAAGGAAGTTGTATTTGCCTAACATAATTTAATTTAATCTTCTCTTAAGTTTTCATGTTTGTAAATTTTATCTAGTAAATCATTAAATGGTGACAGATTATTCGATTTATGGAGAAATAATAACATATATCAATTTATAAAAATAGTGTAATAAATTTCAATTTAAACAATCTAATAAATTTTTACTTTATTGAAGGAAGAAAAAGTTATAGATACGCAAAACTAAATATTAATTTTCATGGGTTGCCTAAAAAAAAGTTATTCTAATTATGCGATATTTTATAAATATTTGAATTTTTTGGATAAATAATTATCTAATTTGACAAATTAACAATATTTCAAGATTTCTTTTAATTTGAGATTATTTTAACTGTTACGAATGTCTTGTGGTCAGTATGACATTATTTAATGTCAGTCAATTTTGATGCATCAATTATAAAATTAACAGAAAAATTAATATAACTAAATTAAGATTTAAAAAAACAAATTTAATTAAAAAAATTAAAAATTAATTTAAAAAATATATAATTTTTCAAAAATAAATTTCATCATTTTTATTTTTATTTTAAATAAATATAATAATCTTTTAAATATAAAATGTACTAGGTTTTTTGTAAAGAGATCAATAACCTCTGCATGTGTACATAGAAGAAAGCATAGCAATTATGACACTAATAATTCAAAAGTAATGCTAATAAAAACAAAAAAAAGCATACAAAAAATTAATATTTTTAAGGAAAAATTTTAAGTAAAAAATATTTTAATCAAATGGTTAACATTAAAGTATTGTTGACCAACAGAATTCTTTCAAGTCATATTTTGAACCTATGAATTGATGAAAAAGATTAAGGTGTGTGATCAACAAGTTTTTTTTTTTTTTATCACCATCATGTCAATAATAGTCTCTTTCAATTCCGTATGAAATAAATGAATAAATAAAAATAAATTAAATAATAGGATTTCTGATTCTGTGGACCAAGTCATTGTCTATGTTTTTTAATTGGTAAAATATAAGGTACAGATCAAAGTTTAAAGATATGCTACGTGGCAAAATATAAATCATACATTCTAAAGCCACATTTTTCACTTAAAACCGTAACTCTTCACAAAAAAAGCGTCACCTAATGGAAAAAAGTAAATTAGAAGATTTAAGAGAAGAAATAATTAAATTATCAAAATTAATAGATCAAAAATTAATGATTTTAACCAATGTTAATTGTAATGACACCGAATTCTTAAAATCAATACAAAACGATTTTTCTCAAAATCTTTATTTTACTATAAGTTTTATTGAAGGACTTCAAAAACCTGAAAAAACTTATTTTTCACACGGAACTTCTAAAAAATGCTACCATGGAAATGATTCCCCACATTTTTATCATACTCTTAACCCACAATTAAATTCTATAGTAGATATGCTTGAAGAAATATTAATATCCATAAAATTTCAAAGAAATAAGGAAAAAGAAAATCCCAAAGAAGAAAAATTCCAAAATATAATAAACATAACAGACTTAAAAGTAAAACCACCATTGAAATTATGAATATTGAAGAAAAATTAGAAGAAGTTACAATGCTTTTTAAACAATTAAAAATGGCTCAAGAAAATAATATTATGGAACATGGTTTACAAATAGAAGAAGAATTAGTAAATTCTGAAAATATAGAAAATGAAGAACACATTCTAGATTATTCAAGTGACGAAGAACCAGCAATTCCAATACAAGTAAAAAATGAAGCTGGAACATCTAAGGATAATCAATCTCAATTTAAATGGGAAACAGGTTTTGATAATTATACTTTTAAAAAAGGGTTTACAAATAAAGATTCAAAATATACAAAAATACCATCAAAATATGTTCCTAAAATCCAGGAAATGGAAGGAGAAAGAATGCTCGATTTAGACTGTAAAAAGAACAAAAAAGAAATTTTCGAAAATTGGTTGAATTCCTTTTTATTAGAAGCCTTTACTAATCCAAAACTTAGTGAATTGTCTGGAAGAGATATTTGGAATTACATAGGGTTTCATACTAAAGGAACTATAAGAGATTATATGACATCAATAGAAAACCAAATAATAGAAGAATTAGCAACAAAAACTACAGCTTATGATAAGATATTATATATAATGATGATTCTATATAAAGAATTTTTTGGAAAAAATATTATAGATCATAGACAAGAAGTTTATAATAAAGAATATCAAGAAGCAAAAAATCATTTAGCTAATATTCAGATATATGATCTATGTAATGTGGAGTCTTATATATGTGAATATAGAATACATTATTACAAATTAAAAGAAGAAGATAAAAATCATTATCTTAGTATGTATATAACAAAACTTCCATATCCTGCTAATGAATTTATAATGGGAAGATTTATAAGAGAAATAAATAGAGGAACAATTGAAAATAACTTTGGTGGAGCAACCTCTGCAATAAGAGAGGAAATAAAAGAACGTTGTATGCAAGAAGCAACTCAAAAAAGATTTGCAAATATAATTAGAATTTGCTGTCAAGATAATGAAGAGATACCTCAAAAATATGGTCTTAATAAAAATTTTCAAAGAAAAAAAAATATCAATTTAGAAAAAGAAAATACTATCCAAACTGGAGAAAAAAGAGATATTTTAGAAAAGAAAATAATAATAAAAACAAAAGACAAAGAAATAACTATTGCCCGAATAAAAAAGAAAATTGTAAATGTTGGTATTGCCAAGAAGAAGGACACTATGCAAATGAATATCCGAAAAAGAAGGATAAAAAGGATCTTACTAAACAAATAGAAATTGCTAAGTCTTGTTTCATAGAACCTTTAGAGGAATCTGATGATAACTTAGACTATATTTTTGAATATGTCTCGGAAACAGACTCAGAGACTGAGTAATAATGCTACATTTATTACTATAAAAATAACAGAAAAGTTCATAAATGCTTTTATAGATTCTGGAGCAACACAATGCTTTGCTAGTTCAAATATAAAACTTGATTGGAAAAAATTAAAGAAACCATTAAGAGTTAGAATAGCTGACAAATCAATACATAAAATTGACCAAAAAGCAGAGATGGTTGAAATTTTTGTTCAAAATTATAGGTTCATTGTTCCATCTATATATATGTTAGATTCTGGAATGGATTTTATCATAGGAAATAATTTTTTAAAGCTATATCATCCATTCATTCAAGAATTAACATATATAGTTTTAAAAGCTCCACACAATTCTTCAATAAATCAAAAATCAAAACGTATAAAAATACCGACTACTACTATAGATAAGATCTTAAAATTTAAAATATTTTCTATATTAGAGACATGTTATTTAAATTTATACTTTCAGATAAATATCCCAAAAAATAATCTTGAAATAAAGATAGAAGAACTTTTGGATGAAATTTGTGCTGAAAATCCTTTAGATATTAAAAATACAAATAACGAATTAGTAAGTATTAAATTAAAAGATCCTACAAAAGAGATAAACGTTTCAAATAAAATTCCTTATTCCGCAAGAGATAGAGAAGAGTTTTCACTAGAATGTAGGGATCTTTTGGAAAAAGGAATTATAAGATTAAGTAAAAGTCCTCATGCGGCTCCAGCCTTTTATGTTGAAAACAATAATGAAATTAAAAGGGGAAAACGAAGAATAGTTATTAACTATAAGAATATGAATGAAGCAACTATTGGTGATGCTCATAAACTTCCAAGAAAAGATTCTATTTTAGAAAAAATCAAAGGAACAACTTGGTTTTCATCTCTTGATGCAAAATCAGGATATTGGCAACTTCGTTTAGACGAAGAAACAAAGAAATTAACTGCTTTTACTTGCCCAACAAAAGAATCAACAAGTGTGTTGCTCTATGAATGGAATGTATTACCATTCGGATTAAAACAAGCCCCAGGTATTTATCAAAGATTTATGGAAGAAAATCTAAAAGAGTTAAATGAATTTGTTTTAGTATACATTGATGATATACTAATTTTTACAAAACAGGATAGAGAAGATCATCTTCAAAAATTATTAATAGTTTTAGAAAGATGTAAAGAAAAAGGATTAGTTCTTAGCAAAAAGAAAGCAAGAATAGCAAAACAAGAAATAGAGTTTCTTGGATTAATTCTATCCACTCAAGGAAAGCTAAAACTTCAGCCAAATATCCTAGAAAAGGTAAATTTATTTCCTAATAAAATAGAAGATAGAAAATAATTACAAAGATTTTTAGGGTGTATAAATTATATTTCTGATCAAGGATTTTTAAAGAATATAATAGAATACACTAAAAGCTTATTTCCAAAAATAAGTACTAAAAAAGAATGGAAATGGGATGAAAAAGATAGTATGCAAATTCAAAGGATTAAAGAATTATGTGAAAAACTTCCAGAACTTTATATTCCAGAAGAAAATGACTACTTAATAGTAGAAACAGATGCTTCAGACATAACAGATGCTTCAGACAGAACCTGGTCAGGATGTCTAAAAGTTAATAAAGCTATAAAAAGTTTGGAACAAGAAAAAGAATCACTAGATTCTAAAAATTTCCCAAAGGAATTACTTTGCAGGTATATTTCAGAGAATTTTGCTCCAACAGAACAGAGATATACCACTCATGAAAAGGAAACTCTAGCAGCAATTAAATCTCTTAAGAAATGGAAAATTGATTTACTACCCAGAGAATTTACATTAAGGACAGATTCAAGTTAGCTAACAGGTTTCATACGATATAATTTAAAAGTTGATTATAATCATGGACGATTGGTATGATGGCAATTATTTTTGTTACAATATCCAATAAAAATTGAATATATTAAGGGTGACAAAAATGTTATTGCAGATACATTAACAAGAGAATGGAGTTCGTCTACAACGTATTAGATCAAGAAATTCAAAAATATGAGCAAGAACTCGAAAAATGCAAGCATTGTCAGCAAATAAGGACACAAATCCAATCTCTCAAGAAGGCCATCGAAGCAATGAAATCAACACAACAAGCAAAACCATCAGAGTTCAGCCAGCTAAGCGTGGTGGACAAATCAGGTGAAGAAAAAATTTCAGAAAATAAAACAATTGCTGAAATCATTAAAAAATCCACCCAAGATAAAAAATATTATGTAATTTATAATGGCCCCATGAAAGGAGTATATGATGCCTGGGAAAAAGCAGCACCATTCACACATCAATCAAGGATAATTCATAAAGGAGGGTTTCTAACACTGGAAGAGGCAAAGGAATCCTTCAGGGAATATGAAGCTCTCCATCCAGAGCAAACTTTAAAAAGAGCAGATAAAGCTCCAATTCAAACCCAGAGAACAGGGATAATAAGAAACATTCCTACAAGGGCTGAAATCAAGGAAAAGAAAAGGGTCTGTAGATCAAATCTCAGAGAAACCCTTAACATAGTCCTGAATTGGACTGAAGAAAAAAGGGCAATTTTGGGATATTATCCTATTGCCAAAGAACAGCTAACAAAGCTGGTTATATTCCCAGATGCTTCTCCATCTGACACCTATCAGTTTTTCCAATATGGATTAATTGATACAATTTTAATTTTTAATGATCTAAAAATTATTAGTGAGTTTCCTGCAGGATTCGTTGATGCAGTAAAGAGATTTAAAAATATGATTGACAATGTAAATCCAAGGGATATATCCCTAAAATTTACAAACAGTCAACCTATTTTTAATGAAGAAGAAGAATGCTTGGTTCCAGCACACCAAGTAATATCCATGTCCGTCTTCCCAGGAAATTTTCAACCAATTGATCAGATTCAAGATTTAACGATTTACAGTCATGAAGGAAGGTTAGACAGCACATTAGCAAGGGTCTTTGAAAGAACTCAAAAAATAACGAAGGAATCTCACACAAGGATTAATTATAAAAGTAGAAATACTCTACTTGTGTCCAGTAAAAGAAATGAAATTGAAGAAAGAGAGATGAGACTCTTGGTGGAATTTGAATCAGCATTTTACAACTTATCTGGACTTTTAGAAAAGCTCCCTGAAGGGATAAAAAGGAATCTCTGCTATTTGATAAAAGACAGAGAAGACCACAAGTGCCAGCTATGTGCCTCAAAGATATCTGAAGAAAGCAATAATGAAACGGAATCAACTCACATGATGAAGGAAGGAGACAATGCATCTGAGGGTCACATGATAAAAGAGGAGGACAGTGCATCTGAAGCATCTCTCAACATTATTGCATAGTGACGTAAGCACTTAGGTCATAGAGTACCAACAATGTAGCTGGTGCAAAAGAACAAACAATGACGTAAGCAATGACGTCATAAGAAGGGTAAGGATGGGAATTGTCCATCAAACCCAACTATTATAAATAGGTTGCTTAGGCAATTATAGAAGTATCAGACAATAGAAAGCAGGAGGCTAAGAGTACTCGTATGCTAGGAGAGCAAGGAGGGAGCTGTCAAGGCGATTCTATAGTCTGAGAAAGAATTCCCTTAGGAAAAATAATTCTAAACTCCCCTCTGGAGTTAGTATCTACAATCTCCCCTCTGAAGATAAAAATACCTTAATGTAAAATATACTAAATAAAGGAAGTTTTTCTCCAGAAAGGTACATTTTCATCATAGTCTTTCAATTATGAATTATTTAGAAAGTTTAGAATTAGCAGAAGAATCTGATTATTATAGATTAACTGCTTTATTAGATAATGAAAAGCAGGCTGTTCTAAAAACAGAATTAAATCTCAAATAAAATAAAAATTTTAATAAACAAAATCTTTTAAAAGAAGTTTTTAATAGAAAAAATATAATATACTATGGAAAAATTCAACTTGAAGCTCCTATAAAGATAAAATCTGCCAATGGAGAACTTGAAATAGCTTTGATAAATAATGAAGAATTAAGTAAACAGATTGAAAAAATAAAGGATCAACAAAAAAGATCTAAAATTGGATGGATTCATATTAGTACTATACAAGTCTTAATCAAATCTACATATATGAAAGGAATTAATTCACCAATAAGTTTAGCAATCTGTGACAAAAGAATTACTGATGACCTAATAGATCAAATAATTGGAATTGTTCATGGAAATTTGGCAAACGTAAATGTTAAATTTAATGCCCATCTTGGATATGCTATACCTTTATCAACTGAAAATCTTGGAAGATCTATAAGTTTGGCTTATAAATTTCATAGAAAGAATCTAATGGAACAAGATGATGAACCATTTTCAATTACATATGCAATAAATTATGCTTTAACAAATAGCCATCATAGTATAATATTTAAAAATAGAGAAAGAATTTATGTCGATGAATTATTTCAGAAAATTGTAAAAACAGAAATACCAAAATATAAAGCTATTGAAAACTCAGTTCTATTATTAAAAGAACCATCAGAAAAATTGGTTTCATCAAATTTTCAAATAAGAGAATCTAAAATTAATAGCCCTTTAAGTTTATCTAAGTTAAAGATTAAAGAAGAAAATTCTGAAATAAAAGAATTAACAAAAAAGGTCGAAAAATTAAATGAAACCCTAAATACTAAATTATGACAATAAATAAAGAAGAAATATATGTAACTTATCAAGATAAGAAACAAGAGCTCTTTGAAAGAGAAAATCGTTTGAATTATTTGCAGTTTTCTGAAATAAATCAAAGAGCATTTGAAGCTCTAAAAATAATCTATGACAAGAGAAGTTGAAGAGCTAGAAAAATTAATAAAATCTCTAGAAAAATTAATAAAATCTCTAGAAAATAATGATGAAGCGATGATAGAATTTGCAGAAATTTTAAAATAAATAATGAAGCATACAAAGATTGAAAGACCAGAAAATAAAATAAAAAGAAAAAGAGCGAAAAAATTAAAAAGTAAAATAAAGGAGTATAAAAGGGAATTAAATAATCTTCAGATCGAAATTGATGACCTTATAATAAAAAGGATAGAAATAAGAATAAATATAAACAAGTTGGAGTTAAACTTAAAAAACTTATAAATGCCTGAAAAACCATATTATAACCTAAAAGAATTAAAGCTGTTGAAAGAAAAAATGGAGAATGATATTGAAAAATTAAAAAGATATTTAGAAACAACAGAAAGTGTAGAAATAAAAGAAGTTTTTGAAGATTTGAGAAATTATATTAAAGAAAAAGACAAACAGATAAAGAATTTTATATACAAAAATTTATGCAAAAAAAATATTATAAATTAAAACAAGATTGAAAAACTATAAAAATGAAATCAGAATTATAAATATTAGTAATAGTAGAAATGGTCAACATTTTTATGAATAGTGAAATTGTTTGCAAATTATTTCAAATTTATACAAATTATTCGAAAAAAAATATGAATAGTGAAATTGGTATCAGAGCCAAGTTAACGATTAAGGATAACACTTTCGCTTTAAGCAACACTTTTAGTGATACGCTTTTAACAACCACAAAAAACAAAAAATCTGTACACCTACATCTGTACACTAGAAGGCCCCTTTTTAATTATATCCAGTTTGTTGTGCAAACCTCCCACTAACTGATGATACTTCGATAAAATAAAAAAGCTGCTGTACAAACGCCTTTTCAAATCAAAAGATATATGGAAGAGTTTTTGGCTTTTTGGTATGCAATTGCCTTGTGTTGTTTTGCGCCAAGGAAGTTGTATTTGCCTAACAAAATTTAATTTAATCTTCCCTTAAGTTTTTATGTTTGCAAATTTTATTTAGTAAATGATGACAGGTAATACCATTTATGGAGAAATAATAACATATATCAATTTATAAAAATAGTGTAATAAATTTTAATTTAAAACAATCTAATAAATTTAAATTTTTACTTTATTGAAATAAAAAAAGGTTATAGATATGCAAAATTAAATATTAATTTTCATGAGTTACTTAAAAAAAAGTTATTCTAATTATGTAAAATTTTATATACATGGTTTTATTCTCCTTTCATATAAGTACATATTTTATTTATATATTTATTTATGTTTAGAAACAGTATTGATTGTTCAGATGTGAAACATTAAAATAGTTACCAAAAAAACCTTCTTGATTAAGTTTTAACTTTATTTTTATCAAGTCTTAATTGTTGATGCGACAAATTGAAATGCTATTAGAACAAGAGTGTCATATCAACATTTAAGTGATTTAACATTTATCATAAATGCTTAATGAAATAAAATAATAATAATAACGATTAAAATAGGTTATTTTTTAATTTTATTGGAAATTAGGCTAAAAAATAATTTTATAAAAACTAAAAGCAAAATACAAATATTTTAGAATGACAAAAAATGTTTAATTCTTAAAAAAATTGATTATTTTAATAATTAATTATTTTATTAAGAAAAAAATATAAATATACAAATATTAATCTAGTGTCATTTTCTACTTTTACTCTTCTGATAATAAAATATTTACATAATAAATTACTTGTTAAATAAGAGCATTTTAGTAAATAATTTTGTAATAAATTTTAACAAAAGTTACTTTTTTTAATTTTATTATTTTTTTGGGGATGCTTATAACTTTAATTTGATCAAAATTATTTTATTTTAATACGCAATTATGTAAAAATGGCGGTATACAAAGTTAGAGATATGACCATCCACTTTTATGCTACCTTATTAAGTCATAGTTTTTTTTGTTCAATTCAAATAAAATGAACAAATAAAAATAATTAATTTAAGTTGGCTTAATAATTAATTTACTATTCTATTTAAAGTAAATATAAAAAATTTAGATCTCTCTTTACGTATGCAATAATATATTGATTAGAAACAAAATTTTGAATAAATCTTTGATCTACAAAAAGTTAATTCTTAATATGTCAAATTAAAAATATTATAGAAAATAATAAATAAAAACAAATTAAATAATATTTGAGTCAATTTTGATTCGACTCCTTATAATCTCAAATCATTGTCCTGATGTTCTTTAATTAAGTCCAGATTATTATGCTTTTTTGAATTTAATAAATTTTGCATAACTTTATAGCAATAATTGTTATGTGTGTTTTCATTTCAAAATTTAAAATAATATTTTATATATTTTTGTATATTATTTCTTGCAAGACTTGGGTATATTAGTTTTTTTTATAAAATATACTGTGACAATTTGAAAATATTTATAAGAATTTCAAACTTTTATTTGGAACAAAAATTATATGATTGTAAATATAATAAATTAATAATAAAGGAGATATTTTTGAGACTTGATTTATATAAATTTTAAATTAATTTGTGGTGTAATTAAATAAAAAATAATTAATGGTGTGAATTAATTAAATAGAGTAATTGAAGGGTATTATTTTTGCCTCATTACATTGATCATGCAGTAGTGCGGGTGTTTAAATAGGGCGGGCGTGATTGGTAGTCCCTGAGCAATTTGAGAGGATGAGTGAAGCAATTGAAAAGCTGGAAAGTGCAAAAAGAAATTGTAGCAGCGAATAAGAGGCATCATTTGATTGGATTTGGTGGTACATGTTTATTATCTGTCAAATGACAAAGTAAATGTAGTGTGTGTTTTCCGCCCCGCTCTATCCCCTCCCTCCACTTCCAAATATTCATTCCACAACACCTACTCACTACTCATTCAAAAAAAATACTCGTCTATTGAAATACTCGCCTAGGTCTAATTTGGAGAATTTTTTTAAGTAAATACTCGTCTATTGAAATACTTTAATAATCATAATAAAGAGGGATAGAGTGGGGGAATAACAATAATTTCAAAAAAAATTGTTATTTGCATAATTAAAATTAGTATATTAATAGGAACTAATTCCCCGTTTTCTTATATAGATATAGTAATAATAATAAAGTTAAAATTAATCAAGTTAATAAATAACAAAATATTTTATTTTATAAATTATATATAATAAAAGATATTTTAAAAAGAATAAAATATATTTTTTGTTTTTGAAATTTGGCAAAAATTTAAAAATACTCCTAACTTTTATTTTGTTTTAATTTTGTTCCAAAAGCTTTTTATTTGTATCAAATATACCATCGACAGCTAAATTTTCAAAAAATTTAAGACCAACTGAACAATAATGCATAAGAATTATGCTTGATTTATTTGTGTTGAAAGTTGTTCTCATAAAATGATTGTTGAATTGGTCTTAAATTTTTAAAAAAATTAGCCGTTAAAACTATATTTGATGCAAATCGAAAATTTTTAGGATAAAATTAAAATAAAATAAAATTTAAGAATATTTTTAAAATTTTTGTCAAATTTTATAGCAACAATTATATTTTACCCTTTTAAAAAAATAATTTGAACACCATAAAAGTTATTTTAAATATTTTATTTTATAAATTATATATTATGAAAGAATATTTTAAAAATAAATTTAATCATTTTTACTCTTATTTTAAATAAATATAATAATTTTTTAAATATGAAATGTACGGGACTTTTTGTGAAAAGATTCAGAACCTATGCATTTGTTGTGTACAGAAGAAACCATAGCAATTATGAGGCTGATAGTGAAAAAGTAATGCTAATAAAGACAAAAAGAAAGCATACAAAAAATTAATATTTTTAAGAAAAAAATTTAAATAAAAAATATTTTGAACCCATGAATTGATGAAAAAGGTTAAGCCAGGTGATCAACAAATTTCTTTCGTGTCACCACCATTTTAATGACAGTCTCTTCCAATTCCATCTGAGATAAATGAATATTAATATATAAAATGATAGTCTCTTCCAATTCCATCTCTGATTCTCTGGACTACTTTTGTTTTTTTGGACCAAGTCATTGTCCAATCCAGTTTGTTGTGCTTTCCATTATAGTATGATACTTGGATAAAATAAAATTTAAATTTAATTATCAAATATTTTAAAAGTATAACATAAAATTATTATTAGTAATATCTTTTAACAAGTTTTTTTCTTGTAACTACCATTTTAAGTCATAGTTTTTTTCAATTCAAATAAAATGAATAAATAAAATAATTAATTTAAGTTAGGCTAATAATTAAGATATTACATCATTTCTACAGAAAATAACATTCATCACTTTCTATAAAAGTATCTCTTAGGAGTATTCTCTAATGCATTAATTTAATCATCAAATATTATTAAATATCTTCATTGGTTATTTATTATTAGCATTTATTTTGTTATTTTACAAGTGCAAAAGCTTGACTTTTCTTCACCTTTTTGCGAAAAAGTTATTTTCTCAGGTCAAGTTGACGTTCCTACTTTTTTTTTTTTTTTTTTTGTTAAATGACGTTCCTTCTTTGTTTCCTTAATTCCTTCTACTAAAAAGAATAAAAAAGATGCTGATTGATCATGCACTAGCAACAGTAAATGGGCCATGTAGGAACTGGGTCATATTAATGTTTTATAGTAAAACTTTTATTTGTAGTTAAAAAAAAATTATTTGTTTGTTTTATTTCATCTTGTTCTCCATTGTTTCTATTCCTAGACTCCTCAGTCAACCAAACCAATAATACTGTTATTACTGCGACCAAAAACATAAACCAAACCAATAATACTGTGCTTATAAATATACTGTATTTATACGCTATGTTTGGAAAATATTGTTCTGTATTAATTATATAAAATAGAAAAATTACATAAATTTTTAATAAAAAATTTCACTGTGTTATAATTTTTTATTAAAAATATTTTCTTATATAACACGATTTTAACACATTGTAATCAACTCTTTTGGTTTATTCCAATTGGTATAGTATGTACAAACACCAAAGCAATTTAAAAAAAAATGAAATTAATTTTTTTATTCTAACATGCAATAACCAAAATATAATTTATTACCTATTATATATTATTAAAGTCAACAGATTTTTATACTTAATAATAAAATTATCGTGGCATGTTATTGAAAAAAAAATTTTAGTTTATTTTTTTAATTATTAAATTAAATCAATTGTAATAGATAAATTATACAACTAATTGATTTCATATATCATACTAATTGATTTAGTTAATTCATATATATCAAATTAAATTTTTGGTCACTTAACTATGAAGCTATCATAGTTTCTTTTTTATTTCTCAATTTGTTTTGTTTGAGTGATTAAATTAAATCAATTATAAGTAATTTATTATTATATCAATTGTTTGATTTGAGGTGGAATTAGTGATATGGCATACTATTTCGTGATTTTTAGCAAATCGAATGTGGTTCGATTTTAATGGTCTGTGAGTGAAACTAACTCCTCTTTTGCAGGTACCAGTTTTCTAACAGTGCATCAAAGATCCTCGAATTAGACCAGATTTAAAGAAAAGACCGAAAATGTAAGGTCCCACATCGGTTGGGGAGGGGAACGAAGCATGCCTTATAGGGATATGGATACCTCTCCATAATATGACGCGTTTTGACGAATGAGTATGGGGGGTTTCGACTATCATCCCTATCGTTAAAGGCAAAACCGTGAGGCCTTATGTGCTAAAGCGGACAATATCGTGCTAGCGGGTGGTCTGGACTGTTACAGATAATATCAGAGTCGGAACCCGAATCGATGTGCCAGCGAGGGAACGAAGCATGTCTTATAAGGGTGTGGATACCTCTCCCTAGCATGTAGCATGACGCGTTTTGACGAGTGAGTGTGGGACGTTTCGGCTATCATCCCTATCATCAAAGGCAAAACAGTGAGGCTTTATGTGCTAAAGCGGATAATATCGTGCTAGCGGATGGTCTGGACTGTTACAGTTTGAGCTCATGTTTCTTATGTCACACGGAGGGCTATATCTTATATGTATCTTTTCAAAGTCAAAAGTCTCGATAATAATTCTTTAGATGAAATAAATTAAATAATAAATTTTATAAAATTATTAATTGTTCTCCCTCACAATACAACAACTTCTATATAGCTGTGACTTGTCTCATACATAAGTTTAAACGAGAGGAAGGAATTTTCGAGGTTTTAAATTCATAAATTTAGTAAAATATATTTTTTTACTGAATTTGAACTAAAGCATAAAATTTATATTTTTATTTTTATTAATTTAATTTTTTTAATATTTTATTTGAATTAAACCTCTCCCTAGCATGTAGCATGACGCGTTTTGACGAGTGAGTGTGGGACGTTTCGGCTATCATCCCTATCATCAAAGGCAAAACAGTGAGGCTTTATGTGCTAAAGCGGATAATATCGTGCTAGCGGATGGTCTGGACTGTTACAGTTTGAGCTCATGTTTCTTATGTCACACGGAGGGCTATATCTTATATGTATCTTTTCAAAGTCAAAAGTCTCGATAATAATTCTTTAGATGAAATAAATTAAATAATAAATTTTATAAAATTATTAATTGTTCTCCCTCACAATACAACAACTTCTATATAGCTGTGACTTGTCTCATACATAAGTTTAAACGAGAGGAAGGAATTTTCGAGGTTTTAAATTCATAAATTTAGTAAAATATATTTTTTTACTGAATTTGAACTAAAGCATAAAATTTATATTTTTATTTTTATTAATTTAATTTTTTTAATATTTTATTTGAATTAAAATAAAAATATTTTTTTATTAATATTTATATTTTAAAGCTTATGAAAAGTAAAAAAAATAATTAATTTAATCATAAAAAATGTCATTATGATTAAAATCTCTTTTATCCTTATTTTGCATGCATAGTCTATGGGGAAAAAAAGTCAATTACTTTTGTTTCTTGATTTTGTTGCTATAACTAGTATTTATAAAATATTATTTTCTTTTTTAATTTCACAATATATACCTGCAAAATAAAACTATATATCTATGAAAATAGAACTACTTGCAAAGCTAACAAATAATACACCTAAAAGTAAATTAGTTATTTTTAACACAAATTAAAAATTAATTTTTATATTTAAATAAAAATTTTAATTTATCTAATACTCTAAAAGATCAAATACCAATTTATTGTTATTTTTTGTTAGAAACTATTTTGTCTAAAACAAAAAATTATTAAAATCAACTGAAGTATTACTGATAAATAAATGAACAAATTAAAGTCTTAAAATTAATATTTTCTGTTATAGACAAATTTTATTCTACTTATATTATGCAAATTTTGAATATTTTATACATATTTCTTCATAATGATTTATTATTATTATTATTATGATAAATTGCACCACATGCATATTAAATTATTCTATGGTAAATATTATAGTAACTCAATATTTATGATTCGTCTGTTTAATCTATCTTTTTTAATAAATTATTTTAAATTACTAGCCATTAACTAAATTATTTTAAATTATTGTATATAATATTTTTGTGATTTTAATTGCCAATAATAATACATGACAAAAATTGCATAAGTAAAAGAAAGCATATGTGTCTTTCAACTATATTAGGTGTTGGATTGCCGTGGATTCCATATTAGATAGGACTCAAATTAAATAAAAAAATACAACTTTATGATCTTATTTTTAAATTTTTTATATTTAATCAATTTGAATTAGTCAATTGATTATTGATTAGTTTAATCTTCTATTTAAATAATTTTTTTAGAGTTTGAATATTATTTTATGTATGTAATAATTTATTGACTAACAATAAATTTTTAAATTATACCTTTCAAATCATTGATAAGAGATAAATAAATAATTCTAAAATACTATAAATATAATAAGATAAATAATAACGACTTTAATTTCTTAAATAAAAAAATTGAGTAAATAGCAAAAATCGTCCCTGAAAGATATTCCGATTTTTATTTTGGTCCTCGAAAGATAAAGTTAGTCGAAATCGTCCCCGAAAGATACACTATTGGTCACGTTAGTCCTTCCGTCAATTGGATGATGACGTGGGGGCTAATGCCACGTGTCACAAGATGATTGGTTGACGTGTCAGCTCAGTGACACCTGGCATACCACGTGTTAGATCAGTGACACGTGACATGCCACGTGGTACTTGACATGTAAAAAAATTATTTATAATCAAAATAGTTCTTGAAAGTTTAGACTTAAGTCATTTTCATCCCTGAAATTTTAAAAATTAATCAAATTAGTCCTTATATAATTTTTTTTATTTTTTCTTGATAATATTAAATTTAAAATATTTTTTGATACTACTAATTTTAATAGAAATGTAATTGATAAATAAAAAATTAGAAATTGTATCTTTTCTTCTTAAAAATTTTTTCAATAAAATTATCTCTCTCCTTTAATTCTTGTCAAAATCTCTCTTATTCTTTTCTATTCTAAAACATTTTTCTTACATTATTACATTTTGCTGGAATATATATATATATATATACTCAAAATTGAAATGTATCTATTTGTTAACCTAAACAAAGTTATATGCTCAAAATCAAAATTTATGTATGTTAACGTAAACAAAGTTAATAAAAATTTATACATCTTTTTTTTTCATTACGGTATTAATTTTATTTAGGTTAACATACATAAATTTTGATTTTGAGCATATAACTTTGTTTAGGTTAACAAATACCTATATTTCAATTTTGAGTATATATATATATATATATTCCAGCAAAATGTAATAATGTAAGAAAAAGGTTTTAGAATAGAAAAGAATAAGAGAGATTTTGACAAGAATTAAAGGAGAGAGATAATTTTATTGAAAAAATTTTTAAGAAGAAAAGATACAATTACTAATTTTTTGATTGTTAATTATATTTCTATTAAAATTAATAGTATCAAAAAATATTTTAAATTTAATATTATCAAGAAAAAATAAAAAAAAATTATATAAGGACTAATTTGATTAATTTTTAAAATTTCAGGGATGAAAATGACTTACGTCTAAACTTTTAAGGACTATTTTGATTATAAATAACTTTTTTACATGTCAAGTGTCACGTGTTACTGACCTGACACGTCAACCAATCATCTTGTGACACGTGGCATTAACCCCCACGTCATCATATGCCTCGTGGCACTTAACGTGACACGTCATCATCCAACTGACGGAAGAACTAACGTGACCAATCGTGTATCTTTTGAGGACGATTTCGATTAACTTTATCTTTCGAGGACCAAAATGAAGATCGGGGTATCTTTTAAGGACGATTTTGGCTATTTACTCAAAAAAAATTTAACAAATCAGGTTTAAATTCTAAACCTAAATTTAACCTTATTCTTTAAGGGTGTCCGCGGATTGGATCGGATCGGATATGGCCGAAAATTCGATCTGATCCGCACAATTTCCATCGGATCGGATCGGATATGATATCCGCACTTTTTAGTGCCGGATCCAATCCGATCCGCATATTTGCGGATCGGATCGGATCGGATATTGGATATATCCGCATAATTAAACCTTCTTTTTTTAATCATATTTCTATGTAAAAAAATTCGATAAAAATATTTCTTTCATACTTTTAAACTTATTTATTTCTAAAATATTTTTAATCAAACTCTTTCTAAATAATAAAAATAAAATAATACAATATATGAATAATAATTACTAACTAAAACATACAAACAAGTAAATATAATACCAAACATATATATATTTATTTATTTTTTAATTATTATAGTGCGGATCTGCGGATCCACGGATGTAGAGCAGATATCCTCGATCCGATCCGATCAATTTGCGAATCGGATTGTATCCACAATTTTTGGATTGGATGCGGATATTTACCGCGAATCTGCAGATACGATCCGATCCATGGACACCCCTATTATTCTTAAATCATATACTTTCTTTGCATTTGATAAATGAATGAGTTGATTATATATAATTACAACTTATAGAAGACTTAAACTAATATTGATGTGTTCCATGTTAAAAAGTGTTTTCAAATTAAATATAATTTTTAGAAAAACTTAAAATTTTAACATATTTTACATTGTCATAAACCATACACTCAATTTATAAAATACAAGTTAAATAAATATAAATAATATCAATTTATTCAATGTAACAAAAATATTTACGAACAAGATCTATGCAATTATTGATTATTAGAAAGCTTACAAAAAGATCATTTGTATGTTAGAAATAAGAGAAAAATCTGAGAAAAGTGTTTTGTGTATTATTCAAGTTGATCAAAAGTACAATGTACAAGGAGTATATATTGGTACCAGAAGAATCAAAGTAATAAAAGTATAAAATCCTACGATTAATATATAGATATGCTATATAAATATAAACGATACTAACTGATCTAAAATGATTCTCTAATGATTCTCTAACATCCCCCTCAAACTCAAGTGGGAGTTAAAGATACCATCTTGAGTTTGGATAACAAAGTCCGGAAACGAGTCGGGTGATGAGCTTTCGTGAAGATATCAGCAGTCTAATCCAGTGTTCCAACAGCAATGAGACAAACATCATCAATAAGGATACGTTGCCGAACAAAGTGACAATCAATCTCAATGTGTTTGGTGCGTTCATGAAAGACATCATTATGGGCAATTTGAATAGCACTGTGGTTGTCACAAAAAATATCAGTAGGGGACGACTGAGGAGCACCCAAATCTTCAAGAAGCTAACGAATCGAGATAACCTCAACAGTGGTGTCAGCGAGAGCACGGTACTCAGCTTCTGTGCTTGATCGAGTAGTGAACGTTTGCTTCTTAGCACACCAAGAAATGAGAGCGTTGCCAAGAAACAAACAGTAACCAGCAGTAGAATGACAATCAGTGGGATTACCAGCCCAATCAGCATCAGAGTATGCCTGAAGGGACAAAGAGAAATGGGCAGAAAAATAAAGGCCATGAAATAGAGTGCCTTTGATGTAGCGAAGAAAATGCGAAGAACTGCCGCATAGTGAGTAGTACGAGGAGCTGACAAGAACTGACTAAGTACATGAACTAGATAGGCGATGTCTGGTCGGGTGACAGTTAAGTAGACGAGTCCTCCAATTAGCTGTCGATAGAGAGTAGGATTATCCAAAACAGTGCCATTCATAGGAGTAAATCGAACATTAGGCTCAAGAGGAGTAGATTGAGTGCAACTATCGGTAATCATCAACATACAAAAGTAGAAGAACAACTCCACGTTCACTTTTACGAATAAAGAGAGTATTCTCATGAGGACTGCAAGTAAAGCCAAGACTGCATATGGTAGTGCTAAACTTGTCAAACCATTTACGAGGAGCTTGCTTAAGCCCATAGAGTGCCTTGCGAATGAGACAAACTTTGCCAGAAGGACAAGGATAGCCCGGAGGGGGTTTCATATAGACCTTCTATTTCAAATCTCCATTAAGAAATGCATTCTTTACATCTATCTGACTGAAAGACCATTTTTTTACCGCAGCAATGGCAAGAAGAGCTCGAACAGATGTGAGACGAGCAACAGGAGCAAAAGTCTCTTCATAGTCAATATCATACTCTTGCGTACAACCCTGAGCTACCAATCATGCCTTATAATGGTCAATAGAACCATCAGAGCGAGTCTTGATCTTGTATACCCATCTGCTTCCCACAACTTCTTGATTAGAAGGAGATCAACCAAGTCCCAGGTGTGTGCTTTTTCAAGTGCCTGTATTTCTTCCTGCATTGCTTGTTGCCAATTTGGATTTGTGGGGCTTCTCTGAATGACTTAGGTTCATGTTGATGAAAAATAGTAGAAAAACAATGATAATCAAGAAGATGAGGAGGTGGATTTCTCACCCTGGAACAGCGAGTAGAAGGACGAGGCATGACGATAGGAGTAGGAGCGTCGTCCGGTCCGGAATCATCGGGAGATGGAGAAGGCAGAAGAACAGGAGGCTGTGGAGGGTGACTCAAGATAGAACCTATAAAATCATCACTAGGAAAAAGATCAATATTGGGGTTAGTGAAAAAAGGTGACTGAGTAAGAAGAATAGACTCAAAGGAGGAGAACCGAAAAAACATGTGATGCTCCCAGAAGACAACATGACGAGATATACAAATACGTTTAGAGAGAGGATCCCAACAACGATAACCCTTGTGTTCAGTGCCATAACCAAGGAAACAACACATACAAGCCCGAGGTTCAAGTTTACTATGTTCATGAGGCTGAAGAAGAACAAAACAGACACAACCAAAAACTCGAAGAGAACTATAATATGGGGAGGTATGATAAAGACGCTCAAAGGGAGTAACATTACCAAGAACAAAAGAAGGGAGTCTATTGATAACATGAACAACAGCAAGAACAGCTTCACCCCAAGTACGCTCAGGACACGAAGAAGAAAGAAGCATTGCACGAACAGAGTCAAGAATATGACGGTGTTTGCGTTCAGCTCGGTCATTTTGTTGAGACATACTAGGGTAAGAAAACTCAGACAAGATACCCTGTTCTGCAAGAAAGGTTAAGAGTTTGGAATCACGGTATTCCATAGCATTATCACGGCGAAAAACCTTAATGACCTTGGAAAATGAGTTTTAACCATAGTGGCAAAGTTAATATAAATCTGAGGTAATTCATGGCGATTGGTCATCAAATAAACCCAAGTAAAGCATGAATAATCATCAATGAAAATAACAAAGTATCGAGCTCATCCTATAGAAGTGGTGGGAGCGGGACCCCAAACATCAGAGTGAATGAGATCAAAAGGAAAGCAAGTAAGAGAGGAATTATTGTGAAAATATAAAGCAGGTTGTTTGGCAGTTTGACAAGAAATTCAATCAAAAGATTCATTAAGAACCTGACCCAAAACACCTTGAGACACAAGAGGATGCAATTTTCCTAAGGAGTTGTGGGCAAGACGTTGATGCCATAAGTGAAGGGTAGATGGAGAAGAAGCAACATAGAGATTTGGTACAGGAGGAATATGAAGATTCTCGACTTCAAACAATCTTCCAACCTTACGTCCAGTCCCGATGACTTGTCCTGTCCGACGATCCTGTACACGACAACCAGAGATAGAAAAGATGACATCAAAACCCATATCAACAAGTTGACCAACAGAAATAAGATTAAAGTTTAAGTTGGGAATAAAATAAGTATCAGGAAGATCAAGAGTCGACTGGGAGATAGAACCCTTGTGTGTTGCGTGCAAGAGGGAACCATTAGCAGTATTGACAAAAGGTGCATTTGTAGTGGTAGACATAGACAAGAAGAGATTACGCAATGAAGACATGTGATTAAAGCATCCCGAGTCAAAATACCATTTAGAATTTACCTGGAGGAGTCGAAAGAGCAGCAGGGGTATTACCAGAAAGGGAGAGAAGATTATGAAGAAGAGACGCAATATCAGATAGAGAGACAGGAGATGGGTTGAGAGTGAGCAGAGGTGGTAGATTCAAGAGTAGCATCAACAGCAGAAGCAGGCTCAGGACATGGTGAGCGAGTAGGACAGGTAGTAATCAAATGTCCCGAGAGCTTGCAATAATGGCAAAACAGTTGTGAACAATGGTAGCTAATATGACCTTTCTGGTGGCATGTGTGACATTCAATAGAGGGACAGACAGAGAAGAGGTGTCCAAAACAGTTACAATTTTGACAGAATTTATCCTTTCTGTGTGTGGTAGCAAAAACAGCTGACTTTTTCATAATAGCAGATACAAAGATCACAGAGAGGAGAAAAAACTGTAACTTGGGAGTCGAAAACGAGAAAACGGAGGACAAAATCGGAAACAACTCACCAAAAAATCTTAGAGAGGGTCCCAATTGTCTGCCACATCAGTGACACATCAGTTCCGCGTCGGCTCCACATCAGCAAAACGATGACACGTGGCGGCGTCTGACTGGAGAGAGGAGGCACGCTGGCGCTGAGCTGGATGCGGGTCGGGCCGAGTAGAATGCGGGGCGAGTTGCTGGAGGCTAACGACGTGACACGTGGAGGCTTGCGGAGCGTGCGATCTGCGCGAAGATCCAACGGCTGCTGAAGTTTCTGGGCAGAGAAGAATGGGTGCGGCCAGCGATGTTCTGGCGGCGCGTGGAGGGGCATGCTGATGTTTCTGGCGGCGTGGCAGAGCTCTTTATACTTGTGAAGATGAGATGAATACAATGATATGATCTATGATAAATAAAAAAATTGGGAAGGCGAGCAAAATGAGGACGAAAGAGGCTGCTTGGAGAAGGAAAAGAAACAAAAACTTATAAACAAAAAATTGACTGAAGCGGTGATCGGCCTTTTGGCGGCGCGTGAAGGAGCGTCTGGCGGCAACAGGCAACGAGTGTGGCAGCGTTGGAAAGCTTGCAACGAGAAGAAGGCGAGGGTGGCGGCGATGACAAACTAAGGCGTCGGGAGGAAGTCGAAAACTGAGCACAAAATACTGCTGGTGAAACAAGATAAAGGAGTTAGAAACCAAGTGTTTCTGAAAGAAAAAAAAAAAAAACCTAAACTCTTGATACCATGTTAGAAACAAGAGAGAAATTTGAGAAACGTATTTTATGTATTATTCAAGTTGATCAAAAGTACAATGTATAAGGAGTATATATAGGTGCCAGAAAAATTAAAGTAATAAAAGTATAGAATCCTACAATTAATATACAGATATACTATATAAATATAAGCGATACTAACTGATCTAAAATAATTTTCTAATGATTCTCTAACATGTGTATCCATTAGTTAGTATTGTTAACCAAAAGATATTAGTTCTATACTTTAATAATACAATAAGTCAAATAAAATTAATTCAATTTAACAAGAAAATATCTTGGCTTCTCTATTATTAATAACTTAATATATAACTGTATATAGATTTATAACATCATCACTCAATAGATTATTTTTTTTAAACGAGTGCCAATAAAATTTTGTTCACCCATTTTGGTATAAGACTATAAGGTAGCGTTTGGTGGAGAGACAGAGACGGAAAGACTGAGACTGAGAGACAGAGACTAAAAAACAGGAATTGAAATAAATCTCAGTATTCTGTTTGGTGCAAAATGGGAGACAAGAATTGAAACAAGAATGAAACTCTAATTTAATTTGCATAAAGGATAAAATTGGAATTAATTAATTGAAATGAAAGTATTTTAGGTATAAAATATTATTAAAGTTTTAGTCTCTATTTTTAAAAATTTCAGTCCCCTGTGTCTCTAATTTTTGGAGGTACTGAAATACTGAAATTTTAGAGACAGAAACAGAAATTTTAGTACCAGTCTCTGAATTAACAAACACGATACTGAATTTCAGTCTCTCAGTCTCTGTCTCAATACCTCAAAATAAACGCTACCTAAGGGAACTGCAGGTTGCAGTCTCTCCAACAGTGCGTTTTAGGTTAATGGAGCGCTTCATACGGACGGTGTATATATGATTTATATATTTGTTAATTTAATTTTTGTTGGTGTCAATATATTTGTTATGCGGTATAAAAATAAATAAACTGTTTTAAATGGTCTTTTTGTGGGCTCTGCACAACATTCGTTTTTTTTATCAAATATTTAAAAAAAAGTTCAACAAACATTCTTAATAACAATAAATTGGACCGATCCTAATGATAAATTACATATTCAGCTCAATGCAACATCTCAGGTCGCAATATGTTTGGGGGCGAGTCCAATCATTTATTAAATTATTAGGAAATACTATAATGTGCCTTTTCCAAAATGTGAAACTTTCATGGCTCCAACGCAATTTCATGATAAACCAATAAACCTATATCAGACTATGTGTGTGTTTGGATTACAGTTTGTAAACGGGAGTTTGTATAAAATTGATTTTGCAAACTTAATTTTGATAAAAAGTAAGTTTGTGTTAAAGTGATTTATGTTTGGTAATTTTTGTATCAAAATTGATTCTAGTAAAATAAATGTTGTTTGGCTTATACCATTTAAAATCACTTTTAGATAAAAAATTACTAAAATAGACCTCAACTTAAATAATTTTTTTATATTATCCTATAATTTTAATTTAGATATTTAAATAAATCTTATTAATTAATTTTATAATAAAATTAATATTTACTTACTAAAATAAAAATAACATATAAAAATAGATAAAATATATTTTTAAATAAAAATAAAACAATATAAATTTTATATATAATATATATATATATATATATATATATATATATATATATATATATATTTAATCAAATATATTACATTTTAGTATTTTTTTTATATCTACTCTTATTCTAGTACTTTTAATAATCTTATTCTTAATATTAATTTGGAATCCAACGTTTATAATTTTATTATTATCTATGATTAATTTTTTATTTAATTTATTTTTTTAATAGAATCATACTCTATATTATAAAAAATTATACTAAAACATAGTATATGAGAATTACAATTGTAAAAGAGAGTACTAAAAATAATAAAAAAATTAAATATTTACTTTATAGTAACGAAAACAAATCTGAAAATTCTTGATGATCTTTTTATATAGTATATTTTTAGTACTCTTTTTTTAGTATGCTATAATTTTTTATTATTATTATTATTATTATTTACAGTTAATTTTTTGTTTAATTTATTTTACCTAATAGAATCAATAAATCATATTATAAAGAGATAATAACAAACATAATACACAAAAATCACAATTATAAAAGTGTATAATATCAAACAAACAGTTGAAAAAAATAAAAAATAATAAATAATAAAAAAATAGAGTTCATATAAATAGAAATAACAAGAATTTTATAAATAATATAATAATATACATGAAGGATAAAGTTGGTAAAAGATAAATAAATGGTTAGTATCATGGCTAAAAAGCTCGTTAGTAAAACGCAGAAGCTAAAAATAGTTGCTTCTTGTAAACGTTGGTTTTGGTAGCAGAATCACTTCTGCGTTCATAAAAAATAAATTTGCCAAACCAAAAGTTGAAGCTTTCAAGAAGTCTAAACGTACTTTTTCCCTTCCAACGTGTTTTCCAAACTCACCCTATATCAGTCCCTACCAGGTGTTCCGTTAAACCCAATTAGACAGGCGCAGGCAATAATGCACCCTCTCTAACACTAAATAATTACAGAGTATATCCCAACATTCTCAAATAAATCACATGTGTGGTTAATTAAATTGTGTTAACTTATTTTGCATTTAGAGTAAGTGATTTTGTTAATCTTGGATTGGATTTTATATTTGGCTTTGAATTTAGAAGTTCTCTTCAGGTTATTGCTGGCATGTTCACTACTTGGGTGATTTTTTGGTTTAGGTGAGTCATACATCTCATGTTACATTTGGCAGGACACATTTTATTCATAAATGTGTGAAAAATCAAAATTCTGCATTATCTTTTTCTTTAGATAACAGGTTTACTCACATCCAAGATTTAAATTCATTCTTGGTTAGTATTAGTTTCTTTAAAAGGCAATATTTGTACTGTGTAATATTTAGTCTTTGGAAGCACTTGCTTTTGAATGTGTAACTTCAGCAAAAAAAAGTTCAAAATCACACAATTCCAGTTCCTTTCAAGTTTCAAAAGAAAGTCACACCATTTTTCACTATTAAAATCAAATGATTTTACCCTCTTTCCGTTAAGTTAAAGTTTAACTTCATGCACAGGCACGGGTTTACAGAATTTTGTGGTCTGAAAATTTGTAATTTTTTATTGAAACCTGAACAGTGTAATGCAGAATAATGTCCTATTGATTTTTTTGAAATGCTGATATTTGATTAATTTTTTCGTCCTTTGGGAATGGACAGATTCATAGAGTGAATGTTGTTGTCAGAGTCATTGTTTTCAAAAGTGTTTTTAATTCTTTGTTAAAAAATGGTGGTGATTCTAGGATTTTGCTTTTGAAATTCAATTGTGACTTGTCTAGGATGATTTTGACAAGGTCCGCAGAATTTTGTTTGGTTTGGTTTTATATCTATAGTGTTCAAAGTATTATATAAAAAGAAGTGAATTTGCAATTGATAAATTTATATTATTGATTTATAATTTGATGCACTAATTATTTTGCTTTATAATTTAGGTGCATTGATTCTGGTCAAGGTTGGCATGTACTTGGTTCCTTGAGTTTCAGTTCTTGGAGGTTATGCCACATGGCTGCATATGACGAGAGAAAAGTTTGGGGATGGTTATTCGTGTCAATTGGCTTTCTTTACTTTATCTTGTACTTCTTTATCGCAATTATTTCCAAGGTTTTGCCTCCGTCAAATATTGCAGTGATATCTGCCATGCAAAATGATTGGTAATCTTCACAACTCTTAAGTTCTACTTTATAATTTAAATTATTTTTAGCATATTTATTGATCTATGGAAAGGATTGGCATTGCATTATGTTTCACAATAGATCTTGTTTATAAATTTCATGCCCTTAATATGTTATTGTAAAATACATAAAAGAGTATGCCCTTTCATCCTCTAAACCAAAATTTTTAAACACATGTAAGGGTATATGACCCTCCAAACTCATTTCTGATTGATGAGATAGTTGTACAGAGAAATATATCATGAAAGTGGGAGATACAATTTGATCTTTTTTTTTTATTGATTACTTTTTAATGTTTGACGGTGTGTTATTCTTCAATTTTGTGTAGAGACATGAACTTTTTGTAGCTTCTTTGTATTTCCTATGGCTAGCTCCTTGGTTCTTGAGCATATCTAACCAATGATCTATTTTGGACACCACAAACATTCAAAACAATGCTATTATCCTTGTTTTGATTTCTTTAATCAACAATCATCATCGATATTGCTATTATCGTTACCTCCGCCTTTGGCAAAGGAGTGCGAGTGTTATTGAAAACTCATGCTTTCCATTTCTGTTTGACTAATACAACAGTCAACAGGTATTACTGCTTCTTAGTGCCGTTGACTCTCCCTATAATTGTGGTTCTTGTATATTTCCATTGGCTTAGCATAAAGATGTTCTAACATGCTTAAGTTTTAATCAGATTTTCTAAGGTGGAATGAAATGCTGGCCCGACGGAGCAACAGGTCCCTATAACCATACTTGTCAGCCATGTAGGACTTGCACTCGTCTAACCATACCTGACCAAATTAAAGGATATAACTCTATTTAAATCATCTTGTGATATATTTGCCTTCACATGATTAATCATAAAGGCTATGCATTTTGTATATTGCATTGTGGCGTGTCAAAGGCCATTCTTCTGTTCGGACTTTGGATCTTGTGTGATTTAATCATCTTGCTACTCTTATTTTGACCCTTTGTACTTAACGTAGAAAATTGGATATAAGGTTGTTTACTAGTACCAGACATTGAGATTTTAACAGATAGAATATGAACGTAAATATTTTGTTTTGGGATATTAAACTAGTGTATTTATGTCTTTTTAACAGAAAAGATATAAAAATATTAATAAAATAATTTTTTTTATTATTTTTATCAAATTTTTATAATTATATATTTTTAAAAAATTGTGTGTGTGAAAGAAAATGAGATTGAATTAAAATTTTGTTCCTGTTTTTTTTTTCCAACAATCTTCCTATTGTGATCCACGCTACCTTCTAACATGTCAACTTTTTTCCATTATTTCTTCCTTTTGAGTTTAGAGTTCCTACAAAATAAAAAGAAGTGTGTTATCCAAATTAAAAAAGAAAAATGCTACTTGTACAACAAAATTCAGTCTTTGGTCAATCTTTAATATTATTTAATTATTTTTTAATTAAAACATATTCCTATTTTTTAGAATACACATTTATAATTAAGATTAATTTAAATTTTAAAACTAAAATTTCTTCTTTTACGTTTCTTCTCTCTATGTAACACGGTTTTCTTTTTTAATATTCCAATTTGTATCTGCAGAAAAAAAAGAATTCAAAGTCAGTGTATTTAGAAAAATATTAATCCTTTACTTATTGTACCTTTGATAAAATATAGGATCTGTTTTACGACTTTCTAGTGATGAATAGTCGAATATAATTATATACACAAACTAAAATATTTTCAATTGTAGTCTCTTTTTCAATCGTAACACATCTAAAATGATTAAGTTATACAAAAAATATTTTTAAAATACATCCAAAATCATAAATCTAAAGTTTAAATTTAAACATTAAAAAATAATTGTAACACATCTAAAATTATGAAGTTATAAAGAAAATATTTTTGAAACACATCCAAAATCATAAATCTAAAATTTAAATTTAAACACTAAAAAACACTTCCAAAATACAGAAATTGTACGTGCAAAAATAATTTAACATTGCAGTATATATGAAAATCTCTTTAGGCCATTTTATTCGATTTTTTATTTCAGAAAAAATCAAAATTTACACAGAATAATAAAAAAAAAAGTAATGGTATCAGAGACCCATCCAAACCTTAGGTAAGTTTTCGGCGTGGACGAACGGCGACGAGGAGGAGGAAGGCGGCGACGAAGATGAGTGTTGACGAAGGGGAATGTGGCGTTGTGAATGAACGCCGAGAAGGAGGAAGACAGCGTTGAGGATGAGCGCAGAAGAGGAAGATGGCGCGGATGAACGACAGAGGTGGCGCGGATGAACGACGGCGGAGGATGACTTCTCAATGTGCGCCTCTGGGTTTTCGATGTGGGGCAAACGTGACTTCTCTCTGCTTCTTTGAGTGTTTTGTATGGGTTTAGTTAATAATTTGATGGTTTAAGATTTATTTTATAATTTTAAAATTAAAATTTTGAATAATTTGAATTTTAGATATGTATTTAAATTATAATATATTAATAATTAAATATATTAAATCTGAAATAGAAATTTAAAATTTAAATTTTAAATTTTAATTTTTTTAGATTGTATTTTGAATGTATATTTAATTTTAAAAAGACAGTAAATCTATTTATAATTTTTAGATGTGTTTATTTTAATTTTTTTAAATTATTGTAATAAAATGCTGAATATTGTACCATTTTTAAAGAATATCTAGTTGAATTGATTAAAAAATACAAGCCCATTTGCTCACTCATTCAAAAATCTAGCTGCACTCTACGTGTAATTGACAAAGCATCCTCTTAGTATAAGGGAATTGTCCGTTGCAGTCTCTCCAACGGTGCGTTTTAGGTTAATGGAGCGTCTCCTACACACCGTGTATATATGATTTATATATGAATCCCACTAGGGATAAATAATAAAAATCACTCTATAAATTACCTAAATTTAAAAATTTTCATTCAATTATTTTACATCAAATTTTAAATTTTAAATTTCCCAATTACAAATTTTAAATTAAAAAAAATCCAATTAGTTATTTCAAAAAAATAACCATCCGAAATCCTAATTTACCAAAACATTTCATTCCAAAACTCTCTTATTTAGCCATCCCACCTTCATCAATAATTATCCCACTTCATCATTGCTGCTTGGCTTGTCACACGCCACTCACCCTAGTAAAAATAACCATCCACTTAAGAATAAAAATAATCATCCGCATACCTAATAAATTGAACATCCAATATATTTTAATTATATATAACTAAATCCAATCCAATCAAAATAATCATCTACATAAAAATTAAAATAATCATCCACACGATTAATTCAAACAGTGGCGTCATTGAGCTTTTGGCGGCATATGCGGGAACCCGTGGCGGCGTCGACTGGAGTCTGTGGCGGCGTCGGCGGCATGGTCGGCCGAGGGTTGCAACGACGCAGGTGAGAAAGACGAGCCTAGCCCAACAAACGCGCAACCGGGAGGTAGAACTTGCTGTCCGCGATGATGGCTGCCTGGAGAGTGGCGCGAAAACAGCAGCAGAGGGCGAGGGGCGTCGGGCTGACCAGCGGAGGTGGAGGCGGTGTCGATGGGAGGCTGTGGCGGCGTCGGTATGGCCGACAGGTAGTGCAGCACCGTGATGTGAGAACTAGAGAAGATGGCAGCGAGTTTTAGACGTGTATTGGAGGTTATAGTGAGATTAGAAATAACAGTACATAATTAAATGAGTTTAAATGCTAATCCTAATTTTTCAAAATTTTAATTTTATCTTCATTTTTTAATGAAGAAGTATAGGGAGCCAATGAAAATTTTGTACAATGTGTATAATGGAAGTTTAGGAAGTATTAGAAATAAAATCATTAGTGTTACATTTTTCTACCAAGTTAAGCTTTTGGGATGAGTGGTTTTATAACATGATATTAGAGTTTTAGATTCAAAAGGTTAAGAGTTCATTCCTTAGTGAATTCCAAAATCAACTTAAATTTCCGTTAGATCATTGGCCCCTAGCAGTGCTCTTTTTTAATTCAATTGTGCACATTTTAATTTTATCTTCATTTTTTAATTCTATTGTACACATTGTATACTAATATTTGTTAATTTAATTTTTCTTGGTGCTAATATATTTGTTATGCGGTATAAAAATAAAATACACTTTGTTTTAAATGCTCTTTTTGTGGGCTCTCCACATTATCCGTTTTTTTTATCAACAATTTAAAATAACCATGAATTGGACCTTTTAAAATAACCATATATTAGTACCAGGACAACTATTTGTTGAGATTTCATTTCTCCATCATAATACCTTTTGTGGATATTTTATTCCTCAGATTGAATAGTAATTTTCAAAAGTAATTTATTAAAAGTAGTTTTCAAAATATAACATTTTAAATATTATAATGGAATGAAGATGAATGAATTAACTTGCTCAACATTAAAGACAAACATAAACAAGTGTATGCAAACCAAATTCGTAACATACCCAACCAACTCAACTTTGAAGAGAGTACATTTCTTAGAAAATCCATAAACTAGTACCACCCATTATATATAGGAGGGCTCCATATAAGGTTTTTATTGTATATACATTATATAAGCAACTAATATCGCGGGCTCTAATATCGCGGGCTCTTTACAACAACGGGTGTTTCAACATAGCCCGCTTTTCGCAGCAATTATCTTTACCGTATGCCTCATAAGGGAGTGGCTTGAACTCCCCTCTATCAATTATGTGCAGTATCGGGGTGAAGATCTTCCATGATGCCTGATATAGTTAAGCACATTACATTAGTCTTTCAAGGATATATGAAACATTGTATCAAACCATGTAACAATTTGTTACCTCCAATTCATCTCTACGAAGGAATTGTTGCTGATCGCCTCCAATCCTGCAAAACACGATACAATTGCCATTATTATTCAACTCAAATCTGTTTCTTTCGTACTATCGAACTGATTGGTAACTCTACCGTTAGTGTTATTATGTGGCATGGATGTATAATAAAATAAGGCTAGAAAAAATTGATAATTCATAAAACATGAACTGGGAAAGTGAACATACGTGTCGAGAATGAGATTCTCATAAGCATCCTGAATGGTAACCCCTTCTTTCCGCGCCGGTAGGACAATTCCTGTTCACTTTGATATGTGGACATCTTCAAATTACCTAGCTTGTACTGCAACAACAGCAGATATCATGGATTTTGTAAAAGACTTATGCAACAAATGCATAATCTAAATCTAACATATAATGGTTTTTAAATACACTTAACATTAAATTATCAAGTGAATGAATACAAGAAATCAATAGATGGAGTGCACTTCTTCAGTGATTCGGCAAGAAGATTTAGTCTAATTATTACAAGTTGAGATAAAAATAAAATAATTTTGGATTTAACCGTGCCAATTCGGCATTTAGATATCACGGAATTTGATTCCAAACAGTGTATTGGGAGATCTATATTTGCTATATGAACATCAAACTTCCAATCTCAATGAATGCATCTGACAATATAGAGAATCGTCGAAACATAGGCGATCATATACCATAAGCTTCATGTAAATAGTTTCTAAAGGCTGTAGGCAGATACGAAACCCATTTCTCCGATGCTTCTGACCTAGACATGCACAAGTTTACAGTGAGGTTTCGTTTTGCAGACATCGATATTTTGATGAATGAGGAAAAATATTGGGAATGGATCCTCTCAATTTTTTTAACAATTAAGGGAGTAAAGTGTGATCTCTCCCCATTAATTTTATAAGTGAGACCAAGAAAAAGAATGAGAGACAGAGCAATGAAGGGTTAGAGATTATACTTTACTCCCTCAATTTTTTTTAACAATTGAGAGGATCTATTCCCAAAAATATTTACTAGAAAACATTTATATTCACTTTCAAAGCCGATAAAGAACATGTATCTATGTTTGTCATGTTTGCGATTATGGATTATTGAGATGATCAACATCTCAATACTTTTTATGTATGAAGAGATAACACCCAAAAATGAAAAAGGTACGGTACCAGAAAATTTCAGGAAAATTTCATGAGGAACATCCTTGAAAATATCATCAGGAACATCCTTGAATTGAACTCGTATCTCTGTTTTTCTAGAATTTAAGGCCATCCCTGCTTTTAGTATGAAAGGAACACCTGATGCCAAAAAGAAAATTATGGAATGCATGACAAGATAATTATGCTTATTTTCCTTTGGAAAGAAAATGCTAAAGATTTTATCATACCTTTCCATTTTTCGTTGTGTATGCACAGAATAACAGCTGCAAAAGTTGGAGTGTTTGAGTCATCAGGTACGGTTGGGTCATCTCTATAGCCTTCATATTGTCCAAGAACAACCTCATTGTCGCCGATAGGTACTACTGATTCAAGAACCTGCATTTTTTGTGACCAATAGAAAACACTTTAGACTTTGACTGCAAGCTATGGAACATCTCAAAATCTAGATAAATATTGAAGTGCAACAACGAAAGGTTCCCGTTATGAAAATATCTCACTGATTCAATTGATATTTGCAAGTATGAGAACCCGATTTAAAAGGAGAACAAGGATTTTCTGCTGATATTGATGGCCTCATATCAGCATAACATGATAATTTTGGCATAAATGGAAGGGAAAATGTGCACACCTTCACTCTCTCATCCCGAATGTGCTCAGGATTGAGAGAAACAGGCCTTTCCATAGCAACCAAGCAAAGAACCTAAACGGTAGAAAAGTGATGAGAAAAATTCAACATATTGGATATCTTATGAGCTATGATTTAACAGAAGCATCCACTTGACAAGACAAAATAATTATAACAATGTCAAAGTATATTATTCTATATCATTATGAAAATGAAGAGCTCACCTGAAGCAGATGGTTTTGAATAATGTCTCGGATAATTCTGCCAAATTAAAAGTTGTACACTGATGATTTATACTTACACAGGCGTAATTAGAGAAATCCTATACAAAACGAATAATAGATGTTCAATATTGATGCATATAAAAAAAATGAAAAATCAAAGTTCAACTTTCAATATCATCAGTGAAAGTAAAATTGCTATACAGAAATTCTTTTCATTAGTATCTCTCACTCATCATTTGAAAGCATCATTGAATAATTTGACCAAAGCAAAATTCTACACATACCCATATTGGTCAAAATATCCACCATGGACTTTAGTTCTAAAATCCTCTTTGAAAATTATCTGCAATGAAATCAGCAGCCAAATGTTCATTTGGTGTGCACATAAAAAAAAAATGTTGACAAGATTAACCCTAAAAGTTACAACCTTGGGTATAAATTCATTATGGCAGGTTCTCAAATTAGACCCAAGATAATTAGGTATCAAGGATTTAACAAGACAAGTCTCAGCTAAAGGCCCCAATGCCGACAGTTCAAAAGCTTTCCAATAAAGCAGAGAAACCTACATCATCCCAATCAAACAATTAAACAAATCAAGATTGACAAAAATCAAATGTGCTAAGAAAAGATCAACTGAAAAGGTAGATGACGATTCATACAGGACATCCAACAGAATGTGATACAAAAGGAGGTTGAGGAAACTTGCATTCCAAGTCAGCAATCGTAGCTGTTATTATCTAGCGCAGAATCTGGGCGCAGCTTATTGTCAAGTCAATGGTGGCAGATGCCTTCTCAGCCTCATGCGTTAGTATTAAGAACCAATATGCAGCATCATGTAAAGCGTTTATGGCAATGCGCTGGCCTTGGAGGGTGGTGAGATCGCAGGAGAGAGCAATGTGGGAGCCAAAGGCTCCCAGGTTGAAGAGAACAGAGGCCTTCTCCAAATGGATGTTGTGCTGAGAAGAGTCCTGATGTGGGTTGAAGGCATTGTACCAAACAAAGATAGGTGGGTTGGGTGAGGTAGTCATGGGGAACAAAGGCTCAATCATGCAAAGGCATTTGAAATAGCGGATGAGGCAGTCCCGGCTCATGGGTAGAGGGAGGTCATCACGCAGCATTTCAAATGGCGCCAAGGTTGAAGAGAACAACAGCCTTCTCCAATTGGATGCTGTTGCGCTGGGAGGAGACCCCACCCTCATGCTCAGAGTAGAAGGCGTCGTACCAGACAAAGACGATGGCGTTGGAGTCCGCGTCGGAGTCCGCGTCGGAGAAGAGTGGCTCAACCATGCAGAGGCATTTGAAGTAGTGGATGAGGCAGTCACGCTGCATGGGAAGGGAGAGGTCCCCTCGCTCCACCATGTCGCTGCGGCATTTGTTTAGGGTTTCGAGAACGCTTTCAACTTTCTGTGCATTGCTCTCTGAGTATATTGTCGTTACCAACTTGCGTAACGGCCGGTACAGCTCCACCGGAATCCGGATCACTCTGCTTCACTGGGACTGACAGCACCTCTTCAGGATTCGTATTCGGGTTCAACAACCTCTGCTTCTTGTTGCTCATGGCGGCGGCGAATCAGGATAGGGTAGGATTAGGAATCGGAAAATCGATGAAAATCGGAATTGGATTTGTAAATTCCGCACCCTCTTTCACATTCCCAGAGCAACTGCGCGAGAAACACTAAATTGCACGTGGGACAGGCGAAACGTCTAAAATACCCTTTATAGGAGGTGAAGTGTATCTATATTCTATAAACTTGCCAATTCAGAGCAACAGACCAATGCGTTGATTATAACTATTTTTTCAGTAATTAGGCTATCTCCACTTACCAAAAGGCTTATGTAAATTCAGACTACTTATCACACTATTCAATTAAACCGTATCTTTAAAATTTTGGTTAATCCAATGTTTATAAGTAAACTAGTGGATGTTTCCATATCCTGCAAAGGATAATACATAAAATTATATAAAAAAATTTTATTAAAATTTAAATAAAAAATATTTATAGTAATTATTATTATAAATATTTTATAACTTAAAAATATTAAAAATAATTAATATTTATTTTAATCAATTTGAATTGGTTGAATGGTTATCTTATTTGTTTGTTTAAGTAAGTATTTGGAGTTCGAATTTCGCCTTGTGTGTAGGGCTGGAAGTGAGTCAAGCCAGCTCATGAGCCAGCTCGAGCTCGACTCGTTAACAGCTCGATAAGCTAAGCTCGTGAGCTGGTGAGCCAAGCTTGAGCTTGAAATTGAGCTCATAAATTAAATGAGCCGAGCTTGAGCTTGGATAAGCTCAGCTCATTAGCTCGTGAGCTGGCTCGATTATATATATATTATAACAATCTTAATTATTTAATATTTATATTTATTTTTTACATAGAATTTTAATATAGGACATAAATAAAAAATTTATAATTTATTGATAGATAAATAATATATAAAATTAATCTTTTCAAATATTTTTAAAAATATATAAATTATAATTTATTGATATAAAATTATAGATTATGTATTTATGTTTCTCTTATTTGAGCCAGCTCGTGAGCTTGAGCCAGCTCGTGAGCTTTTGGTGAGCCGAGCTTGAGCTTAAGAAATAAGCTCGATTGTTAATGAGTCGAGCCGTGAGCCAAGCTCAATTTTCGTGAGCCGAGCTTGAGCTTGGTCTAGCTCGGCTCAGCTCGGCTCACTTCCAGCCCTACTTGTGTGTATAATAATTTATTAGTTAGCGACAAACCCTTAATAAATAGAGCATCAATATGTGGTGGATTAGTCATCGACTTGTCGAGTTAAGAAATTCGTACAAAAAAAATTGTATGTCTTTAAAATAGATTAATTTTTCATTAATAGCAATACTCATGGACTTTTGTCTTTGTTGAAATTTACTTGGGACAATTTTATTTGTTTGTATTATATTCATTATTGAAGTCAAAACAATATGATCAACCTTGTTACTTGTTAAAACTTCACATTTTATGAAATGATTTCTAAATTTTCAAATTCATAAACTTATGTCATTACAAAAGTTATTAGATCAATTAATATTTCTTGGTAATATAGTGTACCAAAACACCATCGTTGAGTATTAGTTAGTGTGAAAAGAAACCAATAACAACTTTTGTTATTCAATATATAATTTATTCTATTGAAAAATAAATTAATATTTTCTAAATTTGTAAATATATTTTCTTCTAATTTCTTACATTGTTTTATTTGATAGTATTTACCATTAAAAAATAGCAAATGACCATACTATTTTACAATATATATGATGTACAAAGTAATTTCTTATCTTAAAATTAATTTTGGTTAGTGAGATAGAATTTAAATTTTTTTTATTTTCTTACTCAAATTTAAATTTAAATTTAAAATTGATTAACAACTCTTTTTTTTAATTTCAATAAAAAAATAAATTGATTAGATACAAAATATTCAGCATTTAATAATTTCAATCATTTAAATTTTAATTACCGAAAATTGGATTAAAAATTAATTATAAACTTAGTAATCGATAATATATATTATATATATTATATTAGTACGTAAATAATAATATCCAATATATTAATTATTTAATTTTTTTGACAGAATTAACGTATAATCTATTGAGGATTGATTTATTATCCAAATTTTTTTTCATAAACTTTGTAATATGTAAAAATAGTGATCTTATTTTTTATTATTATTTAAAAAATTCTTCATAATTTTTTAATTATGTAATTAACTTAATTAATAATCTTTATTATTGCTTTTATACTAAAAAAATATCAATTTATATTATTTACATATTTTTCACTACTAATAAATAAATAAATATTTGTACTATTATACTTGTTATCTTAGATAATGACTTAAGTTATTTATTTTGTATGTTAAATAATATTTTGTATGTTACATTTATTAAATATTAAGATGAAAAAATTATTCAATAAATTATATAAATAATCATTACAGAAAAGAAAAAAAAATTATATATCATATATAATAATTCTTGATATATATAGTGTCATGTATATATTAAAATTATCTATTTTAATTATGTGAGTGATTATTGTTATTTTCACTTTTTTGTTACATTAAAAAATAATATTTAAAACTAAAAAAGAGATAATTAATTTTTTTAACTTAAATTAAAAAATGTCTTGTAAATATTAAGTGTTATAATATTAAAAAATATCCAACTTTTACATATAGTAAGTGTTATAATAGTAAATAGTATAATATTTATTATAACAATGATTCAAAATATTAATCCAAAATATATTTGGGCCTATTAAGACCTCAATGCAAGCAAGATCAACTAAATCCATTGTTAGGGTCTCAAATTCGACTTACGTTCATTATCTTAAATGCCCAATGCAAATGAAGTCGACGTGTCCCCTCTTAAATCGGCTCAGATTGGATCCTGTTGCTAGTTAGATATGGTAACGAGTACTCAGGAGAGCGTGAGAAGCCCCCTTCTCATCCCTCACTCCTATTTAAAAAAAAATGCTCCCGTTCCTTCTCTGTCATTGCAAGTTTATGTTTAATTACCCTTTAGGGAACGCAGATCTCCTCGAGTATCTACAAATATTTTTTAAAAACTTTTGAAAAAAATTAACACAAAAAGACATAATATAATAATCATAAAATAATCAATTCAATATAATTCAACACAATTTATAACATATTCGTTATAAAAAATAACATTTTAAAAGGAAAAAACATAAAAATATATTCCAACATAATAACATAACATAATTTTTTGAGACGATACTGAACGACGTAGTGACAGACTTGAGAGGCAGAGAAAGTGAGTTAGAGAGAGAGGATTGAGGCTGATAATGAGTCTGGAAGAAAAAGGAAGAATTTGAATTGGAGGCAGAAATTAGGGTTACTAAATTCAAGAAATGGATTTATGTATATATAAATTAGGATAAATTAATAATTTTATATTCCCGTATATTTAATAGGTTTTATGAGACGGGTACTTATGTCTATGTCCCCATTAGGGGTGACAAATGGGAAAGCCCGCCATCTGGTGGGCTAGCCCGTCCCGCCCTGCCTAGTAAGGCGATCCTGAATTTCTCCCCCGCCCCGTCTAATGGTACGCTGGCGGGTTTGCGGGTTCTCTTTTTTTTTTATAAACCATTAAATATTAAACAATATATATAATTTCACAACAATTTTAATAAATTTATAATTTCTAAAAATATAAAAAAAATTATAATTTTTAAATTCACACACATTAAAATCTTTATAATTATAAATATGTAATAAACATAATTATAAACCAAATTTATTGAAACAAAATAATAAATCCAATATTGTCCAAAACAAAATAAATATTGTCCAAAATATATAATTAAACATCTTCAAGTTTATAATCAATCAAACATAAAACATAATCCAAAATATAATAGAAAAAATTATATATAATAGAGTAAAATTATATTAATATTTTTATATATTATATATAAATTATAATTCAAATGGTAACTCTGTATTTTTATCCATGTTTGCACTTCTGTATCAGTTTTCTTTGCAACTTTGAAGAGAAAAAATTTACATGAACTCCACATACACTTTATGTTTTCCATTCAATTTCTTTGTTGATCCAAACAATGAAAAATTGATTTTTTTCATCCATTTTTTTCTCCAGCATTTTATTTTCCTACAAATTTTTCTAATCCAAACAATACATAAATAAGTCACATTTTTCATATAACAATAACTTATATTTCACTTGTAAAAACATACGCTAATTAAAAATTTCTATGTAAATTCTATAATTTCACTTGTAATTTCACTTGTATATAAAAATATTTTTATTATAAAAAATAAAAATTATGATAAATATCTCATATATTTGTAAGTAAATTATATACAAATATTTTTTGAAGCATATCACTTTTATTATATGTAAATAACTTAAATACTTTTAAATGTGATTATGATAATTCATTAAGTATTATATTTTTTTACTAATTTATATTTAATAATTTACCTCTAAATTTTAATTATAATAAAAATGTAAGATATGATGCCAAAAAAAAAAGTTAAAGCGACATAAATTTTTTACTAACAAAAAAATATTTTTTATTTTTTATTTTTTAGACAAGTCTCTATTTTTTTAAGTTATACATTTTAATTTATATAAATTAATAACAATTAAATGCACAAAAAAATACTAATTAATAAAGAAATAAAATTTAAGATAAACATGTCTTGAACAAATTGAAATAAAATAAAGACTTTTAATTATGATCATTAATTATAATCACATATATTTACTTCAAGATTTATACTTCGAAAATTCAGCATATTAATATTTTGTATTTTTATGTCTCAATTTTAGACTACCACAAACATTAGTTACTCTCCAATAATAACAATATTTTTAAAAAATTAAACAATTAAATGATCTTAAAATTATATGATAATTTTCAAAATAACAAAATAATTGTACAATTACCTAAAATATAATATTTGTATAATAACTGAAATTTAATTGTCAATATGAACGTAACATATAATATCATTTCGTAATCAAATAAGTGTTTAATCAAAGAATTGAATATTTATATAATAATATGACAAAATAAATTAAAGTTTGAGTTTAACTATAGCAAGTGCTCAAGTTTAAATTTTCATAAATTAATTTATTTTTGTTAAAGTGAATTGCGCAATAAAAAAATTCATAAAAAATTCATATATTAAAGTAGAAAATAATTCATTTATAAATACAAAATTAAAAAAAAATTATTCTTAAAAGTTGAATATACAGGTAAAAAATAAATTATAACTTGCAAAAATTATCTCTAGAATTTATTATAATAAATAATAAAACTGTAAAAATTATGTATCTATATAAATTAAATTATATTAAATTATAAGATATCTAGATATTTAATCAACCTAATTAATTAGTTTGTAACTGATTTAATTTAATAATTTAAAAAAATTGAATAACCTTTTTTAGAAATATACCAATCTAAATAATATATATTAAAGATAAAAAATATATAACTAAATTATATAATACAACATTCTATTCCTAAAAAAATATTTTATAGCAGATCTGATGCCAAAATATTTATCATCATCTGTGGTATAATCTAATTTCACAATTATTTAAACGTTGTTTTTATGAAAAAATCGCATTATTTATTTTGAAAAAAAAATATTTACTCACTATTATAATTTAAATAGAATATAAAATAGATATTAATCCAGTTTCTTTTAATAATTACTGAGTCACAAATATCCATCAACAACATGGGATTTAAGAGCATATAAAAAAAAGTATAATACCTACAACTTTTACACTACCATGATAAAATGATTATCATAAGTCTTTTTAGCATAAATTAAACAGAACAACATATAATAATAAGGAAACAAGCAAATCCAAAGAAGTTATAGAACACCTATCATACACTACGATTATTAGTATTGAGGAAGTTTTAACCATTTATTCTTTTATTAGCTGTCTTTTTATCTACTCTGCACTTTATCTACGAATATATTAAGAACTAAACCTATGCTTTAATCTTTCAAAATCCCATATATTCTTGCCAAATACAATATTATTATGTCTTTTTTCTTTATAGAAACTATAGAATGGAAAAACTGTTGGTAAAAAGATGAGGTTCTCTTATAATATTGTTCGGTAAGTCGGATACCGGACGGGTTGGGTTGATATTCTGATCGAGAAAGGGGGAGTCGTCTGATCACACGTCTCTGGGCTGAGGGTAGGCGAGGTCCCGAACTCTTCGGATGGAAAGGGGGGGTGTCACCTGCAAGGACACTCCGACGCTCAAGTCAGTGAAGTGTGCAGGCGAGTAAAGATAGGATGGTATGTGACGTACCTTGGGGGAAGGGTAGGTCCTTCCCCATATATACCGTATCAGAGGTGGGCCCCGCAAGGGCAGGCCCACCTTCTTCAAGGTCTCCCTTGCACAGCTGTAGCGAAGCTGTCAGGGACGCGTGTCCGGGTCGGCGATCGGGCGCCTTGCTCCTAACCGTTCGGGTCGGGTGGTGCCCCGGTCGGGCCGGCCCACATTCAGTTTAGACTCGGTTCGCCAATTTCCACAGGTATCACCGCGTTGACCCCGTATGTTAGGCGAAAGGGGGTTTCTCCTGTGGAGCTTTGCTCGGTTGTTCGGTAGGACCAGAGGACCGAGGCGAGCTCGTCAGCCCATGCGCCTTTTTTGCTATCTAAACACTTTTTGAGGCCTAGCAGGATGACTTTATTTGCGGACTCCACTTGTCCATTCGTCTGTGGGTGTTTGACGGAGGAGAACTTCTGTTTTATCCCCAGGCCGGCGAGAAACTCTGCAAACTTCTTATCGGTGAATTATGTCCCATTATCCGAAATGACGATTTCTGGGATGCCGAACCGGGTTATCACCTGCCTCCACATTAACTTTCTACAATTGGATGAGGATATGCTGGATAGCGGTTCAGCCTCTATCCATTTGGTGTAGTAGTCGACGGCAACTATGAGGTACTTGACTTGCCCTGGGCCAACCGGGAAGGGCCCCAAGAGGTCGACTCCCCACTGTGCAAAAGGTCGGGAAGACATCAGTAGGCTTAGCTCGGAAGCTGGTGCTCTGTGGAAGTTGGCGTTCTGTTGACACTTGGCGCATTTCTTCACGAATTCTCTGGAGTCATTCATCATTGACGGCCAGTAATATCCAGCTCGGATGAGCTTCCTTGCTAGGGGTTTGCCCCCGATATGGTGGCTGCAGCATCCCTCATGGACTTCTCTGAGCACGTAGTCCGTCTGGTCGGGGTATAGGCACTTCAGCAAAGGTTGGCTAAGTCCCTTTTTGAATAGCTGGTCCTGTATGACCGTGTACTTGGCAGCCTCCCTTCTCAATGCTTTGGCTTCCTTTCCATCCGTAGGGAGTTTGCCGTTTTTCAAGAAATTGGTGATGGGGTCCATCCAGGAGGGGCTCATCGTGGTCAGGTGTAGGGTAACTGTGGGCTCTTTCGCGATGCCTTGAATGAGGGAGCGGTTGCCGGTCCCAGGTTTCGTGCTTGCCAACTTGGATAGGAGGTCTGCTCGTGTGTTTCTTTCCCTTGGGATGTGCTGGACCGTGACCTCCTCAAATTGTTTTCTCAGTTCTTTGACCCTTTCCAAGTATTTTTGTAGCAGCGAGTCTCTGGCTTGGTAGCTTCCATTTACTTGCGCGGTGACGACCTGCGAGTCACTGCATACCTCCAACCTTGTAGCCCCGACTTCCCAAGATAGAACCAAGCCCCCCAGAAGGGCTTCGTATTCTACTTGGTTGTTTGATACGGGAAACTCGAACTTGACTGATTGTTCGTAAATGACTCCGGCCGGGATTTCTAAGATGATCCCGGCGCCCCCGGTCGTCTGGTTGGAAGCCCCGTCCACAAGGAGCTTCCACCGTGTGCCCGTATCCTCGGCTCCGGTTACTTCCACTAGGAAGTCCGCTATCGCTTGCGCCTTGATCGCGTGTCGGGGTTCGTAGCTCAGATCGTATTGGGACAGCTCGATGGCCCAGGTTATCATCCTCCCCGCCAAATCAAGTTTTTGGAGCACCTGACGTATCCCATAGTCCGTTCTCATGACCAATCGGTGGCTCTGGAAGTATTGTCGTAGTTTGCGGGAAGAGATCAAGAGTGCTAGTGCCAATTTTTCCAGCTTGTTGTACCTGAGTTCTGCCCCTTGCAGCGCTTTACTCACGAAGTAGATCGGTTTCTGGGCCTTCCCTTCTTCTCGCACCAGCACCGCTGCAAGCGCTCCTTCTGTTATGGCTAGGTATAGGTAGAGTGGTTCGCCGGCTCTGGGTTTCCCGAGCACATGGGGTGTTGCTAGGATTTTTTTGAAGTGGTTGAATGCCTCCTCGCACGCAGAGGTTCATTCAAACGCTATTCCTTTCTTCATCAGGTTGAAGAAGGGTAGGGCCTTTGCTGCCGATGCACCGAGGAAACGGGACAATGCAGTGAGCCTTCCCGCCTGCCGCTGAATGTCTTTGATGCAACCCGAACTCCTCATCTGGAGTATCGCTTGGCACTTTTCGGGGTTGGCTTCCACTCCCCTTTGGGTTATCATGAAACCCAGGAACTTTTCGGCCTCCATGGCAAAGGCACACTTTAGCGGGTTGAGCCTCATGCCGTGTTGTCGGAGGGATGTGAACACATTCTCCAGGTCGCTTAGGAGGTCTTCAGGTCGGGCGGTCTTTGCGAGGATATCGTCCACGTAGACTTCTACCGTTTTGCCGATAATATTGCTGAATATTTTGTTCATCAGCCTCTGGTACGTCGTCCCTGTGTTTTTCAGACCAAAAGGCATCACCTTGTAGCAGTAAGTCCCTCCTGGCGTTATGAACGCCGTTTTATCCTCATCTGGCCGGTGCATCGGTATCTGGTTGTAGCCGGAGTAGGCATCCATGAAGCTCAGATACCGGTACCCCGCGGCCGCGTCGACGAGTGTATCAATGTTGGGAGGGGGTAGCAGTCCTTGGGACATGCCTTGTTGAGATCAGAGTAGTCTACACACATCCTCCATCTCCCATTGTTCTTTTTTACCAGGACCACATTTGACAACCAGGTAGAATAGTCTAGTTCTCGGATAAACCCTGCTTCAAGGAGGCTGGCCGTTTGTCTGGCCACTTCCTCTGCCCTTTCTTGAGACATTTTTCTTCTTCTTTGAGCCACTGGTTTGGCTTCCGGCCTGATGGCTAGGCGGTGTGACATAAGTCCGGAGTCTATCCCCGGCATATCGGCAGGTGTCCAAGCAAACAAATTGCTATTGGCTCTAATCATTTCCATCAAGGGCTCTTTTAATTCATGGGGGAGGTTCCTATTCATGAACGTGAACTTGTCCTCCGTGTTCCCGACCCTGAACTTTTCCAGGTCCCCTTCTGGTTCGGGCCTGGGCTTGTCGTCAATTCTGGCATCCAGGTCTCGAGAAATACCCCCGATGCTTCCCTAGATTTCTTTCTTAATGAGAGACTGGCATTGTCGCAAGTGACCGCCGTTTCCAGGTCTCCCCTCACAGATCCTACTGACCCCTCTTCAGTTATGAACTTCATTACCAACATCCTCGTACTGATGACTCCTCCTAGGTCGTTGATGGTCTTTCTCCCCAAGATGATGTTGTAGGCGGTGGAGTCTCGTAGGATCACGAACTCCGCCATTATCGTTCTTCTCCCCTGGCCTTGTCCCAATGAGGTCGGCAGGGTGATTATGCCATCCGGCTTGATGAAATGGTCGCCAAGCCCTACGACGCCGTGCTGGTGAGTCTGTAGGTCGGCGTCCCTTAGGCCTAAAGCGTCGAACACATTGCGGAACATGATGTTCGAGTTTGCCCCCCGTATCTACAAGGATTCGCTTGACGAGACCGGTTCCTACTCTGGCCGTTATGACCATGGGAGGGCTCTCTCCAACTTCGTCGAACCATTGATCCTCCGGGCCGAACGAAATGGATGGGTGCTTTCTCGTGCCTCGTGCGGAGGACGAGGATACCGCCAGGACTTTGGCGCCTTTCCTGTGTGCCGACCTTGACCTAGGTACCGCATTCCTAGCTGTTACCACGTTCACTATTGTGAGGCCTTGGTCGTCGTCCTCCGGTTCTTGGCGTCGCTTTGCTGCCCGTGTCCTGTCTTCGCCGTTGTGGTCGCGATTCCGTCTTCTCGGCTCTCTAATGAGATGGGAGAATTCAACTAGCTTTCCATCCCTGATCGCTTGTTCCAATGCATCCTTCAGGTCGAAGCAATCCTGTGTCTTGTGCCCATAGCCCTTGTGATAGTCACAGTAGAGGCTTCGGTTTCCCCCTGTTCGTTCCTTTAGTGGTCGGGGCTTCGACAGGATCCCCTTTTCGGTGATCTGTTGATAAACTTCCATGATTGGTGCAGTAAGGGGAGTGTAATTAGTGAACTTTCTGACCCGAGAGAAAGGCCTGGGTGCTTTGTTCGGACCGCCGTCTCTGGCGTGTTCCTTTTGTCTTTCTCCATTCCCACGGTGCCGGTCTTGATTGTGGGAGGGCTGCCGTTTGTTGGCGGCCATGACTTGGCTGACTTCCTCATCGTTGATGTACTCCCTGGCTACACATTGGATCTCCTGCATTGTCCACACCGACTTCGTGGTGAGGTGCTTTCTGAAGTCCTCGTTCAGAAGTCCGTTTGTCAGGAACAAGCTTGCAACTGAGTCCGTCAGCCCGTCTATTTTCAGGCACTCGTCATTGAATCGGTCTAGGTATTTCTTGATTGGATCTCCGGGCCGCTGGGTCACCCCAAGCAGGTTGATTGGGTGCTTCGCTTTTGCAATTTTAGTCGTAAATTGGGCTAGGAAGGTACGGCTGATGTCCGCAAAACTGGTTACTGAGCCCTGCAGGAGGTTATTGAACTACCGTATCGCAGGTCCCGCCAGGGTGACTGGGAAAGCGCGGCACCTTACCTTGTCTCCCACTCCTTCCAGGTTCATCCTGGTCTCAAAGGCCATGAGGTGTTCCAGCGGGTCTTGCGTTCCGTCATACCTCATGTCCGTTGGCTTGTCAAAGTGCTTTGGCAGCCGGACTTCGAGGATGGAACGATGGAACGGGGTCGCTCCCATTATCATAGGTCCCCGAGTTCTCATTGTTCTCCCTTCGTCGTTCTCCCGACGAGCGTCCTCATGGTCACGATCCGTGGTACGCCGCCTCTTGTGCCTGGTGTAGATGATGGGGTTGTGGCGTCTTCTTGCGCGCCCTCTCTCCCCGGCGCTCTCGGATTCAGCCCGTGGGCTAGCTGTACGTCGGGAGTGGCTCCTCGAGTGAGAACGAGAGTGGCTTTGCTCAGTGGTGTGCTGGTCGTGTTCCCGGTCTGCTAGCCGGCGTTCCAAGTCTTGCATCCTGTGTCGCAGCTCTTGGATCATTCTGGCACTGTTGTCGCCCGTTCCTCCGAAGGGTCATGGAGATCGTGTGGTTCGTCTCGGAGGGGACCTCACGCGCTGTCGAGAGGAAGTCACGGAGGGCTCCCTTTTGCGCTCGGTCTCATGGCCTGTTCCACCTGGGCCCAGTACAACTTCCATTCAGGCCGATCCCCATAGACGGCGCCAATGTTCGGTAAGTCGGATACCGGACGGGTTGCGTTGATATTCTGATCGAGAAAGGGGGAGTCGTCTAATCACACGTCTCTGGGCTGAGGGTAAGCGAGATCCCGAACTCTTCGGATGAAAAGGGGGGTGTCACCTGCAAGGACACTCCGACGCTCAAGTCAGTGAAGTGTGCAGGCGAGTAAAGATAGGATGGTTTGTGACGTACCTTGGGGGAAGGGTAGGTCCTTCCCCATATATACCGTGTCAGAGGTGGGCCCTGCAAAGGCAGGCCCACCTTCTTCAAGGCCTCCCTTGCACAGCTGTAGTGAAGATGTCAGGGACGCGTGTCCGGGTCGGCGATCGGGCGCCTTGCTCCTAACCGTTCGGGTCGGGTGGTGCCCGGGTTGGGCCGGCCCACATTCAGTTTGGGCCAGGCCATAACAAATATATATGACTTTTTATGATAATAAAATAAAAATAAAAAATATGAAATAATATTGTGTATATTTAAGTTAATTTTAATCTTTTTTAATAACCAGATTTGTCATAACGTAATTGATAAATAATGACAGTTAATACAGATTAGATATGTTTTGAGTATGCTATACATTTTATAATTTTGTATAAAACAATATTAGTGTTAATTTATATATTTATTATTGGGTTTTAAAAATAAAAAGTATTTGTATTGTTAGTATTTTTCAAACCTTCCTCAACTCTTACCGTGATTGGGCCTAAAAGATCACCTACCTCATTGGAATCCAATCAATTTTCATTTGATAGTGCTGTACATTCACATAATCATAGGTGAATTAACTTTAGCGAGATAACAATATGGTATTTAGTTACTACATAAGTATTTTTATATATAGAATTATTAATCAATTATGTATAGCTTCTGATAAAAATAATACAACATGGATATTGTTTCTTAGGTAAAAGATAACAGATTGACAAAAAAAATTAATTACAATGGGTATATTCATTTTAAAAAATATTTTTTTATGTAATATTATAAAAAATATCATGGTCACCCCGAATTATTAGAAGTTCAACTTCCATCGAGAGCAGTAGAATGCCTAAGTTGAGACATTTTCAGACTATAATATTTATCAAATAAATAATTAATAAAACACTCATCCATACCTTCTCATTTTGAGTACATTTATACATAAAAAAAAGTTAAAATAGCAGAAGCAATAAAAATAGTGATTTTTATAATTTTATGTGGTTATCTATATATAAAAGAGCAAAAGACCATGATTATCTAACAAAATTAATTTTATTTATTGCATTCAATTTGAATAATTAAAATATCATCTTATTTTTATTTAGTCCTTAATTCACATGATTTAAATTTAGCTCAATAAATATGATTTAATTTAATTAGGGTAAAGTATATTTTTTGTCCCTAAAGTTTGGTCAAAGTTTCAAAAATACCCCTAAGTTTTATTTTGTTTCAATTTTGTCCCAAAAATTTTCGATTTGCATCAAATATACCCTAAACGGCTAAATTTTCAAAAAATTTAAGACTAATCTAACAATAATACATGAAAATTATGCTTGATTTGCTTGTGTTGAGGGTTGTTCTTATGATATTGTTATTGAATTAATCTTAAATTTTTTGAAAAATTAGCTGTCAGGGGTATATTTGATACAAATCGAAAACTTTTGGAACAAAATTGAAACAAAATAAAACTTAGGGGTATTTTTGAAACTTTTGTTAAACTTTAGGGATAAAAAGTATACTTTACCCATTTAATTATTAGTGAAAAATATCTCGAGAACCTAGTTTATTCATAGATTTATTATTTTAATAATTAATTAATTAATCTAATTAATTAATACAGATAATTAGTATAATTAATTTTATTTAATAAATTACAAAATACTAATAGAATATTAAAAGAAATAAATTCAAAAATACTACCAAATTAAATTGATATAAATTATAATAAATTATGTGATATTTAAATATATAATCAAATTAATTAGTTGATATAGTTAATTTATCATAATAAATTATATTTAATGAGTTAAAAGAAATAAATTACTAAACACTCTTATAAACATGTCACGTCAACTCCATCATTAAGCGCAGAAACCTGATTTTTATATAATAGAATAGATAATAAATAGAATATATGAGAATATGATATGTGACCTATTTTAATTATGAAATTGCTATTATATAATAGATTTTTTATGAATTCTTATTGTTTGTTCGTTGCTAATTTTTACATAATTACTTAATAATTTTCGCTTATGAAACTATCAACTACCTAACATTATGATTTAATTAATAAAAACGATACCATTAATATTTTTTCATAAGTCTTGTTTTTATTTATAGTTAGAAAATAGCAATAAATAAATTTATTTCCTTAATAAATGTTAATTTTATTGTCAAATTCTATATTACCTTTAAAATTTTAGCGTAATTGAGTTTAATTTCTACATTTTGAAATGAATTTACACGAAAAAATTAATGTGTAAATCACATTATTATTACAAAATTACTTTTTTAATATAATTAGTGGTGCTTATTTGAACCATTAAATTTAGCTTCTAATGATATTAAAGTTAACCTATTTTATTATCTTGTGCCTTCAAAGAATTTATACGACTGACATAAAAATATAACAATTGAAAAAAAAATCATTACAATGGGTATATTAATTTTAACAAATATTCTTCTATACTATAAAAAAATACATTTGCCACTTTGAATTGCTACAGGTCAATTTAATTTCTATCCACAGTAGTAGAATGTCTAAATTGAGATATATTCATCAAACAAACAATCAATAAAACACTCATCCATACTTTCTCATTTTGGGTACATTTATATATAAAAGAAATTATACATAAAGAAAAAAAAGAAGAAAAAAAGAGTTGAAATTGAAAGAGCGATAAAAATCACGATTCTTATAATTTTGTGTGGCCATCTATATATAGTAGACAAGACAACTATGATTATCTAATAAAATTAATTTGTATTTATTACACTCAACTTGAATAAGTAAGAAATTATCTTATTTTAATTTAGTCCTTAATTCACATAATTTGAATTTAGCTCAATATATATGATTTGATTTGATTTAATTATTAGTTGAAAATATGTCAATTGCCTATTTTATTCATAGATTTTTTATTTTAATGACTAATAAATTAATCAAATTAATTAATTAGTACATACAATAAATTTAGTTTAATAAATTAAAATAAATAAATTAAAAAATGCTAACAGAATATTAAAATAAATAATTTAGGAAATACTACCAAATTAAATTGATATAAATTATAATAAATTACATGATATTTAAATATCTAATCAAATCAATTAGTTGATATAGTTAGTTTATCGTAATAACTTGTATTTAATGAGTTAAAAGAAGTAAATCAGAAAACACTCTTAAGTACAGAAATTCAATTTTTATATAATAGAATAGATAGAATAGATTATTATTTTGATCCTCAAAGATTCTATTTTTGACAAAATAAGCATTGAAAGAAAAAAATGATATTTTGAAGTGGTTCAAAAACAAAGGTGGTTTTTCAATATCTTTCTATCTTTCGAAAAAAAAAAAATATATCGGCCAGCTTGTATCCACTTAACAAAAGTGTTTTTCGTCCTTTTCCGTCTTTCTAATTGTCCATAACAAACTATTTCTCTGTGTTTAACAAAACGGCCCTAAAGACGCACCATCGATTGGGCAATCATTTTTTTGTAGATTCTTTTCTTATTTTACTTTTCAGCTTTGGTCCAAAGTTTGAATCAGTAGTACCATGGTCCAATAATGTTTAGCCCAAAAAGAAAATGTGTCTATATCTGAGTTTGTTACTTTGACGTTGATCAAGACCAAAAATGAAGCTTTGAAGTTGACCAAAAACAAAAGAACAGGTAATCAGGTATCACTCTGGAGTTCTACTGAGTTCAGGGTTTCAGACCATAAATGTTCACGAGTCATAGATAATGAGCCAAGAGAATTATGCATCTCATATTCTTAATAGTAAGAAACTTATGCATAATTAATTTTAGTTAAAAACCTATATGCTACAAAGAAAATAGTTAGCCTATTTGTTCTATATTCTTAAATTTAAGAATGAGAAGACAGAAGAAATTAAAATTTATAGAAATCACAATCATCTCAGTCTTATACAAATAGAAAAATATTTAAAGAGTTACTTATTTGAACGGAGAAAATTATGTATCTCATAGCTTCAATTGTCAGAAAATTATGCATAACTAATTTGGTTAAAAAATTAAGTGTTCTCTCGAAAATAGTAAGTTTATTTGTCATTTACCCTTAAGAAGATGAAAGAAATTAAAATTTGTAGATGTCACAATCAACTCAATGTTTATATCGAACAAAAAATAGAAAAAAAAAAAAAAAGGGCAAGAGTTAAGACATCAATCCAAAATCGAAGAATTGCTTACTGGGAAACATGATTCCTAAGCTTGACAACAACATGCATGGCCGAGATTGAAAAGGAGAAAAAAAATATAAATAGCATTGCTTCCTGTCACATAGTTACATAGGAAGACAAAGAAGCAAGTATGGAAGCAATTGAAGTAATGAATGCTAGAAAGAAGCATAGAAGAAGCAACAAAGAACACAAGGACACATAGGAGCATACCATAGACTCACTAAGCAATAAATTCAAGAAACACAGGGAACACAAAAAGTGTTACAAAGGTTGGTAGTAGGTTCTAAGGAAGACAAAGCACACAGAGATAACTCACTTCATCACATATCTAAAATTTCATCAACCACCTTGTGGCTCTACCCATTGAAAAGAAAATGGCACTGAAGAAAATTATTCGCGGTCCATTTGGGAAATGGCTTTACCTTAAACATACCCAATTGTTGAGTCCGTTTCTGCTTTGCTTTCCTCATAATCAGGCTCCGGATCAGTAAAATCATCTTCTATATGGATTTTCTCCTTGTTGTAGCCCTCCACTTCAGCATTTCTTTCATCCCAGTCCTCTGTGTTTTCTCTTCTTCTTCGTCATCTCACAAAAATTCAAATTCAAATTCAAATGTAAGTTTTATATTTTCTATCCAACCACAAAATTGATTATTCTACAAATAAAATAATAATAATAAAAAGATTGTGCTACTGCTGCAAGATATGCATCAACAAAGTAAAAATAATCTTCTCCTCATGTTTGAATCCCAGCTACAATAGATGATCACCTTTGAGAAGATATTTTGTGCTTTACAGAGCTTAGTAACTGCATGTTTGTTTGTTTGATCAATTCTAACAATTCAACCATCCCAAAGAACTTGAAAGGAACTGAAATTGTGTGATTTTGCACTTTTTTTCACTGAAGTTGCACATTAAAAAGCAAGTGCATCTAAAGGCTAAATATTACACGGTACAAATATTTTCTTTTAAAGCAACTAATACTAACCAAGAATGAATTTAAATCTTGAATGTGAGTAAACTTATTATCTAAAGGAACACTCAATTTTGATTTCTACAGATTGTTATGAACAAAATTTGTCCTAGCAAATGTAAGCTGAGATGTATAGTTAAGCTAAACTACAAAAAAAAAAAAAAAAAAAGGCAAATAGTAAACGTACCAACAATAACATGAAGAAAACTTTTAAATTTAAAGCAAAACATAAAATCCAACCCAAGATTAACAAAACCACTTACTCTGAATGCAAAATAAATTAACACAATTTAGTAAATCACTCACAGAATATGAAGACAACCTACATTTAGGTAAAGGTAAAACTCTCACCAAAGTGATATGACAACTACAATATTCAAGTCCGATCATTGCATGTAAAGGTTTAGTTAATGATATTATTTTGCATCAAAATACTATGTGAATGCAACTTTTGTTTTCAGAAAACTGAGATTCATAGAGAACACAATTCAGCATGACCAAAACCTAAATCAACTTTACATATTCAGATGCACTTAGTCCGTCATTAATTAATAAATTGTCCCTATATATTGAACTGTTCATATCTACAAATACTTTGTCCACTAGTTAGAATAAACACTCCTCCATTGTTTCTTCCGCATTGATTCATTTGATTCCAGTCTCCTCCTCATTCCTCACCAGCTCTTTTTATAACGACAGTCATAGTAATATCAACCATTCTCCTCTTTTCATTGTCATACTCATAATGCTTTTGAAGAAATTCAATTGTATCCTCCTTATTTCTAAATTGCAAACGCAACCACAAAATTGAAAACCATGACCAACAAATCAAATCTAACAAAGGTCCCAACTATTCTTTAAAAAGGCATAGGACATACTAACAAAGTATTTAATAAAAGCGAGATAACAAATTCATAAAAGAACAAAAGAAAATATGCTGTGTTCAAGAATTAATCAGAGATTAAAAAGAGGAGAATTTATAATATCATCCAAGTTCTAGTTCTGAAGGATATTAATATTCCTGAACTTCAAAAGATAGTCAGATGCCAAAACTATTCAAGATCATAGTGTCATTAACTCCACTCAGTGAATGGACATGAGCTTAATTGAAAACTCAAATCTTAGGCGAATCCACTTCTCAGTTTCATATTGTTTTTAGTTGCTTGAGGACAAGCAACAATTCAAGTTTGGTGTTGTGATGTATGAGCATCTTTTTTATATTTTCTTATTATTTTAGATATAAATTTATTGCGTATTATTGAGATTTTAGTGTTTGAAATCTGTTTAGATATTACTTTGAAACGTATTGTGATTTCATTTATTTCAGAAAAAAACCGAGTGAATTTGGCAGAGTTCGTACAAAAGAAAAAAGAAGAAATTTGAAGCTGCCAAGATAGCGCTAAACGCCACTACCTGCCGTTTGGCGCTAGGCACCTCGTGACGCGTGCAAACTTTCTGTAGGCCTGGCGCTAAATGTCTCGACCTGACGTTTAGCGCCAGGTGTCTCGTAATTCGTGTCCATAGCCACACACTAGCGGCGCTAAACGTTGAGCCTGACGTTTAGCGCCAGTAGCGCGTATTTGGAATGTAAGAAAGGGGCTTCGTTGGTTTAGTTTAGTAATAATTACTTTTATTTTATTTTATTTTATTTTGATTATTATTATTACCAAACACAATCTTTTAGGGTTTATATTTTATTATTTTATTTTATTTCCAAATCAATTAGGCTAGATATAAAAAGGAAAAAAGATTCAGCCCTTCGGGCGTCTTTTACTCTCTCTTCCTCATTCCGCACTTTGCACACTTTGGAAACTCTAGTTTTCTCTGAACCATAAGCAACTAAACTTCCTCTGTTAAGGTTAAGAGCTCTGTTTATTCTATGGATTAATATTATTATTATTCTACTTTTGATTAATGAACTGATTTAAATTCAATGATTACTTTCGTTCTTCATCTTATGAATTTGAGTATATTGGAAGATAGCTCTTTTTCTACATGAATTCTTGTTGATTCTTGGAAAAGTTAACTCACTTGAATAACAGCTTGAAAGTAATTCCTTCTAAATCACCAATTACCTGGACTTAACGTGATATGTGACATATAAACATCTTATATTTGGGTAATTAGGGTTTATGTGGCTAATAAACTAGAATTGGACTAAAACCTTTAATCTAAATTAAGTGACCAAAGAATTGGCGGTTGATTGGGTTAGAGGAGATTAAATCACTATGAAATTAGGGTTTAATCACTTAGCATTTGCCATGAATTGAATCTTACATTATTAAAGTATTTGGTAAGAACTATTAATCCAAAAAAAATAAATATCTCTAAAACCTTAACTGTTCACTCAGATACTTTCACAACCAAATTACTGCTTGCTTTCTTAATCTCCTGATTTACTATTTTATAATTGAACCCAAAACACCAATTTCTGTTTATCTGACTAAGTGAATCACTCAACCATTGTTGCTTAGTTCATCAATCTTCGTGGGATCGATCCTCACTCACCTGAGGTATTACTTGGTACGACCCGGTGCATTTGCCGGTTCAGTTGTGGTCTTCTAATTCCGCACCAGGAAGCATGGCAATACAGAGGCGGCGGAAGCTCAAAACAGATGCAAAAGCTTAAAACTGACAAGAAAGAGTGGCACGCAGATGTGTTTCGACGACCATGGGCGCAGTGCGGACAGCGGCGGTGATAAACCCCATTTTAAGGGTTTATCTTGTGCTTAAATTAATGGATTCTATCCACTAAACTCACACTTATTCATAGAAATTGCATGTTTTACATTTTCCTTCCTGATTTTGTGCTATGATTGAAAACATGTTTCTTTGGTCTTAATTTAGCTAATTTTAATCCTCTCTTATCTCCATTCGATGCCGTGATATGTGTGTTAAGTATTTTCAGGGATTACAGGGTAGGAATGGCTAAGAGGATGGAAAAGAAGCATGCAAAAGAGGAAGAAATACAAGAAATTGAAGGAATTGCAAAGCTGTCAAGCCTGACCTCTTCGCATTCAATCGATCATAACTTGAGCTACAGAGGTCCAAATGAGGCGGTTCCAGTTGCGTTGGAAAGCTAACATCCGGGGCTTCGCAACGATATATAATTTGTCATAGTTTCTGTTCTGAGGGTTACCTAAAACTGGAGGTCGATCTTGGTTGAGATCTTCTGTATGGATCGGTACCGACGTGTCCGGCTGGTCGGAGAAGGCCGGAGCTATCGTATCCGATCTGTTGGACTGGTTGCACTGCTGATCCTTCGTCACCGGAGGGTGGGGGGTACCTGCAAGAGACTCCGATGCTTAAGTTAGCACAGGTATTAAACATGTTTTTATGTAGAATCAGAGTATGAGTTATACCTGGGTGCTCCAGCGCATTTATAATGGTTGTAGAGTGACCTTTTTAGATAAGATAAGTTAGTTATCTTATCTTTTTGAGTTGAGGTCAGCTTATCTTCAACGGAACCGCCCTTCTCTCTGTAGGCTTGGGCTGCCTTTGGATTGGGCTGTTGTTCCTTGAGTTGGGCCCTTTTTGGGCTTTTCCTGTCGATTTGGCCGAGTTCTTCGTAAAGAAGTAGGTCCGCTTGACCTAAACAGGTCGGTCGCTTTGTCTCCAATCATCCCAAGTTGGATAGCTCGACCCAGGGTATGAACAGTGCCCCTGCTTGAGCTCGGTCTTTCTGTTGAGGTCGAGTCCTTGACTTCGGTCTAGTGAAGCCGAACTCAAGCATTTTGTCGATTCCTTTCCTTGTAGAGCCTTTTTGAATGCGAAACGTTTTTCTTTACAAGCGCGCGCTTTTATATCAGCGCTTTGGGAACATGCGAGGGTTTTAATACCCTCATTAATTGGTATTAATTGCCCCGTTTTTCCTTGTGGCCTTTTACTTTGAATTTTGCGATCAGAAAACGGTTTTCCTTCTTCACTCCTCTTCGCAACCTCTTCGTTCTTTCTCTCTCTGTTTTTTGCCCACATTTCGCTTTTCTTGCGTTGCAGAGTCGTTCGGCGATTTTTTGGGTAGTTTTCATTTTACGTCTTCATTTTCCCTCGAAGCTTCTTTCTTCTTCAGGTTAGTTCCATTCATATTTTCTTCTTCTTTCGTTGCTTTGGCTTTGTGATGAAGTTTTGATTTTGAGAAAGTTTGGATCTTTCTGTTTTTGTCGCGCCTATTTGTTGTTGAAATGTGTATTCTGGGAGTTTCTTCATCTTCTGCATGACCCTTTTTGCCTTTCCTGTTGCTTGATATTTTTAAGGCTTTGCATGTTCTGTTGTTTCCGTCTGATACCGATAGAAAATCTGCATCTTTCCTCGCTTTATTTGAAATTGTTTTTTGTCTGATTCTGGGAAAAGGTTGCGCCTTTGGTGGTTTCTACTTGGCGTGCTTGATTTTGGGGGATGCTTTTTGCTGGTAGACTGTAAGAGCGTGATTTTGATGACTTTTTGTGTTTTGTTTTGCTTTGATGAAAAAATGCTTGCTGTCTGAAGTCTTCTTTTCTTGTTTGAGAGATGCTAGGGTGCGAGCTGTAGATTTTTCCTGAAAACCTGCTTTGTTACTGCCTCCAAAGGATGCCCCAGGACTTTGGTTTGAGTCTTGGGGTTTTCCTTTTCTGTTTGTTCTGTATCGTATTGATCGAGTTGTTTTATCCCTTGTCCGAGATGTTTTTTAGTAATCCCATCTTCTTTTCTTATTGTATGATTAGTTGGCCTCATGTCTTCTCGCAATAACATTGTAGAGATGTCTTCCAGAGTTTCTGAGGGGATGTCCGATTGGTTGGACTCCCTTGTCTTGATGTGTGTTTCTGTTGTGGATGCTAAATTTTGCATAGAGCTGAGAAAGCGTTATAGGATTTGTGGTAACAGTGCCTGGGAGAGGGATTATGAGCTTGTTGCTCCTGATTCTGATGAGAGGGTTTGTTTTCCGACCTCCACCGAGGGGGAGCGTCCCTTCTTCTATGCCTATGAATATTTCTTCAGTCAACTGGATGTTACTTTTCCTTTTACTGCTTTTGAGATCGACCTGCTGTGGTCGTGCAATGTTTCCCCATCCCAGCTTCACCCGAATTCCTGGGGTTTTATCAAAATTTTCCAACTACTTTGCCAAGAGTTAGGTGTAACACCTTCTCAGGCTCTCTTCCTTTATCTGTTTGTTTCCGCCAAGCCTGGTGGCTCTTCAAAAAAGAAAGCTTCCTGGGTTTCTTTCAGGTCTGCCCAGGGCCATAAAGTGTTTGCTACGTATGATGAGTCCTTTAAGGATTTCAAGAATTACTTCTTTAAAGTTCGTGCTGTCGAGGGGGCCCGCCCCTTTTTTCTTGATGAAAATGATGAGCCTTCTTTCCCTCTAGAGTGGCAGAAGGATGTGAGAGTGTCTCGATATTCCTGGGATATGCTTGACGATGTTGAGCGTGCCTTTGTTGTTGTTCTTGAGGATTTGTGGGGAGCTCCACCCCATCTTGATACAAAAAGATTTTTGAATGACCCGTCCCTGGTCCGGGCTGTTTTGGGTATTTGCCTGACTTGTTTCTATACTTGTTTCTTAGTTTTGGCTTCTTCATCTTGTGATTGTAACCCTTTACTATGACTGATTTTGTGCTTGCAGAGATGTCGAAAAACAATGAATCTATGAAGGCCTTCAAAAGGGCAAAGAAGGCGACTGCTGCTCAGAACATCTCGGCCAAGGCGGCTGGGAAGGGATCTTCCCAAGTGCAAGTGAAGCCACCTGTGCCAAGTTCTCCTGGACCGAGGAAGGTGATCCCTACTCCTCGGGTTCGTCTGGCTGATCCTCCACCAACTTCTGCTTCTAGTTCTGGTGCTCCTCCCAACAAAAAACAAAAAATAGCTGAGCCTTTCAACTTTGATGCTCCTGACTTTAATGCGATTGAATTTGTGGATCAGCAAATCGGTCCCTACGGTGCCCTTCCTATGGACGATGTGTCGCTCCTTCACCATCTGGATTTTATAACTTGAAGTAGTGTCAGAATGGCGTATATGGGGGCTGCCTTATACCGGACTGCTCAAAATCTTCCTCTCCACGCCACCAAAGCCTTTATGGAGGAGGCTAAACAGGAGTTTGATCGGATGAAGGGCCTGAAGGAGGAGCTTGAAGTAAAGGTAGCCAAGTTGGAGAAGGATCTGGAGAATGAAAAGGCGAGTTCCCTTGCTCTGGCAGCTTCTGTGCGGTTGGCCGAGGACACGGCCTTAAGGCATAAGGAGAGTTACGTCACATCCTATCGGGAGGGAATGCATTTGAAGGAGGAGTTGGAGAACGCCCGGGCTGATTATTCTGAGCTCCAGGGTCATCTCGTTGGCAGCGTGACTGCTGCTTACGAGAACCTGAAGGAGCAAGTTTGGATTATTGCTCTTGAGGCTAACCTCACTCTCTTCAGCTTGGATAATGTTGTCAGGGATGGTAAGATTGTCCCTGATGATGAGGATGATGATGATGTTAAACCTCTCCCTGTTCCTTCTGTCAAGGTGTCAACTCCTACTGTTCCTCCTACTAAGGTCGGCCCTCCTGCTTCTGATCCTGACTGCCAAATCTTAAACCGGGACGATGGCACTGTGGATGCTGTTCCTCTTCAGGCTCGCCCTCCTTCTCCTCAGACTGATGCTGTTAAGAAGTCTTCTAATCTTTAGTTGATTTATTTTTGGATAGGAGCTCATTAGTATAACTTCTCCATGGCCCTTCGCAAAATGGGAAATGGATTTGTTAGGTCCTTTTCCCCAGGCGTCAGGGCAAGTCAAATACTTAATTGTGGGAATAGACTACTTCACAAAGTGGATAGAAGCAGAACCATTGGCCACCATCACCGCCCAGAGAAGTCGGAGGTTCTTCTACAAAAATATCATCACAAGGTATGGGATACCTCACTCCATTACCACGGATAATGGAACCCAATTCACCGATTCCACCTTCAGAAGCCTAGTGGCCAGTATGAAAATCAAACACCAGTTCACCTCGGTGGAACACCCACAAGCAAATGGACAAGCCGAGGCAGCCAACAAAGTCATACTGGCGGGGCTAAAGAAAAGACTGCAAGATGCAAAAGGAGCCTGGACAGAGGAGCTCCCCCAAGTGTTGTAGGCTTATCGGACGACACCCCAATCTGCAACTGGAGAAACACCCTTCCGACTTGTCTATGGGGTAGAAGCTATGATACCAGTGGAAATCAGTGAGCAAAATCCAAGAGTGATTCTCCATGATGAAATCGGAAACATACAGGGGCACAAAGAGGAGCTCGAGTTGCTCCCCGAAGTCCGAGAACATGCCCAGATAAGAGAAGCAGCGCTGAAGCAAAGGATGGCTACCAGATACAACAAAAAAGTCATTCGAAGAAGTTTCGCACTAAGCGATCTGGTCTTAATCAGAAACGACATAGGAGTCAACAAATCGGGGGAAGGAAAACTCGCTGCCAATTGGAAAGGACCCTACAAAGTTAGCGAGGTCTTAGGAAAAGGTTATTTTAAGGTGACCGACCTAAGCGGCGTCGAGTTACCAAGATCGTGGCATGCTTGTAATATGAAAAGGTACTATAGTTAAAAGCGAACTCTACTCCCTGATGTACTCTTTTCCCAACTTCACGATTTTTTCCCAAACATTAAAGGGTTTTTTCTGAAGAAGGGTTTTTAACGAGGCATCATAGTAGAGGCTAAGGGGGAAAAGATTATTAAAAACCCTTAGCAGCAGTAAAGTACCTTCCCAAATTAATAAAGATCTTTTACAATATCTCTTATAAATTCCTTCTCGTTTATTTTTTTCTCTACGAAACGCGTCGACTTAAACTCGACAAAACGTGAAAATCCCATGAACCGACCTAGATGGTCGTCAGGATAAAACGACGAGGTACAAGTCGGTGTAAAGAGGTTATAAAAGTTGATCGTGAGAAACTCGGAGACATTCCGACTCATAAGTCGGAATGAAAAACCGAGTAGAAAAGAAAACGCATCGCAAAAATAACTTAAGTCATAGAACTCAATAAAACAAAGTTGAGTATAAGGAATAACAAAAAAGAGATCGAAAAACCTAGGAAAAAGCTTAAAGGCTGTCCTAAAGTCCTTAAAGCGGAAAGACTTAGAAAGACAGACAAGCAAAAGGTTTTTAGAAAAGATTAAAGGGACTTCGAAAAATCAAAATAAGAAAGCATGCACACAAAAAGGTAGCTGAAACCCTTATACCAAAAAGGGTATTTTCGTTAAATAAAATCCTTATCCAAAAAAGGGCAATTATAAATATTTTTGTTTACGGCCATAAAAGGCCAAGGCAAATGTCAATATACCACCACCACAAATATAAAGAGTTTAAAAAAAAGAGGGACCCACAGGCCGGGCCCCATATAGCCAACAAATTTTTAAAGAGTATCACCACCAGGACCAAAGGGAGTAGTCGGATCACCACCAGAGTCGGGAAGAGAAGTCGGAGCGCCATCAGAACCAGGGAGAGAAATGTCCATAGGAGTCGGAGAAGAGGCGTCGTGAGGTCTTGAGGAACTCGGAACATCCTTTTGACGAGGAGGAGACTCAATGATTCTCTGCCCCCGAATCTTTAAATCTGACTCGGTGACGACCTCGAGAGCTGGGGGATAAACTATGGCACCATCAATAACGACCTTCTCGTGTTGTTTGATTATGACTTCTCTGATTGCGATCATACATTACATTATAATTATATATATATACATATAGATACATACATATATAATATAGAAACTCTTATCACAAGAAAAGAAGAAACTGTAATTATAATAAATTAAATTATTGCTTTTGCATACCCCTCAATGTCATCCATTGCCACGTCCCTACATTATTCACACTATTTGTATACGTTGGATATTGACATACATATCAATCAAGCTTGTATTTCTCAAAAAATAAATAATGAGAATAATTATTACTCAAAAATTAGAAATATCTACTAATAATAATTCCACTACAACAATATTCCATCTAGAGAAGGCAGTTAGCTAATATTGATCAAATGATCCATATATCATTATATTCTATGATAAATTATATCTACAATTATATTTATTTATATTTAAACATTTGTTGATAACATACACTTTTTTAAATTATTTGTGTGTCTCTCGCTTCAAAACACATATATGTATTGAATAAATATAAACATTAATTTTTAATTAGTCAATATTAATTTTTTATTATAAAATTAATTTAAGATTATAATTTAAAATTTAAAATAAAGTTTAGAGATTAAAATCTAAAATTCAAAATAAAAAATAATTTAATATTATCTGAAAAAATTGACTTTTTAATTAAATTCATAATTTAAAGTCAATACACATATATACTGAATACGGAATACAAAAATACTATTTGTACATCGAAATCAGCCACTAAAATTAGCCACCAATGTATTTATATATAAATACATGTGTAGTTTAATTTATTTTTAATGTGTATTTATATTTCAGCATGCATTTTATACTAATAACTGACTTTAGTAGCTGATTTTAATGTATACGTAACATAACTCATAAGAATAATAATGACTTTTTTCTTTTTAATTATTTTTGTGGATTGTGGAATAGGTAACTTTAAGCACACTTAAGAATAAGTCCTCTTTCACTTGATAAGTAAGGTGTGATCTTTAATTTATCTAATAACTATTTAAGACACCCTCTTTATGTTTGATTCTTTGCACTCTCCTTTTCAAACAAAACACTACCAGTTAGTTACCTTATGCAAAAGATGTTGGTTGATGCTTTCAACTTTTATTAGATCAATCGATCTCGCTTGCAAAATGATCTCCATTTATATATGCTCAAAGGGTTCAAAAATAAATAAATAAATAAATAAAAGGCAAATCAAACCATGTGTAGTGTGTTTAGAAAACTTTCTAGATAAGAATGCTCGTGGATTTGATTTTCCACCAATTTCTTTTATACAATTTCGCTATGCCTATATTTTTGTTACTGGACAATATTTGACACTAATATTTTCTTAATAGCTAATATATTTTTTTAATAATTAATTCACTAATTCGTTTAAATAAATATCAAAACCTAATACCAATATCAAGATTTTTCGGTATATGAATAGTATTATTGTTTTCCATATATATACATATACTAGTATAATAAAATTATTGTAATATATCGTAGCTAGATAGAAACAATCAAATAAATGAGAATTAATAAATACGTAATACTACACAATTAGGTTAAGAAAATTCAAAACAAAAAAGTGGCAGAATTTCATGGGGATTATATCAAAACACGTAACTATAACAACTATAGACATCTCTATCATAAGCTTAGTTAATCTAAGAATCAGCAAAATAAATCATGACAAAAAGTATTACAAAAAAAAAAAAAAGAAAAAACCCTTTAGATATTTCGATTTTTAAAAAAGAAAACTTAACCTCGTGTAGAACATCATATATCCAAATGCATACAATAATGGGTTCTTGAATTGATGAATTATATAAGTGAAGTCATTGTCACAAATAGTCACTAGCTAGGTTCTAATGTGTTCCACACAAAGTTTGGAATCGTGACCCTTTAATTTCTTTTTTAATGTTGTATATTATTTATGAATTTATGACAAATTGACAGATAAACATATTAATATTTTATAAGTTACAAAAGCCAAATCCAATAAATTATAATTTCTTTGAAAAAAAAAACTTTTTGTAACCTTTATGACTCTTCCGAATGTACTAAAAATTTAATAAAATTATATAAATTTTATATTGCTACTTTCTTTTTTGTGTATTGAAGAATACCTCGTGCCATTTTTACTATATTCTCTCACTCACTTTTAATTGCTTTTTTGTTAAATAATCAAAGTTTTGATTCGAGTTAGGGGTGGCAAAACGGGTCGAGCCCGTCGGACCGATCCGCTAAATCCGCTAAAAAAGGCGGGTCGGGCTAGGAATTGGAGCCCGCCAAATTAAAAAAACCCGTCAAACCCGCACCGCCAAATTGGCGGGTTTTGGCGGGGCGGGGCGAGCTAGTCCGCCGGGCTGAAAATTTTTATTTTTCATTTTTTTAATTAAATAAAAGAGTGATTACTATTATAAAATTAATAATTATAGAATTTTTAAACACTTTTTTTCATTTTTTGTTTTTATTCTTTTTTGAGTTATTAACTTTATTTATTTTATTTTACAATTTTGTATATATGCTCAAATTATGTAACTTATTTTTTAAAATAAAGATGATTCTATTGACAAATATTATTTTGAACAATTTTATTGAAGTTAAAAATTAAAAAAAATAATAAAAAAATTATATTATAATTTGATTATTTTTTATTTGTATTTAATTTTTTAATTATTATTTTTGGGTTAATTTTAATGAATTTTATTTTTCAAAAAAAAAAAAAAAGAGTCAAGTGGGCTAGCCCGCCAACCCGCCAATCCGCCATAAAACGGGACAGACTAGCATTTTAAACCCATTTTAGTTGGCGGGGCGGGCCGATCCGCCCCGTTTATATGGCGGGCCTAGGCAGGGCGGGGCGGGTTTAGGCGAGCCGGCCCGCTTTGCCATCCCTAATTCGAGTAGTGAGTGAGAGAAGAATATATAGAGGTAGTGGTTAGATCAAAGAAAGAAGGGCCATTATATATAATGATCCAATTCTAGTGTTTGTGTTTATATAATAACAATAATTGTAACGTGAGAATTAATTACTTAACTAACTAATAATTCACCACATATATAGTACTTAATTGGTAGCCGCCACAAAGCACATTACGTTTTTCTCAAGTACAAATAAAGTTAAGGTTCATGAATGCATATTTTAATTTGTATCCCATGGGGTAATGCCTGCCATTATTGACCTATATGAAATTAAAAAGGTTAAGGCACTAAAGAATATTAATTTCTTTTTTTTTTTAAAAAAAACTTTCTCCCTTAGCAAGCAACTTGTATATGAAATATTGTACCAAAATGGGCCAGGCATATTTAGTTGCTGGACATGGCCCACATAGCCCTATAGTTGGAATAACATTTTCTTGAGCAAAATACAAAGAATAATGTTAAAGAAATAATTTTTTCAACTAATTTTTTTAAATTATTTTATTTATTTTAAATCTTAAATTATAAGATTCTTAACCCAAAATTTTAAATTATAAATCTAAACTCAAAAATTGACTAATATTAATAAACTAAAAATTAATTCTTTATATTTTTCAAATATAAATCCTCACATTCTCTTATTCCACCTTAAGCCAATAGAGTTTGAGGAGAGAACAAATAAAGAGTGCAATCAATTAAACTATTTCTTTGGATTATTATGACCACATTAACAACTTTGGTTTCGGAATGGTTTGCTATACTACTTTGCTCAAAAGAATAAGACAATGCATAAAGTAAAAGGACCTACAAGAAGGTGGTGCAAGATAATGGTGGGCTTCCAAAAGCTACAAATATTATAAGAATGATTTTCATGGCGTATAGCTTATGTAGTTTACATTTATTGGTTTAATTAATTTGAGATATTATTGCAAGTGGATAAAAGAATCAAAAGCTACAACTGCTATTGGTGATTATATGTATTTGAGGACAAGACCTCAAGAATTCCATGTACTTTGGTTTTGGGTAGCGAATTGATTTTGAATATTTTTAATGAAATATATTCATTATCTTTCCCTATACTTTTATATTACATACAATTATATGCATAATATACCTGCAATAAAGATGTTTCTTTTGGTTTCAAAAATAAATAAAAATAAAAATGCCTTGGTAAATTACTTTGCCTATTAGTTTCTGTAACTACATTTTTTTAGATAATTAGCTAGGTGTTAATCTTGAGTATCTTTCGGTTGAAAATTAACGACTAATTTTTAGTTTTGTCTTAGACTATTTCTTAGCGGGTAAGGATTAGTCACAAATTCTATTGTATACATACACATTATTACTCGTAAGAATCTGATTTATATATGATATTTAAATAATTCAAACAATTACTACCACTTGTTAGTGCATAAAGTGGATGAGATTACAATTGCTTAAATAATCCTAATAAAAAATCTGATTTAAATAATTCAAACAATTGCTGAAAATAAGTGGCACGTTCTTAGGATTTTTTATTTTAATATAGAAGAGTAAAGAGAGTTTTACAGTGTTTTAGGGGTGCTATTTTGGGTAAACACAATACGCAAAATACGTATTGTACTGATAATACGCAGACTGTGTATTTACAATACATAAACTGTGTATTATAATTTAATATTAAAATAATACAATACGCAGTCTATGTATTGTCTTTATAAATTAAAAAAAAATTAATCTGGCAATTCACACTCTGTAAATTCTATAACCCCCAAAATTTTGTAAAACACCATAACTTCCAATATTAGAGGATTACACCAATTTTTATCCAATACCCAAAAAAATTAACCACATTCTTATCCGTCTAACTTTAACTTGTTGTAATGGATTTAGGATAATAGGATCAATTGATCTTAGTTTGGCATCATTACAAAGGATTCTATATATATGGAAAAATTATCGGTAATATTATAAAAAAAACTAGAATTTATTTTATTTGGTATATATTAATTATTTATTAAATATATATTCATTATAATTAATAAATATTAATAAATAAAATACATTTTAACTGTTTTTTATTAATTTTATTTTGTTATCAAATATTTAAAAATAAATAAATGTAAGGTAAACAAATTTTGATTAATATATGATTACTAGTCTGAAAACTGACCTAGACTTTCTTCTCAATCAAATCATTCCGTTTATGACGTGTATTAATTACTTAAATAATTATGCGTACACAGAACCAACTCTAGAGAGCATTAATTTGGCATTCTTCTAACAAATTTATATATAGTACTCAGCACAAGACATTGTATCATGCACACACATGCATGCATATGTATATGTGAATATGTATTAATAAAATATTAAAATTTAACTAATTTGAATTATCAAATAATCAGGTAACTCATTTGTTTAAATAAATGTCGAAAATTTAAATTTTGTATTTTGTATATAGTATTTTATTGACCAATAACAAACTCTTAAATAAAATTCAGATTTATAATAAATTAGTTATTAACTTATCAAATTAAAAAATATTATAAAAAATATTAATATCTTAGTGGTATAGTGAGTTTGCATCTCTAATACATTATCTATATAAAAAATGTTACATGTCTTTTAAAAGTCCGTCTTTGGTTAGCTTTCTAAGAATTTATTATTATTTAATTAATTTAAATACCCACTTTTATGTATTAATTATTTAAAAAATAAAAAATTACTTATTTTTTATTTTTTTTTTCTAAAAGCTAAATAAAGAACAATATTTAAAGGATACCTAATTGCACGGAATTTATATTAGGAGTGATAAACAAAAAAGTTCGTTCGGTTTGTCCTGTCCCGCCCTGCCAAAAATTTGCCATCTAGTGAGCTGGTTCATCCCGCCCCACCTAGTGAGGCGGTCTTAAATTCTTTCCTCGTCCCACCTAATGACGGGCTGGTAGGTTAGCGGGTTAAGCCCGCCAAATCTCTATTTTCTTTTATAAACCATTAATATTATAAAATATATATAATTTCATAACTATTTAAATAAATTTATAATTTCTAAAAATATAAGAAAATTATAATTATTTCTAAATTCATAAATACTAAAGTCTTTATAATTATAAACAAATATGTCATAAATATAATCATAAACTAAAATTTTTAAAACAAAATAATAAAACCAACATTGTCAAAACAAAATAAACATTGTCCAAAACATATAATTAAACATCTTTAAGTTTATAATCAATCAAACATAAAATATAATCTAAAATATAACTTAGAATATCTTCAATTATCATCTTCATCCTCTTATAAATCAATAACATTATAGAAATTTGTAAAAAATCAGTCTTGACAAAAAAATAGCCCGACTCGTCAAAAAAGTCCATCCTACCTTGCTGAAGCTGGCAAAAACTTATAAATTAGACGGTGCGAATTAAGTGAACTTTTTAAATTTAACAGTTTTAAATTTTTAATCTAACCCACTTTTTTTAGTAGATTATGCAGACAGAATCGATAAATTTCGGTCCGTTTGCCGTCCCTAATCTATATATTATACATGCATGAATGAAGATTAAATTTTTAAGGGGTTTAATTATTAGATATTTGGATATATATGATAGAAGGAAGATTAATTAATTGGAAGAGTGAAAGGAACAAGGGATAAGGGGAAGGGCCTTGTTGGAACCTAAAAGCCGCCAACAAGTACTGTTTCTTTCTTACCACTTACTTCTCGTGTTGTTTGATTATGACTTCTCTGATTGCGATCATACATTATAATTATATATATACATATACATACATACATATATAATATAGAAACTCTTATCACAAGAAAAGAAGAAACTGTAATTATAAATTAAATTATTGCTTTTGCATACCCCTCAATGTCATCCATTGCCACGTCCCTACATCATTCACACTCTATTTGTATACGTTGGATATTGACATGCATATCAATCAAGCTTGTATTTTTCAAAAAATAAATAATGAGAATAATTATTACTCAAAAATTAGAAATATCTACTGCTAATAATTCCACTACAACAATATTCCAATTACAGAAGGCAGTTAGCTAATATTGATCAAATGATCCATATATCATTATATTCTATCATAAATAAATGATGTCTACAATTATATTTATTTATATATAAATATTTTTTTATGACACTTTTTTAAATTATTATTTGTGTCTCTCTCGCTTCAAAACACATATATGTATTGAATAAATATAAACATTAATTTTTAATTAATTAGTATTAATTTTTTATTATATATCAAAATTAATTTAATATTATAATTTAAAATTTAGAATAAAGTTTAGAGGTTAAAATCTAAAATTCAAAATAAAAAATGATTTAATATTATCTAAAAAAATTGACTTCTTAATTAAACTCATAATTTAAAGTCAGTACACATATACTGAATAAGAATAACAATGACTTTTTTCTTTTTAATGATTTTTTTGGATTGTGGAATAGGTAACTTTAAGCACACTTAAGAATAAGTCCTCTTTCACTTGATAAGTAAGGTGTGATCTTTAATTTATCTAATAACTATTTAAGACACCCTCTTTATGTTTGATTCTTTGCACTTTCCTTTTCAAACAAAACACTACCAGTTAGTTACCTTATGCAAAAGATGTTGGTTGATGCTTTCAACTTTTATTAGATCAATCGATCTCGCTTGCAAAATGATCTCCATTTATATATGCTCAAAGGGTTCAAAAATAAATAAATAAATAAAAGGCAAATCAAACCATGTGTAGTGTGTTTAGAAAACTTTCTAGATAAGAATGCTCGTGGATTTGATTTTCCACCAATTTCTTTTATACAATTTCGCTATGCCTATATTTTTGTTACTGGACAATATTTGACACTAATATTTTCTTAATAGCTAATATATTTTTTTAATAATTAATTCACTAGTTCGCTTAAATAAGTATCAAAATCTAATACCAATATCAAGAATTTTTGGTATATGAATAGTATTATTGTTTTCCATATATATACATATACTAGTATAATAAAATTATTATAATATATCGTAGCTAGATAGAAATAATCAAATAAATGAAAATTAATAAATACGTAATACTACACAATTAGGTTAAGAAAATTCAAAACAAAAAAGTGGCAGAATTTCATGGGGATTATATCAAAACACGTAACTATAACAACTATAGACATCTCTATCATAAGCTTAGTTAATCTAAGAATCAGCAAAATAAATCATGACAAAAAGTATTACAAAAAAAAAAAAAAAAAAGAAAAAACCCTTTAGATATTTCGATTTTTAAAAAAAGAAAACTTAACCTCGTGTAGAACATCATATATCCAAATGCATACAATAATGGGTTCTTGAATTGATGAATTATATAAGTGAAGTCATTGTCACAAATAGTCACTAGCTAGGTTCTAATGTGTTCCACACAAAGTTTGGAATCGTGACCCTTTAATTTCTTTTTGCTTTTAACTTTGCTTTGTGGGTTGTATATGTTTGTTAGTGCGAGGAAGAAGAGGCTATCACATGGAGCATTTCGAATCCGGCCCCAACTTCATGCCAATGCATATCGCAAACCTTGCATTAATTGTGCCAACAAATTATTCTGTTATAACTTATATACCATCATACAACCCTAAAACTACTCCAATAACTTGCACTATAATGACTTAAGTTATAAACTATATATATATACACACACACACACATATAGGGTTATTATAGCCAAATACAAAATTTTAGTTGAGTTAAAATAAAATATAATACAAATAAAAAAAATTATACAAAAAAATTCATGCAAACTCAAAGAAATTCTTGCATGAGAAAAGGAGTTAAAATTAAACTTATAAAAAAAAGTGGCATCACAACATTATTTACATCACTTTTAGAATATATAATTATTAAATTAAAATATAAATATTAACTTAAATAAAAAATTACTATGGACAATTATATTCATAATTTAATAATTAAAAACGGAACATAAAACTTCAAATCATGGACTATTGGTCGTTGACAATTGACATGTCTTATTCGCTGGCTTACATTATATTCCATGTGGCTACTTCTCAATCAAGCAAGCTAAGCGAAGATTGAAGCACCCCAGAAAAGTTTATACATAATTAATTATTTGTATTTTAAATAATTTTCCATTTATTCTTACTAATCAATAATAGCATCGGAATCTATATATATGATATGAACGCGCATCATGAAATTTATTTATTTGGAAACAGTAGTGTATGTAAACTTGGCATGTGAAGAGATGTCTACAATCTTATGTCCTTTACCAGGAATACTAGAGCCAGCAATTTTGATATTTTGTAATTTAATTGGCTATCAATAATATTTTTAATAGTGTAAAATTACATCTAATAATAAAAGATCATTCACTTTTTTTTTATGGTTAAGTACTATCCAAAAAATACAAAAGTTGTTGGTCTCTAGACTTTTCCTTAATAATACGTACAAAACTATATAATATAATAATACAATATAATACTTTCCATGTAGTATGGATAAAATTGATATATCATAATATAATTTTCAATTATTTGACACAGGAATTGCGAAATTAGTGGATCACCATGCAGTTCCAATCAGATCCGAAGCCTCGCTGTTGTCTGAACACTACATAGAAATTTCACCTAAATTAATCAAATAAAACTATAACATATATTTCAATAATAATAATAATAATAATAAAGTTTGCTATAAAGAATGATTATAAATTGTTCATCAATTTGAATTTGATGGGTACTAATAATATGACTTTGGGAGAGTCCAGTTCCGACCTGGTTTGTGCAATTATTGCTATCATCTTTTGTCTTTAGTCAAGATTTAATTTAATTCTGGTTTATCTACTTTTAACCCAATTTATAAGTTGTTATCCGAATTTTCAAACACGTCATTATGAAAGGACAAAAAGGATGAATAAGCTAGGAACTTTGCGACACAAACGCTTCGTGTTTAGTCTTCAATGGTGGCGTTGCCATATACGCATATTCAAATTGAATCATGCCTGGCTATGATTATTATTGTAGTTTTAAAGTTACATGTAAATATTGTGCTTAACTAACTTGGGCAAAACATTTAGGTATACGTTTTCTTTATTTGGTGAACAATATAATTGAGTGAAAAGTACACAATTTTATTATTTATAAAAAATATGTATATTATACATAATATTTTTTTGATGTTTTTTATTAAAAAAATAAATTTTATTTATTAAAAATATAATCATTTATATATCTTCTATTATTAGTTTAAATTTTTTAGAAAAATAATTTTATAATATGGTATTAGAGTTTATCCTTATTAATTATTATCCTCCAAACCAAGAAAAAATTAGCATATGTCAAAGAAAAAAAAATTATATAAAAAGTTAAGTAAACTAAAAAAAAAGACGAGTTAAAAAAAATAATTTTACAATAAAAAATTGATATTAACTAATTAAAATTTAATTTCTTTTAATATTTCATAAAACAAGTATATAACCAATTTTCTAGCAATATGGAAATGTTACACGGACAATTATGATGAAATAGATGGAAAGAAACTTAGCTAAGTCACACAAAGCATAATTATAGCTTGTGATTCTAAGATTATATGGGCAACAAGTGTCCCAGTCAATAACTAACACCATTTAACCTAAATCTTTGCATGCCATGCATCTTCTAAGATCGATCCTCAATTTACTATTAACAATAGCCATTTCTCACGACTAATTAAACTTGAGTAAAAAAAAATAACTACCTACCCCTAATAATATTAAACTAATCACATGTATTAATTGTTTTCTTGTTACATTCCTATACCAATAATGACAACAAACAATGTTCTCCGAATTAGTAGCAATGAAGATCAGAAAGGCATGGGGCATTAAAGTGATGGAGAGGCATTTTCATTGGTCAACACTTCCATACTCGTCTGTTTTTGTTGTCACACAAATCCAAATTGTGACATCATCAAAGGATCAATGATAGTGGCACAAGAGTTGCTTCAAGGAGCATTAGTTTTTCATGCATTCTTCTGAGCCCTGCAACAATTTTTCAAACTACATACAAAGATTCAACCAACACTACGCATGCAAAATAACTTCTCAAGGGTATGTTGTTTTGATCTTTTTTATGTTTCTCAGAACAATTATGGAATTTTTCACAAGCCAATTTCTATTCTGTCTTTCTTGGCTATTTATGGATCAGAGATTGTTGCCATTATTATTTTTGTGAAAAGAATATATATTTATTTATTTTATAGAAGGACGATGGATGATTCCGAAGAATTTTCTGAGCAATGAAAAGATTAGGATTGGATCCAACCCCACATGCAACTGTTTAGAAAGAATCCATATAAAGTTCCCACTGTTTCTGACTCCGGAACTAAATAAACATAAACAAACAACACACGTTTAAAAATGAGACATCTTGTTTTACATAGTGAATAAATACATTTGGATAGTTTCAATTAGAATTAAGATTCAATACCCTACTTCAATCTCAAAAATTATTTCAAAGAGTGAGGATTGAAGAATACCTTATATATATTTATAAAGAATTTAATTTTAATGTACTGACAATATAAAATTATTTTATACAGTCGTACAATTGTATTTATTTTTTTTGTATGATTATTCACGTAACAATATAAAAAATAGTTATTTTTACTAGTGTGACGTTACATAATTAGATACGCGTGTAAAACTATTTTACACTAACAATGCATTAAAATTAAATTTGTTTATAAATTATTTAAAAATTATATATACCTTTTCTCATGTCCATGAAGAATAATTTGAAATATAAATATTTATGAAGATAGTCTAACAATTTATGTGTTAAGCATTTTTTAACTCTTAAACTAAATTTTGAAATTGAGTTGAGTCATTTATTCAATCTCAATTCTAATAGTTCTAAAATTGTGAATTACAGTTCACATGAGTATGGATTTTAGCTGTTTAAGGATTTAACACATTGTTAACTAATAGATATAGACCCTTGTTGCTGTTTAGCATTGACTTTAAAATATATTTATATTGGGTAAAGTGGCTTTTGTCTATAACAGTTAGTCAGAAGTATGTAAATATGATAGAAGTTAAACTACTAAATAATAATATATTGTATGTGTATTTAATTAAATTGTAATCCACATATTTTAAAATATTTTGTTAAAAATTCAAGACCGATGAAAAAAACAAAAAGAACAAGACATAGTTGTACAATCAAAGAAAAAGAGAGATGAGAAATTTCTATATTATTGATTAAAAAAAATATATATTATAGTCCAACTACTAAACTATATCAAAAGAAATTTAGCCGATCCATTTTGGAGATTGTATTTGTCTAAATTAGGATCATATATTATAAAACAGAATAGAATAAAAAAAAAACACTCTTTTTAAATTTCAAATTACTAAAATTATAAATATTGAAATAGAACTTTAATTTTTATATTTTTTAAACCTCAGAACTTCGTCCAAATCTTTGTCAGAATATTTTTATCTAACTCCGAAATTACGATTAATTGTAGTCTTGCAGATTCACTATTTTTAACCTCCTTTTTAATATCCAGTATTTTATTTTGTTGGAGAAATTAACAAAAAAGAATTTGAATAAAAAATTTAGAAGGCTATTGAGAATTAAAGAATAAAAAAAAGTGTCCTGTTTTTCACATCTGTGTGTGCCTTTCCCTTACACATTATATAATCCCCTGTTTGAGAGACACTATTAGTATATTCATCACTCTTCCCCCTTCCACAGAAACCCATGTCACAGCAGGGCTTCTTCCTCTTACTACTCTCTCTGTTCATCGCTCTGTTTTGCAACCGCCACAAAGCAAGAGCAGAGGATGCTGGCAATGCAACCATTGTTTCAAAGAAGCTTGGTGGAAGGTGTAACTGGTTCCGTGGGAAATGGGTCTACGACGCTTCATATCCTCTCTACAATCCTTCCACGTGTCCCTTCATAGATCCTCAATTCAATTGCCAGAAGTATGGTCGACCTGATAAACAGTACCAGAGATATAGGTGGCAACCCTTCTCTTGTTCCTTACCCAGGTTCGTTTCTCATCTTAACCACTTTCTTAGTTATATGTTCTTTCTTAAAAAAAAAGTGAAATTCTGTATTTTCTAAAAATAGTATCATAATTTTAAATATTTTAGTTACAAAAATCAGACTTCTGTCTAGTCGTATGCTTTATCTTGTTGTGTTGAGCTCTTTTTTTAAAAAAATAAAATAAAATTTTAATACTAGTTTATGGACCATCTTTCTTCAAAAAAAAGTTTGAAGTTGAATGATAGATGATGTGTTTTTGTTTTTGCAGGTTTAATGCAATGGATTTTCTAACAAGATACAGAGGGAAGAAGATAATGTTTGTGGGTGATTCATTGAGCTTGAACCAGTTCAATTCCCTGGCATGTATGATTCACTCTTGGGTTCCAAACACAAGAACATCTTTCACAAAGAACAGTGCTCTCTCCACAATCACATTCCAGGTCACTCTCTATTTTCTTTTATTTTTATTTTTATTTTCTTCTGAATTTTAGACTTATAAGCATTTAATGGGTAGTGCTGGATATCATGATTGTTTTCATGCAAGTGCTGTCGTTTTCTCACTAATTTGCACATCAATGTTGAATGAACTCTTTTCAACACTTGAACTTGTTTTGCCGTATTTGAACTCCAATTTTTGTGTTGAGGAACAATAACTTGTTTTTCTTTGCATAAATTTGTATTTATTTTGTTTTATTGTTCAATGGATCTTCTTTTGGTGGTGTCGTGAAACACTGAAGTAAGGGCAATAAAGTTTGCTACGTGATTGGTGGGGGGATTTTCCTTTTGTAGGGGACACTTTTTTCTAATTGTTTAATTCAAGGCACAATTAATGTTGTTGTCTTCATTGTTGTAGTAGTAATCAATATTCTGTATAATCTTAGTTGTCTTAATTGTTATAATTAATAATTCTTTGAATGAACTGTTATTCTTTTACCAAATTCGAACGTGCACATAATTTTCTTTAGCTGTACATCAGATCCAAAGAAAGAGTAGCACTAGTAGCACCATAATTTGTTTGTCTTCAACATTTATAAGAAAGTAATGATGAAAAAAAAAACTTTTAGACGAATTTTAAATTTTTAATATATTATAAATTTAATTTTGTTAAAAATTATAAAACATTATATATATTCGTCCAATTATATTAGTTTTTTTAAGATAACTATTCATTCTGTCAATATAAAAAGTAATAATTATGTAATTAGATATTTGTATAAAATTTTTTATATCAAAAATAAATTAAAATTAAACTCATATATTAAATACATTAAAAAAATATTGTTTGATTCTTTTTTAAGTAATTTTTCTATGGTGAATGATTTTTACTTTTTACCAGCACTTTTTTTCAACCACAAATTATTTGTACATATGTGAAGTGTGATTTGCCATATGCTCATGTGATCATGTCCTTGACTCCTTGCGGTGAAAAAGAAAAAAAAAACATTACTGTCAATATATTTTTAAAAAAAATTATTTCTCTGTTTTCTTCTTTTTGTTGTTATTTAAATTTTTGCATGTAGGAGTACAGAAATTTTTGGGTAAATTGGGCCAATTGTCAAAAGCAAATGTCCCCACTTAGCAATGATAATAGATTTTCCTCCAATTGCTAAGAACCTGAATCACCTTAGTATTAGACATCAATGGAGAAATTACGAGTTAAAACTCATTTTGCCTCTGAAATTTTTGATCGACCTCAATTTCGACTTCTAAATTTATAATTATTTAATTAATACCTTTAAATATTGAATTGTATTTTATACTTGTCCCCGTAGCTATCTCTATTAATGGATATCTGATGTGACACGTTAAATTAGACATCTACGTAGCACTCAAGTTGTTAGAATGGATGTGTGATGAGTGAATAATGTGATAAAAGTTGAATGAACTTAATTTGTAACCCTTTTTTTCCAATATGTTCGAGACTTTACTGGAGAAATTGAGTTTATTCAACTTTTGTCACATCATTTACTCATCACATGTCTATTATGACAAGTTGGGTGCCACGTGAATACACATTTTATCAACTTAACGTGTTACATCAGATCTCCGTTAACAGAGATAGCTATAGGGACAAACTTGGAACACAATCTAATATTTAAAAGTGTTAATTGGATAATTATAAATTTAAGAGTCGAAATTAAAGCCGGTCAAAAATTTTAGAGCCAAAATGAGTTTCAACTCTTAAAATCATCATAGTGGTAACTAAATTTTGAGCAAAACCATTAAGCCATTAAGCATGAATGTTACTCAGCTAATACGTTCCTTCATTTCTACAATTATAATGATTGATAATTTGATAATAGTATATGCTATTTCCATAGTTCCAGAAAATTATTATTGATTACATGCTTTTATACTATGCTTGAGCATCATATAACCTTCAATCAAGTTATTTACATAAGATAAGATTACTACTATAATTACACATGATTGCACATGGGATCATCAAAAGTTAAAGTCGGTCATTTATTTTATACTTTATGGAGTATATACAGTTGTATAAAGCAATATATTACTATAAATTGTGAACTTGTAAGCTATAGCTGCATTCAATCCTCTTTAACTTTGTGGATTTAACTTCAGAAGATTAACCAACATTAATTAGTGAGTTAAGTCTTTAATCATTTTCTAAAATGGACCACTTGAAACTGGGGGCTTCATTTAGACGCAGTTCTCTGCTTGTACGTCTTTTTTTTTTTTTTTTAATTTTTTATATTTTTTAAGACAAATTTGGTAAACTACTAAAGTGTCAAAAATTGGGCCACTTGTTTGAGATAAGGAAAGGGTTTTTTATTTTTACTTTTTCGACGGTATCTTCTTTTTCTTTTTCTTATTTTTATTCTATGCTAGTTTTTCCCTTTTAAGGGCCCTATAGACAAGAAAAGACATCACCACAAGGGAAACTCAATTTAAGGTGTAAACTTGCTTTGACAGGACACTTTGCAAATAAATGAAGACTTTTCAAGAAAGATACTAAAAAAAAAATATGTTAGAAAAAGAATAAATTTGAAAGTATTTCTTAAAATATTTATGTTCTTAAGTAATCAAAATTTCATCTATTATAAGTAATTAAGAGTTAGTAAATGGTAGTTTGAATAATATATTGTATACATAAAGATATGGCTTCAAATTTTAAATGTCTTTTATAGAAAAAAAATTTTAATTTTTTTAATTTAAAGACACATAAATTTTTTATTAATTAAAAATATAAAAAATATTTTTAATTTTTTAAAGTGTAAGATATTTAAATTTTTTTATCTAAAATATATAAATACAAATCGATTTATTAGACAAACGTAAATGTCTTATATTTTAAAAAATAAAAAATATTTTTATATTTTTAATTAACTAAAAATTTATTTATTTTTGAAATAAAAAGTTAGAATCTGACTTACTCATCAATTTATATTGAGAAATGACGATTACATATTTTATACTCAGAAATGGTTTATTATTATTTTATTATAGGATTATGGGCTGCAATTGTTTCTGTACCGTACACCATACTTGGTAGACCTTGACCGGGAGAAGGTTGGGAGGGTTTTGAAGCTTGACTCGATAAAGAGTGGTGATGCTTGGAGAGGAATGGACGTCCTTGTTTTCAACACGTGGCACTGGTGGACCCACACTGGCAATGCACAGCCGTACGATTAATCAACCCTTAAACTTTGTTGTTGTTAGTAGTTAGTACTCTATTGGCCACAACAGCTACTAAATTTGTGTTATTTTGATTTCAGGTGGGATTATATTCAAGACCGTGGCAAGTTGTACAAAGACATGAACCGATTTATTGCATATTATAAGGGCCTAACAACTTGGGCCAGATGGGTTAACCTTAATGTTAACCCAGCCCAGACCAAGGTCTTCTTCTTGGGAATTTCCCCTGTCCATTACGAGTAAGTTATTTTATTCATTTATTGGAAAATCATTTTTTTATCAACAATATTTAGTAAACTACCGAAAATGGTATTTCAAAATTCATATTACTGAAAAAAATAATTTTAAAAAATACAAATGACAAATAAATTTATAAATATTGTGACAAAAAAATAAAAAAAATAATTTTTTATAAGTGATAAATATTTTTTGTGTTTAGCAAATAATTTATAAATATTATCCAAATTTTTATAGACATTTGAATAAATATTAGAAGGTGTATAAAAAAAGTTGAGTAAAATTCAATCTCTATATTTCCTTATTCATTTGAAAAAAAAAATCAGTCATTTATTAAGAAAATTAAAAAGATTACATAACATAAAATTACTAAAATTCCAATAATAGTTATAAAAAGTTACATCAAAATATAATTTTTTAATTATTTAAAAAAATATTTAATATCTTATTATTTTTATCACGTTTTTAAATTTTTCGAATTTGTTATTCTTCATATCTTTTAAGATTATTTTTGTCAAAAAACATAAACTTTTGTATATTATTTTAATAATTTACATATAAAAAATAGATTTACATTCAAATATTGAAAACGTACATAGCATACAGAATAATTTATGATATTTATTTTATCTTTATATCTCTACATTCTAAATATGCATGAGAGTAAAAAGAATGATGTGATATAGTGTGTTATTTGTAACTAAGAACACAAGATATATACAGGGGGAGAGATTGGAACCAGCCTGCAAAATCATGCATGAGCCAAACAGAACCATTCTTTGGGTTAAAGTACCCAGCAGGAACACCAATGGCTTGGGTTGTGGTCAACAAGGTTCTAAGTAGGATAAAAAAACCAGTGTTCTTTCTTGATGTAACTACTCTCTCACAGTACAGAAAAGATGCACACCCTGAGGGTTACAGTGGTGTTATGGGCACTGATTGCAGCCATTGGTGCCTCCCAGGGCTTCCTGATACTTGGAATGTGCTTCTTCATGCTGCTCTTTTTGCTTGACCACAATTTCATTCATTCAATCACTCATCACAAATATAGTCACTTTACAAGTTTGTTTTGTTAGTGTTAGGGGCCAAAAGGATAACCAAATTGGTTTCTAGTTTCTACTTTAGGAGATAATTTAGTTTTATTTTGCATTATTGTGGTTCTTGTAATTTGAAAAATAATAAGAGGGTTGGTTGGTTGGTTTGATATTATATGCTTCAAATTGTAAATGTCTGGGATTATTATTTTGGCAAGAATCTTGCCTTGATTTGTGCTAAGTATATATACCTCTCTTTTATTGTGTTATTGAAAAGCATTTGCAAATAACTATGAGGTAGAAAGACTTTAATAGTGAGAATTATGCTATGTAATTATGTATGTGTATTGATCTTGCAAATTATACTGAGAGGTAGAAAGACTTTAATAATTTTAATGTCTATACACACATAATATGATAACTTAATTGAATAATTAAGTCTAAGAAAACAGAAACAGTAAACCCAATAGAATTATTATATGTGATAGAATTAAACAGATCCCATCCATTTCCCAAAGATAGAATTAAAAAAGCCCAAAATTGTTTCAATGAGTCAAGATTCAAGAGGGCTGTAATTGGATCAAATTTATTATTTTCTTATTCCATTTCTGGAACCCAAAGAACTAAACAAGTTTAAATATGACCAGAACCAGAAAGAGTTGGCTGAATACAGAAATGCACAAAAAAATTTTTTTGTTTCTCCCAGGCTTACAGATAAAAAATTAATTAATTTAAGATTGGAGTTTTATTTAAGAGTTTGTACGGGTTGCTGCATGCACAAGTCGAAATTTGAACTTCCGACGTTTATTTAAGCAAACTAGTGAACTAACCACTAGACCAATGCATCACAATTAGTGCAGAAACTAATTTAATTATCAGTTTAAATATATCTAACTATAATTAATTAGTGTTGAGTTTAAAGAACTAAACTATAATTAAGATGATGACTAAACATTATTGGATTATTATCAAATTATTTGTGTGATTTGGTTTGTCTAGTGTGCACAAAATAAAATGAATTGAGACTGGCCAAGAAGCAATAACTCAAGCCATATAGAATTTAGCCCACAAATACGCACATTCTATAATCCAAAAAGGTATTTGTCATACTCATCACTTCACTCATTAGAAACAAAGACATATATCTAGTCTCAAGAATGAAAACAAAACCTGGCCCAAGATCATCACAAGCCCAATCGATGGATCAAACCCAAATCCATTCACTTCACTTAGTTTCTAACTAAGTAATTCAAATTTTATTTTATTCGAACACACTATACCACACCACCGAAATAAATCCTCTCTTCTCTCTCTTCTCTTTTCTTTCACATCACATCACTCTCTGAAACAAAAAGAAAGAAAAGAAAAGTTCTAAAGTTAGGGCAAATTGAAGAACAAAAAGTGGGTTTCCATTTTCAAACAAAGAAGAGAAGATAAAAGGGGTTAGAGCAAAAAAGGAAGATCTCATCAGAAAAGAAAATCACAAAAAGGAGATTTTTTCATTTATGCTTTATCAAGAAACATTGAAAAAATCAACTGTGTCACAAGCACCAAATGGAAAAATGAAGAAAGTAAACATGAAGGTGCTCTGCTGTTTATCAACGTTCAAAAATCAAACTTGAAGACAATGCAAAGATGCACGGCTCAGATTCAAGAAGCAAGATGAAAAAGGTTGAAAGAGAAGATTAAAGGTATGGTAGCATGTCACTGTTTCTGCCCTCTCTCTCTTCTGTCAAGCCGCTGCTGCATCTGATTTTGGGAGAAGAAAACCAACATGTACTGAAGCAAGGTTTTAAGCCCTGGAAGCTTCACTCATCTATAATAGGGGTGAACGGCCAAAGATTGGAGCAAGGAGTGAGAACACAAAGTTTGGGTTCCCATAACTTACTGAGCTGTTTATTCTTCTCCTTCATGGTTTTCATTGTGTATTTTTTTCTCAGTTTAGTCTGTCTAAGTTTCAATGGTATAAAAAAAGTTGGTGAGATTTGTAAGTAAAAGCCATTGAGTGGTAAAAGGCAGAGAGCTAAACTTGGAGAAAAAGCCATAGTTATCTCAGAAATTCTTTGTAAGTTTTTCTGTTTTGTGTCATGATCCTGAGGGATTCCCTTGCAAGTTGGGTTAGCACTTTACTGTTGAAAAACTAGGGTGAGTTCCTAGTCAAGTTCAGTTTAGGTTAGAAGTTGGACTTGTCCTAGATTGGATTGGATAGAATCCTAGGAAGAATTGGTGATTGTAACATGTTGAAAGATAGTGAAATTCCATCACTTTTGTGATGGAGACTGGATGTAGGCTATATTACACTGAGTAGCTGAACCGGGATACATCTGTGTGTCATTTCCCTTTCTCATCTCTGCTTCTGGTTCTGCATAATAGGAGACAAAACTAAATAATCTCCTGTTTATTCTATCCTTCTACACTTTTTTGCATCATACATTACTTGTATCTCTGTTTTGGCTCTTAACTCGTCAAGAGACAAATACGAAATATCTCCAGTCCTCTATTCAAGATAACTCAACAGAATCCAAGTTTGAAAGCAAATTAAAAGAGACTAAGATTCAACCCTCATTCTCTTAGTCACTGATATCCATCAATTGGTATCAGAGCTTGGAGGAAAGATCCTGATGGCGAACAACGTTGGTTATAACACAGTGGCTTATACCCTAACAAAAGAATAATCCAACAACAGACCTCCATTCTTCAATGGAAAAACTACAACTATTGGAAAGAAAGAATGAAGATCTTTGTTCAATCGGTGGATTGCAATCTATAGAAGATAATCATGAATGATACTCAAATTCCTACCAAAACTAGCGCTGATAGTGTTGTCACTCCCAAAACCAAAGCAAAATAGAATGAAGATGACAAGAAAAAGATGGAACTCAATGTCATGGTAGTCAACATGCTTAACTGTGTAATCAGTTTCGAGAAATATCGGAAGGTTTCAAGATGCAAAACAACAAAGAAAATCTAGGATAAGCTCCAAGTCACATATGAAGGCACCACACAAGTAAAATAAACCAGAATTGACATGCTGAGCCAAGAGTATGAAATATTCTCTATGAAGGAAGGAGAATTAATTGATGACATGTTCGAGAGATTCTCTATCATCATTAATAGCTTAAATGCTATGGGAATTATTCATTCCAAACAGGTGCTAGTAAGGAAGGTCTTGAGAAGCTTGACAAAAGATTGGAAAACTAAGGCTACTGTTATCTCTGAAAGTAGTAACCTAAGTCAAATGACCTATGATGATTTGAGAGAAAAGTTATTAGCATATGAAATCACTCACATAAAAAATGATACAAAAAAGAAAGGAGTGGCTCTTAAATCTTGTACTGAATCCTTAGATTATGAATCCAATGACTGTTTATCAGATGACGAGTTTGTGTTTTTTGCTAGAAAAATTAGAAAGATGATGAGACTCAAAGGAAAAAGCAGAGGAGGCAGCTCAAAGAAATCAAAAAAGGACTTAAACAAGGTCATTTACCACAATTGCAGAGAAGTTAGACACTACAAATATGAATTTCCGAAGTTGAAGAAAGAAGATAAGTCTCGGAAGGACAAGAAGAAAGGACTTATAGCTTCTTGAAAAGATTTGAAAAATGACACTGATAAGGATGATGAATCTGACCACAACTCACAAGCATGCTTGATGGTAGACCACAGCCACCCTAATGAGGTAATCTTTATTGAACCTTCTAATGAAGAACTTTATCTTATGATTGATGGCCTCACTAAGAAAATAAGAAATTTTCTGAATCAATGGCATGAACTTGAATCTGAAAATGACATCCTAAAGGCTGAAAATACTTTTTTCAAAAATAAATTAAGAGAAGTTGAAACCACTGTTGATCTTATTGAAGAAAACAAGCGACTTAAATCTGAAATCAAAAGTTTTGATGAAAACATTCCATTGTTGCCTATTGGAATTACATTGAAGAAAATAAACGGTTGCATAATGAAGTTAAGAGTTTAAAACAAGACTACTAATTTGCTCAAAGTTTTGAAAATTTAGACAAATTGTTAGCTAGTCTTTTTAAAAAGGCTGGATTAGGGTGTTGTGAAAAATTTGAATTTGTTTTCAAAAATTCTCAATTTGAAAATGTGGCATCAACTTTCAAAGATAGATTTCAAAACCCTAATCACCTTAAAAATTCAACAAGGAACAAATTTTGTCATATATGTAATCGGGATGGTCATTTTCCTATTTAATGTTTTATTATTGAAAGAAAAATTAGTGATAAAGTTTACAAAGTAATTGGTAAATACAATGCACTTGGGCAACTAAGAAGGTTTAACATTATAGGATCCAACATGATTTGGATACCTAAGGTTATTTAAAAGCTTTGTGCAGTTTTGCCTAGCATCCAAGAAGAAGAATGACATGTGGTACTTGGATAGTGGATGCTCTAGACACATGACTGAAAAGTCCACATTCTTCATCAAGCTTGATTCATACGATGGAGGCTTTGTGACTTTCGGTGACAATGGTAAAGGAAAAATAGTGGCCATAGGTAAGGTAGGTAAGAGTTTCTTTACTTTCATCAATGATGTATTTTTAGTAGATGGATTGAAACATAATCTTCTAAACATTAGCCAATTGTGTGATTTAGGTTATTTGGTTATTTTCAAAAAATTGAAATGCTTAGTTGTTTATGAAAAATCCGGTGAAACTTTGTTTGTAGCTAAAAGATGTAATAATGTGTATGGACTTATCTTGGAGGAACTAAAAGAATAAAATGTAGCTTATTTCACTTCTATTAAATCTGAAAAATGGTTATGGCATAAGAAATTGGGCATGCAAGCATGTTTTAAATTTCTAAGCTTGTGAATAGAAATTTAGTTAGAGGTCTTCCAAAAATAAAATTTGACAAAAAAATCATTTGTAATGCTTGTCATTGGGTAAACAAACTAAAAAATTTTTTAAGCCCAAGGATGATATCTCAACTAAAGGGCCATTGAAAATACTACATATTGATGTTTTTGGTCCCACTAAGACTCAAAGTCTAGGTGGTAAATATTATGGTTTAGTAGTGGTTGATGACTTTACTAGGTTTGGTGGGTTCTTTTCTTGACTCATAAAAATGATGCTTTTCTTGATTTTTTTTTCTCTATGCAAAAAGATTCAAAATGAAAAGGAATTGAAAATAGTTTTCATAAGAAGTAATCATGAAAAAGAGTTTGAAAATCAAGACTTTGAATCATTTTGTAATGAATTTGGTGTTTCACATAATTTTTCATATCCTAGAATACCTCAATAAAATGGAGTTATAGAAAGGAGAAATAGAAGCTTTCAAGAAATGGCTAGGACAATGCTTTTTGAAAATAAAATTCCAAAATTCTTTTGGACTGAGCTGTAAACACAGCTTGTTACATTTTGAACCGAACCATTATTTGAAAAGCTTTAAAGAAAATTTCATATGAGCTTTGGAAAGGAGTACCACTCAATTTTAAGTACTTTCATTTTTTAGATGCAAATAATTTGTGTTAAATACTAAATATAACTTTGAAAAATTTGATCTAAAATCTTATGAAGGTGTCTTTGTTGGTTACTCAACTACTAGTAAAATATATAGAGTTTACCTCAAGGAACATAGAATCATAGAAGAGTCCATTCATGTTACTTTTTGTGATTCTAACACAATTTTAAGTGTTATTGAGAAAAATGATGCATGAATTGAAACTGAATTGAGCTATGAAAGGATCCATGATCAAGACCAAGGTTGCGAGAACCGGACCGGTCAATAAACCGGTGAGGTCACTGGTTTAATGGTTTATTGGTTTGACCGGAGTTCAACCGGAGTTCAACCAGTTTAATCAAAAGTAAACAGCAATTGACACAGGCATGCAACATGTAAATACTAAATAGCATCTTGGATTGGAAGAGCCTCCAATATTTTCTGCTAAACCTGCAAACCCTGTCTTGAGCTTCTTTAATCTGTTTAAAAATACTTAAATATTGTTGTCTCCACATCAGAGTTGAAACTCAGAATACTAGTTGATGCCACCTTTAACAGTAAATTTATCAACATTGCTGAAAAGAAAAGAGAAGAGGAAACAGAACCAGGCAAGAGAGGCTTTGGAATTCTCTCATGAATTAAAAATTCTTTTTCTTCTTTCTGTTTTTTTTCCTTCTTACATACTGTGGCAATCACTAATTCACTATACATCAAATCAAAACTCTCATTCTCTTTGTATTTTAAAAACAATAAAAAATGAAGAAAAGAAAACAGTTAGTGCCTAAATGATTATTACTGACGATCTTTCACCTACATTAAATGTTTGCCAAAAACAATTAAAGAATCTTGAATAAAAAAATCGTCTTCTTCCATGTCCTGCCAAAAGAGTGAAGTTGATCATGAGTAAGAGTTTATTATATTGTTGTTAATTCATAAAAAAGTGTGACAAGTATTAATAAGTACTAACTAAAACATAGTACCTAATGATTGTGCGTGATTCTGAATGGTTGTACATGGCTAAGAGACTGGTAAGAAGGCTAAGTGTTTTTAAAATCAAATTATGCACAGTGCTGAAGTTGGTGTAACAAGATGATGATGTTGATGATGATGACGAGGATGTACTACTGTTCTGAACTTCTGATCATGTGATAGGCAAGGCATGACTGTAGACCAAGCAAGAATACAGATTATCAAATTGAAAAAGATAAAGTAAAGGTTAAAATTAGACAAAGAAGCTGAGACCAAAAGCTCAGGGTCCCTTTGTTTGCATAGAGCCCTGCAGATACTTTTTGTTTTTATGTTTTTCTGTATGTATCTATGTGCATGAGGTTGAAAAAAGAAACAAAAAACCAAAGCATTCAGCGGCATAAATTAGAAATCAAAATCAGAAAACCATGAACAAATAAATCAGAAAATCATGAATCCAGAAAATCAAAATCAAAATCAGAAAACCATGACCAAATAAATCAGAAAATCATGCACAGAAAATCAGAAGGCAGCAACCATGAATAAGTGAATAACAGAGTATTACTTACCGGCGGCGAGTAACGGCAACGAAAGAGGAGGCGAGTAACAGCGGCGACAAAAGAGGAGGCGAGCTCGGCGACGACCAACGAGGAGGCGAGCTCGGCGACAAAACAGGACGCGGTGGTCAACGCCGTCGCTGCTGTGGCTGTGGGATGCGGTGGCGATGGCAGTGGGCTGCTCGATTGGGGGTGGTGGCTATGCGACTGCGAAGAGGGGAGACCTAGTTGCTGTGGGTGCTGAACTACAAAGAGGGGAGAGCTAGTGGTGGCTTCTGGGTGATTTCTGAGATTAGGGTTTCGTTAGGCCTTAGGCGTTTAGCCTTTCTTTTCTTTTCTTTTTTTTAAGAGACAAAACAACGCCGTTTAGCATTTTTACTTTCAAACTAAAAACCGCTAACAAATCGAACGGTTCTTCCGGTTCATCGGTTAACCGTCGATTTGACCGGTTTTTCGCTAGGCAATTTCTAACCTTATCCGGACCGGCTAGGTGATCGGTTTCCGGTTATTCCGGTTGAACTGGATGGCCCGGTTTGGTTTTCAGAACCATGATCAAGACAAATCGGAACCTACTTTAGAAACAATTGTCCCTGTTTCTGCAGACTAAAATGCAGGAGACAATTCTGTTTTGTCTCCTACTGAAGCTGAGAAATCTGGAACTTTGAACAATGAAGAATCGAATCATACCCAACCTAAAATCACTTCACTAAGGCACAGAGAATAGAAGTTCTTGAAGAACTATCCACATGAATTCATTATCGGAGATCCATCTCATGGAGTTACCACTAGATCCTCAAGTAAGAAAAGATCTGAATTCAATAATCTTACTCTTATATCTCAAGTGAAATCCTAAAATGTGAAGGAAGCCCTTGATGATCCTTCTTGGATGAAGGCAATGGAAGAAGAACTAGTCCAATTTGAAAAGAATGAAGTTTAGACTTTGGTGCCTCATCCGAATGGTATTGGGTGAGGATGGTAGTGTAGTAAAAAACAAAGCTAGATTAGTTGCTCAAGGGTATGATCAAGAGGAGGGCATTGACTTTGATGAGTCATTTGATCCGGTTGCAAGAATGGAAGCAATAAGATTATTGCTTGCATATGCTGCCCACAAAGGGTTCAAGCTTTTCCAAATAGATGTTAAGTGTGTCTTTTTGAATGATTTTATTAATAGAGAAATATACATAACTCAACTCTCCGATTTTGAAAATAAAGACTTTTCAAACTATATTTTTAAACTCTTTAAAGCACTCTATGGTTTGAGACAAGCTCCAAGAGCTTGGTATGAAAGACTTAGTTCTTTCTTGTTGAAAAATGATTTTCAAAGGGAAACTACAAATACCACTCTTTTCGTTAAAGAATCTAATGATCATTTCATACTTGTTCAAGTTTATGTGGATGATATTGTGTTTGGTTCGGCTAATAAAGCCTTATGTGATAAATTTGGAAAACTAATAACTAGTGAGTTTCATATGAGTATGATGGGAGAATTCAGATTCTTCTTAGGATTCCAAATCAAACAAACTCCTAGTAAAATTTTTGTGCACCAGGATAAATATGTCAAGGAGTTAGTAAAGAAATTTGGTTTAGAAAACTCCAAATGAATGAGTACTCCTATGCATCCTAATTCTAAACTTGAAAAGGATGAAAATGAGAAAGATGTTTGATGAAATAAGGTATAGAGGTATGATAGGATCACTTATGTATCTAACATCCTCTAAACCGGACATTGTTCATAGTGTGGGTGTGTGTTTTAGATTTCAATCTCATCCAAAAGAATCACATCTTTTTGTTATGAAAAGGATCATTAGATACATCAATGACACCGTTGATTTTGGTCTTTGGTATCGTAAAACTGATGAATTTTGTGTAGTTTGGTATTGTGATGTAGATTTTGCCGGAGATCGTGTAGATAGAAGAAGTAATTCAAGGATTTGTTGCTTCTTTGGACAATCCATGAATGTGTGATCAAGCAAGAAGTAAGCTACTATTGCTCTATCTATGAATGATGTAACACCCTACCATACAAAGTCTTATGCTTAAGTCATAATTCAGAGATGGCAAGGTATTACGACCTCTAAAACAAAAATTTAGTACGTATAGTAGTATGAATAATTGATTATAACTAGGAGCCTTTGTAGAAAAAGGGGGTAAACAAAAACCGTAACTCGAACGGGCAACACTCCGATTGACAACGTAACGAACCGGGATAAGCTAACGCGAGATCATATATATAAGGAGTGTCAAAAACGGGAATATCAAGACTCAAAATCCGGCTGCGAAGATAACCGGTCTGAGCATAATAATATATACATATAATAAAATAAGGAAACCCCAAAGGAAACCCAAAGGGACACAAATACAGAAAACCTATTCTCCAAAAATCCCCTCTAGAAGGAGTCATCACAGTTTGTATTATTTAATGGAGATAAAAGTATCTAAACAAGATATATAACCCAAAACAGAGTCCCGAGAACAAAGGATCTTCGCTAATCCAGAAGTCTCCAGCATGCCTCAACTAGAAGCCTCGCGTCCTGCATCTGAAAACCACAAAATCCGCATGGGTGAGAACCAGAGGTCCCCAGCACGGTAACAGCTTCCACATATATAATACATAATAATAGAGGAAAGCCGAAGGCAATCCTAGAACTTCCTTCAGATAATATCAAAGCTTATAAACAAGCTAAACCGTAAGCGGCAACTGACTAAAGATTCTTCAGTCTAACTAATACTTCCCTTTCCAATTCCTTCAGACCTCCCAAACACCAGCAGGAGTATAATATGGCAAACACAGTTATATCAGACAAGAGATATACAAATAAGAACAGATAGGGCATTTAGACAATTAGCAAGTAATATGCAGTCAAATAGGCAATCTCAAACAATTCATGTAGTATGCTTATGATGCATGCCTGTCCCTAGTGGCTGATGATATCATCTGTGGATTATAGAGCCAACCCGACAAGTCCTGGTAGCTAACCATTGGACTGTCCCTCTGTCGTGCATCCCCAACTCGAGTTATACTCATCATAAACTTGATCATAATCATGATCCATATCCATCACCCTCACTGGTGGATATTTATCCATCACCATCACTGGTGAATATTTATGGGGGCGAGCTCATCCGGGCCTTTCACAGTGCCCGGCCACACTTACGACATTGGGTTAACAGAGCTTCGAGTCTCAACCTGGAGCACATGGTGGCTAGCCATTGCTACTACCCAGGGAAACCCTCATCTCCAATGGTGGAAGTGCAAACATACACAATTCAATCAACAGCATATATGCATTTATACTTGGCCATAAACATGGCTTCGCCGTAACACGGCAATAATCTAGCCATCCGGCTCACAGTTAAATCCATAACCCGCCAATTCATTAACAATTATGGCCCTTCGGCCCATGGCATAACAAGCACTTCCACCGCCATTCTCTGCATCTCACATAATCATCTTTGATCCTCAATGATCATTCATTTTTTCCCTTGCTTCACTCGCAAGTTACCACAGTCACTAGCCCTTTTTCTCATGCTAGGCATATCATAATGATTTAAGACATAAGTAGTGAGATCGGAGGCTTAGAAGTATGAAATTTGGCTTTTAAAACTCAAAAATCAACTTTGGGATGAAAACAGGGCCACGCGTACACACACTCCACGCGCACGCGTGGATGGCCTTAAAAACTTCTCGACGCGCAAGCGTCATACGCGCGAATGCGCGGATTGAAAATTAGCCAAACGACGCGCAAGCGTCAGCCACGCGTACGCGTGGGTGCTCTTGCGCCCCAGGCACAAAACTGGCACAACTCTCTGGAAAATGGCTGGGCATTGGGTGCAGCACATTCGGCGCGCCCGCGAGGGGTCATTCTGCTAATAATTTTCTAAGTTAAAAGCTGTAGAATTCACAGATTCAAACCCCAATCTTTCGACGGTCATAACTCTCTCATTTTAAATCATTTTTCACCCGTTCTTCGAATGGCATGGACATCCCGGATCCAATTTCATTTCTAAACAGATTTGGCACAAATCAGAGATCCGTAGTCCAAGTTATGTCCCGTCAAAGTATGCCCAAAAACTATGTTTTCATTCAAAACCACAAAGTGCCATTTTCAAAACAAGCCACTTTCAACTCTTTTCAAAATCAATCAAAACATGCCAATTTCAACCCTTCTCTTTGAAATCATTCGAAATGTACCAAAATCAACAACAAGCCATCCTCAACTCACACATTGACATTTTACCAAAATTTCCAAAACTACCTCCAACCATTTTAACACTTCTTAATCAATGGCTAAAGGACAAACACAATCTCATGTCATACATCCTTCTCATCCCAATTTCCAATAATATTAATTTCCAAATCAACCATCATTATACATGATCAACATCATACTCACCATCAACATGGTACCACCCATCAATTCAACCTCAATCACCCATCAAGCATATATCACAACATGCATTTCTCATACATCACACAATCAAGGCATCAATATTCATAATCACATATATGAACACATCATATATCTCAACTATTCAACAACACCAACAATTCAATGCCTATCTTAGGGCCTCTAGCCTAAGTATTTCCTACCACATTACATATTAGATACGGGAAACTGAAACCATACCTTAGTCAATTTCCCAAGCTCAACCGGAGCACTTCCAAACCACTTGTCCACAAGCTCTCAAGGTATCAACACCTCCAAGAACAGATTTTATCACACAAAACCCTCTTCCAAGCTTTCCAAAATCACCAATCAAGCTCCAATATTCACATATACACAACCTAAGCCACAATCATCATACCCATACACAACATCTCAATGCCCAAACCTCATAGAACAACAAATTACACTAGGGTTGAGAATCTTACCACACCCAAGGTCCAAAGAGACAAGATTAACCTTCTCCTTCAAGAGAGTTGGGTCCTATAACATCAAAGAACCCAAAATCTCAACATTTTTACTCATGAAACTCGAAATCAAGGGCCGGAATTTCGAACAGTAAAACGTGGCTTACCTCAAGATTAATTGTATGGGTTTTGTAGAGCTCTCCACGGTGAACGCGTGGCCGCAAACGGAGCGGCAATCAAAGCTCTAGATCAAAAGTTATGGTGGTTTGAAGATCAAGTGAGAGATAGAACTTGAGAGAGTGTTCTTCCCTCCATGGCCTCCATTTCAGCGTGTTTAGTGTCTCAAATGAGGAAAGAGAGTGCTGAAAACTAGGGTTTTGGTTTAGTTTAGTTGGGCCAAGGGCCCACTTTGGGTCCGGTTGGCCCGGTTTGGCCCGTTCGGTCCAATCTTGGTCCGATTTCTATAAAATTGGTACCGAAATTCTCGTCTCAATTTCCTCTATCATATTAAGCCATAAAAATAACATTTTTGGCTTTCTAGAATAAATTCTCATTTATGGGTTAATTAGCCGTTAATTAACCGGATCTTACATTCTACCCACCTAATTGGGAATTTTGCCCACAAAATTCAAATTCAAATTCAATTACCTGAGAATAAGTGCGGATAATCCGTTCGCATCTCCGACTCAAGTTCCCAGGTGTGTTCCTCAACACCGCCTCGACTCCAAGCCACTTTGACTAATGAAACCTCTTTTTCACGCAACCGTTTGATACTAGTATCATCAATTCTGACTGGAGCCACTGGAAGCGTCAAATCTTCTCTTAACTGAACCGATTCGGGTTCTAACACATGGCTAGCATCAGGAGTGTACTTTCGAAGCTGCGACACGTGAAATACGTCGTGCAGGTTTGAAAGATGGGGTGGTAGAGCCACCCGATACGCCACCGGCCCAATCCTCTCCAAGATCTGAAATGGACCAATGTATCGAGGATTCAACTTCTTTGCTTTAATCGCTCTACCTACTCCTGTGGTCGGAGTAACTTTCAGGAAAACATGATCTTTTGCCTCAAATTCTAAGGGCTTCTGCCTTTGATCGGCATAACTCTTTTGACGACTCTGCGCCGTAAGCATCCTATCTCGGATTTTCTTGACTTGTTCAGTGGTCTCAGCTATCATTTCCGGCCCCAACAAGCCTTTCTCTCCAGCTTCATACCAACATAGTGGAGATTGACATTTTCTCCCATACAAAGCCTCATACGGAGCCATTCCGATGCTCGCATGGTAACTATTATTGTATGCAAACTCTACTAACGGCATATACCGATTCCAACTCGCCGGTTGGTCCAAAACACAAGCTCTCAACATATCCTCTAGTGTTTGGATCGTCCTCTCGGATTGACCATCTGTTTGAGGATGGTACGCTGTACTCAAGCTTAATCGAGTTCCAAAAGCTTTCTGAAATGCACCCCTGATGAGCGGATAATTTATACGCTTTTTGACATTGTTTTTAGTATGTTTTTAGTAGAATCTAGTTACTTTTAGGGATGTTTTTAATAGATTTTATGTTAAATTCACATTTATGGACTTTACTATAAGTTTGTGTGTTTTTCTGTGATTTCAGGTATTTTCTGGCTGAAATTGAGGGACTTGAGCAAAAATCAGATTCAGAGGTTGAAGAAGGACTGCTGATGCTGTTGGATTCTGACCTCCCTGCACTCAAAGTGGATTTTCTGGAGCTACAGAACTCGAAATGGCGCGCTTCCAATTGCGTTGGAAAGTAGACATCCAGGGCTTTCCAGCAATATATAATAGTCCATACTTTGGCCAAGAATAGACGACGTAAACTGGCGTTCAACGCCAGCTTTCTACCCAAATCTGGCATCCAGCGCCAGAAAAGGAGCCAAAACCAGAGTTGAACGCCCAAACTGGCACAAAAGCTGGCGTTCAACTCCACAAATGGCCTCTGCACGTGGAACACTTAAGCTCAGCCCAAACACACACCAAGTGGGCCCCGGAAGTGAATTTATGCATCAATTACTTACTCATGTAAACCCTAGTAGCTAGTTTATTATAAATAGGACCTCTTGCTATTGTATTAGGCATCCTGGATTGTATTTGGATCCTGTGATCTCGTTTAGGGGGCTGGCCATCTCGGCCATGCCTGGACCTTCACTTATGTATTTTCAACGGTAGAGTTTCTACACTCCATAGATTAAGGTGTGGAGCTCTGCTGTTCCTCAAAGATTAATGCAAAGTACTACTGTTTTCTATTCAACTCTTCTTATTTCGCTTCTAAGATATCCATTCGCACCCAAGAACGTGATGAAGGTGATGATTATGTGTGACGCTCATCATCCTTCTCCCTTATGAACGCGTGCCTGACAAACACTTCTGTTCTACATGAATTAAGCTAGAATGAATATCTCTTAGATCTCCTAACCAGAATCTTCGTGGCGTAAGCTAGAATGATGGCGGCATTCAAGAGAATCCGGAAAGTCTAAACCTTGTCTGTGGTATTCCGAGTAGGATTCAATGATTGAATGACTGTGACGAGCTTCAAACTCGCGAGTGCTGGGCGTTAGTGACAGACACAAAAGGAGGGTGAATCCTATTGCAGCATGATCGGGAACCGACAGATGAATAGCCGTGCCATGACAGGGTGCGTGAGCATATTATTCACTGAGAGGAGGGGATGTAGCCACTGACAACGGTGATGCCCTTGCATAAAGCCAGCCATGGAAAGGAGTAAGACTGACTGGATGAAGATAGCAGGAAAGCAGAGGTTCAAAGGAACGAAAAGCATCTCCATTCGCTTATCTGAAATTCCTACCAATGATTTACATAAGTATCTCTATCCCTATTTTATTATATAATATTCGAAAACATCTTTATCACTTTATATCTGCCTGACTGAGATTTACAAGGTGACCATAGCTTGCTTCATACCAACAATCTCCGTGGGATTCGACCCTTACTCACGTAAGGTATTACTTGGACGACCCAGTGCACTTGCTGGTTAGTTGTATCGAAGTTGTGACAAATCATGAATTAAGATCAAAGCACCAAGCTTTGGAGCCATTACCAGGATTTGTTCGAGCCTGGACATCACAATTTCGTGCACCAAGTTTTTGGCGCCGTTGCCGGGGATTGTTCGAGTTTGGACAACTAACGGTTTATCTTGTTGCTCAGATTAGGTAATTTTCTTTTTGTTTTCTTTTCAAAAATTTTTCAAAAATCTTTCAAAAATTCTTCTTTGTTTTAAAAAAAAAAAAGTTTTCAAAAAAAGAAAAAAAATGTTTTCAAAAATAAATTATTCTATGGCTTCAAAATTTTTAAGAATGAATTCTAGTGTTTCATGAAATATGTTGAATCATATCTGGCTGTAAAGCCATACCCAAACTACTTTGGGATTGGTATTCAACTAATCACTCCAGCCCATGTAATTATATGCTAAAGCTTGGCTGGCTGTTAAGCCATGCCAGACCCTTTGATTGGAGCTTTAAGACTAACATGGCAAGATTCCTGGAATTCATATTAAAAATTTTGGAATCCGTATTTTTCCTTTTTCTAAATAATTTTTCGAAAAATATAAAATAAAAAATCCAAAAAAATTTTTAGAAAATCACAAAAATAAAAAATATTTCATGTTTCTTGTTTGAGTCTTGAGTCATATCATAAGTTTGGTGTCAATTGCATGTGCATCTTGCATTTTTCGAAAATTTCATGCATTCATGGTGTTCTTCATGATCTTCAAGTTGTTCTTGGTAAGTCTTCTTGTTTGATCTTGATGATTTTTTGTTTTGTGTCTTTTCATGTTTATCATATGCATTCTTGAATTCTTAGTGTGTAAGCATTAAAGAATTCTAAGTTTGGTGTCTTGCATGTTTTCTTTGCATTAAAATTTTTTCAAAATTGTGTCTATGATGTTCATCTTGACATTCATGGTGTTCTTGGTGTTCATCTTGACATTCATAGCTTTCTTGCATGCATTCATTGTTTTGATCTAAAAATTTCATGCATTGCATAATTTTCATGATTTCATAAAAATTTCAAAAAAAAAAAATTATCTTTCCCTTTTTCTCTCATCAAATTCGAAAATTTGAGTTGACTTTTTCAAAAGTTTTTAAAATCAAATTGTTTCTTATGAGTCAAATCAAATTTTCAATTTGAAAATCTTATCTTTTTCAAAATCTTTTTCAAAAATCAAATCTTTTTCAAAATTCTTAGTTATTTTCGAAAATTTCAAAAATATTTTTCAAAAATATTTTACTTATTTTTATATCAAATTTTCGAAAATAACATAATCAATTAATGTTTTGATTCAAAAATTTGAAGTTTGTTACTTGCTTGTTAAGAAAGATTCAAACTTTAAGTTCTAGAATCATATCTTGTGATTTCTTGTGAATCAAGTCATTAATTGAGATTTTAAAAATCAAATCTTTTTCAAAACTAATCTCTATCATATCTTTTCAAAAATATCTTCTCATCTTATCTTTTTCAAAAATTTGATTTTCAAAATATCTTTTCTAACTTCCTAACTTCTTATCTTTTCAAAATTGATTTTCAAAATTTGTTTCAACTAACTAACTAACTTTTTGTTTGTTTCTTAACTTTTTCAAAACTACCTAACTAACTCTCTCTCTCTAATTTTCGAAAATATCTTCCCTCTTTTTCAAAAATTTCTTTTTTATTAACTAATTATTTTTATTTTTTATTTAAAAAAAAATTTTTTTTTCGAAAAAAAATACTAACCTTTTTCAAAAACAATTTTCAAAAATCACTAACTCTTTTTCAAAAATTGTTTTCGAAAATTCACTTCCCCCTCTCATCTTCTTCTATTTGTTTATTGATATACTAACATCTTTCCTTCAACTCTCCAAAAATCCGAACCCCCTCTCTCTCTGAGTTCAGATTTTCTTCCCTTCTTTTCTTCTACTAACACAAGGATCCCTATACTGTGGTATAAAGGATCCATATTATTATTACTATTTTTTCTGTGCCATCTTCTTTGTCATATGAGCAGGAGCAAGGACAAGAACATTCTTATTAAAGCAGATCCAAAACCTGAAAGGACTCTGAAGAAAAAATTAAGAGAAGCTATAAATACAACAATCCAGAGATAACCTTTCAGAAATTTTCGAACAGGAAAAGGAGATGGCAGTCAAAAATAATAATAATATAAGGAAGATGCTTGGTGACTTCACTGCACCTAATTCCAATTTACATGGAAGAAGCATCTCCATTCCTGCCATTGGAGCAAACAACTTTGAGCTGAAACCTCAATTAGTTTCTCTGATGCAGCAGAACTGCAAGTTTCATGGACTTCCATCTGAAGATCCTTTTCAGTTCTTAACTGAATTCTTGCAGATATGTGATACTGTGAAGACTAATGGAGTAGATCCTGAAGTCTACAGGCTCATGCTTTTCCCCTTTGCTGTAAGAGACAGAGCTAGATTATGGTTGGATTCTCAACCCAAAGACAGCCTGAACTCTTGGGATAAGCTGGTCACGGCTTTCTTAGCCAAGTACTTTCCTCCTCAAAAGCTGAGCAAGCTTAGAGCTGATGTTCAAACCTTCAGACAGAAAGAAGGTGAATCCCTCTATGAAGCTTGGGAAAGATACAAACAGTTGACCAAAAAGTGTCCTTCTGACATGCTTTCAGAATGGACCATCCTGGATATATTCTATGATGGTTTATCTGAGCTATCAAAAATGTCACTGGACACCTCTGCAGGTGGATCCATTCACCTAAAGAAAATGCCTGCAGAAGCTCAAGAACTCATTGACATGGTTGCTAATAACCAGTTCATGTACACTTCTGAAAGGAATCCTGTGAATAATGGGACGCCTATGAAGAAGGGAGTTCTTGAGATTGATACTTTGAATGCCATATTGGCTCAGAACAAAATATTGACTCAGCAAGTCAATATGATCTCTCAGAGTCTGTATGGAATGCAAGCTGCATCCAACAGTACTCAAGAGGCTTCTCCTGAAGAAGAAGCTTATGATCCTGAGAACCCTGCAATAGCAGAGGTAAATTACTTAGGTGAACCTTATGGAAACACCTATAACTCAACATGGAGAAATCATCCAAATTTCTCATGGAAGGATCAAAAGCCCCAACAAGGCTTTAATAATGGTGGAAGAAACAGGTTTAGCAATAGCAAGCCTTTTCCATCATCAACTCAGCAACAGACAGAGAACTCTGAACAAAATGCTTCTAATTTAGCAAATCTAGTCTCTGATCTATCTAAGGCCACTGTAACTTTCATGAATGAAACAAGGTCTTCCATTAGAAATCTGGAAGTACAAGTGGGCCAGCTGAGTAAAAGGATCACTGAAATCCCTCCTAGTACTCTCCCAAGCAATACAGAAGAGAACCCAAAAGGAGAGTGCAAGGCCATTGACATAAGCGCCATGGCCGAACCTGTGAGGAGAGGAGAGGACGTGAATCCCAAGGAGGAAGACCCCCTGGGACGTCCAGTGGTCAATAAGGAGCTTCCCTCTGAGGAACCAAAGGAATCTGAGACTCATCTAGAGACCATAGAGATTCCATTGAACCTCCTTATGCCCTTCATGAGCTCTGATGAGTATTCCTCTTCTGAAGAGAATGAGGATGTTACTGAAGAGCAAACTGCCAAGTTTCTTGGTGCAATCATGAAGCTGAATGCCAAATTATTTGGCATTGATACTTGGGAAGTTGAACCTCCCTTGTTCATCAATGAACTAAGTGATCTGGATCAACTGACATTGCCTCAGAAGAGACAGGATCCTGGAAAGTTCATAATACCCTGTACCATAGGCACCATGATTTTTAAGGCTCTATGTGACCTTGGTTCAGGAATAAACCTCATGCCCCTCTCTGTAATAGAGAAACTGGGAATCTATGGGGTGCAAGCTGCTAAAATCTCACTAGAGATGGCAGACAGCTCAAGAAAACAGGCTTATGGACAAGTAGAAGATGTATTAGTAAAGGTTGAGGGCCTTTACATACCTACTGATTTCATAGTCCTGGATACTGGAAAGGAAGAGGATGAATCCATCATCCTAGGAAGACCTTTCCTGGCCACTGCAAGAGCTGTGATTGATGTTGACAGAGGTGAAATAGTCCTTCAATGGAATGAGGACTCCCTTGTATTTAAAACTCAAGGATCTCCCTCTGCAACCATGAAGAGGAAGCATGAAAAGCTTCTCTCAAAGCAGAGTCAACCAGAGCCCCCACAGTCAAACTCTAAGTTTGGTGTTGGGAGGCCACAACCAAACTCTAAGTTTGGTGTTGAACTCCCATATCCAAACTCTAAGTTTGGTGTTGGAGAGTCTCAACAAAGCTTTGCACATCTGTGAGGCTCCATGAGAGCCCACTGTCAAGCTATTGACATTAAAGAAGCGCTTGTTGGGAGGCAACCCAATGTTTATCTAATTCTTATTTTTATTGTTTTTCATGTTTTCTTAGGTTCATGATCATGTGGAGTCACAAAATAAACAAAAAAAAAATAAAAAACGGAATCAAAAACAGCAGAAGAAAAATCACACCCTGGAGGAGCATCTGTCTGGCGTTCAAACGCCAGAATAGAGCATAGTTCTGGCGCTGAACGCCCAGAACAAGCATGGTTCTGGCGTTCAACGCCAGAAATGGCAGCAAAGGGGCGTTGAACGCCCAAAATGGGCACCAACCTGGCGCTGAACGCCCAGAGTTGTGTGCAAGGGCATTTTGCATGCCTAAATTGGTGCAGGGATGTAAATGCCTTGACACCTCAAGATCTGTGGACCCCACAGGATCCCCACCTACCTTCACTCACTCTCTTCTCTTTTCTCAATCATCCTCTATTCCCAATAAACACTCATCCCTTCTGTCTTCCATTTACCACTCACACCCATACACCCACTTACCTTCAAAAATTCAACATCTCTTCCCCACCCAATCCCACCCATATGGCCGAATACACACAGCCATCCATCTCCTCCATATCCTCTTCTTCTTCTATTCTTTCTTCTTTTGCTCGAGGGCGAGCAACATTCTAAGTTTGGTGTGGTAAAAGCATAGCTTTTTTGTTTTTTCCATAACCATTGATGGCACCTAAGGCCAGAGAAACCTCTAGAAAGAGGAAAGGGAAGACAAAAGCTTCCATCAAGGGTCTATAGCTCAGTGGTAGAACATTTGACTGCAAATCAAGAGATCCCTGAGATACCTCAGGGGATACATTTTCTTCCACACAATTATTGGAAGCAACTAAGGGTGGAACATCAAGAGCACTCCATCATCCTTCATGAAATCAGAGAAGATCTAAAAGCAATGAAGGAGGAGCAACAAAGACAAGGAAGAGACATAGAAGAGCTCAAGGACATCATTGGTTCCTCAAGAAGGAAACGCCACCATTACTAAGGTGGATTCATTCCTTGTTCTTATTTCTTCTGTTTTTCGTTTTCTATGTTATGTGCTTATCTATGTTTGTGTCTTCATTACATGATCATTAGTAGTTAGTAACTTTGTCTTAAAGTTATAAATGTCCTATGAATCCATCACCTCTCTTAAATGAAAAATGTTTTAATTCAAAAGAACAAGAAGTACATGAGTTTCGAATTTATCCTTGAACTTAGTTTAATTATATTGATGTGGTGACAATGCTTCTTGTTTTCTGAATGTATGCTTGAACAGTGCATATGTCTTTTGAAGTTGTTGTTTAAGAATGTTAAATATGTTGGCTCTTGAAAGAATGATGACTAGGAGACATGTTATTTGATAATCTGAAAAATCATAAAAATGATTCTTGAAGCAAGAAAAAGCAGCAAAGAACAAAGCTTGCAGAAAAAAAAAATAGGCAAAAAAAAATAGAAAGAAAAAGAAAAAGCAAGCAGAAAAAGCCAAAGCTCTTAAAACCAAGAGGCAAGAGCAAAAAGCCAATAACCCTTAAAACCAAAAGGCAAGGGCAAATAAAAAGGATCCCAAGGCTTTGAGCATCAGTGGATAGGAGGGCCTAAAGGAATAAAATCCTGGTCTAAGCGGCTAAACCAAGCTGTCCCTAACCATGTGCTTGTGGCGTGTAGGTGTCAAGTGAAAACTTGAGACTGAGCGGTTAAAGTCAAGGTCCAAAGCAAAAAAAAGAGTGTGCTTAAGAACCCTGGACACCTCTAATTGGGGACTTTAGCAAAGCTGAGTCACAATCTGAAAAGGTTCACCCAATTATGTGTCTGTGGCATTTATGTATCCGGTGGTAATACTGGAAAACAAAGTGCTTAGGGCCACGGCCAAGACTCAAAGAAGCTGTGTTCAAGAATCATCATACTGAACTAAGAGAGTCAATAACACTATCCGAAATCTGAAGTTCCTATAGAGGCCAATCATTCTGAACCTCAATGGATAAAGTGAGATGCCAAAACTATTCAAGAGGCAAAAAGCTATAAGTCCCGCTCATATGATTGAAGCTCTGTTTCATTGATAGTTTGGAATTTATAGTATATTATATTCTTTTTATCCTATTTTGATTTTCAGTTGCTTGGGGACAAGCAACAATTTAAGTTTGGTGTTGTGATGAGCGGATAATTTATACGCTTTTTGACATTGTTTTTAGTATGTTTTTAGTAGAATCTAGTTACTTTTAGGGATGTTTTTAATAGATTTTATGTTAAATTCACATTTCTGGACTTTACTATGAGTTTGTGTATTTTTCTGTGATTTCAGATATTTTCTGGCTGAAATTGAGGGACTTGAGCAAAAATCAGATTCAGAGGTTGAAGAAGGACTGCTGATGCTGTTGGATTTTGACCTCCCTGCACTCAAAGTGGATTTTCTGGAGCTACAGAACTCGAAATGGCGCGCTTCCAATTGCGTTGGAAAGTAGACATCCAGGGCTTTCCAGCAATATATAATAGTCCATACTTTGGCCAAGAATAGACGACGTAAACTGGCGTTCAACGCCAGCTTTCTACCCAAATCTGGCATCCAGCGCCAGAAAAGGAGCCAAAACCAGAGTTGAACGCCCAAACTGGCACAAAAGCTGGCGTTCAACTCCACAAATGGCCTCTGCACGTGGAACACTTAAGCTCAGCCCAAACACACACCAAGTGGGCCCCGGAAGTGAATTTATGCATCAATTACTTACTCATGTAAACCCTAGTAGCTAGTTTATTATAAATAGGACCTCTTGCTATTGTATTAGGCATCCTGGATTGTATTTGGATTCTGTGATCTCGTTTAGGGGGCTGGCCATCTCGGCCATGCCTGGACCTTCACTTATGTATTTTCAACGGTAGAGTTTCTACACTCCATAGATTAAGGTGTGGAGCTCTGCTGTTCCTCAAAGATTAATGCAAAGTACTACTGTTTTCTATTCAACTCTTCTTATTTCGCTTCTAAGATATCCATTCGCACCCAAGAACGTGATGAAGGTGATGATTATGTGTGACGCTCATCATCTTTCTCCCTTATGAACGCGTGCCTGACAAACACTTCTGTTCTACATGAATTAAGCTAGAATGAATATCTCTTAGATCTCCTAACCAGAATCTTCGTGGCGTAAGCTAGAATGATGGCGGCATTCAAGAGAATCCGGAAAGTCTAAACCTTGTCTGTGGTATTCCGAGTAGGATTCAATGATTGAATGACTGTGACGAGCTTCAAACTCGCGAGTGCTGGGCGTTAGTGACAGACGCAAAAGGAGGGTGAATCCTATTCCAGCATGATCGGGAACCGACAGATGAATAGCCGTGCCATGACAGGGTGCGTGAGCATATTATTCACTGAGAGGAGGGGATGTAGCCACTGACAACGGTGATGCCCTTGCATAAAGCCAGCCATGGAAAGGAGTAAGACTGACTGGATGAAGATAGCAGGAAAGCAGAGGTTCAGAGGAACGAAAAGCATCTCCATTCGCTTATCTGAAATTCCTACCAATGATTTACATAAGTATCTCTATCCCTATTTTATTATATAATATTCAAAAACATCTTTATCACTTTATATCTGCCTGACTGAGATTTACAAGGTGACCATAGCTTGCTTCATACCAACAATCTCCGTGGGATTCGACCCTTACTCACGTAAGGTATTACTTGGACGACCCAGTGCACTTGCTGGTTAGTTGTATCGAAGTTGTGACAAATCATGAATTAAGATCAAAGCACCAAGCTTTGGAGCCATTACCAGGATTTGTTCGAGCCTGGACATCACAATTTCGTGCACCAACCCCAGAACCTCGAAGTGAAACGAGGATCTCTATCAGAGATTATAGTAGCAGGTACACCATGGAGTCTCACAATCTCCTTTATGTATAACCGAGCTAGATCCTCAAGGGTGTAAGTCATTCGAATGGGCAAAAAGTGAGCTGACTTTGTCAGTCGGTCCACAATCACCCAGATAGCATCAAAACCAGTCCTAGTCCTTGGCAATCCCGACACAAAGTCCATTGCAATACTTTCCCACTTCCATTGCGGAACCTCTAAGGGTTGCAACATCCCGGAAGGTCTTTGATGTTCAATCTTTACCTTTTGACAAGTTAAGCACTTTGAAACATATTCCGCCACATCATTCTTCATAACCCGCCACCAAAACATCGCCTTTAAATCATGGTACATCTTAGTACTCCCCGGGTGAATGGAGAATCCGCTTTTGTGTGCCTCCTTTAAGATATCTTGCCTCAAAGTGCCAACATCCGGCACAATGATCCTACCCTTGAATCTCCATAACCCATCTTTTTCTTCCGACACTCTCCACTGTTTTCCTTGCTCGATAGCCGGTAACACCTTCCATAACGCTTCATCATTTTCATGAGCCTTTAGGAGTTCGGACTTAAAGTCACTCGAGATTTCTAATCGGCTCAAACACAAGGTTCCAGATACTTCTCGAGCACCAATTTTTAGACTCTCGAATTCCTTGAGCAACCTTTCCTCTTGAAGCATCATCCAAGACGCATACAACGACTTCCGACTTAACGCATCCGCCACTATATTCGCCTTTCCAGGATGGTAATTTAACTCAAAGTCATAGTCTTTCAACAATTTCATCCACCTCCTTTGCCTCATATTAAGCTCTTTCTGATCAAAGAGGTATTTCAAGCTCTTGTGATCGGAGAAGACTTGGAACTTAACCCCATAGAGATAATGCCTCCACACCTTCAAGGCAAACACAACCGCAGCGAGTTCCAAATCGTGCGTAGGATAACTAACTTCGTGAGGTCTCAACTGTCGTGAGGCATACGCCACCACATTATGATGCTGCATCAGCACGCACCCTAGGCCCTTTAATGATGCATCACAGTACACCTCAAAAGGCTCGTTCGGCTCAGGTAACACTAACACAGGTGCAGTGGTCAACTTTTTCTTCAATGTCTGAAAGCTCTCCTCGCACTCAGGAGTCCAAACAAACGGAGTGTCTTTGCGAGTTAACTTTGTCAACGGCAAAGCTAATTGCGAAAAGCCTTTGATGAACCTTCGGTAATAGCCAGCTAAACCCAGAAAACTCCTTATCTCAGTTACTGTGGTTGGTTGCTTCCAATCCATCACAGCTTCTACCTTGGTTGGATCTACGGCTATTCCCTTCTTACTCACCACGTGACCCAAAAAATTCACCTCACTCTTCCAGAACTCACACTTAGACAGTTTCGCATAGAGTTTCTTCTCCTTTAAAATCTGCAACACGGTCCGCAAGTGTTCCGCATGCTCTTCTTTAGTCTTGGAGTAAATTAGTATATCGTCAATGAAGACAACCACGAATTTATCCAAAAACGGACGGAACACTCTATTCATGTAATCCATGAATACTGCAGGAGCGTTCGTCAACCCAAAGGACATTACAGTGTACTCGTAATGACCATAACGAGTCCTGAAAGCGGTCTTAGGGATATCCTCACCCCTCACCCTTATCTGGTAATAACCGGATCGCAAATCGATCTTAGAGAAAACCCCAGCTCCTTGTAACTGGTCCATGAGATCATCAATTCTCGGCAATGGGTATTTATTCTTTATGGTGACCTTGTTCAGCTGCCTGTAATCCACACAGAGCCGTATACTTCCATCTTTCTTCTTTACCAGTAACATTGGAGCACCCCACGGGGAAACACTTGGTCGGATAAAGTTCTTACCCAACAATTCCTCTAACTGAGACTTTAGCTCGGCCATCTCTAATGGTGACATTCTATAAGGAGCACTTGAGATTGGTCCCGCCCCAGGCACCAATTCAATAGCAAACTCGACCTCTCGGTTAGGTGGAAATTCCTCAATATCATCGGGAAACACTTCAGGAAAATCACACACTACCGGAATCTGATCCAACTTTGGATCATCACCCGAAACACCAGCGGTTAACAACAGGATACCCTGACATTCGATTCCAGAACAGTTCACCATCATCGAATTCAAGTAATAATTATTCACCACGACCGGTCCTTCTGTATCTTCTGGCATAAAGTACACCGACTTTGTAGAACAATCAAGCAGGACATGATTCTCAGATAACCAGTCCAATCCCAAGATAAGATCAAGACCGATCATCGGTAAGCAGATTAAATTATGGACAAAATCACGCTGCTTGAACCTAAACGAAACTTTCGTGCATCCTAGCCTAGTTACCATGGCTTCATGGGTAGCATTATACACTTTTAAGTCATAACCTAAGGTTACGATCTTCAACCCTAACTCATGGGCTTTCTCAAATGCAATGAATGAATGCGATGCTCCCGAATCAAATAAAGCATTTAAAGTTTGACCAGCCATTTCACAGTTACCTCGAATGAGTGTCTCGGATCCCTCTGCACCCACAGCTGAGGTGGTGAACACCCGACCAGTCTGTTGTGCTTTCCCAGCACCTTGCTTTTGCTTCTCTGGACAACTTGCGGCTTTATGCCCCGCCTTTCCACAATTGTAGCACAAACCCCATCCGGCCTTGCATGGTACTCCCGGATGGTGACTCCCACACCTAGTACAAGCTTGATCATTCTGAGGCTGCTTCCCAAACCTTTTTCCTTGGGAGTAGTTGTTGTTGGGCCTCCTAAAAGAACCTTCCCTCTTGAAAGACGGACCTCTAGGTGCAAAGCTCTTGCCTCGGTTCTGTGGAAACGATCCTTTGTGACTTCCTTTCTCAGCGGCTGCCCTCTTCACACACTCTTCAGCAACCCTACACTTGTTCACCAACTCGGAGAAAGTTCTAATCTCTATTGGTCCCACTGAACTGAAAATATCACTCCGGAGTCCTCCTTCGTACTTAACACACTTCCATTCCTCATATTCCACCGGAGTCCCTTGACACATACGAGAGAATCTGAACAGCTCCTCAAACTTGTCAGTATACTCAGATACAGACATAGTACCCTGCTTCAGCTGCAACAATTCAAGCTCCTTGGCCGTCCTAGTAGAAGTCGGAAAGTACTTCTTATAGAATTCCTCTTGGAAGATGTCCCAGGTGATATAATCATCACCCTGCTGTAGGAGGCGTCGGATTCCTTGCCACCAATGTGATGCTTCGCCAATGAGCAAATAGGTAGCGAACTCCACACGCTGCCCTTCAGGTACCACCTGTGCTTGCAGTGCTTGTTCCATAGCCTGAAACCACGTATCGGCTTCAGTCGGGCTAGTAGTTCCCTTGAACTTAGGTGGATTAACCTTCAAAAAGTTCGCCAGTGTCATCGGACCCTGAACTCCACCTCCGTCATTACCATGGTTGTTCATCTGTTGACTAAGAGCCTCAGCAGTGGCTTGCATAGCAGCAGCCATGTTCTCCAACGCAGTCATAAAGTTCACCGGGTCATTAGGATTAGTCTCCGGCGCACGAGCATTCGTATGTCCTCTCCCACGGCCTCTACCGCGTCCACGAGGCGCCATCTGGTTCCTATACACACCAAACAATCGATATTAAGTTGATCAGTCTCAATATCGGAAGTTTAGTGCTTCAAAGTCCCAAATGCATGCTCATGAACGTTTATGCCAACTATATCAAGTAGATATACTAACAGCACATAACACACATACAGAGAATGCACAGAAGCATAGTCAGTCCATTCCTCAGGCTCTACAGGAACGAACTGCTCTGATACCATAATGTAACACCCTACCATACAAAGTCTTATGCTTAAGTCATAATTCAGAGATGGCAAGGTATTACGACCTCTAAAACAAAAATTTAGTACGTATAGTAGTATGAATAATTGATTATAACTAGGAGCCTTTGTAGAAAAAGGGGGTAAACAAAAACCGTAACTCGAACGGGCAACACTCCGATCGACAACGTAACGAACCGGGATAAGCTAACGCGAGATCATATATATAAGGAGTGTCAAAAATGGGAATATTAAGACTCAAAATCCGGCTGCGAAGATAACCGGTCCGAGCATAATAATATATACATATAATAAAATAAGGAAACCCCAAAGGAAACCCAAAGGGACACAAATACAGAAAACTTATTCTCCAAAAATCCCCTCTAGAAGGAGTCATCACAGTTTGTATTATTTAATGGAGATAAAAGTATCTAAACAAGATATATAACCCAAAACAGAGTCCCGAGAACAAAGGATCTTCGCTAATCCAGAAGTCTCCAGCATGCCTCAACGAGAAGCCTCGCGTCCTGCATCTGAAAACCACAAAATCCGCATGGGTGAGAACCAGAGGTCCCCAGCACGGTAACAGCTTCCACATATATAATACATAATAATAGAGGAAAGCTGAAGGCAATCCTAGAACTTCCTTCAGATAATATCAAAGCTTATAAACAAGCTAAACCGTAAGCGGCAACTGACTAAAGATTCTTCAGTCTAACTAATACTTCCCTTTTCAATTCCTTCAGACCTCCCAAACACCAGCAGGAGTATAATATGGCAAACACAGTTATATCAGACAAGAGATATACAAATAAGAACAGATAGGGCATTTAGACAATTAGCAAGTAATATGCAGTCAAATAGGCAATCTCAAACAATTCATGTAGTATGCTTATGATGCATGCCTGTCCCTAGTGGCTGATGATATCATCTGTCGGTTATAGAGCCAACCCGACAAGTCCTGGTAGCTAACCATTGGACTGTCCCTCTGTCGTGCATCCCCAACTCGAGTTATACTCATCATAAACTTGATCATAATCATGATCCATATCCATCACCCTCACTGGTGGATATTTATCCATCACCATCACTGGTGAATATTTATGGGGGCGAGCTCATCCGGGCCTTTCACAGTGCCCGGCCACACTTACGACATTGGGTTAACAGAGCTTCGAGTCTCAACCTGGAGCACATGGTGGCTAGCCATTACTACTACCCAGGGAAACCCTCATCTCCAATGGTGGAAGTGCAAACATACACAATTCAATCAACAACATATATGCATTTATACTTGGCCATAAACATGGCTCCGCCGTAACACGGCAATAATCTAGCCATCCGGCTCACGGTTAAATCCATAACCCGCCAATTCATTAACAATTATGGCCCTTCGGCCCATGGCATAACAAGCACTTCCACCGCCATTCTCCGCATCTCACATAATCATCTTTGATCCTCAATGATCATTCATTTTTCCCCTTGCTTCACTCGCAAGTTACCACAGTCACTAGCCCTTTTTCTCATGCTAGGCATATCATAATGATTTAAGACTTAAGTGGTGAGATCGGAGGCTTAGAAGTATGAAATTTGGCTTTTAAAACTCAAAAATCAACTTTGGGATGAAAACAGGGCCACGCGTACACGCACTCCACGCGCACGCGTGGATGGCCTTAAAAACTTCTCGACGCGCAAGCGTCATACGCGCGAATGCGCGGATTGAAAATTAGCCAAACGACGCGCAAGCGTCAGCCACGCGTACGCGTGGGTGCTCTTGCGCCCCAGGCACAAAACTGGCACAACTCTGGCACAACTCTCTGGAAAATGGCTGGGCATTGGGTGCAGCACATTCGGCGCGCCCGCGAGGGGTCATTCTGCTAATAATTTTCTAAGTTAAAAGCTGCAGAATTCACAGATTCAAACCCCAATCTTCCGACGGTCATAACTCTCTCATTTTAAATCATTTTTCACCCGTTCTTCGAATGGCATGGACATCCCGGATCCAATTTCATTTCTAAACAGATTTGGCACAAATCAGAGATCCGTAGTCCAAGTTATGTCCCGTCAAAGTATGCCCAAAAACTATGTTTTCATTCAAAACCACAAAGTGCCATTTTCAAAACAAGCCACTTTCAACTCTTTTCAAAATCAATCAAAACATGCCAATTTCAACCCTTCTCTTTGAAATCATTCGAAATGTACCAAAATCAACAACAAGCCATCCTCAACTCACACATTGACATTTTACCAAAATTTCCAAAACTACCTCCAACCATTTTAACACTTCTTAATCAATGGCTAAAGGACAAACACAATCTCATGTCATACATCCTTCTCATCCCAATTTCCAATAATATTAATTTCCAAATCAACCATCATTATACATGATCAACATCATACTCACCATCAACATGGTACCACCCATCAATTCAACCTCAATCACCCATCAAGCATATATCACAACATGCATTTCTCATACATCACACAATCAAGGCATCAATATTCATAATCACATATATGAACACATCATATATCTCAACTATTCAACAACACCAACAATTCAATGCCTATCTTAGGGCCTCTAGCCTAAGTATTTCCTACCACATTACGTATTAGATACGGGAAACTGAAACCATACCTTAGCCAATTTCCCAAGCTCAACCGGAGCACTTCCAAACCACTTGTCCACAAGCTCTCAAGGTATCAACACCTCCAAGAATAGATTTTATCACACAAAACCCTCTTCCAAGCTTTCCAAAATCACCAATCAAGCTCTAATATTCACATATACACAACCTAAGCCACAATCATCATACCCATACACAACATCTCAATGCCCAAACCTCATAGAACAACAAATTACACTAGGGTTGAGAATCTTACCACACCCAAGGTCCAAAGAGACAAGATTAACCTTCTCCTTCAAGAGAGTTGGGTCCTATAACATCAAAGAACCCAAAATCTCAACATTTTTACTCATAAAACTCGAAATCAAGGGCTGGAATTTCGAACAGTAAAACGTGGCTTACCTCAAGATTAATTGTATGGGTTTTGTAGAGCTCTCCGCGGTGAACGCGTGGCCACAAACGGAGCGGCAATCGGAGCTCTAGATCAAAAGTTATGGTGGTTTGAAGATCAAGTGAGAGATAGAACTTGAGAGAGTGTTCTTCCCTCCATGGCCTCCATTTCAGCGTGTTTAGTGTCTCAAATGAGGAAAGAGAGTGCTGAAAACTAGGGTTTTGGTTTAGTTTAGTTGGGCCAAGGGCCCACTTTGGGTCCGGTTGGCCCGGTTTGGCCCGTTTGGTCCAATCTTGGTCCGATTTCTATAAAATTGGTACCGAAATTCTCGTCTCAATTTCCTCTATCATATTAAGCCATAAAAATAACATTTTTGGCTTTCTAGAATAAATTCTCATTTATGGGTTAATTAGCCGTTAATTAACCGGATCTTACAAATGAGGCTGAATATATAGTAGCTTCCTCTTGTTGTTCTCAATTAATTTGGCTTAAAACACAATTTGCAGATTATAAATTGTAAGTCAAAAGCATCCCTTTGTTATGTGACAACTTGAGTGCAATTCATATTTCTAAAAATTCTGTTTTACACTCAAGGACTAAGCACATTGAAGTAAGGTTTCACTCCATAAGAGAACATGTGTGATGTGTGAGCATCTTGTACCCTTTTTCCCTTTATTTTCTAGTTGTTTTTAGTTAAAAATGATTAAATTTTATTATATTTTAGTGCAAAAATCCTCTTTGAATGCTACTTTGAGTTGTTGTAGTATTTTTATGATTTCAAATGAAATTCGGGTGAATTTGACAGAGTTTTGTGCAAAAACAAAGGAAGAAAGTAGATGCTGTCAATCCTAACCTCCTTGCATTCCAACGAGCATAACTTGAGATACAGAGGTCTAATTGACACGTTTTTAATGGCTTTGGAAAGCCAACTTCCAGAGTTTTCTAACAATATATAATACTTTATACTTTTCTTTTGGAATCACTGCCAAATCTGCGCGCTAAACGCCAGAAAAAATGCCAGAACTCCCCTTGCCGGCGCAAAACGGCAGAAAAACGTTAGCAGACGGGTCAAACTCACCCAAGGGAGCATCTTTAGTGGGATTTAGCTTTTAATTGTAATCTTTTATCATATTTTAGTTATTTTTATTTACAAACAATATCTTTTAGCTTTAGAATTTATTATTTTATTTTATTTCCGTATCAAATTAGGTTAGTATAAAAGGGAAAAGATCATTTAGATTCGGATCTTCTTCCTTCCACACGTTTTCAAAATCCTTTTTTTTCTGTAAGTCATGAGCAACTAAACGTCTCGGTTAAAGTTAGAAACTCTGTTTATTTCTATGGATTAGAATTATTATTCTTCTATTTTAATTAATGTTTTGATTCAATTTTAAGGATTATTTTCGTTTTTTATCTTATGAATTTGGGTGAAACGGGAGTATGACCTGTATTCTACTTGTGTTCTTGTGATTTTTGGGAGAGTTATCTCGCTTGAACTACAGCTTGAAAATAAATTTCTCCTAAACTGCTAATTACATGAACTAACTGGGATATGTGACATATAATCCTATTAGCTTTGGGTAATTAGGATTTTTGTGGCCATAAACTAGCTTTTGAACTTAACCCTCTAATCGGAATTAAGTGACCATGGGAGTGGCGGTTAATGAAGATTAGAGGAAACTAAATCATTAAGGGATTAGGGTTTAGTTATTTACAGTTTGCCATGGAATGAATCATGCATTGTTAAAATAGTTGGTAAGAACTTTTAATTCGAAAAAGTAAACATCTCCGAAGCCTTAACTATTTTCTCATACTATTTTTACACCAAATCCTTATTTGTTTATTTACTTGCATATTTACTGTTTTATGCATTTCACCCATAAAATCCCATTCTCTGATTCGCTTAACTAACTCCAATTGGATAACCATTGCTTGCTCAGTCCGACAATTCTCGTGGGATCGACCCTCACTCACCTAAGGTATTACTTGGATGACCCGGTGCACTTGCTGGTTAAGTTGTGCAAAATCTCAATTCACGCACCAATGTGCAAAAGGGTACTATTGATATACAATTTGTGAAATTTGAGGATCAACTGGCTGATATTTTTACAAAATCTCTATATGAAGATAGATTTTGTAAATTGAAAACTGCTCTTGGAATGGTTTGATGCTGAGTTTTTGAACTAAATATGCTTAATTTAAGTTCTGGTTGTTTTTGTCTTTCAGGTCGTTAAGAGACAAATTGGGTAGATGATGAATCCCTCTAGGTTCCTTGAAAATCTAAAAGTGTGTTGATGATCATAATTAATCGGAAACTGAACTAAATCTATGGTGGTCCATTGTGTTTCCTTAAAACCACCACTAGGCTCAAGAGAAAGATACTCTATTATATGAAGTGGGCCTCATTACTTGTTTTGGATTACTAACATTAAAAGAGTATTAATTTTTAATTCATTAATTTATTGATTTCTCTCTCAAGTCAAATTAGTTTCAGTTTCTTTTTTAAATCCTTATTTGACTTGTCATTTCAAAAACTACATGCATTGTTTTAAAATTCAAAATTCTTTAAATCACGTTCCAAATTTATTTTTTTTTATATTTTCAAAAAATTTCTGAACATTTAAATCAGTTATTGATTTGATAACCTCTCATCTCCTCTCATTACTCCACCATTTTCACATTCTCTTTCTTCTCCACACTCTTTATTTCTTTCACCATGAGAAAGAAGGTTGTCACACAAAGGGGATGGGTACCATAAGACCTCGACGAAACTCACCTTCCAGACCACAAGCCCACACTCATATTCATATCCATTCACACTCATCCTCTTCTCACTCCTCTCAACCACCCGAGTTAATGGTAGGAACCAAAACCACAAATTCAAGGCCATCATCAACTCCTCAAGAGGCTGGCTCCTCAAAGGCTAAAGTGGCGAAAGGCAAAAGGCCCATGACAGATAAGAAACTTCCATCTTCTCCTCCTCCTCGTTCAATGTCTCGTCCTCCAGGATGCTCAGCCCCCTCTTCTCGTCCATCTAAAGGTAACAAAAGACATTTTCTTCACTTCGTCAAAGAATTCATTTACTCAAATCCAGTTGCTTTCAAATCCTATTTTGGTAAACGACCTCATTCTCATTTTGATCCTTAACGATTTGCTTCTTGCATAGATTTTGAGTTTCACAGAGATATTGTGTCAAAAATATCCCTGTGCTCTACCTTAGTTACTGACCTGAATAATTTGGCTGAAAAAGGGATAAATTTCATGAAAGTTTTAAATTTTTGGGGTGAAAAAAATTGTTTGAAATCCGAAGGCCCATATACCCAGATTTGATTAGGGAGTTCTATGCAAATATGCATTATTTTGAGGTTGTTATTCACTCATATGTCAAGGATTGTCAAATTTACTTAAACAAAAAATACTATTGGTGAATCTCTTGATTACCCTGAAGTAGGTGAGAATGCCTACATCTCTAGTAAGTGGGACAATAATCCTGAATTTTCTCACCAAGATGTTTTGGCCAACATATGTGAGAACATTTCCCTCATGGATGGTGTCACACCAACTCACAGAGCCCTAGGTTCTTCCTGTGCACAGCTTCAGCACCTTATCACTCATATTCTTCTACCACAAAGCGATTTCTATCAATAGGTCACCGTGATTCTTTGGTTCTCTTTGCCATAATAAACAAAATAAATTTTTTTTATGCTTACTTAATGATGCGCCATATGTTTGACTATATAAAAAGTTATGAAAATGTCTCTTTTCCATATGGAATACTTTTTTACTTGCATCTTTGAGTACTTTGGTGTTGATATGAGCGATGAGACCATGGAAGACAAATATTCATATCTCAAGGGTGGTGGTGCAATAAAACAGACAAACAAAAAAAGCACAAAGGCTACCAAGGACACGGTTCTTGAAGAAGATGAGGAAGAAAGTCTTCCTCCTCCATTCATTGCCGGGACATCCTCATCCCATAAGTACCTTGTGAATGGCATTGTCAAGGATGTTTTACAAGAATTTGTCAACCTCACAAAATAGATGATTAACTCGAGCAAACAAGCTAGGCAATTGGCTCTTCAAAATGAAAATTTCTTTTGGAAGTCTTAAAGTCGAGTTGAGGTATTGCATAAATATATAGACTCCTTAGATGATGACCAAGCAATGACCGATCAAGATGAGGATCTGACTGGAATCGAGAAAGAGGGATCTGATGCCTAGTTTCTACTCCATAATATTGCTGCTGAAGTTTAAAGCTTTGTTTTTTTCAATTCTGATTTCTGGATTTTATCATGTTGAAATAATTTTTTATTGCTTTTCTGGTTCTTTGAATTTGATTAGAATTTAGTATGAATGAATGTAATAGTTTTTAGGACTTAAACTTTGACACCTGTGTTTTGCATATTAAATTTTTTGTGCAGATTCATCCCTCTTTGATAACAAAAAGGAGAGAAAGAAAAATGAATTGAAACAGTGAATTGAAGCTGCTGTTTCTATTTTGATTTTTCTAGTGAATATTTTGAAGCTGTTTATGAATTGATCTGTTTTGATTGAAAATATGCAGCTCGTGAATATTGTTTATAGCTTTAGCATAAGATCTGAGATTTTAAATGAATGGTTCTTGATTAATTTTTAGAATAACTTTGATTTATACATGTCTCAAGGCTGGTTAATTTCTTTTAAAAGCCTTATAAATTATTAACAGGTTCGCCAAGACTTTTTATTTACAAAATTATTGGACGTTTGAAATGGTTTTTATTTTAATAACAGGTTGATCAAAGCAAACATTTAAGGAGAGCTTGGTGATCAAAAGAAAGGGAAGCATTAAATCAAAAGAAAACATCAAAGGGAAGTTTTTAAAACTCCTCTCATTTCTTTTCAATTCAAAATATTTGTCATCAAGGGAGAGATTGTTGAGTTTAAAGAACTAAACTATGATTAAAATGATGACTAAACATTATTGGGTTATTATCAAATTATTTATCTGATTTGATTTGTTTAGTGTGCAGAAAAAAAAATAAATTAAGATTGGTCCAAGAAGCAGTAACTCAAGCCATATAGAATCTGGCCCACAAACACACACTCTATAACCGAAGAAGATATTTTTCATACTCATCACTTCACTCAACAGAAACAAAAGCATATATTTAGCCTCAAGAATGAAAACAAAATTTGGTCCAAGATCATCAGAAGCCCAATCGGTAGATCAAACCCAAATTCATTCGCTCCACTTAGTTTCTAACTATTCAAATTTTATTTCATTCGAACACACCACACCACTAAAACAAATTCTCTTTTCTATTTTCTTTCACATCACATCACTCTCGGAAACAAAAAGAAAGAAAAGAAAAGTTCTAAAGTTAGGGCAAATTAAAGAACAAAAAGTGGGTTTTCATTTTCAAGCAAAGAAGAGAAGGTAAAAGGGGTTAAAGCAAAAAGAAAAGATCTCGTTAGAAAAGAAAATCACAAAAAGGAGATTTTTTCATTTATGCTTCATCAAGAAATATTGAAGAAATTAACTGTATCACAAACACCGAATGAAAAAATAAAGAAAGTAAACATGAAGGTGCTCTTCTGCTTATCAACGTTCAAAAATCAAACTTGGGGGCAAAGTAAGGATGCACGGCTCAGATTCAAGAAGTAAGATGAAAAAGGTTGAAAGAGAAGATTGAAGGTATGGTAGCATGTCACTGCTTCTGCCCTCTCTCTCTTCTATCACGCCGCTGGTGCATTTGATTTTGGGAGAAGAAAACCAACATGTACTGAAGCAATGTTTCAAACCCTGGAAGCTTCACTCCTCTATAATAGGGGTGAATGGTCAAAGATTGGAGTAAGGAGTGAGAACACAAAGTTTGGATTTCCATAACTCACTGAGATGTTTATTCTTCTCCTTCATGGTTTTCATTGTGTATTTCTTTTTCTCATTTTACTCTGTCTAAATTTCAATGGTAAAAGGCAAATTGGTGAAATTTGTAAGAAAAAGTCATTGAGTGGTAAAAGGAAAAGAGTTAAACTTAGAGAAAAATCATAGTTATCTCAGAAATTTTTTTATAAGTTTTTCTGTTTTGTGTCATGATCCTAAGGAGATTTCCTTACAAATTGGGTTAGCATTTTGCTGCTAAAAAGTTAAGGTGAATTTCTAGTCAAGTTCGATTTGAGTTAGAAACTGAACTTGTTTCAGATAGGATTGGATAAAATCCTAAAGAGAATTGGTGATTGTAATCTGTTAAAAGATAGTAAAATTCCGTCACAGTTGTGATGAAAACTGAATATAGATTACATTGCATTGAGTAGCTAAACCAGGATACATTTATGTGTCATTTCTCTTTCTCTTCTCTATCTATGTGTCATTTCTCTTTCTCTTCTCTACTTCTAGTTCTGCATAATAGGAGAGAAAACTAAATAATATCCTATTTATTCTATTCTTTTACACTTCTTTGCATTATACATTACTTGTATTTTTATTTTGGCTCTTAACACATTTAAAAACAAATACGAAATATCTCCAATCTTCTATCCAAAATAACTCAATAAAATTTAAATTTAAAAATAAATTAAAAAAAAGCCAAAATTCAACCCCTATCTTTTTAGCTACTGATATCCATCCATTAGTATATTTAAATCTATACCTCAGCACTAATTAGACCCATAATAAGAATTAGAAGTTTCCTGCACTCGAAGCAAGCAGAGTGATATGCCGACTACTCCAAGAGGTCCAACACTTGTTCTGAGCTAATCAATTTATCAGCAAATATAAATCCTGAGAGCCACGTGTCAGACACAGAACGAGAGTCATAGAAATAGAAGCTTGGAAGGTGCCATGTGTCAGAAAGCAGAGAAGAGGAGAAGCCCAAAGACATACATGATCCTAATCTTTGAATCCTGTTTGAATTGTTGCTGAGTCATGAGGTTAAATAGTGCTAGGACCCTCACACGTTGCCACAACCAATTACATGCGGTTCCACTTGTCCATCCCCCATGCAAACATATCCACTTTTCAACCTCCTTCAACCGCCACTCCCTCCTTTTTAATCTCACTCTCACCAAGCATCACATTCCAAGTTTGCAAACACTAAAACACAATAAAGTGCTTTTGTTGTTTTGACGAGAACAGAGAGCATGGCGTCTGAGCAGTTGCAAAGGAGAGAGAACACGAGTGTTGAGAGAGAGGTGCACGTTGAGAAGGACAGGGTGACGAAGATGACAACGCATTTTGAGCATCTTGCTGAGGAAGTTAAGGAATCTGATGATAGCAGCAAGGACACTCCTCAAGGTACACAGTTTGAGTCCCTTGCTGACAAAGTGAAAGGTGGCGGTGAACATGGAGGTAGAAGAAGCGAGAATGTAGCGGCGAGTGAAGCAATGGGAGGTAGTGGTGATCAAGCTCAACATCATAATGTGGGGAAGTTCGAGAGCGGAGAAGAACTTGAAGGAAGAACAAGAGAGGTCAGAGGCAGTGTGCCGGAGAGGAGTGGTGAAAACAGGAAGAGTGTGGGACAAGTTACTGCTGAGAAAGCAAGAGGGGGAGACAGAGGAAGAGAGGAGGGTGTTAATGAAGGACAGAGGTTGCAGGAGGCTATAGGTGGTGGTGCTGAAACAGAAGCTGCCAAAGCAAAGAGGAACCAAGAGCAAGAGATTTTTCAGGGAGGAAGAGTTGGCGGTGGTGCTGCTGAAACCGAAGGTGCAAAAGCAGAGAGGAATCAAGAACCAGAAGAAGCTCAAACGAAGAATGAAAGTGAGACACTTGGAAGCAAAGAACAGACTGCACCGCAACAAGGCTATGTTGATGCAACCAAAGAAACACTCTCAGGTGGAGCAAAAGCTGCAGCAGAATACACTGCGCCGGTTGCGGAGAAAGCCAAAGACTACACCCTGCAAGCTGCTGAGAAGGCCAAGGATGTCACGGTGGAGAGCGGCAAGACTGCCGCAGAGTACGCTGGCAAGACTGCCGTGGACTTGAAGGACAAGGCGGCCGTGGCAGCGTGGAAGGCGGCGAATTTCGGCACGGAGGTGACCGTGGAGGGGACTAAGGCTGCAGTGCATGTGGTGGAGGGGGCTGCCGGGTATGCTGGTCAGAAGGCGGCTGAGCTGGCAGTGAAGTCGGTGGGTGCTGTGAAAGGATTGGCTTCTTCTGCTGGTGAGACTGCTAAGGAGTACACTGCAAGGAAGAAGGACGAAGCTCAGAAGGACTTGGACCTCAAAAAAGCCTCTCAATTTCAGGTTTGCTATCTTCTTAAACCAAATTACCATCTTCAAAAATAAGCCTTTTTATATTTCAGAGTAGTGTATTGAAATTTCAGGACTTAGGTCCGAAAATGTTACTTGTAATTGAAATTGACTATTTTGTACTTCTGATCAATCGAGAAGTATCAGTTTGGGATTTAACTCGAAATTTGAGTAAAGTCCTTGCCATTATGAAGCTTAGCATTATAACTTTACATTGAAATGAGAATTGACACAAAGTGGCATTTAGGAAGAGAGGACAACACAAGGGGTCGGCGAAACTGTGAGCCAAGAGGGAACAGGAAGCAGTGTGTTATCATCCATCGGAGAAACTGTGGGAAATGTTGGTCAGCAGATAAAGAAACCATTTCAAAACATCACTGGAAGTGGACAAACTGAAGAGAGCAACAGAATTCAACGAGGGCAGCAACAGATTCAGCACGAGGGTGGTAAAGCAATGACAAGAGTTGGTGATGTGGCACAAAGGGTGAAGCAGCCATTGGACACCATCACTGGTAACATCACTGAGGGAGGTGGTGAGGTTTTGGGAGCTGTTGGTGAAACTGTGGGCGAGATTGGTGAATCAATGATCAAACCTGCTGAGACAGCTCAAGAACAGCATCAAGGTAAAGAGGGACAACAAGGTGGTGGTGTGCTTGGTGCCGTTGGTGAAACCATTTCCGAGATTGCACACACAACTAAGCTCATGGTTGGTGGTGAGGAAGAAAGTGAGACGATGCACAAGAATGTTGAAGGGAGGAGGAAGAACCCTTGATTTGTGTGATCACTGAAAACTGATCCTGCTTTCTTGCTTTGTAGTACATGTTTTGTTGATGTCTCTGTTCCATGTGTTCAGATGTGGACTCGAGTGTTTTTGGGGTTCTGTTTTGTTCTGTAGAGTTTGTGGAAAATAAGAATCTCATTTTGTGATTGAGGTTGTGAAGATACAAGTGTCAAAATGTCTCTTTCTTGTAAACAGTCAAGTTTGTACCTCTGTTACCTACTTTTATAATATTCATAGTATAAATAAATGCAACTAGTCTTATTATAGTACTTGGTACTAGCCTTCTATTGTTGATTTTTTGTTTCAAACTAGTCTCGTGAGTATTTTCAAGAACACAAGAAAGAAAAAATTTGTGCCCGATCACTTTGACATGCAACTAATATTCTGAACAAACTAGTTTTCCAATTTATGTTAATGAAGTGGGAATTGAGAAACATAGGCTTGCTGTATTTTACAAGTTTTAGGCTCAATGAACAAAAACTATTATAACTCCAGTGCTATCTGCTTGATCCAAAAAAGACAAGGAAGAGTAAAAGAAATGAACATCATTCCCCTTGAAAAGTTCATGTGTTTCAAGAGTCCCAAATTGGACCAAAAGCAGGAATCTTAGCCTTCTTGCATGCTCTAACAACATCTTTGCTACCTTGAGGGTTGCTGGTAACAATAACTACTTCACAATTCCACATAGTAGCACCTTCCACACTCATCTCACCCACATTAGGCCTACCACAAACTCCAGTGTCATGAACAATCACTTTCTCCTCTGGATAATTTCTTACCAACTCAACTGTCTCCTTTCCAAAGTTTGTTTCAATATCCTTAGCCACCCAAATCAGATACACATCAACATGATGTTGCCTTTTCTGCAATAGGAATGACAAGAACACACAGATTCCTGATCCTGTTGCCACCAACAACACCCTTTTATACAGTTTCACCAGGTAAGTTAGCCCTGCAAAGTGCAATTTCCTTACCCAAAGATGGTTTGGTTTTGTTGAAACTAATGATCGTGTGAAGTCACCAACCGCACCAGCTAGCATCATGTGTTCTTTCTTTCCATCAGATATGATCCCAAATGCATGCCATTCAGATAAAGGTGATGGACTAATTCTACCAAACAACCCTGCTTCAACACCACCTTCAAATTTTATGATTGTGGCATGGCTTGATGCCGTAGAAACACGAACCGCTACCCTTCTAACGGTTAACCAAGGAAGGACTATAAGGATTGTGATGGCTAGAGTGAACCATGATTCTTGGTTCTTGATCATCTTAGAGATGGTGAAGTGATAGGATTGTGAATTAGGATCATAGCTTATAGACAGAAGAATGAACAGCCAGAGAAGGATGAGAGCTGTCCAGCCAGCGAACCGGTGCGTGCGCTCGAAGACATTGTGGTGGAGGTGGCGGACAAGAGGGAAGGCGGCAAGGGAAGAGAGAAAAAGGAGTAAGAGGATGGCGAATGCAACAACAATGATCTCAGTGGAAGTTTTGTTTTTGTTTTTCATAGTAAGGACTAAAGAAAAGAGAAGCCATGATATGGAAGAAACACCACAACTACTGTGGATTCCTCCAAGGCTTTGAAGGAATGAAGTTGTGGAAGTTTTGATCCTAAGAGGAACACAAGGCTTCCCAATAGTCTTCACAACCAAATAGAAAAGAATTCTCAGTGTTGCTTCACTTCTGCAGAGTGTAAGAGCTAGAATGTTAGCAATGGAGAAAAGTGAAGCCTTTTCCTTTGCATATGGAAAATGCCCTGAAGCTGCAAGAGATAATGCAACCATGTTCAAGGCCAAACAAACAAGGAATATCCATTTATACACTGTGAAACCTTGATCTAGAAGAATAATTGAAAGCCTTGAACTATTAGCTTTCTTCTGTTGTTGTTTCTCTGCATCTTGAGAACCTTCTGCTATGAACTCTACCTCAACATCGTCATCATCATCATCATGGTCATCTTTGTCAGCATCAATGTCAATGTCACAGAAGTGACTGCTGGAACGGCTTCGACCTGGACTAACGGCATTCATCCTAGGAAGAAGCTTGAAAGAACTGGTTCTTGTCCATGGAAGCCAACGCCATGATCCATGTGTTGTTGGTTCTGGCTTTGGAATTGGTGTTGGTGGTGGCTCTATTGCAAAAGGGTTGCTTCTATTAGCATTGATCTCAAATGGCACCCCTCTACAGCTTGAGAACCTGGCTATCTTCATCTCTGTGCCACCCATGGTGTGAACTGATAAATCTTTTTGCTTGAATGAGACAGTTATAGTTAAATTGATCTCACAACACAGCCTTTCTTTTATAGCTGCAATCTCATAGAACAGTTAGATAGAGTAGTTGAGCTCCATAAAGTAGTTTTACATATGCATTTACTTACTTAACTTTACATCAGCAAAAATAACTACTTTGTATATTTACTGCGTGAATAGTCTTCAACATAATAGGATATAATTGAATGAGTGTGTAAAACATTTTCAGTGTATCAAAATTATGTTTTTGGTTCCAAATTCTTTAGTCGCATTTGGTTATTGAGATAGGATATAAATACAGAGACAGAAGGAGTATTTGCACTTTTAGTCTCAATTTCAAACATCAATTATTTATGCTATAATAAGTAGAAGTTTACAAAGCAAAACCGTTTAATTAGGAGGGAATGTCAAATTGTCAACTATTCACACTGCAATAAAGAGTGTCACATTCTACATAGTTAGGCCTCTTTAATAAGAAAATTCCATTTTAGTCCGTTGTCATCAGAACAAGCATTTAAGAAGTTAACCATTTAAGGAGGCCTCTAATATGTAAGATTCCAAAATGTGGTTACTCTAAAATTATACATGGTTAGTAAATTAAATATTTATGTTTGACTTTGTTAGTTATATTGAATAGTGATTTTAAGTTGGTTTGAAATGTAAACCAACTTTGTTGGTGTGAGGTAGGGAGAAAGAGATGGTAATCCATGTTTTGATGATGTGGATGTGGATGTGGATGTACTTATTTGGGATAAACCGTACCTTTTTGCTTGCTGAAATGTCTTTCATTCACTCTCTCACATTTTTCGTGAATGAATTATCAGAGTTAATGCATTTTATCATCACAGAAGCTACTTTCTCTGATTCTGTTCTCTTCTTTTCTCTGGCTTCTCTTATTTTAATTACATCAATTTAGTATCTTAGTTTCAGCACAACTTTGTGGAACATGGATGATATAGTGGGGTAAAGTAAATGAAATTACTAAATTATTGAGAAAAGTTTCGAACCAAAATATTTCAGCTATACTAACCAAAATTTTCTTAAATTGATTTTAATTAAATAAGTTAGTTACATTTTGATTTTTATTTCACTCTTTTATCATTCTACTTATCACACTCTTAACGGCGCTTATTATTTTTTGTGTATAATAGAGAGATATGTATCACAAAAATAGTGTGAGAAGAGAAGTATTTTACGCTGCTGTAGGTTACACAAACCAGTGCCTCCGATTTTTTTGTATTGTTTTATTTTTTAAACAAACGATCACAAATTGGATGGTCCGATTTGTGTTTTTAAAAATAAAAAAATTTAAAAGTATAAATTGGACTCTTCGATTTGTAGTTTATTTTTTTCTTCAAACAAATCGGACCGTCCAATTTGAATAATATCAATTTAAAAAAAGACGCATATCAAAGAAAAACACCTAATCTTCCAATAACAACGTATTATAACTTCTTAATGACTCTTACATATTAATTATATTAATTATAATAACATATCCCTAACTTTTAGGTATTAATCAAATTATATATTAATGTTTTTTTTTTTTACAATTTGATATTCATATTTACTATTGTCATAAAGACTAATAATAATAAGAGAAAATTTCATTCTTCTCATTTGAGAAATACTAAAATGACACTTCCTTCCCTTCTATTTGTAAAATATACACTTCTCTTTCTTATAACTTTTAAAAAATTTTCTCTTTAATCTATTTTAAAATTTTTATTTTAACTAACACTAACTTTATGTATTTTTTAAGAAAAAATAAATTATTTTTTACAAAAATACAGCTTAGTAAAAATTTTATTTCTTGTGATTAAATTTTATTTACTAAAATACCCTTTAACAAATTATTTGTCTACTGATTAAATTATATTTTTATCAAAATATTTTTAAAAAAAATTTTAATGATTAAATTATTTTTTCCTAAGACACCCTTCAATAATTTTTTTAATTATTAAATTGTGATTTTTTTATCAAAATTTTTGTTAATAATTATTTTTGTATTTTACTATTAATTTTTTGATATCAATGTATATTATTTTAACATTAAATTAAAAATATCTTACCACCGTTAATATGTATAACAATTAATATTAATAAATAATTTATTTCATAGAATTATTAAAATTGTCAACAACTTTATCAAAACTTAAAAATAACTCGAGATGGATAAATCCCAAATTTAAAAAATTAACATCTCATTCCTTCACATCTTTCTAAAATAAGTTCCTTACTAATTAAAATATTACTAAAAGGTATATTAGGAAAAAATAATTTAATCATTAAAAATTTTTCTAAAAAATATTTTGAAAAAAAATACAATTTAATTAATAGAAAAATAATTTGTTAAAGGGTATTTTGATAAACAAAATTTAATAAAAAAAATAAAATTTTTGTTAAAAGATATTTTGTAAAATATAATTTATTTTTTCTTGAAAATGGGTAAAGTTAATATTAGTTAACACAAAAAATTTAAAATTGATTAAAGAAAAAGTTTTGTAAAAGTTATAAGGAAGGGGAGTATATATTTTATAAATAGAGGAGATAAAAATTGTAAGATCCATAATTTTTTTGGAAAATATCTTATTAAAAAAAATTAAATTAAGTTTTGATAATTAAATTAAAATTTTACTTAATCTCATAATTATTGAATAATTTTCTATATTTAAATTATACTATTTAACGGTTGTAAAAGAATAAAAATTCTATATGATTTAGTTTTAAATAATTAAGATTTTAGAATTTAATACTTTAATTTTATAAACAAATAAAATAAATTATATTATCTTTAATTTTAAATTAGAATACTTGAATTAAAAGCCAAATTAGCAAATTGATAAGTAATATTTTTTAAAGTAATCTTAAGGAATTAAATTATATTTTAAATTTATACATTATACCCATAATTTTATTAAATTACCTAAACTATCCAAAAATTCCCAAATTGAACCCAATAGATCTAACCTAACCTAGCCACCGCCTTACCCACCGCCACACCTTCCTTTCCCCAACAACACACACACAACAGAATCTACATACCCCAATAGAAAAAAAAATGAAAAAGGAAGGGAAGGGGAGAGCCGAGAGGAGAAGAGGGGAGGGAGGCGCACCGGCGTTGCTGGGCCTCGCCGCCGCCATCACGTCCTCACCGAGCCCTGGAGGAAAACCGCGCCACCACATGCAGCCATCACCGCCGTGCCGCATCGCTGCTTCGCCGCCGTTCATGCTTCTGTCACTGTCAGAACCGCACGCCGCCGTTGGAAGCATTTTCATCGTCGCCGTTAATGGAGCTTGGTGAACAGTGGGAAGACACGCAAGGAAGGAGAAGCCTTCGCCGTCGCGCCTTGTGCTTCCAGCTTCGTCGCACCTCATCATCATCATCGCTGCCGGACCTCCGTGTCGCACCAGCGCCGCGAGTTACTATCGAGCCACCACAAACAGGACCCGATGCGAAGAGAGAGAACAGAGACGCGAAGGAGAGGTGGCTGCGGGTCACTGTCTTCGAAGCTTCCGTCGTCACCGTGCAGAGCCGCCGCCATTGTCATCATCACGGGCTGCTGTTGCTGCGCGTGTGATCATCGCCGCCTCTGGGTCCGTCACCGTCGAGGCTGGTCGTGGGCAGAAGAAGGAGAAGAGACCTCCGTCACTGCCGAGCCAAACGCAGGAGAGAGAAGGAGCCCGCGGGAGAGGAGCTTGTTACCGCCGCTTCTGCCGTCGGAGAACACCTCTGCTGCCACTGAGATCTGTCGCCGGTAAGGTTTTAAGTTGGCTTTTGTTTCCTTTAAATTTCTGGGAGCATAATCATTGCTGCATGTTTGTTTCAGTCGCCGTTGCCGGAGTTCTGGTCGCCGCTGCCGTTCGAGGTGGCTGCCGCCAAACCGGTTCAGCGACCGCCGCTATTTCATTTTCTTAGTTCGGTAAGTATTTATGTCTCGGGAACCCATGTTAATAATCTATTATGTTTGGTCATAAACTCTGAGGTTCTGGTAACGTAGGGTCGTGTTTTGAGCGTTGCACGTCGCTTTTAAGTTGCTGTGGGTGCTGCGAAAGTGATCAGGGGCCGAGTTTGCGGTTGCTATTGGTTTCGGGTTAAGAGAAACGGTTTCGTTGACGCGTTTTGAGTTATGGTTTCGACGAGTTGAGGTAGGGGTTTTTCTTAAAATATATTTTATATTACAGAGTTGTGATAAATAGATATTGATGCAAAGAGATTTACTTCTGTGATTATATTTGTCTTATGGATGTGATGGTTTGTTGGACTGAATTATTAGGTGCTTGATTGCGTAAGTGGTGTGTGGTTGTGGTTAAAAACCGGTTTGGAATATCATTTACTTGATTATTAAGAAAGGTGAATTTTATTAGTTTTAGAGTTTACTTAGTAATATAAATGAAACGATCTTGGAAATAATTTGAGATATGAAAATAAATTGATTCTGGGAGCGGTTTGATTGTGAGTTGGTTTGATTTTATGAATGATTTAATATTTGAGCTGATTCGACTTTAAAAAGAGTTTTATTGTTAGAATTGGTTGATTTGAAAATAATTTGACATTGGAACTGGTTCAATTCTGGAAAATGTTTGAGATTTGGAAATGGTTGAGAAAAGGTTTGAGAGATGTTTGGATGGGACCCGAAAAGGGTGGCAGTGTCCGAGTTTTAGAGGAGATGCTGCCGAAATTTTATAAAATTGAAAGTTTTATTTAAAGTAATTAATTAAAAAGATTTGTTTTTAAGTATTATACGTTTTAAGATTGATTTGTCTATCAAAGAAAGAATTTTGTTTTGGAATTGAGATTGTTAACGAACAGAATGAAAAAGAGGATGATGAGGATTTTATTTGAAATATGGCTTTGAAATGAACTTGGAAATGAGATTTGGATTGATGAATGATTATGATGTTGATAATGTTGAGATGTGAACTTTGAATTATTCACATGGCTTATGAATTTGAAATATCTGAGATACGAGGTTCCTTGGATTAAGTGCCGTGGCTTGCCACCACGTGTACCAGGTTGAAAACTCGATACTCTGTTGACCCTACAATGTAAGTGTGTGACCGGGCACTATATAAATTCCCGGGAATGTTTCCCCCATTGAGTAATATTGATTATTTGAGAAAATGCTATGCATAGACTCTTGGGGATGCACGTCGGGGGACAGTCTAAGTACAATTCAGACTTGTCGGGTTGGCTGAATAACCGACAGATGAGCCTCATCAGCCATAGGACAGGCATGCATCATATCCATTTGTATGCTTTGCTTGAGTTTGAACTTGTTTTGGTTTGCCTAATTGCTAAACTGTTCGTAACTGCTACTTGAACTATTTGCTGTAACTGCTGCCTACTTGTGCTTTCCTTGTCTGCCCTGCCTGTGTTTGTCCTGGCGTGCTACATTTGAGATTGAACTTTGGTGCTGAATTAATGATTGTGTTGTTTGATTGCGTGGTTGGTTTCTGATTGAGATTTTCTTATAAGAAAGGAAAGGTTTCAAATTTCTAAAAGATTAAACATTGTTTCTTTGAAAAGGTTTTAAACGATTACCTATTGGTTTTTTTAAAAGATTCATAAGGCAATGATAATCACTGAGCTTGAAAACAGTTTTCCTATTAAATATCTCCTTATGACAACTTTGAAACTCCATGGTGAGACTGTGTGGTTAGGTTCTCACCCCCTACAGCTTTACTTTTTCAGGAACCAGAAGAAGAAGCTTTAAGAGAAGTTATACTGCGTTCGGTTTATATGTTGTTGAATTAATTAGATTATTTTCTTCCATCGTCTTTGTTATTACAATTTTGTAAGAGGGATAGGAGTTGTATGTTATATATATATATATATATATATATATATATATATATATAAGGAGTCTTGTATATGAATCTATGCCTGCTTGTATTTTTCTTAAGATAAAGTATTTATTTCCGGTTTTTAAAGGAATCAGTGATACAGTATCGAGTCACAGGCTCCTATTTTAATATTTAGTATGTAAAGTAGTCGTAATACTTCTTTCTATCAGAGAAGCGCAGCCGGAAGTGTGACTTCTGATAGTGAAGGTGTTACATTATGGTATCAGAGCGGTCTTTCCTGTAGAGCCTTGGGAATGGACTGATTATGCTTCAATTACATACTCTGAGAGTCTGTCATGTAGTAGGTCTTGTTTGAATAACGAGAATTAGAGTTTTTATGCACATGACGGTCTATTTGGTAATGCCATTAGTCTTGCATTGCATAATTTCTGGTATTAAGTTTGGCCGGCTTAGCACTAGAGAATTATGTATATGGAAGCACCAATGGGTTATCATACACAATATGCGAGTCATAAATAATGCGAATTGCGGGTTCTGGGAACATTAGGAATTAATTTTTGAGGTTACTCGGTTAGATGTCTTGAACTCTGCGAATATCACGTATCTTATTCCTGCTTTGTATTCTCTAAGGTTCTTGCCTGCGATACTTTTCTTGGAAAGTGATCAGATTATCTTTCAATCCTACTCTCTTGTTCACGTACGCCCTTGTTTGATCCTGACTACATATGCCTGTTTAAAATCCTTGGTGTATTTACATTCTTTATTTAGGCACTTCCTCTTGAATCATGTATTCTTTGATATACATTTGAATCTGTTTTGATGCAGTACACCTTTTTAATTTCATATTTCGAGTCCTTTGTAAACAAATTGTAATTTAGTTTTCCTCTTATTTGACGATAATTACAGTCATTCTTTAAATCTTAACAAAACTGCTTTTGATTTGAAATATACAACCACTTTTAATTTGATATATACTTCTTTATATAAACGTTGAAAGTTTCTTATACAGTTTAAAACTAAGTGTTTCCAATACCTCGCCTGTTTCTTCACTGATTTATGGAAAAGTATATATACTTTAAATACAATTTGATTTTCTAACAATTTTATTACAATTTTTACGAATATTCTTATTTGATTATATATTTAGATATTTTCCAAAGAAAGGTTTTTATCTTTTCCGAGTTGGTTTTTGTTTGGTAAACTTCACCTATTTTATTTTTAATTTGAATTTGGTTTAGTATACTACATTGTTTATGTAATTGTTCTTTTAGAAAAAAAATGTTGGACTCATGTCTTTCTTCTTATGAATAGACCAATTTCTTTCTTAAGCTTTTCATTTCTGAGAATGTCATATTTGATTCTGTTTTTAATTGCTCTCTTACCTTTTTTTGAACGTCACCATTTGTCTTAATTTTTCATTTCTTCTGAATCTCATACTCATCCGAGTCAACTTGAATTCGTTTCCATCTAATGCACCATTTGTCCTTTTATTTGTCTTTTTTTAGTCAAAGATTTTTTTTTTTGAGAATTTTTTATTGATTAAGTTGCCTTTCCTGACGCGTTTTGTATTCCTTTGGACTAATTGAAAACTCATTTGATAATCCATGCCTAGTGAGTTCTTGTTTGAATTTCCTTGATTTAGAGATTCTTTCTTCCATGGGCTGATTTTCTTTTAAGTGCATCGCAATTTTTTTAAATGATTTTTGCGAGATGGTTATTCCAAGTATACTTTTAAAATTTTTTTAAAACCATTTTGATGAAGTTTTGAGTTCTTTTGAAGAAATTTAAGTTTTGAATCAACTTTTTAGGTTGTTGAGTTCCTTTTTAAGCTTTTCGTTTCTATGAGTGACATGTTTTATGAATCCAAATCAAAATCTTTTGATTTAAGTTCCTTTCTTAAAATGAATTAGTTTCTTTTTTAGCGCATGTTAATATTATTGAACATCCTTATAAAGTTGTGATTTTAAGTATATTATTGGAATTTTGTTTTAAACCTTTTTAAACAAGTTTTGATTTATTCTTATACAAAGTTGTCCCTGACTTTGAATTGCTTTACTTGAGCAGTGCCTCTCTTTGATGTGATTTGAACTTATTTTGGGGCGGTATAACCGTCTATTAAAGTTTTAATAAAATCGCTTTCAATTCAGCCTACACTCCTTTACCTTATACTCTGAAAATTTCTGTATGTGATTTAAACCTATTTGATTGTAATGCATCATCTTTTCTTTTATGAGTAAAACTTTATGTCAGGTTTTCTTCCAACAAGATTGTAGTTTTCATACATGCTTGAAAAAGAAGAGAAAATACAATTTTTCTCTTAGCCAAATTAATCTTTCCATTTACAAAGTTTGTGTAATCTATTTCCACTTAAATTTATATTGAAATAATGCCACATTTACGCTTTTATTAATCTTTTGAAGGATGTTTGTTACCCATTTTCTCTTTTAGAACATGAAATGATTTCTCCTTAAGTTTTCCATTCTTTACGAACAATACATTCGAGAATATTTTTAAACCATACTCTTGAGTTCTATAAACTTTGTCTTTGGTTTGGATATTCTTCTTCTCTAAACCTCATATTTCTTGATTCAGCTTGAATTCGTTTCAAAATACTGTGTTGTTTTTCATCTTATTGGTCCTATCGAATCTCTTCGACCCCAGAGTTACCCTTAAAGTTATCAGTTGATTCTCTTTCCAGCATTCTTCATTACTTGTTTATCCTTGTCTACTTGTGATTCAACAATTCTTTCAAATTCTCGCGAATATGGTTCTTGCTGCTTCTCTTTCTTTTCTAAGGTCTGTTATCCTTCTAAGTATACTCGAGATTAGTTTTGGTATCTTGTGTGACTGTTGGACTTAGAAAACGACACATTAATTCTTTAGGGTACGTTTGGTGGACGCAAAAAGTGAAACTTATAAACATACGACATCACAGGGAATTGTGGAACCTTGTTTTACGTGACATAGTTCTGTTGCTGTGGAACTTATGATCAGTAATAAGGTTTGCAAAGTGTTTAACGAAGTTAAGAACTGTCAGATGAGTTGCCCAATGAGATACGGTTGAAAATGGTGGAGATAAGTTATGTTGAAGTTTAAATAGTTGAATCTCTGAAGTTTGTATGAGATTAGTATGTGGACGTTAAGTACATCGTTTTAACCCCGGCAGGTTTCATAACCTTTTGACGCCTTGCCTTACCATCACATGTTTGAAAACATATCATCTTGTACATCAAGTCTATTTTGTAACTTCTGTTTGCATCACACTTATACCTTTTAATACCTTTATGCCATATGAAAATTCTAATATTTGAAATTATATGTATATATATACTAAGAATATTTGCCATTTCTTTAAATGCATTCAAGAGCAAAGTGATATGAAATCTCTTTTATTTTGTATCAAATTTCGAGGACGAAAATTTTTATATGGTGGGTAGGATGTAAGATCCATAATTTTTTATGGAAAATATCTTATTAAAAGAAATTAAATTAAGTTTTGATAATTAAATTAAAATTTTACTTAATCTCATAATTATTGAATAATTTTCTATATTTAAATTATACAATTTAACGGTTGTAAAAGAATAAGAATTCTATATGATTTAGTTTTAAATAATTAAGATTTTAGAATTTAATACTTTAATTTTATAAACAAATAAAATAAATTATATTATCTTTAATTTCAAATTAGAATACTTGAATTAAAAGCCAAATTAGCAAATTGATAAGTAATATTTTTTAAAGTAATCTTAAGGAATTAAATTATATTTTAAATTTATACATTATACCCATAATTTTATTAAATTACCTAAACTATCCAAAAATTTCTAAATTGAACCCAATAGATCTAACCTAACCTAGCCACCGCCTTACCCACCGCCACACCTTCCTTTCCCCAACAACACACACACACAACAGAATCGACATACCCCAATAGAAAAAAAATGAAAAAGGAAGGGAAGGGGAGAGCCGAGAGGAGAAGAGGGGAGGGAGGCGCACCGGCGTTGCTGGGCCTCGCCGCCGCCATCGCGTCCTCACCGAGCCCTGGAGGAAAATCGCGCCACCACATGCAGCCATCACCGCCGCGCCGCATCGCTACTCCGCCGCCGTTCACGCTTCTGTCACTGTCAGAACCGCACGCCGCCGTTGGAAGCATTTTCATCGTCGCCGTTAATGGAGCTTGGTGAACAGTGGGAAGACGCGCGAGGAAGGAGAAGCCTTCGCCGTCGCGCCTTGTGCTTCTAGCTTCGTCGCACCTCATCATCATCATCGCTGCCGGACCTCCGTGTCGCACCGGCGCCGCGAGTTACTATCGAGCCACCACAAACAGGACCCGATGCGAAGAGAGAGAACAGAGACACGAAGGAGAGGTGGATGCGGGTCACTGTCCTCGAAGCTTCCGTCGTCACCGTGCAGAGCCGCCGCCATCGTCATCATCACGGGCTGCTGCTGCTGCGCGTGTGATCATCGCCGCCTCTGGGTCCGTCACCATCGAGGCTGGTCGCGGGCAGAAGAAGGAGAAGAGACCTCCGTCACTACCGAGCCAAACTCAGGAGAGAGAAGGAGCCCGCGGGAGAGGAGCTTGTTACCGCCGCTTCTGCTGCCGGAGAACACCTCTGCTGCCACTGAGATCTGTCGCCGGTTAAGGTTTTAAGTTGGCTTTTGTTTCCTTTAAATTTCTGGGAGCTTAATCATCGCTGTATGTTTGTTTCAGTCGCCGTTGCCGGAGTTCTGGTCGCCGCTGCCGTTCGAGGTGGCTGCCGCCAAACCGGTTCAGCGACCGCCGCTGTTTCATTTTCTTAGTTCGGTAAGTATCTATGTCTCGGGAACCCGTGTTAATAATATGTTATGTTTGGTCATAAACTCTGAGGTTCTGGTAATGTAGGGTCGTGTTTTGAGTGTTGCACGTCGCTTTTAAGTTGCTGTGGGTGCTGCGAAAGTGATCAGGGGCCGAGTTTGCGGTTGCTATCGGTTTCGGGTTAAGAGAAATGGTTTTGTTGACGCGTTTTGAGTTATGGTTTCGACGAGTCGAGGTAGGGGTTTTTCTTAAAATCTATTTTATATTACAGAGTTGTGATAAATAGATATTGATGCAAAGAGATTTACTTCTGTGATTATATTTGTCTTATGGATGTGATGGTTTGTTGGACTGAATTATTGGGTGCTTGATTGCGTGAGTGGTGTGTGGTTGTGGTTAAAAACCGGTTTGGAATATCATTTACTTGATTATTAAGAAAGGTGAATTTTATTGGTTTTAGAGTTTACTTAGTAATATAAATGAAACGATTTTGGAAATAATTTGAGATATGAAAATAAATTGATTCTGGGAGCGGTTTGATTGTGAGTTGGTTTGATTTTATGAATGATTTAATATTTGAGCTGATTCGATTTTAAAAAGAGTTTTATTGTTAGAATTGGTTGATTTGAAAATAATTTGACATTGGAACTGGTTCAATTCTGGAAAATGTTTGAGATTTGGAAATGGTTGAGAAAAGGTTTGAGAGATGTTTGGATGGGACCCGAAAAGGGTGGCAGTGTCCGAGTTTTAGAGGAGATGCTGCCGAAATTTTATAAAATTGAAAGTTTTATTTAAAGTAATTAATTAAAAAGATTTGTTTTTAAGTATTATACATTTTAAGATTGATTTGTCTATCAAAGAAAGAATTTTGTTTTGGAATTGAGATTGTTAACGAACAGAATGAAAAAGAGGATGATGAAGATTTTATTTGAAATATGGCGTTGAAATGAACTTGGAAATGAGATTTGGATTGATGAATGATTATGATGTTGAGAATGTTGAGATGTGAACTTTGAATTATTCACATGGCTTATGAATTTGAAATATCTGAGATACGAGGTTCCCTGGATTAAGTGTCGTGGCTTGCCACCACGTGTACCAGGTTGAAAACTCGATACTCTGTTGACCCTACGATGTAAGTGTGTGACCGGGCACTATATAAATTCCCGGGAATGTTACCCCCATTGAGTAATATTGATTATTTGAGAAAAAGCTATGCATAGACTCTTGGGGATGCACGTCGGGGGACAGTCTAAGTACAATTCAGACTTGTCGGGTTGGCTGAATAACCGACAGATGAGCCTCATCAGCCATAGGACAGGCATGCATCATATGCATTTGTATGCTTTGCTTGAGTTTGAACTTGTTTTGGTTTGCCTAATTGCTAAACTGTTTGTAACTGCTACTTGAACTATTTGCTGTAACTGCTTCCTTCTTGTGCTTTCCTTATCTGCCCTGCCTGTGTTTGTCCTGGCGTGCTACATTTGAGATTGAACTTTGGTGCTGAATTAATGATTGTGTTATTTGATTGCGTGGTTAGTTTCTGATTGAGATTTTCTTATAAGAAAGGAAATGTTTCGGATTTCTGAAAGATTAAAGATTGTTTCTTTGAAAAGGTTTTAAACGATTACCTATTGGTTTTTTTAAAAGATTCATAAGGCAATGATAATCACTGAGCTTGAAAACAGTTTTCCTATTAAATATCTTCTTATGACAACTTTGAAACTCCATGGTGAGACCGTGTGGTTAGGTTCTCACCCCCTACAGCTTTACTTTTTCAGGAACCAGAAGAAGAAGCTTTAAGAGAAGTTATACTGCGTTCGGTTTATATGTTGTTGAATTAATTAGATTATTTTCTTCCCTCGTCTTTGTTATTACAATTTTGTAAGAGGGATAGGAGTTGTATGTTTTATATATATATATATATATATATATATATATATATATATATATTATGAGATATTATGTAAGGAGTCTTGTATATGAATCTATGCCTGCTTGTATTTTTCTTAAGATAAAATATTTATTTCCAGTTTTTAAAGGAATCAGCGATACAATATCGAGTCACAGGCTCCTACTTTAATATTTAGTATGTAAAGTAGTCGTAATACTTCTTTCTATCAGAGAAGCGCAGCCGGAAGCGTGACTTCTGATAGTGAAGGTGTTACAAAAATGTTATTTTAGCATCTCTCCAGAAGTTTTATTTTAGCATCTCTTCGAAAAAAAAGTAGAATTTTCTCTAATGATAATAAAGAATTGTAATAATAGTCCTTAATTGACGTTAATGATAATAATTATCATAACCACTAATTTATTGTATCACTTCATTATCATTAGAGGCAATTTATGTAACGTATAAGACCTTTAAATTCAAGAAGGAACAAGCACAACTTTAGTACATCTGAAGCACAATTAGGAACTTCGAATTTAAGAGCAAAAATTACGAGTTTAGTACAATTGAAACTTTTTTAGTTTGATTTTAGTTGGGATAAGCCAAAGAAATTCACAATCAGTCGTAGTTATTATTTCAAGTAGTATGACATTTGAATTCAACCTTAACACAGAGTCTATGTCAGTAGTAGTTAAAAAAATTAAACAATAGACCAACTCATCTAACCAAGTTGTTCATAGTCAACCAATTTCTAAGAATATAAAAACCATAACAGAGATTATGAAGTATGAAATATCATTTGTATGTTCGTGATTATGCCATTCATAAATACACATAACATCTATAATTATATACAACTAACATCGAAAAATTAAATTAATATTTATTAGTTATTACATTTATGTACATATAGTTTTTAGTTATTACATAAGTAACACATAACATCCATGATTTTATATTAATAGTGTTCATACCCTATCCCAACGCTAAGGCCCAAGTCCAAACAAAAGGCTCAACCCAATGAATTGAGCCTCACCCTACACCGACCTACCCCTGAAGAAGTCAGTTCCTGCCACGACCTGCTCTAAAGAAGTCAGGGACGAAGATTAGCTGGCAGATAAACACTCATTCAAACGAGTAACTGCCCCTAAAATCTCTCAACCTACTTCCAGGAGCCATATCTCAACTTTTCTAAGATAAAGGGATGGTTATTCACCTTAAAAGGTGAAACTACTTCAATGGTGGTTATTGGTTCACTACTATAAATACACTGACACCCCTCAGGTATCTCTAAGTCCCAATACTCTCTAGACCTGCTCACACCCTTGCTGACTTAGGCATCGAAGTGTCTTTGCAGGTACCACCCCCCATTCACTCATACTCACAAGTCGGACGGAGGCCCCAAAGACGCGAACACGCTCGAAGGCTTCTTTCCTCACACGATTGGGCCAACCCAGCGAATCCAGCCCATTAATCTCCGATTACCCATCGTAACATTGGCACCGTTACCGGGGACCCGAGAGATCAACCAGTAATGGCGAATAATTCACCAGAGGATGGTCATACGACGTATGATTCCGAACAAGAAAATTTGGACACCGGAAACAATGACGCCGACCTGACCCTTCACCAGGGAGCCAACGACCAGCATAGAGAAGGCACCTCTGGGTTTAAAAATCTGAAGGTGAACTCCTCGGATGGACGCGAATCAGGAAAGGAAGGACCACCCCATGCAGCCGAGCTAATGGGGTTGGTCCATGGCCACCAAGGTCGTTTGGAATAGCTGGAACAGGAATTAGAATGACAACGAGAGGCGGAGCAAAATCTAAGGGAAGAGATAGAGCGACGAAAAGAGTTAGAAGAAAAACTCTTGAAGCTAGAATCCTCCCTTAGAAGCCGGAACTCCCGTGGCGACCGAGAAGAGTCGCCCCTAGGAGGAGAGGATCCATTCAGTGAGGACATAATGAGGGAAAAAGTTCCAAGAAACTTCAAAAGCCTCGATATGAACCTCTATGACGGAACTACAGATCCGAAGCATCATCTAAGCAACTTCAAAAGTCTGATATATCTAGCTGATGCTTCTGATGCAACTCGTGCAAAGCTTTCCCGACCACCCTGTCAAAAGCGGTGATGAAGTGGTTCGATAGCCTCCCTCCAAGGTCAGTTACCAGCTTTGAGTTCCTCTCGAAAAAGTTCTTAATGAGATTCTCCATCCAGAAGGATAAAGTAAAGCACGCACCGAGCCTCCTGGGAGTAAAGCAGGAGGTCGGAGAACCTTTACGGGACTACATGGAAAGGTTCAACAAAGCGTGCTTGGAGATTCAAGACCTACCCACTGAGGCAGTCATCATGGGGCTAGTAAATGGACTTAGAGAAGGTCCCTTCTTGCAATCCATATCAAAAAGGCACCCCACCTTCTTGAGTGATGTACAAGAAAGAGCAGAAAAGTACATCAACATGGAGGAGAATGCCAGACTACGAGAGCCGAGTTGGCGACTTGGACACCCCCACTCGATAAAAGAGAAAGAAAGAGAGCCCAAGAAAAAAGAGGAGGTCGGTCTCGACAGACTGAGGATATATCACTCTTATACTCCTCTAAAAGTCTCCATAGTGGATGTATACAGAGAAATCTACAATACTGAAAGATTGCCACCTCCTAGGCCCATCAAAAACAAAAAGGGAGGAAGCCGCAGCGAATACTGTGAGTACCATAAGATGTATGGTCACTCAACAAATGATTGCTACGACCTCAAAAATGTGATAGAAAAGCTGGCCAGAGAAGGCCGACTTGATAGATATCTCATGGAAAGGTCAGACAATCATGAGAAAAGAAAGCGAGATGACAGGGACAGAAGAGACCCACCACCACAAACTCCCGAGAGACACATACACATGATCTCGGGAGGATTTGCGGGAGGGGGACTCACCAAGTCATCTCGCAAGAGACACCTCAAGCGAGTTTACCAGGTTGGGAGCGAAACACCCGACCTCCCAACTAACTCATTTACAAAGGAGGATGGGCAAGGAGTAATCCCTAGACACGATGATCCAGTGGTGATAACCATGATCCTGGCAAATGCCCATCTCCACAGAACTCTAATAGAGCAAGGGAGTTCAGCAGACATCCTTTTTAAACCCGCGTTCGACAAACTAGGGTTGGATGAAAAGGAGTTAAGGGCTTACCCTGATACCTTGTACGGACTAGGCGACACGCCAATAAAACCACTAGGATTCCTGCCCCTCCATACGACTTTTGGAAAAGGGGAAAGATCCAAAACTCTGAGTGTAAACTTATAGTCATCGATGTTGGGTCAGCATATAATGCCTTGATTGGTAGAACTACCTTAAATCGACTCGGAGCAGTGGTGTCTACCCCCCACCTTTGCATGAAATTCCCAACATATGCGGGGATAGCAACGGTACGAGGAGACCAAAAATTGGCAAGAAAATGCTACAATGAAAGCCTGAACCTGAGAGGAAAAGGTAAAGAAGTCCACACCATAGAGCTCGGTGGCGCGAGAGCCAGAGAAGAGCTGCGGCCACAACCAGGGGAAAAAACTGAAGAAGTACAAGTCGGCGAAGAGGAAGGAAAAAATACCAACATAGGAGCCAACCTAGAGGAAACCTTAAAACAAAGGTTGACAAAGCTCTTAAGAGACAACTCTGACCTCTTTGCCTGGAAAGCTTCCGACATGCCAGGGATAGACCCCGAGCTCATGTCCCACAGGCTCTCAATATATCCGGGGTCATGACCTGTACAGCAGCGAAGGCGTAAGCTCGGCCCAGAACGAGCTCAAGCGGTGGAAGAGCAGGTACAAGCACTCCTAGAAGCCGGCTTCATCAGAGAAGTTAAATATCCAATATGGCTAGCAAATGTAGTGCTAGTCAAGAAGCAAAACGGCAAGTGGAGGATGTGTGTCGACTATACCGACCTGAATAAGGCATGTCCCAAGGACCCATATCCACTCCCAAGCATTGATACTCTAGTGGACTCTAGTTCGGGGTATCAATACTTGTCGTTTATGGATGCCTACTCGGGATACAACCAGATCCCAATGTACAAGTCGGATCAAGAAAAAACATCATTCATCATGCCTAGAGCAAACTACTACTACATGGTCATGCCATTTGGGCTAAAGAATGCCGGGGCTACATATCAAAGGCTGATGAATAAAGTGTTCGCTCTCCACCTCGGGAACTTAATGGAAGTCTACGTAGACGACATGCTGGTAAAAACAAAGGAAGAAATCGACTTCTTGACGGACCTCTCACAAGTCTTCAACACCATAAGGTTACACGGGATGATGCTAAATCCCGCAAAGTGTACCTTCGCGGTGGAGGCTGGAAAATTTCTGGGGTTTATGCTGACGCAAATGGGGATTGAAGCAAATCCCGATAAGTGCAAAGCCATCCTAGAAATGAAAAGCCCAACTTGCTTAAGAGAGGTTCAACAATTGAATGTTCGACTTGCAGCCCTCTCCAGGTTTTTAGCAGGATCAACACAAAGATCCCTTCCACTGTTCTCTCTACTAAGAAAGGGATGTCAGTTTGAATGGACTCCAGAATACGAAGAAGCATTCCAGGAGTTTAAAAGGTTCTTGAGCCAACCTCCAATCCTGACCCGACCTCTAGTTGGGGAAGAGCTCGTTCTATACTTGTCTGTAGCAGACAAAGCTGTAGCATCAGCCCTGATACGAGAAGATGAGGTCGGGCAGCATCCAGTGTACTTCACCAGCAAAGTTTTACAAGGCCCTGAGCTAAGGTACCACAAACTGGAGAAGTTTGCTTACTCCTTAGTAATAGCCTCACGGAGGTTATGGCCTTACTTCCAAGCCCACACAATAAGAGTCCGAACGAATCAACCTATGAAGCAAATCCTCCAAAAGATGGATGTTGCAGGGAGAATGGTTCAGTGGGCAATAGAGCTCTCTGAGTTCAACTTGAAGTACGAAACCCGAACAGCAATTAAAGCCCAATGCCTCACCGACTTCATAGCGGAGTATGCGGGAGACCAAGAGAAAAAGCCAACTACATGGGAACTATACATAGATGGATCCTCAAACAAGAAAGGAAGCGATGCAGGCATAATACTGGTTAATGAAGGGGGAACACAAATAGAGGTTTCCCTCAAATTTAAATTCCCAGTTTCTAATAATCAGGCAGAATATGAAGCCCTTATTGTAGGTTTAAAGCTGGCAGAAGAGGTCGGTGCAACAAAAGTGATGATATTCAGTGACTCTCAAGTGGTGACCTCCCAAATAAATGGAGAGTATCAGGCCAAAGACCCAAATATGAAGAGATACTTGGAAAAAACTCTGGAGCATCTCGGGCGCTTTGCAGAAACCGAGATCAGACATATAACAAGTACCAAACCAGGGGGAATAATAGAAGCTTGATCCAAGAAACTCTCCAAGAACCCTCTGTGGTGAAAGCAGAGGACAAACAAGATGTCCTTGAAGTGACCGGACTAAATCTCGGATGGATGAATCCCTTGGTCGAATACCTAAAATTCGACATCGTCCCCAAAGAGGAAAAGAGGCCAAGAAAATCCGGAGGGAAGCACAATACTACACTCTGGTGAAAAATATCCTCTATAAAAGAGGGATATTAACACCATTGCTGAAGTGCGTACCGACCTCAAGGACCACTGAAGTACTAGAGGAGGTTCATAATGGGATCTGTGGAAACCACCTCGGAGCCAGGTCGCTAGCCAGAAAAGTAATCCGAGCTGGGTTCTACTGGCCGACCTTGCAGAAGGATGCCACATAATTTGTGAAGAAGTGCCAGCCATGCCAGATGCACACAAATTTCCACGTGGCTCCCTCCGAGGAGCTCATCAGTATAACTTCTCCATGGCCCTTCGCAAAATGGGGGATGGATCTGTTAGGACCTTTTCCCCAGGCCCCAGGACAAGTCAAATACTTAATTGTACGAATAGACTACTTCACAAAGTGGATAGAAGCAGAACCATTAGCCACCATCACGGCCCAGAGAAGTCGGAGGTTCCTCTACAAAAATATTATCACAAGATATAGAATACCTCATTCCATCATCACAGATAATGGAACCTATTTCACTGACTCTACCTTCAGAAGTCTGGTAGCCAGTATGAAGATCAAACACCAGTTCACCTCGGTGGAACATCCACAAGCAAATGGACAAGCCGAGGCAGCTAACAAAGTCATACTGGCAGGATTAAAGAAAAAACTACAAGATGCAAAAGGAGCTTGGGTTGAGGAGCTCCCACAAGTGTTATGGGCTTACCTGACGACGCCTCAATCTACCACAGGAGAAACACCTTTCCGACTTGTTTATGGCGTGGAAGCCATGATACCAGTAGAAATCGACGAACAAAGTCCAATGGTTATCTTCCATGACGAGGTTGGAAATGTACAGGGGCACAAAGAGGAACTTGAATTGCTCCCCGAAGTCCGAGAGCAAGCCCAGATAAGAGAAGCGGCATTGAAGCAAAGAATGACCACCAGATACAACAAAAAAGTCATTCAAAGGAGTTTCACCCCAGACAACTTGGTCTTAATCAGAAACGACATTGGAGTCAACAAATCTGGGGAAGGGAAGCTCGCTGCTAATTGGAAAAAATCATACAAGATTAGTGAGGTCTTAGGAAAAGGTTATTACAAGGTGACCGACTTAAACGGCACCGAGTTACCTAGGTCGTGGCATGCTTGTAATATGAAAAGGTACTACAGTTAAAAGCGAACTCTACTCCCTGATGTACTCTTTTCCCAACTTCATGGTTTTTTTCCAAAAGAAAAGGGTTTTTCCTGAAGGGGGGTTTTTAACGAGGTATCACAGTAGAGACTAAGGGACAATAAACAGTCAAAAACTCTTAGTAGCAGTAAAGTACCTTCGCAAATAAATAAAGATCTTTTACAATATCTCTTATAAATTCCTTCTCGCTTTCTTTTTTTTTCTACAAAACGCGCCGACTTAAGCTCGACAAAGCGTGAAAATCCCATGAACCGACCTAGATGGTCGTCAGGATGAAATGACGAGGTACAAGTCGGTGTAAAGAGGTTATAAAAGTAGATCGTGAAAAACTCGGAAAACATCCGACTTATAAGCCGGAAAAATCGAGAAGCAAAGAAACGCATCGCAAAAATAACCTAAGTCATAAGAACTCAATAAAATCAAAAATTGAGTATAAGGAATACCAAAAAGAGATAAGAAAACCTATTGAAAGCACCAAGGCAAAGACTGTCCCAAGTCCTTAAGAAAGACTTAAAAGAAAGAAGGGACAGTCAGCCATGAAAAAGGTTTTTCAAAACAAAGATCAAAAAGATTTTTTAAAACCTAAACAGACAAGCATGCGCACAATAAGACAAAGTAAGATAACCTAAACCCTTATCTAAAAAAGGGTATTTTTAAATATTTTGTTTACGGCCATAAAAGGCCAAGAAAGTGTCAGCAGAATACCACCACAACACAAAAACAAATAGTTTTAAAAAGTGGGGACCCACAGGCCGGGCCCCATATAGCCACAATCAATTTTCAGTTAGGAAGGACGTTACCATGAGAGCCAGGAGGAATAGTCGGAGCACCACCAGAGTCAGGGAGAGTAGTCGGAGCACTATCAAGGCCAGGAAGAGAAATGTCCATAGGAGACGGAGTGGAAGTTCCAAGAGCCTTCGAAGATCTCGGGGCATCTTTTGGTAGGGGAGGGGACTCCATTATCCTCTGCCCACGAGTCTTTAGATCAGACTCAGTGACATATCGGGGAGAGGGAGGAGAAACGATAGCTCCGTCGATCACAATTTTATCCGGATCCAAAGGAGAGAGGTCCAGGTCGGGAGCAAGAACCCCGACCTGTTCTTTAAAGATCCTCCATGCTTCTTCAGCCCCGTCAGCAATGGAGTCCTCCAACTCTGTATAGGCCTCCTGAGCTCTCATCAAATCCTTCTTCACCTCCACAAGGTCCTCAAACAAGCTTGAATAACTCTCCTGCGTCTTCTCCCTTAGGCCCTCCGCCATGGAACACTAGGCCTGCAACTTCCTCTCCCTCTCCTGGAGGCCATTCCTCTCCTCCTTCAATTTGGCGACCTCCTCCCTCAGCACCTTCTCCTGCCCTTGATATAAGTGAAGCCTCCCCTCCAACTCCTCAACCCTCGAGGATGAACCCAAAGAGCTAAGGGGAGTCTTGTCAAAAATATCAAAGAACTTTGTGCACACCCCTGCTGCCCTGATACTCTCCTGAGCCAGAATAGTAAGGTGGTTTCGAACAGAAGCATCATCCATACCTATGCGAGTATGAGGATAGATATGCTTCCAAACAAACTGAGGTGCATCCACCTTGGCGTCACCTTCAAAAGAAGAGCTAGACTCTAAAGTCTTGCGCTTCTTCTTTTCTGGCTCAGGGGAAGATCAGGGAGGAGGGGATGGCAAAGAAGAGGCTGAGGAAGGAATAACAATAGGTCGGGTGGGGGTCCCCAAATTGTGAGGAGGAGGGGGAGGAGAAGGAAGAGAAGGACCAGCTGCCCTGGCGCCGTCGACTCTGGCGCGGGACCTCGCCTTGGCCTCCTGAACTCTCTGATAAGACTCCCTGAAATTCTTCTTCGCCATCTCTGTAAAAAGCAATTAGGAGGCTAAAGTCAGTAAAACAAGTCGGAGAAAACAAGTCGGGCGACCATCAGGTCGGAAAATAGGATAAGTAAACAAAAAGCTACCTAGTTGAGCCTGGACAAAGGTCGGAGACCCCTGGAGAAATTTTTTCGTATCCAGGTAAGGGGCTCTCCCCCATACTTCTCGGAGGAACCCCACAATGGCCGCCTCCACCTCATCCAAATCCTCCAAACCATATTTTTCACAAGGAGAGGCCTCTAGCCAGTACAGGGGAAAATGAGGAGAAGAATTTTCATCCAGGAAAAAGGGGTGTGGATCCTCTACAGCTTGAAATTTGAAAAAGAAAATTTTGAAGTCGTGGAAGGATTCATCAAAAAGGGTAAAAACTCTCCGGCCTTGTATAGCCCGGAAAGACACTCATTGTTGTTTGTTATTTTGCCCACTGAAGGGCTTAGTCATGTGGAAGAGAAAAAAGAAAATCTTCAAAGAAGTCAGAAAGTCTAATGCATGGCTGATAAATTGGTAAATTTTCAGAAAATCCCAAGAATTAGGGTGAAGTTGGGTAGGAGCAACACGGTAGTGACATAAAACAGCTATCTCAAAGTCGGAAAAAGGAAGAAAAATACCTAAGCGGGTAATCATGCTCTCATACATATAGAAAAAATGAGGGGATGCCTCAGAATTCCTCCCAAAACAAACCCGGTCTTCTGGACCCGGGGCAATCAGTTCATATTTTGGATCATCCTCATCAGAAGTACAAAGCCTATGACGTATGCAGAGATCGGTGATGTAGTCAGTATCCACCCAAGGTTCCTCCCCAAGAACTGTACCGTCGACCCATAATGAAAGAGACTCTAAGGTAGACATCTTTCTAAAGGGGGCAACGAATCCTACAAATAAAAAAGGAAAGAAATCAAAATAAAGTTTCTAAGGGTCTGAGGCAGAAGTTTTTGAAACCAACGGAACGGCTAAAACTACAGTCAAACACTTCTTCGAAACAAAAACATGCAAATAAAAAGTATTTTGTGATAGAGGAGAAGGACTGACCTTTACTTCTGAAGCAAGGGGAATAGCAAGTCAACTGAAGGCAAGAACGAAGCTTTCTCCAAAAACAAGAGTGCGCAAATATGAAGTTTTCAGAAACGAAACAATGAAAGAAAGGAAAAGTATTTATAAACACGCTAGGGGCATAATGGTAAAAATGGAAGCAGTCATTAATGGGTGCACCATTACCAATACAATTAATCCCTACGTATGGATACACGAACTCCTAACGGATGCGATGTTTGATTAGACGCGACTGTGGAAATTCAAAAAGTCACGTCGGTTCCGAAAAATCACGTCGGTTCCTCTACAGGTCGGCTACAACCCCGAGTAAAATACTCGAACCCAATTCTTGAAAGAAATTGGACTCGAGTAGGGGCACTGTTCATATCCTGGCCTAACGCTAAGGCCCAGGTCCAAACAAAAGGCTCAACCCAAGGGATTGAGCCTCATCCTACACCGACCTACCCCTGAAGAAGTCGGTTCCTGCCACGACCTGCTCTAAAGAAGTCAGGGACGAAGATTAGCTGGCAGATAAACACTCATGCAAACGAGTAACTGCCCCTAAAATCTCTCAACCCACTTCCAGGAGCCATATCTCAACTTCCCTAAGATAAAGGGACGGTTATCCACCTTAAAAGGTGGAACTACTTCAACGGTGGTTATTGGTTCACCACTATAAATACACTGACACCCCTCAGGTATCTCTAAGTCCCAATACTCTCTAAACTTGCTCATACCCTTGCTGACTTAGGCATCGGAGTGTCTTTGCAGGTACCACCCCCATTCACTCATACTCACAAGTCGGACGGAGGCCCCAAAGACGCGAACACGCTCGAAGGCTTCTCTCCTCACACGATTGGGCCAACCCAGCGAATCCAGCCCATTAATCTCTGGTTACCCATCATAACAAATAGCATCTATAATTTTGTACTCATAATATTTATAATTTCATATATATGATGTTCATAATTAATAAATTTTTATACCAAATTTTGAATTATATGTCTTATTGTATTCTTCAAATTATCTTATATGTGCACTACTAATGGATCATGATCTTAATTATTTTAATATTTATATGTATGTTTATTTATTAATTTTAATATGATGAGTTAATATTTTTTTAAAAAATTATTTTTTAATTTTTGTTTATATTTTATATTTTATTTTTACTTTTTAATAGTGTATATGTAAAATATGAGTTGTACAGTAGAAGTTGTAAAAATTTTTAATTTAACATCCATAATTTTATTTGTATAATATCTATAATTTTAAACACATAATTTTTATAATCAATGAATTGATACTAGTTTATTATTTATTATTTATTTTGTAGGTCAAAAACTAATTATTTTGGATGTTTCTGATTTAGGCTAATCAAATTTAAGATGTTTTTATTTTTTATAAAATGTATCGAGGTAATTTAAAATTTTTTTAGAATTAAAAATATTAGAATTAAAAATTTTTATTTGAAAAAAAATTATAGAATTATGATTGTAATAATAAAAGAGAATTTTTTGAAATTCGGTTAATATTAAATTTAAAATTGATTTTTGGTGTAATTAATGAGAGAAGATAGTTATAAAAAAAATTTAATTTGTCAATTAAGTTAAGAGAGTGATTTACACTCTCTTAAAAGTACAAATATTATTGATCATATATTTTTATTTATTATGTATAATATTTTGACTCCCTAATATTGCTCATTACTAAATTACTTATACTTAAAATTTTAACAAATATAACTGAATAATCTTAAATTGGGTAAGTATTTGATTTAGTTTAACTACAATTTTCTTTTATCTGATGCTCCTGTTTAACAAAGAGAGGGATTTCTTGCCAAAAACATCATGGTTGGAAATGTGTGTTAAATAATTTATAATAACTTAAAGGGTATGAATTTGTGGAAGACACATTGAAGAATTTGACGAAGTTTAATAAACTTTAGGGACAGAAATACAGCTTTGGATTAATAAATTCAACTTTGTAATCTCCAACACAGATAATGTTGTTAATTGATACAACTATCTGCACATGTAATGTAATGTAACCAAGTTTGAACAAGAAATTCAATCATTGTGCATGGTATTTAGACACCACACACACACTCACATTTATACCCTTTTTATATGTAATTAATTTCTTGCCATGTGATATGCAATGTTGTTGAATTCTATAGCACATAAACATTGTGGTTCTGCACTGTTCATAAGGTGAGAATGACCTGAAAAAGTAAAGTTTGGTTCCATTCTTGATATAGGCCACAGTCTCGGTCATGATTCATGATCATGGAACAACATAACAAAAGAGTCCAGCTTTGTTTTTTTAGTAACAATAAGACTTAAAACTCAAAAGAAAAACAAACTAAAACACAAAGTTTTTGAAAATGAGATACCCACAGAATGAGCAGCAAGAAAAGAGATACAAAAAAATAAATTAAAAACACATGACAACCAAAAAGTAAATTAAAGAGTCCAGCTTTTCCGTGCATGTCATTTCTTTCCACACACCAAATATTTCTAAGCTTATTTTGTAAAGGATGGTGCATAAATTTTGATCCTTTGAAATAAACTGGTTATGTCAAATTCACTTAAAAGGAATATTATTTGGTGACCTAGAATACTTAAATGCATCAACATAGTCTAATGATGTGAACTTAATAAAATTATTGATGTAAACTTGTATTGAGATCGTCAACTAGTTATAATTCAAATGATATAATCTTCTCATACTAATAACTACTACATCTCTTTTGTGTTTGGTAAATTTTTAATAATAAGATTTAAACTTAAGAACTTATGCATACCACTTGAATTCTTGTAAGTAAAGACACTTCTAAGGGATTGAAAAATAAGAAATTCTTATGAGCGGTTCAATATAAAAAAAGATAGCTGTTACAATACTTCTTTATTGTTTAGAGTTTTAAAATTCTATTAAAAATTCATTTTAATCCTATATTAATTTGGTTAAACATATATGTATTGGTAAGATCATTAAGCAATTAATATATACTAAAAAAATTAATTCTTTTTAAAAAAATTACAAACACATTAATTATAATTTATAATCTATATTTTTAATAAATGACAATTATGATTACTATTAAAAATTTAACATGTTCTATTATTAGATAAAAATATAAGTTAAGCAATTAATACATACTAAGAAAATTAATTTATTTCCGTATTTTATCTTCTCTGCAGAACAAATTAAGCTCTATATATATGGTGCATTTACTTTCAATAATTTATGCATCAACATAAAATTTATATTTGTATAATTGTACGCATATAATTTATGCATCATGTTTTATTTTGATTTTCCTAAATTTACTTTATAATTTAATTTTAATATATGAATATCTAAAATATAAAATAGAAAGTTATCCAACAACATACCTGATACGTCACCACTATCCTCGGCCGCCCGGAAAGCTCGGCACGTGAACAGATAAGATCAGCCTCGCTCATTTGAAAATAAGAAACGCGCTTAACAAACCTAATCACCAAAACAGAATACCATAACCAACCTACAAACTCGGACTTATCCACAGTAAACGGGTAAAACAGCTTCTATAAAGCCGAACTAAATGGCCAGCGGCAAACCCTTAAATAGAGCTCAGTATTGCGATGGATTAGTCCTTGACCTGCCGGGTTGGGGGATACCGTGGGAAACCAAAAAACAAAGCCGAACTAATATACTCGGCTAAGGATCAGGTTCCATTCTCAGTCTTCATATTTACTTAATTACTCTCACTCGAGATTATCACTAACTTGAGCGTCGGAGTATCTTTTGCAGGTATTCCTGCAGCAGGGTTCGATCCTGGCCGACGTATAGCTCTTCCTCTCAGACAGTTGCCTGCTCGGAATTGCTGAAGCTCGGCCACCCCAGTACCAGAACGAAACACTTGGCGCCCACCGTGGGGCCGGAATATATATGACCTCACCATCCTTTATTAAGTTTATGACTTTGTTTTGTAGGGTTCCCGATCCTTAGACATGGCTGACAATGAGAACCCTCAACCCACACAGGCAGAGCTCCTAGCTCAAATCGCCGAACTTTAGGCGGAGGTGCGAAAGATAGCTGAGCTGTCCGCTCAGAACAATGAAAAACACGAAGGAGAAAGCTCCAAAAGCTCGGCGCACACTACAACAAAAACGCCATTTAGCGGCGGTTCTTGGAGACGTTTAGCGGCGGTTTTGAACCGCCGCAAAATATTTCGCGGCGGTTCCTGGAAAAGCCGGAAGATAGGGCGCGGCAAAACGAATTGCGGCGATTTTAGTCAACCGCTGGAATAACCGCCGCAAAATGTAATTTAGGTTTGGTGGCGGTTATTAACCGCCGCAGTATGTGAAGGAAAATTGCTATTACCCAATTTCCGTCGGTTAAAAATCGCCGCTAAATGTCGGACAGGAAGAAAAAAAGTTTATAGTTTTGCGGCGGTTTCAAAACCGCCGCCAAATTCAAAATTTCTATTAAAATTTTAGATTTTCTATTATTTTGCCTATTTTGACAAAGAATGTTTATTAAACTTTAATTTTTTTACTTTTTAACTAATTTAAACAATTTTAAACCAAGTAAAACAGATCAATTAACATAACAAACCAAATTAAACATATGCAAACATAACATATATAACGAAATTGTCATAATATCATCCAAAATAAAATAAGAATGCTTAAGTTGGATAAAATAAGCCTAACATACTAAACCAACTTAAATGTAAAAGGTATCCAAGACCATTAATTGAAATTCAAAATTTTTGTTGTGGGTCGTGATTTTCAGATGAAGATGGCCCTGCGCATGACGAGTCCGGTGTACCGCCCACAAAAGCCAGCTCTTCAGCAATCTCAACTGGCAAATTGCCTCCTAACTGTTGGACTACATATCCCAAGACCTTATGTATTGACTGCCTCTTCGCCCGCTCTTCTTCTAGCTTAGCCGTCAATTCTGCAATCATCCTCTTATCCTCTGCATTGGACTCTGCAGAACCCGACGGTTGTCCAGCAGCATTACCAAAGACTTGGGTGGGACATGATCCAGCACCTAGGGCACGAACTTGTCCTGGGTGCTCCTTTCCGAGAACTTGTGCTAGCGAGTCATTCTGTGAAAGGTGCTTAGAGGATCCATCCTACCTCTCAACATTCGCAATTATTTCCTACAAATATACAACATTGGAAAGGAAGAAGTTAACAGTTGCACGATATATACATTAAGCTATATATTGCTTCAAATTTTCAAACATGACTTACACTAACAACACGTGCATCGGGGTGGATATATGAGCCATCTTTTTTCTTATGAGTCATGATAAACAACTCTTCTCTACCAACGTGCCTTCCTTGCTCTCTCTCCTATATCGTTGATATTGACACAATTTAGTAAACAACAACAACATTTTTCAAGAAGCTTAATCAAAATCTTAATGCAAATGATGACTTATTACCACTTCATCTTTTTTTCTTGCCAAGGTTTTGGAGCCCCCAGTATGTGTATAAAGTTGCTTGCTCCGATTTAAAGTGTTCTGTTTACACTTTTTCTATGAACAAATAACAAAACAAATGCAAATGAGAAAGATATGATGAATATAAAATGTAAGGGAATTACTATGTATACACGTTTTTTTATGTGGAAATAATAAAATATACCAAGGCTTACCTGTGTTTCTTCGTTCAGGCAATAGTCAACGAACTTTTTCCAATCATTTTTGTCTATTCCTTTCGGGTGATGCTGAAGATTTTTCTCATAAGTCCTTATTTGTTTGTAACACCTATGAAACAAGTGGTGCCTTGAATCCTTCCAGTTCTTTCCTATCCTCTTCAAAATACCGCGCTTTATTTTTCCTCCGGCATCGTCCTCATAGTAAAAGATCCGCTGTAATTAGTTTACATTGTCATTAACGAAGACCAACAAACAAGTATAAGTTTGATATATTTAAGACATGCCACAACCATTACAGGCTAATTTAAATTGTTGAAGTATGACCCTCAAATCCAGTACAAGCAGTCGCAATTACGTATAAATGAGAAGTGCTTAAATGATGATGTGAAAAATACAATATAAAAATTTTACTAACCATATAATTTACCCATGCAAAAGACCTAAAAAAAACCGAAAACTAAAATTGCTTAAATTGTAGAAGCTTAAAGTTCTATCTTAAGGATGTCGTACGCATGATCCCTCTTTGCTTTGCTCACCAGCTTCCAATTTTCTAAGTGTATGGGGAACTGGGAATAATCCGCACCCAAACTCCCTATGAAACCATTCAGTAATCCTGCCACCTGACCAATCGGTTGCAGCTCACTATTAACGGGAGTACTATCTTCGTATTGGAAGGGAGGGCTATAGCCTCCTTCACGCTCAGCTTAGAAACTTTTCTCACACCATCCTTTAAGAAGTGTATGGGAAACAAAATTACTCTCTAATCATTGCACAAAAGAAAAATAGAAGTAAAGGACTATAAAGATAACTGTTTACGAAAATGGGAGGAAAAAAATGTTTACCGATAACAGTAACTTCCCAGAAATCTGTATCTTTGGCTTTCTTGTTGTTATGCTGACCTTCGACTACTTGGGCAGCAAACAAGTCGTCGATGTGGTCATCAAACGACGCAACTTCATCCGCCTCTGGGTCGTAATCCTCATCCCCTAATTCATGATCAGCCACTTCCGCGCGATGCCGAGTCTCTATGTTGTCTGTTGGAGTTTGAGGGTCATCAGCAGTACTCGACTATGCATTCCTATGATCGATGCGCGGTGCACGAAACGGTTCATTCATACGGGTTGCCGGAGCTCTATTAGCTGAGGATGATATCGGAGGAATCCTATCACGTAGTTCCTCCCGTGATGTCTGAGCTCCTCTAGTCGTGGTCCCAACCTTATCGCAATGTGAAACCATTTAGAATTATATCTTAGAGAACGAATTAATATTGAGAATTATTTTATTTCATAAACTAATAATTTTGCGGGGAGGAAAATTAATGCGGTTCGATGAGTCAATTGAAGGACATATAATTTTCACACAAGGTTACGTCAAGAAAAGTTAACCACAAATACTAACCGCTGTCTCTTCAGTACCGGCATTAGTTCCAGCATCTTTTGGAGGTTCCCGTATAATGTTGTACCTTGGTTTCCTAGGCATCCTTACAAACCTGTATAGAAAACAATATTAGTAGACAAATGACAAGCATAGCGTAAAAAAAACGCTTAAAGCAAATAGAGAATACAAATTATATCCCAAAAATAGGAAATAAAAAATTATGAAATGTATATGGAACACTATAAGGCACATTACATGATACATCATAGACTGATAGAATATTAGAATTTATTTTTTTAAAATAAATTAACAACATAATCAACTAAGTCTAATTAAATAAGTTTAAAGTAAAAAACATTAATTAGTTTTAATGTTAGTTGAAGTCTTACTATTTAATAGGATTAATAACTGGTTTCTCAATAAATTTGAATGTGTCATAATTAAAAATGTGTATATCAATTTAATTCTTGATCCGGTAAGTAAAACAACTTGTATAAGTGTAAAATTATTTATTATCAAAGGCCAATAATCAAGCTTGACAAACTGCAACAGTTATACTAAATTGGATATTCAATATTCGAATATATAAACAAATAATAGTGGTATGGTATAATATTACAATAAATAGAAAGGTGATTTGTTATGTAGAGGCGGGTTCCATAATGAATCTTGCACTAAAACTCTTCCCTGCTCCCTACTTACCTTACTTATATTTGGCGATAAAAAAAGGGAGTAGAATTTAAATCAAGAATGCACAAATAATCCAAATTCATCAACCAAGGTCAAACTCACATTAATAACACCTTCCTCACAGTATAAGCAGCAACCATACCAAATTAATTAGCTGATAACATAACTTCAACGACAATTAATAAACCATATCAAGAAGTTCTTATCTCATAAGCCATAACATAGCAGCAGCAACAACCAACAAAATAAACCCAGAATTAACATATGCAATCCAATAAAAAAATACAAAAGGAACGGAACAAAAGCAACTAAAATCAGTCAAATGGGGATGGCGAACAATGAAAAGTATAAAAAATAAACACATAAACAAAAAAGGCAAGAATACGAACCAGTGAAGGGATGGCATAGAGACGAAAAACACACGACAGCCGGCAGGAGAAAGGGAAAAATAGCAGCAGCTGTGGGAGAATAAGGGAGACTGTTGGATTCCCGAACCATGCCTTTTTATTTGTTTCTTGGTATCCAAAACGACGTTCAGATCTTTCATTTATTTTCAAGAAACAAAATAAAAATATCATGGGAGTTACACTTATCTGTAAATATAATACTTGAAGAGAAGAAAGGAAAATACGCATAATAAAGTAATGATTAGTCTAAAATAATGAAAGAAGATAAGGGAAATTACATAAACAATCTACTTAACACATGTTTTTAATGAAAGGCTTGATTTGATTAATATGACTGTATATATGATAAGTAGAATGACATATTGATATATAATTTTTTTATATATATGTATATAAAAAAAATAGACCAAAACTAGTTTTTAAAAATCCAATTTTCAAACCAGATATTTTAACAAAAAATTCACTTCTAAAAACCGGTTTTTAGAAATTCAATTTTCAAACCATAATTCAGTTTCTTTCTGCACAAGGCACCATTTTTAAAAAATTCGTACCTCTCAGTCCATAGCTCTAACAATTCTGAAATTTTTATGCAACCAACTAGACTTCTTAGAGTTTCAAGAAAAATTAATTTCATTTCATTCAGAGGCCCATGTTCTCTTCATTTAAGCTTAATTCTGCAGAAACAACTTTGGTGTATTTTATTGATTCTCAACTATCCTTAAGCTTAATCTTTCATATCCTTGGTTCTCTTATCACTTTTCATCATTTAATCTCAGCCTCAAGTGTTTGATTAGCATTCAATCAAGCACAAATCCAGCAACACAAACTCAACGAATACAGCTTCATAATTTCACTTTATATATAATAATTGATTGAGCTTCTAACTACCCTAACCCTTATTCTTAGTAGCTGATTTCTCTTAGTATAATTCTCTTGGTCTTAAATCACAAAGAACCTGGAAATTAATCAACTAATTAACCAAAATTAATCAAACTTAATAAAATAAAAAAAATGTATATGTGTTTAATCAGTCTTCAGTCAGTCTCCGTGGTACATGTATATGTGTTTGGACATACATTGGGTTTGCACTTTTGATAAACCCATATTTCATGAGTTCTTTTGTGCTTAATTAGAGTGATTTATTCAACTCTTCACCTACTTATTCACATTAATTGCATAGTTTTACTTTCCCTTCCTTATTATGTCATATAATGAAAAACATGTTTTCTAAGCTTTAAAAATTAATTATTTTAATTACCTTTATTTCCATTCGATGCCGTGATTAGTGTGTTGAGTAGTTTCAGATTTTCTAAAGGCAGAATGACTTAAAAGGATGAAAAAAGGAAACATACTAGAATGGAAGGAGGAAGCAAAATGGAGCTTTAAAGAAACTGGTATCCACGCGATCGCATGGATGACGTGATCGCGTGCCAAGCACGAATCAGCAGCGACGCGGCCGCATGCCTGACGCAACCGCGCGCCTCAAGCAGAATACACATGACGCGGTCGCATGACTGACGCGACCGCGTGGCAAGGAAAAGCTCCGAATGACGCGACCGCGTGACCCACGCGGACGCGTGACAGAGGCCACGCACCAGAAATTACAGAATACGCCCCCAGCGAATTCTGAAGCCCTTTTTGGCCCAGATCCAAGTACAGCAGCATAGACCAGAGGTTATAAAGTGTGGGAATGCTTCCATTCAAAAGGGAGCTCGCATATTTTCACCTTTCAATGATTTAGATTTAGTTGAGAGGGAGATCTTCTCTCTCTCTCTTTTAGGATTTAGGATTTCTTCTTGTTTTAAGAGTAACTCTGGATCCAGGTTTAATGTTCTTTTAGTATTACTTCTATTTATTTATTCCAACATTTGAATTGATTATTATTATAAATTGATCTAAGAATTATTCCATGTTACAGATTTCTAATTGAATTAATGATAATTTGAGGTATTTTCAGTTTATGATTGTTCTCTTGATTTAAGTTGCCATTGCTTCCCATCTAAGGACACTTTTATTATTTCAGCAATTTACTTTTTCCCCTTTTGGTTTTGGTTAAGAATTCAGTAACTCAACAGTTATTAAACTCAACATAATTGATAATCGTTATCTTGCTAATTAAGTTGAACTTAAACAATCCCAACCTTTTCTTAGGAAGTAATTAGGATTCAAAGGTCAATTAAATTAGTCCCTTGACTTTCCTTTGCTCCGGTAAAGGTTGACCAAGTGGAATTAAGATACAACTTTCATTATTGTTGAGAAGGGTAACTAAGTTGGACTTCTAATTTCCCTTATCTTGCCAAAAGTTGTTTTACAGTTATTATTTATTTTTACTTGCCATTTAATTCACTCGTCATTTAAATTACTTGCTTCTCACCTTCTAAACCCCGATTACAACCTTTATAGCCAATAATAAGAACACACTTCCTCGCAGTTCCTTGAGAAGACGACCCGAGGTTTGAATACTCAGTTAACAATTTTTAAAGGGGTTTGTTACTTGTGACAACCAACACGTTTGTAAGAAAGGTTGATTGCTTGGTTTAGTAACTATACTCACGACGAGAGTTTTTATAACCTCTAAACCATCAATCTTCTGCTCTTTCAAAATGGCGCCGTTGCCGGGGAACTGCTAACGTGTGCTTTATTATTGGTTATTGTAAATATTTTTCTTTTGCTTGTTTAATTATTGTTGTTTTTTTTTCCTTTTTCTCTTTATTTGCTACTATGAACTCTCACCCCTCTCGCTTTGAGTTTGGTTCTAATACTGTTAAAGGAAATAGAAGTTATAGCAGGAATGTGCATCAAGGTCAGACCAATCAAGGATGGATGGAACCAAGAGGATCTAATCAACCTTTTTGGCGGCAACACCCTCCGAGATATCCTGGACAAAGACCATTCTACCGTGCATACCCAGCTGTAAGACAAGGTGGACAACCTTGTAACTACCAACAAACCCCACCCCGTGCATATGAACCATCCTTTCAACATAACCTCGAACCACCACACTCACAAGCTTCTCTTCACCATTCGCCATCATATGATCCTTCCTTACCCCAATACCAATCTAATCGTTCCCAATCATCACCACTTTCCTTTGTATCATGTCCAAGTCTGTCAAACCGCGAAGCAAAGGATCGCCTGAAAGAAAAAATGATTAAATTTCAAACAACCATTCAACAACTGGAGCAAGCACTAATGGGCCACTAGGCGCTCAAATATACAAGGATCAACCATAGCTCCATGTGGACAGCCCAATGAAGAGCGTAGCATGAAAGAAATGCTAGAGACTCCAATGGACAAGACAGAAAATGAATTCGTACTAGAACAAGTGGAAGAAGCTGTCATTATTCAAAAAGAAGAGTTGGTTGAAGATCTAGGTGATGCTGAACTTCCTTGGGAATACAGAATTGAGGAAAACTCCGTCCAAGACACTACAGTTGATGCTAAGGAGGATACCGTACAATCTCCAAGGCAAGTCATTTACGAAGAATCAGACGGAATAATCCAAGAAGCAAATTTCCTTGATGATGATAGTCACAAGTCTAGTGCTCCTAGTGATGAACTTGCGTCCGCAAGTGAATTCTCTGAGATCGAAGAATCTTCCCCAAGTGAATATGAAGATGATGCGGAGGTAGATTTCTCTCAACCTCCAATCTATGACTCAAGTGATGAGGAAGACGCAGAAGACTTTGACCAGAATACAGATACAATCGAAGATCTTTGCAAGGAAGTGGAAGAATTCACAGAAGAGCACAAGGAAACGGAACTTGCAGAACCACCAAATACACCTATCCCAAGGCCATTGCCACCCAATACAAGCTTCAAGTGGGTACAATCCTTAACTTATAATTTTACTTATTCACTTGAATATGGTTTGCTTGAAACAGATGGCCAGCTTAGAGCTCTCTGCGACTTTAAGAGTAAGAGGGAAATGGCTCGTATTCAGAGCTGGTGCACCAGGTTCAATAAGGTTCCACGCTTCACCTCGAAGTACACGGATTGGTATCGTGCTCAATTGCATGGATCACGGAGGACATTTGGTCGCCACGGTGAGATTCTACTCTTTAACCCGCCCGAATGGAAACTTACAAATCAAAACGGAGGCGGATCTAAAAACACAGCTTGGGATCATGGATTATGTTCTGACATTCGTCATCCCGGGAGGCTGGATATCTGTTTAAAGCTGCGCAGAAGCTTTACATGCCTAGTTTGGGACCCCGGAGGCTATTGGCATTCCAAGCACTGGTGGAGATTTTTGGACGAATTTAAACACAAGCCACCATAACAGGATACTCTTCCAATGTCCAACTTAAGGACTTTAACTAAAAGTGCTAGGTGGGAGACAACCCACCATGGTATGGTCGCTTCTTTTTCAATTTATTTCTTGTTAATTGCTTTTAATTTTTCCTTTTTAATTTTAATTTATTAAACCTGGAATCATGCATAAGCATCCATGATAGTCATTGCATTCTGCACTTTTCATGCATAAAAAAAAAGTGGTTGCACGACGCGACCGCATGCCCCATGCGATCGCGTCATATCGCGAAAAACACCACCCATGCGACTGCGTGACCCACGCGGCCGCGTGATATATATATCGGCGTAAGGATCCAATGAACAGAAAGTTGGGCTGGAATCGTGCGGCCCTTGTGCGTTTCGCACAAATTGGCCCACGCGATCGCATGCCCCATGCGATCGCGTCACTTACCCAATACCAATCCCACACGACCGCGTGAGCGACGCGATCGCGTCGCATGGATTGCACATCGTCCCAAAAGGAGACAGAGAGTTGTGCTAAAACGGCGCTTGAGTCGTGCGTTTAGCACGACTTCCAGCGATGCGATCGCGCGACCCATGCGATCGCGTCACCCTTCTTTCCCCCTCGCATGCGATCACGCACCCCACGCGATCGCGTCACTCCCATTCTCGTCCCAACCACGCGACCGCGTGCCCCACGCGGCCGCGTGGATTCGAAAATATAACCCCCAGCCCGCAAACCCTATCAGTCGCGCAGCCCTCACCCCCAACCCTCTTCCCCTTCTCTGCCTCCTCTCCCTCCAACCACCACCCACCACCTTCCAGCCGCCATCGCACCATCACCCAGACGCCGCCGGCGACCCGCCACCGCCGCCGTACCACCCCCTCCCCTACTCTCTCCTTCCCTTTCCACCGTTGCTCGCCGCCACCACCGCCCACCACCGCCGGCCATCCACCGCTCCCCACCCCTTCAGCCAGCAACCCCAACCACAACCTCCCACCCCTATCCTCTCCCTCCAACCACCACCCACCACCTAAACCCTTTCTCCGACACCAACCCCCTCCGCCGCCACCACCGCGTCGCCGTGCACCACCACCGTGCCGGACGCCGCCGCAGCCACCTTCTTCCCTGTTCCACCCCTTCCGCTTACCAGGTTCCGCAACACGCAACCATTTTTTTATCTGTTCGTCACTTTTCTGTATTTTTTTATTCCGTTTATGTTCATAATTAGGATAGTTAGACTTGCATGTTGTAGTGGATTTTTAGGATGTTAGGTAGCTTAGGCTGTGGTTAGTGGATCTAGGTCTGTTTACTTGCACTGTTCTTACTTCTGTTTTACCCTATGTGCAAATCTGTTGCTGCTATAATCATGATTCATATGCTGCTTTCTTGTATGTTGCTGCTGTTTACATTGAGTTTTTATGTTTATTTTATATCTATGTACATGCGGCTTGATTTTTTTTAATTCATATGAACTGATTAAATTGCTGTTTATTTTCCGGGACAATCCAATTTTAGCCGGAATGCTACCCAAATTTTTTTAAATTATTTTCATTCATGTTTTGGTTTGGCATTTCTGAAATCTGTTTTACTTTGCTTTATCCAAACCTTTACATGCATGCTATGGCAGACTTTCTCATCCTTTTTGATTTCCTGGTTCATAAACTGTTTGTTCAATTATGAGTACTTCTATTCTTACCTGTGAATCCTTGTTACATGGAAATTTTCTATGCCACTTACCTTCCTAACTCACTGATTTTAAATTACTAATTTCTTTTTCAAATCCTACCCATACCAACCCTTTTGGTCTCTTTTCTGATTATTTTCACTTTCCTCTAACTTTCTAACCATGGCATATTGCTTATTTTTTTCCATTTAACATAAATTCAATCACATTTCAATTACTCATTTTCCTTATTCTATTTCTCCCCTACCGCTTTGAGTTTCCTTTGTTTAATTGCCTATTTGTTTTCCTATTTTTTTTATCCATTCCTGATTTTCTGTTTTTCAGGATGTCTGCCTCACACAGGAAAAGTAAAGGCAAGGCCACTGGCAAGCGCAAGAGAGGAGATTCCTCCCAGTCCATCATTTCTCTAATGCACGATACCTCATGGCAGGAGAAGAACTTCACACCGCAGGAGAAAGCTAACCAGCTGCTTCCTGCAAATGATCCTATAAAATTTGCAAACCGGTACTGTGAACTGAAGTACTCGGCTTTTGCAAACTCCAGAAATCTATACCTGGAACGTACCTTGAAGGTTCCAGAAGCCCTCCAGCAGTACACTACTGAGCAAATCAAGCAAAGAGGCTGGTACTTTCTGGAGAGACCACTGACAGAGGTCAATGCATCTTGGGTCCGGGAATTCTATTGCAACTACTACCTTACTACCCTAGATGCAGTGAACCTAAGGGGAAAGCAAATTCTGGTCACAGAGGAAGCCATAGAGACCATTCTCCAGCTCCCAACCAAGTCCGATCAGCTAGATGGTTTTGCACAGGCTGAGGAGGACATGGGCCAGATGCAGTTTGACTGGGATGCCGTAAAGGCACGGATAGCTCTCGACCCTGCTGTTCCTTGGGAGATGGGTCAGAACACTACTATGCCTAGAGGGATCAAGAGAGTGTACTTAAATGATGAGGCTCGGCTATGGCATCAGATCTTGAGTAATTTTGTGATGCCGAGTACTCACAAGACGGAGATCCCGGCTACCATGATCACCCTCCTTTGGTGTGTGCTGGAGGGTAAGGACATATACTTACCTCGTTTTATCCGGCATTATATGGCCAGGGCCCACGTACGAGGCACTCTCCCCTTTCCTTACCTGGTTACACGGCTAGGCCGTCAGGCTGATGTGCCTTGGGAGGATGCCGATGAGAGACCACCAGCAGCGGACTGCAGGAAGATCATCCCGCATAGCAGGAACTTCCTTGCTTTGGGCTACAGACCATCACCTGTCACTGCTACTGATGAGACAGCCCCTCCGTCTGCTGGACCCTCTTCATCCACAGCTGCCCCAGCTGCCCCTACTGCCACCACTGCACCTCCACCCGCCTCTGAGCCGGTCTATCGCCTCGTGCACCGTCTATTCCGCCAGCTTGATCAGATGGAGCACCGTAACAGGCGCCGGTATGAGAGATTAGAGTGCCGCAGCAGGCGACGCTATTCCCATCTGAAGCTGATGATCAGACAGGGCGCCGACATCCCCTCCGAGCCCAACACCCCTTCAGAGCCATCAGAGGATGAGCACGAGGAGGAGCCTCATTCCCAGGCAGAGACTCCTCAGCAGGCAACCACAGAGCAGACGCCCCGCATCAGGAGGTCATGCCCCAGATTGAGGCTGCAGATCCGGAGATCCCGCTCCAGTCCGTCCCACCTCCACAGCAGCCAGACCCTCAGCCCACCACCACCACGGAGACCCCAGCTACCATCCCTACCATTGATGACACTCCTTCACACCAGGCTTGATTGAGCATCGAGGACGATGCTTCATTTTAAGTGTGGGGAGGTCGCCATCTCTGGCGTTTATTTTGGTGAACCACTATATACTTTTTCTTTTATTTTGGATATTTTTCTGTATTTTTCTCTTTTTCTTTTATTGTTATTTTCTGAGTACTTATACATTGCTACTTGTGTATTTTACTCTATGTGCTGCATTTTGCATCTTTAGTTCATACTTTATCCATTTAGTTTATTTTAGTTATTTAGTTTAGTTTGCAATTCTGATTTATTAGTGGATTAATTAGTATAATTTACCCTTTTTTAGCATAAGATAGTATAGTTTAAATAGAAAAATATAAAAAGGAAGTAAACTAGAAACTTTAACAGAATCAAAACAACCCACACCTTGTATATATAGCATTACATGTTAGTTGACAACATTTCATCAAGGAGGAACATTAAAACTTTAAAAGCTACCCTAAATAATTTTTTCAAGAGAATAATGGGAATTTTTAACTAAACCTGCATACAATATATGAATGATATATGATGCTTGAGTTAGAGAACACACAGCCTGTGAGTCTTGAGCTTAAATTGTATGGTTGCATTCAAACCATAATTTCATTTCTGTGTGTCACATTTTTTTTTATTCTGATGTTCTTTAATTTGCTTTAATCTATATGTCCAATTATAGAATATAGAATAGATACATACCAAGAGAATGATTGAGGCCATCATTTGATTTTAGCTCACTCACCCTAAATTAGCCTACCTTTTACATTACCCTTGTTAGCCCCCTTGAGCCTTTCAAAACCCCTTTATTCTATTTAGCCAAATTACTAGCCTTAAGTAGAAAAACAAAATAAAATTCCAAGTGAATCCTTGGTTAGCTTAAGATAGAAAATTATAAATAGAGTTAAATGTGGGAAACCTTTTGGGAACATGGATGATAGAAACAAAAGGTAGAGAAGTTAAAAGGAATAAAATAAAATTTGGGAAGCATGCTCATGAGAAAATCTAAATGATTCAATTATCATGTGCATTAAAAAAAAAGTTAATTTTTTTCAGCATTTAAATAAAAGGGGATACAAAAGAAATTCCCCAATGCAAAATAAAAACAATGCACATGGGATAAAAAAAATGATAAAAAGTGAAACATGAGCATGTAACAATAAGTGGGAAATTATGGAAAAATAGGTAAAGAAGTTTTATCTTGCTGAATATGTATGTTAGGTGAGATCTTAGTCTAATTAAGGATTCACTTATTAGCTCACTTAACCCTATACATAAATCCTTACCTTTACCTTGACCACATTACAACCTTAATTAAGACCTCAGGACTTTTTGGTATGACTATATTCTATAATTGTTGATTGGTTAGATGAAAAACAAAGCTGTAGAAATTAAGAATAAAAAGAAAAATAGAGTGAATAAACCCAATAAACACTGAGTGACTAGAGAGTAAACACAAAATCCAGTGAGGGTTCAATAACTCATCAACATATATCTGTGCTCAAAATTTACTAATTGTTTTGCAAATTTGTACAATGTTTTCTTTCCCATCTCATTTGCTAAAGTACTTTATTATTTAAGGGTTGGCTATATATATATATATATATACATAACCCCTTGAGAATGTGAATTAACCTAGCTACATGTAAACTTTATATATGAGTGGATGAATTAGAATTGCATGACTCATTAGGTAGATGCATTTAGCATAGGTTGCATTTCATAACACTCCATCACTTTAACCTTAATTATTTACCTTGAATTTAGCATGAGGACATGCTAGTGTTTAAGTGTGGGGAGGTTGATAAACCCATATTTCATGAGTTCTTTTGTGCTTAATTAGAGTGATTTATTCAACTCTTCACCTACTTATTCACATTAATTGCATAGTTTTACTTTCCCTTCCTTATTATGTCATATAATGAAAAACATGTTTTCTAAGCTTTAAAAATTAATTATTTTAATTACCTTTATTTCCATTCGATGCCGTGATTAGTGTGTTGAGTAGTTTCAGATTTTCTAAAGGCAGAATGACTTAAAAGGATGGAAAAAGGAAACATACTAGAATGGAAGGAGGAAGCAAAACGGAGCTTTAAAGAAACTGGTATCCACGCGATCGCATGGATGACGCGATCGCGTGCCAAGCACGAATCAGCAGCGACGCGGCCGCATGCCTGACGCGACCGCGCGCCTCAAGCAGAATACACATGACGCGGTCGTATGACTGACGCGACCGCGTGGCAAGGAAAAGCTCCGAATGACGCGACCGCGTGACCCACGCGGATGCGTGACAGAGGCCGCGCACCAGAAATTACAGAATACGCCCCCAGCGAATTCTGAAGCCCTTTTTGGCCCAGATCCAAGTACAGACAGCATAGACCAGAGGTTATAAAGTGTGGGAATGCTTCCATTCAAAAGGGAGCTCGCATATTTTCACCTTTCAATGATTTAGATTTAGTTGAGAGGGAGATCTTCTCTCTCTCTCTCTTTTAGGATTTAGGATTTCTTCTTGTTTTAAAAGTAACTCTGGATCCAGGTTTAATGTTCTTTTAGTATTACTTCTATTTATTTATTCCAACATTTGAATTGATTATTATTATAAATTGATCTAAGAATTATTCCATGTTACAGATTTCTAATTGAATTAATGATAATTTGAGGTATTTTCAGTTTATGATTGTTCTCTTGATTTAAGTTGCCATTGCTTCCCATCTAAGGACACTTTTATTATTTCAGCAATTTACTTTTTCCCCTTTTGGTTTTAGTTAAGAATTCAGTAACTCAACAGTTATTAAACTCAACATAATTGATAATCGTTATCTTGCTAATTAAGTTGAACTTAAACAATCCCAACCTTTTCTTAGGAAATAATTAGGATTCAAAGGTCAATTAAATTAGTCCCTTGACTTTCCTTTGCTCCGGTAAAGGTTGACCAAGTGGAATTAAGATACAACTTTCATTATTGTTGAGAAGGGTAACTAAGTTGAACTTCTAATTTCCCTTATCTTGCCAAAAGTTGTTTTACAGTTATTATTTATTTTTACTTGCCATTTAATTCACTCGTCATTTAAATTACTTGCTTCTCACCTTCTAAACTCCGATTACAACCTTTATAGCCAATAATAAGAACACACTTCCTCGCAGTTCCTTGAGAAGACGACCCGAGGTTTGAATACTCGGTTAACAATTTTTAAAGGGGTTTGTTACTTGTGACAACCAACACGTTTGTAAGAAAGGTTGATTGCTTGGTTTAGTAACTATACTCACGACGAGAGTTTTTATAACCTCTAAACCATCAATCTTTTGCTCTTTCAACTTTCTTCTATGGCAATTCATCTAGTGTGGGGATCAAAAGATTTGTTTCCAACTCTTAAATGTATGTTTTGATCAAAGTTGTAAGAACTAAGAAGTAATCTTCCTAGGATGGGTTAATTAATTAGTGGTTTATGAGAATAAGAATTAAAGTTAGATAATATACTTTAGACATATATTGAACTATTTATTTATAGTGTTTGGATGATATGATAGATTTCTGTGTACTTTCTTCACATTTTTAGTAGTTTAATTTGATTATTAAAAAAAAGTTTATAACTGTATATATACATGAAAAAATCAAATATACGACAAGTAGTAATATTGACATAAGAGCAAAAGTAGTTGTTGGTATATGGCAAAAAACTAGAAAATAGATACAATAATTTGATATCCCAAGTGAATCAAATGCACCAAATGGTCAACGATGCATTCAATTTCACGATACAACATGGGAGTGAAGACATCACAACAATCGAACATGCAGAAGATGATGAAGACGTGTTACCGAGCTTATATGAAGTTCCAAGTCGCGCGGCGCGGGATTTTAATGATCTACTGTCAGATGGAGAGCAGGAGTTATATCCCGGATGCTTAAAGTACTCCAAATTATCGTTTTTAGTGAAGCTTTATCATATCAAGTGTATGTGCTGTGTGAGTGACAAGGCAATGACAATGATTCTTGACTTACTGCGGGACGCATTCGAACAAGCAAAACTTCCAAAGACAGTGTATGAAGCCAGGAAGACAATAAGAAAGCTGGGTATTGAATACGCCAAGATAGATGCTTGTCCAAATGACTATATGTTGTACCGAAGTGATGATGAGAACCTGACTAGGTGTAAGAAATGTGGGTGTTCAAGATGGAAGCAGAAGACTAAAAAGGGCTCTATTATTTGGCTCAACGTACCAGTAAAGAGAAAAAGAAAACCTATAGCAGCCAAGACTCTTCGTTACCTTCCCCTCATACCACGACTGCAGCGGTTATTCATGTGCAGCAAGACATCGAGTGATATGTTATGGCATAAACAGGCCTCTAATAACGATGGTTTCTTTAGGCATCCAAAGGACGCTGAAGCATGGAAAAAGTTTGATGCAAAGTATACTAATTTTTCCGCAGATCCGCGTAATGTTCGCCTAGCCTTGGCGAGTGATGGATTTAATCCCTTTGGGAATATGAGCACAAAGTACTCCATCTGGCCTGTGATTCTTATTCCGTATAATCTACCACCCTGACTTTGCATGAAGCAGACATCTTTGATTCTATCCATGCTTATTCCTGGGCCGAAAATGCCAGGTAATGACATAGATGTTTATTTGCAGCCTTTGATAGATGAGTTGAAGCAATTATGGGATGGGGTTGAAACCTATGATGCCAAGGAGGGAAACACTTTCAAGATGTGTGTGGCACTGATGTGGATTATCAGCGACTTTCCAGGATTGGGGAACCTATCTAGCTGGAATACGCACAGTGGGTTAGCCTGTCCTACGTGTAACTTGGCTGCTAAGCCACATCGGCTGAAAGACAGTCAAAAATAGTGTTTCATGGGCCATAGACGCTTTTTTAATCAGGGACACAAATACAGACTAGACCGGAATAGATTTGACGGGCAGGTTGAAGGTAGAGATCCGCCAAAGAAGTTATCCAGAACAGATGTATTGAGGCAACAGTCTAATGTGCACGTTTCATTTGGGAAGAATTCAACTGTAACATCCAAAAAAAGACGCAATGGTCAGGATGCGGATGAAGATGACTCACATTGGAAGAAGAAGAGTGTTTTCTTTGACCTCCCATACTGGAAGGACCAGATGTTGCGTCATAACCTCGATGTGATGCATATAGAAAAAAATGTGTGTGACAATGTGGTCTTCACTATCTTAAACGATAGCGGCAAATCAAAAGACAATCTTAAAGCTCGCAGAGATTTATAATGCATGGGTATAAGGCCTGAATTATGGCCGGGGGAAGGTGGTAAATATCCTTCTACAATATTTGCGATGTCGAATTCACAGAGGGATGTATTCCTGAAGACTTTGCAGAATGTGGTCTTTCCAGATGGTTACTCTAGCAATGTTGCTCGTTGTGTTGATTTACGACAGCGCAAATTATTTGGGTTGAAAAGTCATGACTGTCATATTTTGATGGAACAATTACTCCCAATTTTGGTGAAGAATGCACTTCCGAGTCCGGTGTCCAATGTGATTGTAAATTTGTCATCATTTTTTCGAGAACTTTGTGGGAAAGCCATAAACCCTATGCAGCTTGCTAAACTTCAGAATCATGTTGTGCAAAGAATGTGTCAGATGGAAATGATTTTTCCTTCATCCTTCTTCACCGTCATGGTTCACCTCATCGTGCATCTCGTTGATGAGGTTACTCTTGGTGGACCTGTACATTATAGGTGGATGTATCCAATAGAAAGGTTAGCTTGCTGATAAACCCCTTTAGTACATTCACATCAATTAATTGTATATATACTGAGCGTTTTATTGTATTTATATAAAAGGTATTTAGGATGTCTGAAGCAATATGTTCGTAATCCGGCACAACCGGAAGGCTCAATTGCAGAAGGCTATTTATCTGAGGAAATCCTGACTTTCTGTTTTAGGTATTTGGATAATATTGAGACTAAAATTAACCGACCAGGGCGAGTTGATGATGAGCCCGTCGACATTCTTCATAATTCAGGGAAAAGTATGTTCTCAGCTATGGAAAAGCATTAGGGGTTGTTTCGCATTTCGAACTCACTCCAATGAAAAAACATCAAGCTCATCGTCATGCGCTAGTCAACTGTGATGCCGTAGTTCCGTTCCTTAAGTAAGTATACGCATATATTTCTAAAACACCAGACTCTTTTCTCCCAGGGACTAGTTGGACTAATTTTCTTCTCTCCAATAAAGTACATTTAGGGAAAAGACAAAGCGAAGCTTGTGTCATCAGACAAGGTCGCAAGCTAAAATAGATAGTGTCGTCCATGCAGAATTTTCTCAGTGGTTCAATCATCAGGTTGACAGAATACTAACCTGACCAATGTTTTTTTAGTCTGGAATTAGTATTATATGAAAACTGATTTTAAAATAAAGCATGAATGTTATGTGGTTCCAGGTTCTTATGGAAAGTACGCTTCAATCGAAAGACCTGCAGTTGCTTGCGTGCGGTCCCATGATTCAGGCCAGACATTTTGGGGCGTACAATGTTAACGGGTACAAGTTTAGAACTTTAACAAAGGAAAATGGGATGAAAACACAAAATAGTGGAGTATATGTATCATCTAATACAAGAAGTTATGCAAGCATGCGTGACAATAGAGTGGCTGTTGGTGGTGTTCCGTATTACAGAAAAATTATAGATATAATTGAATTGAATTACAGCTGTTCCTTCACAGTGGTATTGTTTAAATGTGTTTGGGCTGATACCACTACCAGTAGAGGCATCAAACAATACCATTTGGGGCTTACTAGCGTTAATTTCTCTCGTCCAATACACACTGGTAATCGTGAAGAAGATGAACCGTACATATTGGAAGCTCAGCTTGTATACTATGTGGAGGATGAAGTAGATAAGGAATGGAGTGTTATAGTTCATGTGAAACCAAGGGATTTGTATGACATGGGAGAAGAGAATGAAGAAGCTGAAGTTGGTTTTTCTCCACAGTCAGGGTTGAACATGTCAGCGGAAGGTGACATTGGAGATTTACTGTTGACAAGGGAGGAAGATATGGAAGACCTCATAGAAAATCCCTCAGATAATTTCGATGATGTCGCGTAATGCTTTGTATGAAGCATTTTAATGTAATTTAAAAATGATCTTTCTGTCATAAACTAAGTTAAATAAACTCAGCGTTGTACGTTGTTTTCTTTGGTTACTTTATACTTGTGTAGTTTTTTTTTAGTTAAATATTTGTGTTATTGTGAATTCTCATGAGTTAAAGCAGACTTTTTGGTTCTTTCAACGATTTTAATACGGAAAAGTTAGTTTACGTTAAATCTTTATTCCTTCTACAGTTGTTGTTTTTCTTAGGGTTGCATTTTTTATAATCTTACTATGTATTACGCAATATAATTTCACTAGTGATACGTTTTGAAAACAATAGTGAACATAACATGACGGTGGAACAGGATCGATGAAAAATGAAGACTTTTCGTCATCCTCTGCAAGCACAACAATTGCTACAGAGTTTCTGTTTAAGAAAATTTCCCAAACTACAAACAAGGGTGATGGTAATTGTCGAAAAGTTGTGTTTAGTTTTAAAATTGTCTTAGCATCTTGTAGTTTGGTTGTTTTTCTAAGTCAGTATTTAATGACTCCAGAGTTCTCAATTCCTTCTATGTATACTCATTCTGTTATGTGCATGTTGATATTTTCAGTCGTACTTGAATATTCTGGAGAAATAGTTCCTGACAGTCTAGACGGAGAAGAGTCTGATTCAGAAGACATTTTAGATGATGTATCCTCTGTCGCAATCGATAGATCCATGCAGTTTGATCTGAATAAGGTTCCGGATGAAGAGGATGAAACTTTAGAAGACCAACAAGATAAACAAGATGATATACATGTTAAGAAAAAGTGCTTTGATCTGAATAAGATGCCATGGTATGGAGATGAAATATCAGATTCTCTGAAACGTGAAGCCCATAGATTCATAACAAAGTATTTTTCGCCAGGTCAATACGATGTTGGAGGGAAATTTTGATCTTTTATTATAACAGTTACGCTGATTTCCTTAGTTTAACTATTTGGGTCGCAGTTGTACATGTTTATTCTTGGTTTAGGTTTAGTAAGGCAAAACTTCAAAGAGGAGTAACTTTGATTTATGCTCTCTAGAAATTTATTTTAACTTCATAAATATCAGAATTTGATTTTATTTTCTTCTTTTACATCCATGAATGAATGCAATTTTTAAATGCCAATAATGTAATCAAGAAAATCTTAGTGGTAAATTTGTTCACATGAGTTAACATATAAAGGTTACAAGTAACTTGTGAATTTTTTATCGTAAAATGAATGTAGAAAAAGTGTTACGAGTTTAAGTAACAATGATTTAAACATATGTAGCTTCAGATAGTAGTCTTCACTTAACTAGATTATACCCAGATGGTTATTTCTAAAGAGAACAATGCAATATGTGGTAACAAGTATTTTGCGGCGGTTACGGCAGTTTAAACGTAATCGCCGCAAAATGCCTAACAAGAAGTCATCGGCGGACATATCGCGGCGGTTTTCGAAAAGACGCCACGAAATGCAAACCGGACCGGCAATATAGCGCGGTTTGAAGAAAAGCGCCGCTAAATGTAAACCTGACAGCAATATAGCGACGGTTTTAACAAAACCGCCACTAAATGTCGGCCTGATTGCAACCCCAACCTCTAATCACCGCTATATGTGCCGCCGCTTGTCTTTTCACGGCGATTTCACAAAACCGCCGCAGAATAACCATCGCTATCTTAAGAAATTGTTGTAGTGGCAGGGCAACACAAATCCCCTGAACATCACTCCACCTAAGGAGAAGCTCACCCTCAAAAATCCCTTTTCTAAAGAGATCACTAAGTTCCAGATGCCAAAAAAATTTGTGTTACCCACGGCACTGGAACCTTATAAGGGGTTTGGTGACCCCCGAGCTCACGTGAAGAAATTCCAATCCATGATGTTCTTTAACGGCGCGCTAATAACGAACCAATGCTTTACCGAGCTTTTCCCACTTATCTTGATGGCGCTGCATTACTGTGGTTTTCTAAACTGTCTGCAGGTTCAATTTCCTCCTTTGAGGAACTGGTGAGATCCTTTATTGACTACTTTGCTGCATCGAGAATATATGTCCATGGATCAGATTACCTGGGCACGATCAAGTAAGGCCAACACAAGAGCTTAAAGGACTACATGACCATGTTTGCCGAGGCTACTATGGAGATCCAAGACTTAGATCCGGCTGTCCACTTACACGCCCTCAAAGCTGGCCTCCGACTAGGCAAGTTCTGGAAAACCATTGCGATAACAAAACCAAAAACATTGGAGGAGTTCCGAGAAAAGGCTGCAGGTCAAATGGAGATTGAAGAACTCCGCGAGGCCCAAAAGCCGGACAGACAATCACAACGGAAGGACGAAGAAAAAACTTTCAGATCACCAGGCAACAAGGATAAAAAGAGGCCCTTCAAGCTCACACCAAAATACAACACATACACCAGATTCAATACCAAGAGAGAAAACATCATCAAAGAGATTCTGAATGCCAAAATTGTAAAGCCACCAGCTCGAGCAGGGAACTACCAAGACCAACGATTCGTAGATAGAAGCAAGCATTGCGCCTTCCACCAGAAGTTCAGCCATACCACGGATGAATGCATCGTTGCAAAAGACCTGCTCGAAAGACTGGCACGACAAGGGCTCTTAGACAAATATGTCGAAGGTCGAAAAGCCAGGGGGCAAACTCGGACAGGAACGAACACAAACAAGCAGTGATAGATAAGAACAAAAAAGAACACGCAACTCCTGATCCGCCAAGAGGAATCATCAGCCACATATCAGGAGGATACGCAGGCGGAGGTGAAACAAACTCAGCCAAAAAATGAAGCTATAAGGCGATGCTGGCAATCGAAGGAACAGTGCAGCCAAAGAAGAAGGAGGACCCAGATGTCACAATATCCTTCAATCAATCAGACTTCAAATCAGCAAGCCCTAACCTCGACGATCCAGTAGTGATCTCCATACAGGTTGGAGAGCTGTTGGTAAGAAAAACACTGCTAGACCCAGGTAGTAGCGCTAATGTTTTGTTTAATTCTACCTTTAAAAAGATGAAATTGTCAGAAAAACTAATACAACCCTCCTCGGGAGAGCTAATTGGGTTCTCCGGAGAGAGGGTCCCCATCATGGGACACATATGGCTAACGACCACAATGGGAGAGATCCCTATGTCGAAGTCTATTGATATCCAGTACCTAATAGTAGACTGTTATAGCCCTTATAATATTATAATTGGGAGACCTGCCTTGAATATATTCAAAGCGGTAGTGTCCATGTTACACCTGTGTGTTAAGTTTTCAGTGCAGGAACACAGAATAGCAACAGTATACGCTGATCACCAAGAAGCTCGGCAGTGCTACAATGCCAATCTAAAACAAGTCCAGACGAAGGAAATAGCTCGGCCGAGGCCACGATGTTAGCCGATCTCGACCCGAGAGAAGACCTCGGCGAAAGACCTTGACTAATGGACAACCTTCACCAAATAACATTAACAGCAGATGAAAAGCAATACACATACATTGGAGAAGCACTAGAAGGAAAAGAACGAGCAAGACTTATACACATACTGCGCCAGAACGCCGACCTATTCGCATGGACACCGGACGACATGCCGGGAATAAGTCCAGAAGTCATCTGCCACAAATTAGCAATCGACAAAACAGTCCGACCAGTGGCACAGAAGAAAAGAAACCTCGGAGAAGAGAAAAAACAAGCAGCACTTGAAGAGACCAAGAAGCTCCTCAACGCAGGTTTTATTAGAGAAATCCACTTCACCACATGGCTATCAAACGTGGTAATGGTAAGGAAAAGTTCAGGTAAATGGTGCATGTGCGTCGACTTTACAAATCTAAACAAAGCTTGCCCTAAAGATGCATATCAATTACCTTGCATTGATAAGTTAGTTGATAACGCCTCTGGTTTCAAAGCCTTGAGTTTCATGGATGCATACTCTGGTTATAACCAGATTTTGATGCACCCAGAAGACCAAAGCAAAACAGCTTTTATAACAGAAGATGGAAATTTTTGTTACAAGGTAATGCCTTTTGGCTTAAAAAATGTAGGTGCGACATATCAAAGATTAATAGACAAAGTATTCCAACAGCAGATAGGCCGGAATATGGAAGTCTATGTAGATGATATGGTAGCAAAAACGACTGCACAAGGGTCACACTGTGATGACTTGGTAGAATTTTTCAACCAACTCCAAGCATATAACATGAGGCTCAACCCGGACAAATGTGCTTTTGGAGTCCAAGGAGAGAAATTCCTTGGCTTCATACTAACCTCACGAGGTATAGAAGCCAACCCAAAGAAATGCAATGCAGTGCTGAGCATGACAAGTCCAAAGACAGTAAAAGAAGTCCAGCAATTAGCAGGAAGAATAGCAGCCCTATCACGTTTCCTACCCGCAGTGGCAAACCGATCTTATCATTTCTTCCAGACATTCTCTAAGGGCAAAAAATTCATATGGACGGAGGAATGTGAAAACTCCTTTATGGAACTCAAACAGCTCTAAACATCACCTCCAATACTCTAGAGACCAGAGGCAGGTAAGCCGTTGTATTTGTATTTATCAGTATCTAACCATGCCATAAGCTCGGTCCTAGTGATAGAAACAGGAAAAAAGCAAAACTCAGTATACTTCATTAGTAAGGTACTACAACCAACAGAAACAAGGTACCCGAAGATAGAGCAGCTAGCGCTGGCACTAATCACCACGGCAAGACGACTGCGACATTACTTTCAAAGCCACACAATCATAGTACGAAGAGACCAACCCCTAAGGCAGATATTAACCAGACCCGAGCTTGCCGGACGGTTAATAAAGTGGTCAATCGAACTCTCCGAGTTCGACATTCAGTATGAGTCGAGAAAAACTCTCAAGTCACAAGTACTTGCCGACTTCGTATCGGAAATGACTAATGAAACACAACACACAGCAACCAATTGGAGTATACATATAGATGGAGCATCAAACAGAGAAGAAAGCAGAGCTGGGCTATTGCTAAAAGAAGGGGAGAAAGTGATAGCCGAGCAATCACTACAATTCCGTAATGCAAGCAACAACCAAGCAGAGTATGAAGCTCTGCTAGCAGGACTAAAGCTCGCCCAACAACTCAGGATACCTCAGATAACAGTTTACTGTGACTCATCACTGGTGGTACACCAAATCAAATGCGAGTACCAGGTAAAAGATCCTTTGTTAGAGAAATATTGGCTCATAACAAAGGATCTCATCTCAAAGTTCAGTAAATTTGATATTATTCATGTAAATTGAGAACAAAACACCAGTGCCGATGTGTTATCCAAGTTAGCCACAACAAGGCAGGCGGAAAACACACCGGCCCTGTCCCAACTAACACTCAACAAGCCGAGCTTTGAGCAGGACACAATCTTAAGTATCATGCAGGTACCAGATTGGAGAACACCTTTTCTCAATTACATCAACACAGGTGCCATACCAAACGAGGAGCCGAACTTGCCGCTCTTCCGAAGAAGAGCAAGTTTCTATACAGTACTCGGAAATACCCTGTACAGGCGAGGACACTCCCAACCACTCCTCAAATGCATCAGCAATGAGGAAGCCGAAGATGTTATGGCAGAAACACACGAAGGGGTTTGTGGAAACCATATCGGCGGCCGAGCATTGGCCGCAAAGATATTGCGAACAAGATACTATTGGCCGATGATAAAAAGGGACTGCATTTTGAAAGTCAAGGCATGTGATAATTGTCAAAAGCACACCACCCTCTCAGAGATCCCGGCCGAGGAACTCCACACCATAGAGGTAAGCTGGCCTTTCGATAGGTGGGGATTGGATATCCTCGGACCTTTTCCGAAAGTGCCAGGCCAGGTAAAGTTCCTTTTAGTATCAATAGACTATTTCTCTAAGTGGATAGAAGCATAACCACTAGCACATATAACAGCAGAGAAAGTGCGATCTTTCTTATGGAAGAACATTATATGTAGATACAGTATCCCAAGAGAGATAATCTCGGATAACGGGAGACAATTTACGAACCATAAACTCGCTGCCTTCCTAACAAATTTCAACATTAAACATCATTTCAGCTCAGTCGAGCACCCGCAAACCAACGGGCAAGTTGAATAAGCTAACAGAATTATCTTGTAGGGATTAAAGAAAAATCTCGGCGAGGCTAAAGGAGAGTGGGCCGACCTCATTCCAGAAATCTTATGGAGCTACAATACCAGCATTCAATCTGCTACAGGAGAAACCCCTTTCAAGCTGGTATATGGTGCAGAAGCACTGATCCCAGTAGAGGTCAGCGTCCCAACGCTAAGGGCTGACCTTTATGATCAATCGAACAACTTGCAAGCTCGAATAGCCGAGCTGGATCTTGTGGAAGAGGAAAGAGACATCTCAGCCATAAAGCAACGAGCCAGGAAGCAGTTCATAGAGCGAAGACACAACAAAAGAGTAGTTCATAGGTCCTTCACTAAAGGAGACCTCGTACTCAGGCGAGCAGAAGAAGCTCAGAAACCTCCAGCACATGACAAATTAGCACCAAATTGGGAGGGACCTTTCTGAGTCCTCCAGAATCTCGGAAAGGGGGCTTACAAACTAGAAACTCTTAAAGGAGATCAACTTCCAGGAACATGGAATGTCTCCTCACCGAGGGAATATCAATCATGACACATGCTGTAAATCCGCGAATGATGGTACTCTTTTTCCCCTTCGAAGGTTTTTTCCCAAAACACATGGGTTTTACTCGGAGAGGGTTTTAATGAGGCCGGACGCCACAAATCTTTGTACAAATGTCACATATTACAAGCAAAACATTTATGTTATCATAGCAGTTAGCATATATTTCAGTCAACAACAGCTAAAATAATCCGAGCTTCATACTCGGCAACTATAACTGGCATATATTTCAGTCAATAAACATTCAAAATAATCTGAGCTTCATACTCAGCAACTATAATTGGCATATATTTCAGTCAATAAACATTCAAAATAATCCGAGCTTCATACTCGGAAACCAAAATACACACGCCGAGCATAATATTCGGAAAAATCAAACAAACAAAAGCAAATCAAGTTTTCTCAACGAACCCTAAGGGCTCACTCCGCCCTACCTCCTATATTAGAGCTACCGCTCTCCTTATTGATAATCTCATCATCCAAAAAATGGCCATCGATGACCATCTTCAATACGTAAACGCCATTGCTATTGCAAAACAAAACTACTATCATAACTTTGTCAAAATATTATATCTTATAAAAGGCTAAACAGTCACCATCAAACCGAGCTCTATACTCGGAAACCAGAAAGAGCACAACCGAGAACAATACTCGGAATTATCCAAAAACAAACAAGTTAAATACAAGTTCTAAAGGCCAAAGTACCATATACAGAGCTTACAAAATAAAGCATAAATAAAGGCCTAATCTGCCTTATCACCAATGCTGGACTCCTCACTATCACGTCCAGCAGCAGCCTCGTCATCCACAAGCTGACCATTCACGACCACCTTCATAACATTAAGCCTCGAAGGATCGGCTTCCGGGTAAAGTACCTTGACCTGAGAAACGACACGCTCAAAACCTTGAGCAAAAGCCTCGTAGATTCCACTTTCCAATTCTTTGATCCGAGCAGAAAGCTAATCATTCTCGGACCCCATAACCTTTAGCTTTTTAAAAGATGTCTTGTGCAGTTTCCTCTCATTAGCCAATTCCAGCTCTTTCTTCTCCATGGAAGAAGAGAGCTTAGCAATCTTTTTCTCCTTTTCCTGGATGATGCCAGACAACTCCTCAACACAGGAAGCCTCATTCTCCTCCCGGCCCAAAGCAAGCTCCTATGCCCTACCAATGGCCACAATACGAGCACCAATCACTCACATTACAGTTCTCCATCAAGGGCAAGGAAAGAAAAAGCAAGAAAACAAAGAAGAAAGGCAGGAAGAATCAAAACTGACCTTGCTTACTCATTTTCAGATAGGAAGAGAAAATAAACTTTTCCAAAACCCAGCAGTTTGAAAGAAAAGAAGTATAGCAAAAGATAACTCCTATAAAGCAAACGGTTACCAAACCTTTGCATTTACTCCAGATTGTCAAAAAAGAGAGAAGCATTAAAATCACTACTAAATCCAACGGACAGGGGTGCCTAAAAAAACGGGACAGTTTCACATCAATCATGTCATGATGGCGCGCAGAACGAAACCACTACTACAAAAACGTTTTGAATTCTGCACAGAACCAAGCCGAGCTTGGGGGTTATAAGGAACATACACGGCAACAACTCAGTGACCAAGGATTGCGGTATCCCTGGTTTGAAAGCTCGCCTTCGTCCTATCCAAACCAAGGCAAGCTTGGGGGCTATGATACGTCACCACTATCCTCGACCGCCCGAAAAGTTCGGCACGTGAACAGATAAGATCGGCCTCGCTCATTTGAAAATAAGAAACGTGCTTAACAAACCTAATCACCAAAACAGAATACCATAACCAACCTACAAACTCGGACTTATCCACAGTAAACGGGTAAAACAGCTTCTATAAAGCCGAACTAATATACTCGGCTAAGGATCAGGTTCCATTCTCAGTCTTCATATTTACTTAATTACTCTCACTCGAGATTATCACTAACTTAAGCGTCGGAGTATCTTTTTCAGGTATTCCCGCCGCGGTGTTCGATCCTGGCCGACGTATAGCTCTTCCTCTCAAACAGTCGCCTGCTCGAAATTGCTGAAACTCGACCACCCCAGTACCAGGATGAAACAATACCTATAATAACATTAGCGATAATAACTAAAATTATATTTTGATTAACTTGATAAATTATAATAAATAAATTTAATTTCATAAATAATTATATTTTTTGTCAATATATTATTACTAACATTTTTTATTTTGTCTATTCATTATAATTAATTTTGATCTGAGATATTCTTTACTAATTTAGCATATTATGGGATATCAAATAGTTAGAAGAAGTTAACAATTTTAATTTTTTTTTTCAATTAACAAGTAATTTGAGATAAAATTTGTTAGTTTGACATTAATCTAAAGAGCTATTAAGTTTAGGATTTAATTCAGTAAAATTATCTAGACATTAAATTTTATTACTAATTATGATATTATTTGTTATTTGACTAGTTGTTCATCTATATAAATCAGTCACTAACTTTGACAAAAAGTATTTTGGTCCTTAAAAAAAATACAAAAGTATTTAAGTATTTGATACGAATTTATATCAATAAATAGAGAATTAAGTAAAAATTCAAAAAGAACAAAATAAAAATCTCTAAAATTAGGATTAAAAAAAGGTAGAATTTTTAATTATCTCATGAATACTCCACATTATTACATCATATTCCTCATGAATTCAAGTGTTGTAAGTTAATTTGAATCTGATTTCAAATCAAGTCCAATGAACCACTATGGGATTATGTATTTAGAATTTAAAAATTAGCTACATTAAATAACATACTTTTTAATTGAGATATATTACAAACAAAATTATCATATTCTTGTAGTTATAGAATAATATTTTAAATTAATATCTCAAAAATTTTACCCAAATTTTTATGTTAATTGCTCAATCAACCTCTAAATTTACCATTAGCGATAGGGGTGTTCACATGTTAGATTGGTTCGGATTTTAGAAAAAAAAATCATACCAATTAAATTTAATTGGTTTATATTTAAATTTTTTTTGTAAGTGGACTTAAACTGATCCGAACCGATTAAACTCAGGTTAGATTGGTTTTCGGTAATTGGGTAGTATCCTACTAAAACTGAAATTAAAAAAATTTAAAAAGTTGTCTAAATACTATAAATATGTAATATAATAATAAAAGAAAGTAATAATTCAAATTTAAATAACTATTATTATTTGAAATACCTTGGGAAATAAAATTGTGTATATATTATTTAAAAATATTTTATTTACTTATTCTAATTAATGTTAAATTAATTGGGTAATCGAGTTGGTTCAGTTCTATGACTCCAAAATTAATACCTGAACTAATTAAGGTCAAGTTTAGGGTGATCTTATCTGATTATTTTTTGGATAAAAAACCAATATAATCGAATTAGATTAATTTTGGACGGGTAATTGGGTTACCATACCTGTGAACACTTTTAATTAGCGAATTAGAATTAAATTTCTAAAAAATAGGAAAAAAAAGGAAAAAATTCTACCACGAAAAAAAAAAGACTAAAAAAGGTGAATGATGGTTGAAGTGAGATTAGGATTAGAAAAAAATTATATAAATTATATATTTTTATTTTTTTTAATATGTAAGGTAATCAGGTCAGTTCAAGTTCGTGGATTCTTAAATTCGATAATCAAACCAATTAATGCGAGTATAATCAGTAAAATCTCATTTGATTCGATACTTGTCAGGTACAAAATTTAATATAATTAGGTCAGATCGATTGGATTTAACTTTATTGAGTTTGGCACAGAAAATACCTAATTACAAGATAGATTTAAAATAGTGTAAGAATTCAATTGAAAGCTTTTATACTTAATTACAAATTTAGTGAAATTATAAAAACTAACCAAGTAATTTAACCTTACAATGAATATTAAATAATGTATTTGAATCTATTAAAATCAAATACATTTTTTTTTCTTTTAAATTAATAAAACAACCTTGATTAGATAACAAGTATTTTTGTCATTTTAAAATTATCTAAAAATGTATCGTCATCTTTTTAAAATCAAATTTAAATTTTAACATTATAATTTAATTAAACAACAATGATCTTAAAAAGATATTTTGGTCATTTCAAAATTAATCTTAAATAGTATATTTTCATTTTTTAAAATATTTAGGACAAATTTCTAATTTTTAAAGCATTTAAAGACTAATAATACTAAATAGATATTGTAGACTTTTAACTTTTAACGTTACTCTTAAAAAAAAAAGTACTTTTATCTTTTTAAACTCAATATATATAAATTTTTAATCTTTAAAATAATTGAATAACTCTAATCTTAAAAGAGTATTTTTGTCTTTTTAAAATTTATTACAAACTTATTTTACTCTTTTTGAAAATTAAATTAAATTTTCAGTTACTTTTAAAAGATATTTTAATTTTTAATATTAATTCTAAAAAAATATTTTTGTCTTTTTATTTTTTAAATTTTTATTTTTTTATAATTTTATGATAATCTAATAGAATTTTTTATTTTAATAAATAAAATAATTATAATAGTTATTGAAATAAATAAATTAAAAAATTATTATCGAAATAAATAACACTCTTATTTTATTTACACTGTAATAATTTAATAGAATTTTTTATTTTAATAAATAAAATAATTATAATAGTTATTGAAATAAATAAATTAAAAAATTATTATCGAAATAAATAACACTCTCTTATTTTATTGACACTGTAAACGAGATAATTTTGCACGTATCTCATTTACAGTGTAAACGAGATAAAATGGGACAAATTTTTAGCCGCTATAAGATGTGTAACCCTTGGTATTCTCCACACACATTTCATATCTCTTTCTATCCCGTTTTTCTCACAAAAACAATGCCACAATGGTCAGTAATAGTGTGTACATAGTTATGTTTGTTTACTCCAATTATTGTATGGAAAATGACGACAACAGGGTGATATTTGAGTGTGAGAATCCGATACTGTTGTGAACTCAGCATGTAAGTATGTTATCGGAGTTGAAGAGTTTAATATTGAGCAACCTCGGTGATACAGACATCTTCCATCTTTATCTCGTTTACAGTGTAAACGAGATAGATTTGCACGTATCTCGTTTATACTGTAAATGAGATACGTGCAAAATTATCCCATTTACAGTGTAAACAAGATAAGAGAAGATTATTTATTTTGGTAATAACTTTTTAATTTATTTATTTCAGTAATTATTATAATTATTTTATTTATTAAAATAAAAAATCCTAATCTAATATCAATTCAAAATAAAGTAATGTAATATGATTTGACAATGATTTAGATTTTTTTACCGCATAAAAACATTTGTTTTTAGTATACTAGCCCAACACAATAATAATGATAAAAACACATAAAATACAACTTTTTTACTATTTTGTTTGTGGAATTTGATGCTCCAAGAGTTGTAAGGAGTATTTAATCGGTTCCTAAAAAAAAATTAAAAGTACTCATGAAGTTTATTAATACCAACAAAAGTACCCATAAACTAGAGAAATTAACGTATTAATGAAAGATGGGTTTCATACGACAAAAATATTCAAACCCTAATTTTTTTGTTGATTTTTTTATAAAATTTCCAAACTACTCTCACCCTCAACCTCAACTCCACCGCCACAAATCCCTTATTTTCTCCTCATAGTTCCATCGGTTTTTCCCTGACCTTCTCCATCGCACTCAAATTCCTCCTCCTCCACCACACTCAAATCCCTCCTTCTCATGGCCTTTCCCATCGCATTCACAGCCTTCATTTTTTACTCCCTCTTCATCGTCTCCATACTCTTCTTCGGCCACCTCGAAGACCTCTAGCTCCCCATAGAGCATCATCCACTCTCTCACACAAGTCTCCCTCGCTGGCACCCTCCTGTACCTTGGTGTCGCCGCTGCCGCCGCTTCCAACCTCTTTAGTCTCAGTGACAAAGCGAAAGTAATTGGAGACCTCCTTGATGGGAACATCAGCGTCGGACCGAACAAGAGTTCCAGGACGCAGCTGAAGACGTGCGGCAGGCGACGGAGCTTCTTTCCGACGATGGCTGTGGTGCCGACACTAAATTGAATGGTGATGTTGCGCTTTCAAAAATAGACGAAATGAACCTTTATGGTGGGAGCTCTCGATAGTAATGCAACAGAAGATTGCAGTGCTAAGATTAACAACAGAATTAACTAATACTGATGAAAAATCAGAGAAAGAACTATAAAGGAACAGTTTTAAATCGTTTCAGATATTTTCTCTTTTTTTTTCTTAATTTGGGAGACTTTCTTTGTGTGAAAATGGTAAAAAAAATGGAAAAGAGCTCATTATATTAGATTTCTCTACCAGAAACTGGTCGAGATCCTCCACCACCACCACCACCATTGATTTCGGCTTGGGTTGTTATAGGAGTAGTTTTGGACTCCATGACAAGGGTTTTAAATGTGTAGGTTGGGTTATGGAAGGTTGAAAAAGTGAGTTGAAGTTGAGGGTGGAGGTAGTTTGAAAATTTTATTAAAAAATCAACAAAAAATTAAAATTAAATACTTTTATCGTACGAAACCATCTTCCATAGGTACAACATTAATTTTCTTAGTTTATGGGTATTTGTATTAGTCTTCATAAACTTTATAGGTACTTTTAATAGTTTTCCTAAAAGAAAAAAAATAAACCAACCTCGTACAAATTTTCCCAAGCCAATTTTAACTAATCTAGTTGCCTTACTGGCAGGGAAGGAAGGAGGAAGGGTCATGTATTTAGTATTTACATTTAAATTATGGAAAGGTCAATGGTTCCAGCTTATCCTTTAGTTTATTTATCATTTGTTAAAAGAGAAAAGGTAAAAGACAAAGTGCCATGTACTAAAATAAAAGTGCCAAAACAACAACGAGACTCTTTTGTGTAATTCTTAGTCATGAGACAAAGTTCTGTGATGGCACCACTCGGCACAACATAGTTGAGTTGTTGACAATGGACTCTCATGATGTAGAAAAAATGGCAATCTTTCCAGTCATCTTTATCTTCTATAATTGTTGACACAATCAAATCCATTAGAGGTTCTTCAACTTTCACAACTTTGTTTTCAGTTCCAAATTACAAATCTAATTCAAATTCCTAATATAGTACAGTAAATAGGCAATAGTGATCAAGTTCTTCCAAAACAATAATCTCAATTCATTAATATAAATATGCAGAAAAAAAATCTACCAAGAACGAACTGGTCAATTTACAGGAACAAGATACCACGCAGATTAACAATAAATCAGTAGTAACATGGAGTTTCAAACTCTCATACCCAAAATACAGAAAAGAAGATAAAGGGGGAAAGTGAAACCAACACAGAATCAAAAAACAAATCTAAAACTTTGTTCACTTAACAGGGAATCTGAGAGGTGAACCACTCCATAACATGCAGTGGAGCCTTGATCAATTCCAAAGCAAGCTCCACTATAATCGTCACACACAAGCAGCACGGACATATGCATGTCAACAACAATCTGCACCACACACATGTACATATACAAATACATATCAGCTATTCAGCATCAATTGAAGTTTCGTTTTTGATAGCATAATCATGCAATTAGATCCAAACCCATTTCACATATAAAGAAATCACACAAACCCATGTCATCAATTTTCTATTTTAAGAAAAACAAAAATTGTATGATAATTGAAAATTGATCAAAGTGAAGAACTTTAGAGAGACAGAAAGAGGAATATCTTACCCAACGATCCAAATAACAAGACCAACGATTGAGATGAGGAGGCAGAGAAAGGCAAAGGGGAGACCCAATAGAAACCCCAAGGGCCTGCACTCGCCATCGCTGTTGCACATTTTTTTTATTTGTTCTCTACTATGATGTTCTTTTCTTTTCTCTGATGTCTGAGAAAATAAGTAGGTGTAGGTGTAGGTGTAGGTGTAGCTCAGTAGCTAGACAATTTATGTTTTGCTTGGGAAGAAAAGAGAGACACGTTTATTTCTGGCTTCAAGTAAAAGCAAATTGGAGTCAAATGATGTGGCTAGTACAGCAAATTTGCCAGGAAAGGAAAGTGATAAATTTTCCGGAAATCTGTTACCCTCGGGTACAATATTTCCCTGTCTCTGGAAACCTATTCGGATCCCTGAATTTTATAGCGTACATTTTATATTTATTTTTTGATAAATTGTTAACAATTCATTCATAATTGTTTTTTCTTTTTGTCGCGTATTTGACACGTTTCACTTGATAGCTACAAGAATTTTGTGCAGCTCATATTGGCTTTTAAGAGATTCTCTTTTGGTCCTTTTCTCAATAATTTGTGTGTACAAATCTTTTTGCAATTAGAATAGCCACCCAGGGCTTGTTCTATTACCTGCCAATTATACAAGCATATAAGTATAAACCCTTTTCATAAAGTCCAATATTAAATTGTGTTTTTTTAAGATTATGGGAGTTTATATAGTCTTTGCCTCCTCACGTCTAAAATTAACCAAAGCTGTAACAAAAGAATAAGGACCTTTGGATGCACACGGCACTCAGAAAACAAATAATACGGACTTAGTGTTATTCATTGACTTCATTCTCCACTAAGATGTTGCTCCAACAACCAAGACCTTTATAAAATTGTGTATTTACATCATAATCTAACTGGTGTAACGGAACATAAACAAAGTGAAATCATAATCCTGTTCCCCCATTTGCTTATGCTTTCTCAATTCTCATCGAACATGGATGGACACGTGGAATATCAGTCAAACAATGTTTGCTGATGAAAGAATTGCATCATGGAAGTTCATCAGTTAAAGTGCATAAATTATATGACACTGTTGGCGGCTTAGTAGCTAGTTCCAACACATCTTGGCGGCTGAAGAAAGAAATAGTTCATTTTATATTGTGCCAAGATTACTATTGAGGTGGCCTATTCAAACTTGAATTCTCACTTTCCATAGCAATGATGGAAGCCAGCCTCTCATAAACCTGTGACAATAAGTCCTGCTGCATCAACATTAAGCCAAGAGGATAGGAATAGCCAAAGATGGATGTTACTTACAGCTGACAGCTGCTTTTTCTTGCCATCTTCATCGTTTTTGTCCTGATCGCTTGTAGTTGTAGATGCATCATACCTAGACAGGAAAATTTAAGCTATATTCTATGCCCACTTAAGCCATGAACATTGAAAGCATAGAGTGTGTATTAGAGGTGTTATATTGTTTAAGGATAGGTCATAAATCGTAATTCACAATAGATATAGTATTTATAAGTACTAGGAAATTCACACCTCTTAAAGCTAGTTTTTAGAGTCTAATTAGACTAACATAACTCAAATAGTATGTTCGATTTTTCGATTGGATATTCTAAACCATGGTTTCAGCTTCGGCCCAAACCATGGGTTTCAGGATTCAAACAGAAAGCCAATCAGCTGACCCCCCCCCCCCCCCCCCCAAAAAAAAAAAAAAAAAAAAACAGAAAGCCAATCATCTTAATGGTCAAAAAACAACTACAAAAATCTGCAGGTTCTTACCAATCACGGGGAATGCCAGCTTCCGCACGAGCTTTATAGTTGAAGGGACCCTTTAGTTCCACATTGTATTCCTTTAGCAAGTCTGCATGGTTACACAAAAAGATGATGTTGAAGCTTCTGTGTCGTTAATATCTATCCAAGTAAGCACACACGGTGAAATTAGACAGGCTTCCCAACCTTTAAATGTGGAGTCTGGGGCACAGCCCAATTTTTCACAGACAGAAACAAACCAGTATACACCAACTGCTACATGTGCAACTTCCTCATCAGCAATTCTTGCTACAATTTTAGAAGTCCTGTTATCTCCAAAGCCAACCAGTTTTTGCACTAGGCGTGGCCCGGCATCAAGTCCTCTGGCCTCCTACGATTCAATAAACATACACTTATGATTTATAAAATCAGAATCATAATGCATAGCTTTTCTTCTATCCCTGTATTATGTGACACAGAGAAATCACTTCAAGGTAACTTATGAAACCTGAAGCCTTTCTAAGAAAGGCTAGTGAAAAGTTACTTATAAAATTCAATAAGCAAAATGCAAACCATTAGTGGAAAAGAATGATGGTCAATTCATGTCAATCATCATACTCATACTGCTTTCTCCTTCTTAAACTGATATTGCATTGATATCAGTCTTCTGAGTGCTATCAATACACGTATATCTTGATTTATCTTGCCTGTAATCTGTGGTTACTATCATAGTTTGAATAGCACAAATCCTCTAGACTAAGACAAATATTTATGAAGCTCATAACTTCATAAGTCATTTGTGCTTCTACAATTTGAATCAATATATGAGCCAAAAACAAATGTTTGTATTGGTGATGTTTAAGCAACTTGCACATGAAAGTAGTGGCCAGTAGAAAAAATGTAGTGTACCATGGAATTTAATTTTAAACCGGCTCGTGGCAGACTTCCCGTCACATATTTTACAATAGAGGCATGATACACATTAACAAAGAGGATAGATTTGTGAAAAAGGCTGCATTATGAAATTTATTAAGTAGTTTTTCATCAAATAGTACCAACGAAATGCTAGAAATATTTCACGTTAGAGGAAGATTGAGGTGGCAAAAAAGGTACCTGGACTAGTGGGATCACTGCCAAACGTGCAGCGACATTGTCAGATGATTTCTCACATTCTCTCCAAAGCAAATTGTGAGCTGGCATATCTCCATATCTAGTTTAAATGTAAAAAATGAGAACAGAAAATCAGCATAATCAATGAGAATAGAGTCATAGACAACAAAATGAAGTAACAACAAACAACTACAAGCCCTTACTTAAAACCCAGCTCGGCAAGCCTCTGTGAACACCATGCGAAATGACGACTCTCGTCATCAGCAACATGAGCAAAGTCAGCAAAGAACCCCTCCCCTAGAATATCACTATAGGGAGAAAACCGAACTACAGTATCCCAAGCCAAATCAATAGCATTGAGCTCCACATGGGCAAGATTATGAAGCATGTAAGCATTCAGAGGCAAGCCTGAATCCTTGGGAGCAGGAATTTCCTTAGGGGAAACCTTAAATCAAAGGAAGAAGAACTTCATAATGCACACATCATCACAAAGAAGCACAAATGCTTGTAGTAATTCGCTATACTGTTGAATAATCATGAAAGCAGCTAACACTTAACATGGTCTAATAATGAAAGTAAATTTGCACCGAGAAAGCTAACAGGGGAATTAAAACAAACAGGTAGCATGCAATATAGAGAGAAAGATGGGAAGCGAACCAATTTAGGATTTCGGGGTCTGGCGGGTTTAGGTGGTGGTTGGGAACGGCCAAGAGGGAGGTTGTGGAGGCGCCACGTGGAGTAAGCCAAGTGAGAGAGTTGAGACTTGGCCACAGGATCGGTGGTTGAGAGAACAACGGAACCAAGCTCAGCTAAGGTAGTCGCTTCCCGAAATGCGGGGTGGAAGAGAGGGTCGGGGTCGGGGTCGGGTATCGGGCCGCGTGGTCCCCAGGTACGGTCGTGATTGAGAGGGCTTTCCCTCCATGCTTGGAGACCAGTCCAAGGTGTAACCTTGCACGAAGAAAAGGAAGTGCGTTGGAAATGAGAGAGAGGGAAACAGTGACAACAGTGTGGGGCTGAGACCTGCATCCCTTGGAGGATTCTCAGACGCATCATTCATCACATTAACCAACTTCCTTTCCTCTCAAACTGTCATAACCAACTACTATCACTCCTATTGGACGGTTTCTTTTGGGCCATTAAATGATCTTCAATCAAAGCCCAATATGTGCTTTTCTTTTTCTTTTGTTTCAGGTCCGTACTTTTTTGGTTATTTTATTATATGGTGCCCTCACCACTAAAAAAAAAAAAGAAAGAACATTTACAAGTTAAATTAGTTCAATCTAGTTTATTTATAAAATGTAATTATGCTAATGAGCTTGGTTCTAATGGCATTTCTCCCCCTCCCCATTTCAAGGTCTAGAGTTCAAACCCTAGAGAATGCAATTAAGAAAAAATGTGATAAAATATGTGAGGAGTGTGTGGGTGTGTTGTGTATCTAGGATTGGGAGTTGTCCAATCTATTGGGGTACCTAGGATTGGAGGTTGTCCAATCTACGGACAAAAAGTCGACTTTTAATTTAATGTTTAAAACATGTCCAAGAACCAAATTCTTAAAAACAGAAATACTCAGTAGAATTTATTGTTATCCACACTATCTTTGACAGATTATTAATATTTAAACAGACTAGTAAGCTAATCACTAGATCAACCTAACTAAGTTGAATTTAATATTTTTTATTATTATTTTTAGTTATCAACCCAATTTTTTTAGTCTATTAATTCAACAATAAATTTTTAGACTACTCTTTTAAATATTAATGGCAAATAAATGACCTAAAATAATAAATATTATTGGTCTTCTAACATTCATCTTCTTAAAATTACTTTAATGATTAGTTATTAATTAGTGAATGTACATGTGATGCATGAAAAATATTGATTTTTTATTTATATCTAAAGTTTATTTAATAAAAAAATATTATTCGATATATTTAATATCATATTTTTTTATTTATGCAAACGCTAAATAAAAGTATAAAACAAAAAAATTCACAAAATAATGGGATTAATTAAAGAAAAAAATGTAATATGTAATAAATTAATGTCTTAATTTTTATGAGAAATATGAGTAAATATTTTTTTATAAATATCCAAAACTTTAATTTATATCTGCAACATTAATCATTGTATATTCATAAATTACATTTTTAATTCTGTATCAAATAAAATTTAAATATTATTTATATTAAAATTTTTATCCAACTAAAAAAAACACGATTAACAATAAAAAATACCAATTGATTAAATACAATATCTATATATTTGTATTATTATACATTATTTTTTATTAATATTAAACAAATCTTTCACTTTGTCAAAAAAGTTATGATTGAATCCCAATAATCTTTATAAATTATTATTGAACATATAGATTTGTACACTAATTGATTGTGTCGAATAAAAAATTAGATAAATTAATTGTCACTTTAAGAATGTATAATAAAATAAATAATTTTGATAATGCATGATTTGTGAATAATTTAATTAATATATAATCATTTTCTTTTAAATAATAATCTATTTATACGAATGATGATGATGATAATGATGATGATGATGGAGGAGAGTATTATAATTACGTAAAATATTGTCAATTATAATTGTAAATCTATTTAATAATAATAATAATGATAGGTTTTATCTGTTTTAAAATAATAATAAAAAATTAATTAATGATAAATTAATATTTAAAATGATTGATAATTAATATAATCCTATATTTATTATAGTCACTAATTGTAGCTATTAATTTAATATATTTTATACTTATGATTTTTTTATATATATAAATATATATTCGTAGACAACTAAATTTTAACTTGATGGGTATTTTCTTATAGAATAAAAATTTTTTTACTGTAACTATTAATATTTTACAGAATTATTTTTGTGTATTAATAATTTAAAATTATACACAAGTAAAATTAGTGTCAGATCCAGAAAATTTTAGAAGTGGGACAAAATATCTATACCAAAATAAATGTTATTGAGCATTGTTAATTATACTAAAAATATAATAGAGATATAAAAATTAAAAAGAGTTCATGAATACTTTTATTTTTAAAATACTATTTATTATATATTAAAAAATATTTTTTTTTATTTTAAAACTTAAACTTAAAACATCTTAATTAAATTTTAAATAACTTGTTATTCTAACTAATTTTACTTTTATTTACTTTTATACACTTTAATAATAAAAAGAGTGAATTAGTTAGCACGTTAGTGCTTATTGATACACTAGTATTTATAATTTGAAACTAGATTTATATATAAATACAAAAAAAAAACTAAATATGTATCTAAAAGTATGTTTATATAAAATAATAGAAATTTAATTTATAATTATTTTTATCTTTTTTATTAAATAATTAAAATTTTTATATATATTTTTTAATTTAATTTTGATAAACTGTCAAATTAAAAATTTTATGCATCTATTTAATTATGTATTGTAATTAAAAAAATAACTTTTTACATTCATCACATAAATAACTATCTAAAAGAATAAATGTAATTAAATGACTATTATGTAAAAAAATTATATATTTTAACATATCAAAATTAACTTCTATGCTTTTTAATAATTGTTCTACTACTCATTATAATTTTCAAATATTAATTATCACCCATTGGATTAAAAAATTTATTTGTTATAATATTTATGACATAAAATACTTTTAATCTAAAATAGTTGTTTCAAGCAACATTATTTAAGAGAAAAAATTAAAATGTATTATATAATTTTAAAATAAAAAATATTAATTAATAGATAAATTTTATTTTTTCTTATTTCAACTACTTTTTGAAGAAAAAAATATTGATAATTTTACTTATATTTAGAACACTGAATTTTAGTTTGGTAATTAACTAATTAATTAATTTTAAAAATTATATTAACATTATTCATTAATTTTTTATTGAGTTAATTAATTAATTTATTTTTTATTTTTATATTAAATAAAATTTAACAAAATAAATATTGTTACCTATTAAATTTAATAAAAATTATTTTTAACATAAATCTCAAAACAAAATTTTATAAATTTTTGTGGGGGTAAAAAGCATAATTATATTAAGAACAAATATATATATTTATATAAATTTTTTTTTTTAAATTTTAGTAGGAGCAAGTGCCCCCTTCCCATATATCTAGGTTAGGGATGGCAATACCATCCGAACCCGCGGGTACCCACTCCGCACCGAGGCGAGTTTTTAGCGGGACGGATTTTTAGGAGGGGCGGGATGGGGTCGAGTTTAGGTAATACCCGCCCCACTATATATATAATATATATGATTTTAATATATAATATGTATAATATATGTAAAATAATTAATAAATGATTAATAATATTGTATCATATTTAAATTTTTACTTTAATTTATGTTATGTATGTGATAATGGTTATATAAATTTTGAAATTTAATTTTATATATTGGATTTTAATAATTATAGGGGCAGGTAGGGGTGGGGCGGGTACCCACAGGGACGGGTTAGGGTTCAACGTTTTACTACCCGCAGATAGAAACGGGGCAGGTTCTATACGGGTTGTTGTACGGCGGGGCGGGGTCGGGTAGAGCAAAAACCCGTCCCTACCCGCCCCGTTACCACCCCTAATCTAGGTCTGTCCCTGAATAAAAGCATTATTTATTATTTGTTTACAATAACTTCACATAATTGATTAAAATATTTGTCATATTTTAAATTATTCTGTATAAATATTTTATTATGTCAATAAAAATTTTTAGTACCACTAATACTATTTTGTAGGATTTAATTTTTGTTAGACTAATAATTTAAAAGTACAATTTACTATTAGTAATATTTTTTAACTTAACTATTAGATTTTTTCTGAGTTATACTGGGAGCCAATAAAAATAAATTTATAAAAAAAATTATATTAACAAAATTAGAAAATAATATATCCAAAAATAATAGCCATAATATATAAATTGAGGTAACAATTTAAAATTCTCTAAAACTAATCTAATTAAATGTTAATATTAGAACTAAATTATTTAAATAATATATTTAGCTATTTTAGACCTTAGACACAAATAGATAAATAGATTTTAGTCAATCTCAAAACTACAACCAATTGAAATAATGTCATACCTACCTTAAACATTTAGAATTCGTACAAATTCAGACCATCCTTTCGTTAAATAAATTTCATCATCCACTATTTATATAATGCAGCAAGATATAGAATAAGCACGCCAAGAAACTAAATTGGCATTTATTCCCATCAATGGCATTACATTGACGTACCAGGAAGGTGGTAATTTCTGAAAAAAATCACAATGTAATATAAAAATATTTTCATTACAAAAAATTTTAAAAAAGAATATTTAAACACAATACTAATCTTTGAAATTGCATTTCCAAGGCCGACATAATTCTTTAAAAACTGAACCTAAATTGAAGAAATTTAATTTCATTATATGCTCCACTTCGAAGATTTTCTGCAGACATAGAAAGCATAAAGAGATAGAATTTGAACTTGGCCTATAAAGTTTTTTGAAAGCAATTGCTCGATAAAAAATCGAGCTCCTCCTAAGAAAACTAACTTTACCCATATTCCATTGGATTGGTCATAATATATGAGTAGTTCTAACCATTCTTTAGTAAAATAGAGTTCATTATCCCTTCGTTAAACTCTTACATCCATGTAATTAGAACATTGATAAGTGAATACAACCCGGGGTAGTATTTGATGGATGTGGTGCATTACAAATGATGCTGCAAAAGAAAACCGATGTAAGGTTAGATGAAAAAATTATAACTTGTACCTTAAAAAGATAATTTCAATGAAAAACGAAAAATACATTCTTATTCTATAAAGTAGTCAAGGAAGAATAAAAAGTTAAAAACTTAAATAAAATATTTTGTCTCTAAAACTTAGACTCATGAACCTTATATGTGGCACTATATATACCTTTAGTCACAGAAAATTAATTATTGAAATTGATATCAATATCAATTTATCTGTTATTAATACACACATACATAACAAAGCTATTAAATATAAATATCACGTAAATGTTAATTATGTATGATTGATAATTAGTATAATTAGAAGGGTTAAGTACGATTTTGGTCCCTAAGATATAGGTCGACAATTTTTTTCGTACCTAACCTTCTTTGGTATACAAAATCGTCCCTAAGGTTTAATTTAGTTTTAAAATCTTTCTTTTTACCAAAATGTTATAATTTATGAACAAATTATCTCTAACAAAAAAATATAAAAAAAAAAAGAGAAAGAGAATGGATGAGAGGGAGAAAGAATGGAGAAGAAGAAGAAGAAGAAGAAGGGAAAATGGAGGCAGCTCCCACTCTGCGCGTGATCTTCTTCCCCAATTTCTTTCTCCTGAACTCATTGTCTTCGTCATCTTTCTTCTTGGTGAACTCAACGATGGCGTCAAAAGCTCGGCAATGGCGCAACGGCCCCTTCTCCTTCTCCGATATGTTCTCCCTTTTTCGCTCGCGCTCTCTCGTCTCCTTCACAGTGCTTGACGGTGACTGCTCCACGTCGCTGTTAGTCCTTAGGGTTCCAATTCTGTTTCTATTTCTGATTTTGTTAATCATATTACTAATAACATTGTTTTCGATTCTGATTTTGTTGATCTGTTGTTTCTAATTCTAATTCTGATTATGATTTTTTTAATCCATTGTTAATCACATTATTTCTAATTCTGATTTTGTTAATCTGTTGTTCTTCTATTTCTATTTTTTTCTTCTGTTTTTAATTTTATGCTTCTGATTCTGCTTATGTTTCTGTTTTTATTTATGTTTTTAATTATATTTCTGCTTCTGTTTTTAATTTTGTTTTTGTTTCTGATTCTGCTTCTATTTCTGTTTCTATTTTTTTATATTTATTGTATTATTTCTACTTCATTATTGTTGTTGTTGAAGAAGAAGAAAAAGAAGAAGAGATGCTGCTGTGATGGAGAAGAAGAATAGAAACTGAGTATTTTAGTGAAGAAAGAGAGAAGTATTTTGGTCCGAAGGACAATTTGAAAACTAAGTTAAATCTTGGGACAATTTTGTATGTAAAAAAATGGTTGAGGACGAACAAAATTTTCGACTTATACGTTAGGGAACAAAATTATACTTAACCTTAGAATGATTGATAATTAAAATGATTGATAATTAGTATAATTATTCATTAAATATTATTTTCATATAATTATAAAAAATGTATTTTCAAAAAATAAACTGAAAAGAGAGGTACTGTTAACATAAATATCATATAAATGATAATTATGTATGATTGATAATTATATTTTAATTAATTATTGACAATTAGAATAATTATTTATTAAATATTAATTTTTATATAATTATAAAGAAGATATTTTTCTAAAATAAGTTGAGAAGAAAGAAGTGTCTTTAACATAAATATCATATAAATACTAATTATGTATGATTAACAATTAGTATAAACATAAATAACTATTTCTGTTAAAAGATTTCAATACTAATAAAATTAACCATGAATAATTTAAATAAATGTTATGGCCATAAATAATTATATCTGTTTGGTAATTTAATCAAACATTCGTCTCTCAGTAATTCTATTAATTTTTAATCCTATGTGGCTATTACTCTTATACGTGGTAATAATTATTTTTATTTTAAAAACTAAAATATTAATAAGTAAATTACCCATCAAATAGTCAATGAGTTATAATTCAAATGAAATAATCTTCCCATATTCATATTCATCTAAGAGATTGCAAATTCAAATCTCTCTATTTTTAATCCCAAAAAAAAAAAAAAATACCCATCAAATAACGTTTAGTTATCCCTACCCTTCTTTCTTTCAAACATTAGAAGAGTAATCACCAAAAAAAAGAGTAAATAGCCAAAATCGTCCTGAAAGATACCCCGATCTCTATTTTGGTCCTCGAAAGATAAAGATAAACAAAATCGTCCCCAAAAGAGACACGATTGGTCACGTTAGTCCTTCCATCAGTTGGATGATGACGTGTCACGTTAAGTGCCACGTGGCATATGATGACGTGGAGGGCTAATGCCACGTGTCAGGTCAGTGACACGTGGCATGCCACATGGCACTTGATATGTAAAAAAGTCATTTATAATTAAAATAGTCCTTAAAAGTTCAGACGTAAGTCATTTTCATTCCTAAAATTTAAAAAATTAATCAAATTAGTCCTTATATATATTTTTTATTTTTCTTGATAATATTAAATTTAAAATATTTTTTGATACTACTAATTTTAATATAAATGTAATTGACAATAAAAAATTAGTAATTGTATCTTTTCTTCTTAAAAATTTGTTCAATAAAATTATCTCTCTCCTTTAATTGTTGTCAAAATCTCTCTTATTCTTTTCTATTCTAAAACTTTTTTCTTACATTATTACATTTTGCTGGAATATATATATATATATATATATATATATACACACTCAAAATTGAAATGTATGTATTTGTTAACCTAAACAAAGTTATATGCTCAAAATAAAAATTTATATATGTTAACCTAAACAAAGTTAATAAAAATTTATACATCTTTTTTTTTTCATTACGGTATTACTTTCATTTAGGTTAACATACATAAATTTTGATTTTGAGCATATAACTTTGTTTAGATTAACAAATACCTACATTTCAATTTTGAGTGTATATATATATATTCCAACAAAATGTAATAATGTAAGAAAAATGTTTTTGAATAGAAAAGAATAAGAGAGATTTTGACAAGAATTAAAGGACAGAGATATTTTTATTGAAAAAACTTTTAAGAAGAAAAGATACAATTACTAATTTTTTATTGTCAATTAAATTTCTATTAAAATTAGTAGTATCAAAAAATATTTTAAATTTAATATTATCAAGAAAAAATAAAAAAAATTATATAAGGACTAATTTGATTAATTTTTAAAATTTTAGGGATGAAAATGACTTACGTCTGAACTTTCAAGGACTATTTTGATTATAAATAACTTTTTTACATGTCAAGTGCCACGTGGCATGCCACGTGTCACTGATCTGACACGTCAACCAATCATCTTGTGACACATGGCATTAACCCTCCACATTATGATATGCCACGTGGCACTTAACGTGACACATCATCATCCAACTGACGGAAGGACTAACGTGACCAATCAATCGTGTATCTTTTGGGGACGATTTTGATTATCTTTATCTTTCGAGGACCAAAATGGAACGATTTTGGCTATTTACTCCAAAAAAAAAAGTTAGAAGAGTGAGAGTCAATGTGAGTTTCGCGCGAAGAAAAAAGTGACGAAGACAGTGGCGATTCGCAATCGCTGATCAGTGTCATAAAATTGTTCATTGTGTGGGCGTTTGGACGTCGCTTGCGGTCGCAAGTTCTTCTTGATCTGTGGTAGCATCTTCGCGGAGGAGGAAGACCAAGCTTTAGACGTTAGTGATTCGATTCTGAAAGGTAAGCACTTTCACAATACTTGGATGTTTGAATATTATGGTATGATTCATGCATTCCAATGTAGTGGTGCAGTGTTGCTTTGGGATTATAGAGTTAGGGTTTGTGTTGTCACTGTTTGCAATTCTTTTGATGGTTCTTAAACCATTTTTTTTTTTGTGTTGTGACTGTCTTCTGATTTTTTCTTTTGATAATTTTCTTTGAGACTCTGTTTTATATTTTCTTATTCCTTTTTTTTTTTGCTGTTTGTGTTGAATGTGGATTAAGCCATATCCAAAAATAAAAACTGCATTCTTGAATTGGTGAATAGGGATTTGAAGGGAACCAAGAAAAATGGTGGGAATGTAGTAGAAAAAAAAGTTCACGATTTGGCCTTTAGCTCGTTGATTAGAAATTCTGAGTTAATTCTAAGTTCTAGGTAGTTAGTACAAAGTAGTGTTCATGAACAAAAAAAGTTATAAACATTGTTTATTGGCTTTGGTTCATTGGTTAGAAAATCTGAAAAATTATTCAACTTTTGGATTACATTATTTTATTTTATAAGATGATGATGTACATGGAGAAAATTTATGGCTCTTACTATTTCTATTTGTGAATTTAATATAAAAATTTTTTATTTATTTCTTCTGTTTTGAATAACTATGTAGTTCAATTTGTGTGTAGATGGCAACTACACATGTTATACTGTAGAAACAACAGCACTAGCTGCCGCACCAGGACAGAATGCACCTGCAGCAGAGCCAGAACAGATCCCAGCACCGGCACAACAGCCCACAGAGAAGGTATTGCATTTTCAACACACCCCAATGCAAAGTTACACAATTTAGCATCTTGGTTGGATTACTGTGATTTAAATTACACAATTCTTATTGCCTAAATTTTAGATTCTTTGTGAACAGGTGGCACCAATTATTCCACCTCCAATAATGCAACCTCCAGGACAATTAGCAGCAATAAGGCCAGCTCCAATTAGACCTCCAACACACATTAGGCCACCTAACAGCAAGAAGCCCCCGAAAGTAACCCAAAGAGGCCGCCACCAACTCTCCTAAACGACATCAGGCTTCCTTCAATGAGCAACCCATCAATAAGGCCTAGTGTGAGCTAAGAAACCATGATAGGTGCTAGTGTTGAAACTGCTACAAGGTTCGTACAATTTATGTCAACCCCAGGATTAAGGATACCAACAAATGGAACATCAAGTGGCAGTAACAATTCCACCCCTAATTAGGACCCTGCTCATATTGGAATTAGATTTGTCTCCTATTTTGAACATAGATTAGAACAACAAGATTTAGATTTTTTTTTTTGTGGTTTTCATAATTACTATGGATGTATAGACCATATATTGTTACACCATTTTGGTACTTATTTTGATCTTTTGGTATTAGGGTCTTGATGTGTGAACCACTGTCATGATGCTGATATTCATACTTATGTGGTTATAGTCAACTTAGTTGTAACTGTCAAATTGATGTATGCCCATTGGCTTGTTGGTATTAATATTAGCTTAATGTTAAAACTTTATTTGAGAGTATTCTAGTTGTGTTTTGTCTATTATATACAACGAGTGTCATATTCTTATCAATCTTTAAGTTTATTCATTGACATAAAAGTGAGAAGCTTGAACCAAAACTTCCTTATATATTTTGAGAGTTTTTAACCAAAAAATAAACCTTCTCATGGCAGTAAAATTAACACTTCATACTCAATAAAACAAGAATTAAGATAACAACAACTTCGTTTCATTACATCCAACACAAATACAAATACAATTATAAGAGATCAAACCTTCGGTTTTAAGTTAATGAATCCTAAACATTAGACCAACATTGTTACTCAATTTTACTCAAATTTGCATACTTCAACTCTTTAAGAATGGGTACATAGTGCAAATGAAACACAACAACAGACAAACAACAATACACATAACCCACACTCTCATACTTTTAATTTCTCCTTTAAGCTTCTCCATCTTTATAAACAATTTTAATTTGGCTGCATGGTCATCTTCTATTCTAGTTACATTTTGCACTGCATCATGAGTAGAAAACGTGCAATCATTGTTCAATCCAATTAAAGCTCTAGCTAAATCTTTCCATCCACCATCAATCTCATCTACCCAAGCAAAATATTTGCAATCTTGATTCTACAATAAACAAACCAAATAATATGCATCATTATTGGGCAACTTTTAAAATAAAAATTACAGTTTCTAACAAATATTTAGTAAATAATTTTTTTACTTACTGCCCATAATGAACAACGAATGAAGCTTCTTTCAGGATTTGTCAATGTGTTAGATTCTATCAACACTACATTCAACCCACAAAAGCACCTCCCATCGACCTTCTTCTCCTTCTTTCTCTTCCAAAGTGAGTTTTCGGCGACACTAAAACTCGCATTCGATGCTTGTGAATTCAACATTGGACGCTTGACATTTTTTCTTCGAAGCTATTTATGGTCTCTCTCCAAATTTGTCTAGTTTTACCTTTATAAATTGGGGCTTAGGATTTTGATGAGAAGATGAAAAGAAGAATGGCAGTCTTTGAAGAGAAAGAAATGTTTGGATGACATTACTAACCAACAGCCATGTACGATTAAAAATTAACGAAGCTACTTAGACTATCGTTTGGTTAAAACTATCAAACAGATATAATCATTCATGGGTACAACGCTTATTTAAATTATCCATGGTTAGTTTTGTAAGTGCCTGAAGTTTTTCATGGTCGGAAATGATTATTTACTCTTAGTAGAATTATTTATTAAATGTTAATTTTTATATAATTATGAAAGAGATACTTTCCTAAAATAATTTAAGAAGAAAAAAGTGCTATTAATATAAATATCATATAAATGCTAATTATGTATGATTAAGAATAAAAATGATTGACAATTAGTATATTTATTCATTAAAAGTTAATTTTCATATAATGACAAAGAAGATACTTTTCTAAAATAAGTTGAGGAAAGAGAATTATGCATACTGCTACCAGAATGCGCCACGTCAGCATTATTAGGTCATAATACTACCCGTTATAGAATAATATAATAATGATAATGATTGTCAGATTTTTTAACTCAACTATTTTATTTTTTCTTAAAAACTAATTTAATTAAATACTAATATTAGAACTAAATTATTTAAATAATATTTAAGCTATTCTAGACCTTAGACATATATGGATTAAAGTCATTCTTATAACGACAACTAACCAAAACGTCATAAGCTCGAACATTTAGAATTCGTGCAAAATCAAATCATCCTATTGTTAAATAACTTCATCATCCGCTATCTATGCGATGCGGAAAGGTATAGAATTATCATACCGAGAAACTAAATTGACCTTTATCCCCTCAATGGCATTACGTTGATGCACCAGAAGGTCGGTAGTTTCTGGAAAAAAATCATAATATGTTATAAAATTATTTTTATTATGAAAAGCTTAAAAGAAGAAAATTTAAATACAGTATCAATATTTGAAATTGTATCTCCAAACTTGACATGAATTTACCAAAACTGAACCTAAATTGAGAAAATTCGATATCATTATATGCTCCACTTCGAAGAATTTCAAGTAGACGTAGAAAGCATGGAGGGATGAAACTTGAACTGGGCCTATAAAGCTCATTGGAAGAAATTGCTCAATCAAAAATCGAGCTCCTCCCAAGAAAACTAACTTTACCCACATTTGATTAGGTTAGTCATAATATATGAGTAGATCCAACCATTCTTCAGTAACATAGAGTTCACTGTTCTTTCGTTGAATGCTTACGTCCATATAATTAGAACTCGAATAAGTGAATACAACTCGAGATGGTATTTATTAATAGATGTGATGCATTGTAAATGATTGCGACAAAAGATAATCATACTAAAATATTAGACGAAAAGAATAAGTTTGAGTGAGAACAATTATCAAATTATTAAAATAATAATATAATAGAATGAATACATAAAAAATACCATAAAAAAACTATGACTTGTACCTTAAAAAGATAAATTTTGATGAAAAACGAAGAATACATTCTTATTCTATGAAGTAGTCAAGGAAGAATAACAAAGTAAAAAAAATACTTTAACTCTCAGATCTAGACCCATGAAAATTTTTTTTATATATAACCTTTAGTAGTACAAAAATAATTATAGAAATTAATTATTGATATTAATATCAATTTATCACTACCAACGTACGTGAGTATTATATTTATAGCAATTAGAAGTACAAATTTATGTTTTATTTTTTATTTTTTATTATTGATATCTTAATCCTTTTTAAAATATGTTTTATTTTTTTAAAATATAATGTGTGTACCGTTTAGACCTTTATTATTATTATTATTATTATTATTATTATTATTATTATTATTATTATTATTATTATTATTATTATTATTATTATTATTATTAATTTGTCACCATTTTAACGTGTGTATCAACTTGCCACTAATTATGATTGATTAAAAATTATTGTATAATAATTAAGAATTAGAATTATATCAGTTAATATAATTAGAATGATTAAAAATATTACTGATTGATATATAATTAGTAAAATCATGCATTAAATATTAATTTTAATATAAAGATAAAAAAAATACTTTTTAAATAAATTGAGAAGAGAGAGGTATGCATACTAGCACCAGAATACGTCAAATAAGCATTTTTTTAGCACCAAAATATTACCCGTTGTAGAATAATACAAGTATAATAACCCGTGCCATGCACGTGATAAGATTGAAATTATAATTTTAAGTTATTGTGTTAAAATTAATTTTAATGATAATTTTTTAATTAATAAAAAAATAACATGTTATGTAATTTTTTTTCTTAATATAGTGTTAATTGTATTAACTGTAAAATAGTTATTAACCGATATTAGTAATCTACTTTCTTCAATAAATCAGACATATATACTCAATATGACCATAAATAATATAGTATTACTTAAATCCACCAACAAAATTTTATATGTTGGTTTATTGTGAAGTAAAAACATATCAATATCAGCTCAAAATGAACAACAAATTAATAGAGAATACTAATGCAGAAAGTTTTGCAATAAACAATAAATAATTTAAACCTACTAAATAATAACTCAATACTATTCTTTGATGTCTGCAAAATATATACCTAAAATCACACTATATCAATGTTAGTATATAAAATTATATGATTAACGTAATTATAAAATTGTTTATCAGGAGAATAAAATACAAATTTTTATGATAATTTTAATATTTTCAAGCTATTAATATACAATAAGAGTGCATTATCTATTAGCACCTAGAATTTGTCAAGTTTTTTAATAGATAGTAATAAATTTTAATAAATAAATAAATTTAAGTAAGAGATTTCGTTATTACCTTTTCATTATAGGCTCTCAAAAACTTCTCTATATACCACATTCATCGTGCAGTTATCTTCCAACTGCTCATGATCTTCCAACAGCACTCGCAGACCATCTTTACTCGTTACCCTTGATAACACAACATACAATTTACCATGGGTGAAAACTGGCCTTGGAAGGTATATTCCAACTTTTGATAGAGTTTGTCCCTGAGACTTATTTATTGTCATTGCAAATGACATAATAATTGAGAATTGTCTTCTTTGAAACCTGACCGGTAATATTTCATTATTTAGAATTAGATTCAGTCTTGGGATAAGAACAATACTTCCATCTTTGTTACCGGTTAAAGTCTCACATTCTATCACTTGATTTCCCATTCTTCTAACTTGCATTCTCGTTCCATTGCACAAACCATTAGTTTGGTCTATATTCCGCAACAACATAACAAGAGTGCCAACCTTCACAACCAACTTGTGTGGCGGTAGACCTGAACAATTTATTTCATTTAGAATCTCCGGTGAGAAAGCATCTAATTCAAATTCCATATTTCCCTCCTTAGCACACACAGAGTCAGAACTTAAGTAGACTCTTTCTTGTCCAGGTAACCCTGCAGTCATCTTGTTGTTGACATCAGTGACACAATCCAGAGTTGGTGCAAGAATTGCTCTATCCTTGAAATAATTTTCAACGGATAAATTGGATAACATATCTGGATACACAAAATCAATGAAATCATCCAAAGCTGTCTCAGAGTTCTTAACCAAAATGTCAGATGGTATATGAACGATCGATTCACCATCTGTTGTATCATTAGCCAAACCATCACCAATTTTCAGTAGCCATTCAGCAAAATTTCTGAGTTCTTGTACGTTGTTGTTTTCACCCAATGACAATCTCATATTTTTTGTAAGTTTCAAAACCTTACAGTTATGCCACAAATTATAACTCATTCTTCGGAATCTTGCCCCCATTTTAGGTCAAGGTCGCAGATCAACAAATTTTTCTTTAATAAAATGAAGGCAAGATATAAAGTAACATGTCCATAATACCAATGCTATGTTTTAAAAGCCTCCAAACTTTACCCAGTGTAATTATCATATAAGTAATTTGTAACTAAACAAAATCAAAAGGAAGAGATTTAACTTATCACATGGATAAGATAGTTGGGCACATAGTCAATTAAAAAAAATACTTGCATTATCATCCTAGAAATAATTATGAAAACTGCTTGATGAGCTATTCTTTGGCAACCTTCCTCGTCTTTGTTGCTGAAAAATTGTAATCTTCTCCAGCATCATGAGTTGGTTGTGAAATCCAGTTTTCACTCTGAGCAACCTCAGAAGCACCACCAGAAGTAGCTGTAGATTCATCTGTAAAAAATTAAGCTGGGTTTGCAACTAAGTTATGCTTGTCCCATGTAATCATAGCACCTCCATCACCAGTTTCATTAACTGTATAATTTTTACCAGTAGAACTTGAATTTTGTCCATACATGATGGGTGTGATAGACTTGGAAGATTCAATTTCAGGTTGGTTGTCACCTACCTGTGAATCAACGTTCTATAAAATTGAAATTATAAGGAAAGTACATCTGAAATTAGGGATTTTTATATTATTTAAATATAAGGGGTAAACATATCAATGCTAATAAGAGATGTACATTATATCCCGCCAATTAATTCAATATTTTGTCAATACCTGAATGGTTTAATAATGTTAATGTTGTCACATACCTTTTTTCACAGATATGAATTGGATAAACAGTTTTGTAAAAATTAAATTGACGAAATTTTTTTTTGGTAAATATATTTACCTTATTCATATCTGAATAATCGGCTAGAAGTGTTATCATATCAGAATTTGCAGGGAAGAAGGCATCCTAATGAAATTTTAAAAACACAATGAGTATAATAAAAAGTAACATATATACCGTGCTTACTTTAAAGCTAAAATACCTGTTCAATACTGTACTTCTATTTGAAGGAATTGATTATGGCCTCATCGTGACACAACTTCACGACTGTAATAGAAACCAGTTGGAAAGAATTGATGTTCTCCAACTTCACATAAACTTTGAAAAGGAATGTTTTATTCTTGAATTTACTTAACTCTTCAGGAAATTCAATCCTGTTTCCACCCTATATTAAATTGAATTGAAGAACAATAAGTGTCAACAATAAAATATTAAGACGTGAGTTATAATGTTCATAATTAGTATGTAAACATGAAATTTTTTTTAATACCCTCATTATATGTTTTGTCCTCAGCTCTGCAACAGAAATATTTAGATACTCACTACCAACAGTTTCATACACGATGAATGATGCATAGGATTCTTCATCAGCAACCTTCAAATTTAGTGAATACCTATAAATAAAGAAAAAAAATATATTATCGCGAATCTCATTTAGTAAACACTGGAATAAGGTTTATTTCACAAATAATGCACACCTTGGAGTAAAATTCTGTGATTCAGTTTTGCATCTAGAATATTTGTAACCATCTCCTTCTTCTCTCATAGCCAAAGGACAAACATTGCAACTCTTGTACCACCAAGACTTTTCCAGAGAAAAATCCTTCATTACTCCAATGGTCACACAAACTGTTTTCTGAAATTTAATAGTTTAATAAATTAAATCAGTGTCACCAAATAATTACACTCCATAAAAAAATCTGGAAAAAGAAAATCTTTGTCTGTAATCAAGTTATATTAAAATATCTATAAGATCCCTAATCTCAGAAATTGGTTTGTATGGAGTCTTATTCAAAAAATCATCTTCCTCTGAATATGGAGCTCTTTACTCAATTCGTGCAACCGGTGTTGGTGCCCCTGTCTCAATAGCCATTATCTTTTAATCAAACAAAACCAAATTTGCGTTACAATTTTGAAGATGCAACCATACACAATTATACTTACAATATAACTGTAACTTTAATAAACCAAAAAAAATTCTAACCTTTGTCTGAATTTTTTAACTTCTTCCAAATCAGCATTGATCATCAACACAGAGTTGTATGTTGTATTTGAGACTCCCATTTTTGCTTGCATTACATAAACAATAATAATATTAGACTTTTCAAAACGAAGATCACTTTACCAAATTATTCTCAAATGAGCCAAAACTAACAGTATATCAACAGAGGCAAAAACATAATGAAGAAGAGGATAAAAGTAAAAGATGAAGAAAGAAAAAACAAACGAATAGCTGTTCTAGAATGGCGAAAGGGCGCACACAGATATGAAGCGGTAAGATGCAATGACAGCGGTTCTAGAACGGGGCGACGATGGCAAGCACATACGACTGGTTTCTTCTTTAGGTAATTGAGTAGCCGCTAGGTTTCCAATAGTAAGTGAGGGGAATTGCTACCCCAACAACGTGACTTTTCAAGGGAAGAGGAGAAGGTAGAATTATGAGGGTAGGCATTGTTGTCAGACTCGCGAGTTAACTCGTACGAGTTTATGAGTTTAGGTAGTAGAATCGAGTTAACTCGGACACAAACTCGTTTCTGGGTAGACTTGGATAGACTCGAACAGAATCGGTCAAACTCGTGAGTTTGAGGGCGAGTCAATGAGTTTGATTTCGGTGCCCATTTTCGCCAAAACGGCGTCGTTTTGGACCGAAAAAAAAAAGAGAAAAGGGCGTCATTCATGTAACCCTAATCCCAATTCTCAAACGACTAACACATACAGAACACTCTCTTCTCCAAGCCCTCACTCAGTCACTCTCTTCTAGTCTTCTCCAAGCCCATTATTCTTCCCCACCATTGTCTGCGCTGCCATCCACCATTGTCTGCGCCGCCATGCCGGAGGCTGGACAGATCCACCGCCATCTTCTTCCTCTTGGTACAGCGCCGTCACCATCGTTCATGTCCACTCCTCAGTTCCTCGGTGAAGCTGAAGACTGCGCTGAAAGTTCCTCGACGCCTCGTTTTTTCCCACGCCGGAGCACTCGACGGGACGCTTCACGGCACGCTGTTCCTCGCCTTTGGAGTTTGGTCTACGTTCCTTGCCTGACGTCTCTGTTCTGCGGTTCTGAAATTCTGCACTGCCGATTTCGCTTCACTTCGGCAAGGGGTTCCGGTTGCAAGTTGCCTGAGCTGCCTCTCTTCTTCTTTGATTCTGCCTGAGCTTCCTTCTCCAAGGTAATTTTTTGAACAAATTTAAATAATAATTTTGGTATAATGGTATGATTTATGCCATTTTGATTCTGAAATTAACTTTTTAAAATTTTTTAGTTTGAATTCTGGTGTGATGAATGACGAAATATGGATTAATGAATCTGAATATCTGATAGTTACATATTTGTTAATGAATGATGAAATATGGATTACTGAATAAGCTCTGGTGTTAGATACTTAGACAGTTAGGCTGTTAGTTACTTAGATGTTTTTTTGTTAATGAATCTGAATATCTGAAATACTGAAACTCTGAAATATTAGTTTAGTTTAGTTTATTGAAAACTGAAATCTGAATTTAGGAAATCTGAAATGTTAGTTTAGTTTAGTTTATTGATTGCTGAAATCTGAATTTAGGAAATCTGAAATGTTAGTTTAGTTTAGTTTAGTTTATTGAAAACTGAAATCTGAATTTAGGAAATCTGAAATATTAGTTTAGTTTAGTTTATTGATTGCTGAAATATGAATTTAGAAAATCTGAAATGTTAGTTTAGTTTATTGAAATTTGAAATCTGAATTTAGAAAATCTGAAATGTTAGTTTAGTTTAGTTTAGTTTAGCTTAGTTTAGTTTATTGAAATCTGAAATCTGAAACTCTGGATAACTTTGCTAAATTAATTATTTGGTTTGTTGATTTAGGGATAAAAATACAAAATGTCTGAAACAAATGATGTTTCTGATGAAGATGGTGAAGATGATGATGTTGATGCCATGGAAGATGAAGATATTGGAGGATTTTAGTTTTAGACTTTTACTTTATTAGAACATTTAATTGTTGCTTTGTTATTTTCTTTTGTTTTTCGGTTGTGTTATATGAAGCTTTGATTGTGTGATTGTGTGTTTTATGTTGAACTAGATGCATATTTGTGAAGGATTTGAATTTGTGGTCTAGAATACTTGTTATAATTGTAGTATTATGTTAATTTATTATGTGTTTTGATATTAAAATTGTTAAGTTTGAATGCCTATATTATGTGTTTTGATATTAAAAAATTTATAACAGGTAAACTCGTACGAGTCGAGTCTAGGTCAGCTCCACGAGTTTACCTAGACTCGCGAGTTTGACAACCTTGAGGGTAGGTGAGGGAGTTGAATCACTGAATAGTTAGGTTAGGGAGTATTTGCTCTGTCTGTGATTGGGCTTGAGTGGCTTAGGGAGTTTTTGAGCTAAATAGAGTCAATTTGGACTGTGTCCCGTAAAAAAAAAAATCTATTTACGTTAATTTTTATTTTTTTATAGGTTATAGTTATTTATTAAATATTTATTTAATACATTATATGTTAATATTAATAGTATTTTTTAAAAGAATATTCATAAAAAAAATATAACATGATTATAAATATAATATAAATAAATATGTTAAATAAAAGGTTAAATCAATATGCTTATCAATGCCCTTGTTGAATTTTGCAAATTGGATAATAAGTATGTATTCAGTTGCTTGGTGATTACGTAGATAATTGAGTAATTGAGTTGCAAATTGATCCCACAGTGTGCATCTTATTTTTTCCTCATTTCTAAATAAAAGCAAAAATTAAGAGAAATAAATAATAATATATAATAAAAAATAAAATATTTTGCATATGAATAGACAATTGTTACAAAATAATTCTATTTGTGAAATTTTAAATCTTTACATACTGCAAATCATGGAGATCAACTACAATGTAATGACCACTTTTTCTTGCTTTTGACCATGATATAAGTTCTTTTCTGGTCAAGAGTCTAATAACATCTAATTGAAAAAAAATAAATTAAAAATATGAAATTAAGGACAAATAAATAAATAACACAATAAGAATAATAATACAAATTAACTACGTATCAAATAAGTTAGATTTTTCATTTGTTTGTCCCAATATATCAGCATGATCGAGAAAATTGAAATAATTGTTAGGAATTTTACGATCATCGACCGTATTTACTATACGTGACTCTTTCTTAAAAGTTATTCTACACACGTGTGCAGTCGGAAGATAAATTGCGCTTGATTCCTCAATAAGAAAATCTGAGAAGATATAAACCTTCCCCTCGATCAGATCATTCTTAAACATTTTTGCCAAATAATGCTTGATTGAACAATGAATTTTATCACACTGTAAAACAAATTAAAAATAAAGACTATTAGTACTTATAACTCTATTAAATAAACTTAAAATATGAACAAAAAATATTTATAAACTGGACCTAGCATCACTTGAAAAAATCATGGAGGATAATCAACTTACCTTATTGTAACACCCTACCACACAGAGTCTTATGCTTAAGTCATAAAACAGAGGTGGCGAGGTATTACGACCTCTAAAAATAAAATTTAGTATGTATAGTAGTGTAAAAAGATTTGTAACTAGGAGCCTTTGAAGAAAAAGGGGTAAATCAAAACCGTTAAATCAAAACGCGCAACACTCCGATCAATAACGTAAACGAAACAGATAAAGAGTAAGTTGACGCTAAGAGATACACAAAAGAGTGCCAAAATACATATATCAAGACTCAGGACTCGGCTTGCGAAAATAACCGGCCTGAGCATATAAGTATATATACATATATATAAGGTAATCCCAAAAGAACCCAAAAGACAAAATACAAAACCTGTTTCTCCAAAATAACCTCTAAGAGGAGTTAATACAAAATACATATACAGTAAAAAATGTAAGTATCTAAACAAGTATATAATAATCAAAATAAAATCCCCAAGGCTAAGGATCTCCGCCAAAAGGAAGTCTCCAGCATGCCTCAGCGAGGAGCAGCCTCTCGTCTTACATCTGAAAACCACAAAATCCGCATGGATGAGAACCGGAGGTTCTCAGCATGGTAACAGTGTCAAATATCTAACATGTAATGTCCTGGGAAAGCCGAAGGCAATCATAGAACTTCCAGATCATAATCAAAGCGTATGAACAATTCTAATCCATAAGAAACAAAAACAGGTAACTAACTAAGGGTCTCCATTCTAACTACAAATCCCCATTCCAATTCCTGCAAACCTCCCAACCACCAACAGTAATTGAGATGCAAACACAAGTATATCAAACAAAGAAATGCACAAGTAGGAAGCAGATAAGACAATTAGGCAATTAGCAAGTATAATGATGCAGTCAATTAGGCAATCCAGTCAAATCACATATAATGCATATGATGCATGCCTGTCCTAGTGGCTGATGAGTCTCATTTGTCGGTTATAAAGCCAGCCCGACAAGTCCTGGTAGCTAACCATTGGACTGTCCCTCTGTCGTGCATCCCCAACTCGAGTTATCTCATAACATAAACATCATATATACATATATCCAACACCCTTACTTGTGTATATTTACGGGGGCGAGCTCATCCGGAACTTTCACAGTGTCTGGCCACACTTACGACATAGGGTCAGCAGAGTATCGAGTCTCCACCTAGAGCACGTGGTGGCTAGCCACTGCTTTCACCCAGGGAAACTCGTATCTCAGATAGTTGGAGTGCAACAATCACAATAATCACAATTCAGCATATATGCATATAAATCACAGCCATATATTAACATTCATCTCAGCCATCTGGCTTACAAATCATAATCTCATAGCCGTAATCATCATCACACACCGCCATTCGGCTCATATCATACTCAGCCCTTTGGCTCATATCATATACAGCACTCCACCATACTCCTCAACACCTCATATCATCATCATTCACCATACTCATCACAACATCCCCTTTTCTTCCTCCACAAGTTATCCTATTTCCTAGTTTACTCTCATTTACTAGGCATTTTACATCAATTTAACATTTAGGGGATAAAATTGGGGATTTATAAGTGTGAAATAACATCTCGAAAGGTTACAAGCTTGTTGGGAATGTGAAAGACTTAAAAACAGTAGTTTTAGAAAGGGACTGGGTCGCGTGCGTACGCACAGGGGTGTGCGTGCGCACGCCCAGAAGCATTTTTAAACGTGTGAGTACGCACAGAAAGAAAAATCTCCAGGGTTGTGTGTGCGCACAAGGTGTGCTAGCGCCACCAACAGCAAGCCATTCCCAACGTGTGCGTGCGCGCAGCTCGCAAGGCTCCCTTGGCCATGCGCGTGCACAGAGCGTGCTAGCGCTCCCAACAGCAGCCCTGTTTTCGCGTGTGTGCACGCATAGGACTGTGCGTACGCACAGGCTCAAAATTCCGCGGGGTGTGTGTGCGCACAGGGCTGTGTATATGCACACAACCCAAAAATCATAAATTCTGCAGAAGTTATAGAATTCAGATTTTTTGCCCAAACTTCCAACGATCATATTTCCTTCCACGAAATTCAGATTTCAACCAAGTTTAAACCATTTAAAGCTTATGAAATTATCTTTCAATTAATATAAAAATCATCAAATTCCGAAAACAATAACTCAAGATATGATCCGTTGAAGTTTATCAAAATTCCATTTTCACCAAAACTCATAAACTCCCTATTTTCAAAACATACTCTTACCAATCCATACAAAATCAACCTAAAACTCAACCATTCCAATCATCAATCATTTCCAAACCTCTTTCAATCATCAATCCCCAATTCCATCATATTTTAGCCAAATCTCACATCAACATCAACATTTCATATACCAACTTCAAAACAAATATTCAATTTATCCATATCACATACAACATTACATACTTTACCCACCAATTCAACCATTCACAATCATTTCTACCATCATTCATACATATTTAACTCAATTCAAATTCCATCCTTCATGCATATTTAACTCAATCTAACTTATTCAATAACCACATCAACATTCCAAAGCCCTATCCTAGGGTCATTAGCCTACGTTTTCACACCACATTATATTTTAGATACAGGAAACCGAAACCATACCTTGGCCGATTTTCGTTCCACTCGGAACACTCTTGGATTCACTTTTTCCTCAACTTCCAATGTCCCAAAACTCCCAAAATCAGATTTTCAAGCACAAAACTTCTTCCCAAGCTTTCCAAAATCACCAATTAAACTCCAATACACATATATATAATGCCTAAGCCACAATATCACACCAAAACACAATAACTCAATATCCAATACCTTAAATTTAACATTTTCACTAGGGTTTGAGATGTCTTACCTTATCCAAGGATCAAAGAAGCAAGAACAAGTCTTCCCTTCAAGTTAATTTGAGCCTATAACATCTAAACTCGAAAATCTCAATACTTTACTCACTAAAATTTCGAAAATGAGGGCTGAGAATTCGAAGATGAATCTATGGCTTAACTCAAGAATAATGATATGAATTTTGTAGAGCTTGATGCCGCGGTCGTGTGGCCACAAATGGTGCATCAATCGGAGCTCCGGATCAAAAATTATGATCAATTGAATGTGGAATAAGGATTTTGGAACTTCTCCCCTTTTCCCTTTCTTAATTTCAGCGTGTTTGTTGTGTTTTGACTTTTGAGGGGAGAGAGAGCTGAGCTTCGTTAATGAATGAGGCTTGGCTGGGTCCTTGGCCCAACTTGGGTCCGGTTGGTCCGGTTTGACCCATTCAGCCCAATCTTGGGCCGATTTCTTTAAAATTGGTGTCGAAATTCTCGTTTTAATTTTCTCTATCATATTAAACCATAAAAACCTTATTTCTCACTTTCTAGAATATATTTTAATTTATGAGTTAATTAGCCATTAATTAACCGGATTTTACATTTATCATCTATGAGAACCATTTCTATAGGTATAAACCATCTTACTCTTGTCAAATTTGGATAGAATTTTCCATAACCTTATAATCCTTGCCTTTATTTTCCATTTTTTTCATTACATAATCTACCGTAGGTAATACTGTTGATAGAATCATAGTTAGTAACCATTGGGTATGAAAAATAATAAATAGAAAGAGAAGTATATCTGAGGTATGAATTTTTTAGATGATAAATAATTGTAACAATTCACTATTACGACATATATATATACACACACACACTAATTATACACGGTACGAATTTTTAATGGAAATACTTGCCACAATTAGAAAAAAATTATATAAATAGAGATACTTGCTAAGTATATATAAATGAGAAGATATATAAATATATATAATATAATTGCTATATATATGTAACAGATATAAATTGCTATAATTATAGAGACTTACTATAATTATATTAAATTTAATTATGAACGTAAATAAATAAAATAGATAATAATCAATATTATTTTTTTACATTTAATATTTACTATAATATAAAAAATATTGAGAAAAAATGTAGATACTGACTTTATTTTATTTTATTTTACGTCATAGATTTCTTTATGATTATATATGAATCACAATAAATAAGATGAATCGGTTGAGCAACTAACAAATTTAACGGATAAACGTTGTTTTCCATTTATGAAAAAAATGAGGTAACATGCATGCGTATATTAATATAGGAAGAATATATATTCAGAAGCATTTCTCTATTATATCACTTATTTACTCACAACTTTAAAATCTTCAAGAATATTCGATTGTATTATCCTTTAAGGCAAAAATCCATCCTTTATTTTCATTAAATATTTATATTAATTCAGTTAGAGAAATGTTTTAATAAAAGGAAAGATTATTATTATTATTATTATTATTATTATTATTATTATTATTATTATTATTATTATTATTATTATTATTATTATTGAATAATAACGATAATATATATATATATATATATATATATTGAATTATCATTAATATTAAATTGGTTATTTATATATATATATATTTTTTTTGATAATAAAGGGGCCACAGGCCCAACGACAAGAAGAAGGCTAAACAATAATTACTCTTGGGAATTTAATTCCCCTTATATCTGCCAGAAGATGCATCATCAACAGTGACGGGGGATGCCTAAAAACGGTGACTCCCTCTTCCATTGTGTGTCCGAGCTTCGCCATTGAATCAGCACAAAAGTTTGACTCTCTATAGACATGTCTGATTTTTAGCTTTTCCAACCTGGTTTCAAGCTCCTTGATCGAACGAGCCAGAGACGAGTTTGCGTGAGTTTCAACTGAAGGCACCCCAACAATGGTGATAGCGCAGTGAGAGTCCGATTCCACCTCCAGGTTGGGAATACCCATCTCAACTGCAAGCTTGATCCCAAGATACATCCCCCAGAGTTCCGCCGTTGTTATGCTGCAGCAGCCTATATTCATGCAAAATCCTGCAATGAAATCTCCGTTCAGGTCTCTAAGTACACCACCACACGCTCCTCTGCTTCCTGGCTGGTACACAGAACCATCGACGTTCAGCTTGACCCACCCTTCCTCTGGAGGTATCCACCCAACTTGAATTTCCTTCGTAAGTCTCATATTATTAATTGAACCCTCTGTATTGCCAAAGGCTGAGACATAATTCTCTGATAATCTAGTGATTAAATTACAAAGTTGATTACTTTGCATGTTCTGGTTGTCAAAGATAAGCTCATTCCTGCACCTCCATAGAGTATTGCAGGTTGTAACAAAGTGGATGGTCCAAGAAGTCCCATTTTGCATATGAGAGATTAAATTCAGGTTTGTTCCTAACCATTCCTTAAAGTCCTGGTTAAAGAAAATATTCTGATAATCTCTATTTACCATGCTCTTCCAGATACTACAAGCAAAAGGACAGTCTCGTAATATATGGAGCAAGGTCTCCTCCTCTCTGTGACACCTCGGGCATCTGTCATTCTCGGTAAGGCCTCTTTTCTTTCTATTTGAATTTGTCAGAAGCACCTCATGGCTGAGTAACCAGGTAAAAGCTTTTAACCTCTGAGGTAGTTTAATTTTTCACAACTGTTTGAATGAGAAATCCGTTTCCTCGTTGCCGTTGTAGTAGAACTCGTAGGCTGATTTTATAGTGAAAACTCCATTAGGGGTCTGTAGCCACCCTGTTGTGTCATCCCCGATCCTATCAGTGGGTGCTTTAATTATTTGAATATGGTCTATGATTTCTTCTGGTAGCACACTTCGAATTGCCTCCCAGTTCCATTCCCCTTGGCTAGTAGCATAGTCTGCAACCCTCTTCTGTAGTTGTTCCTCACTAGGATTATTTAGAGCAACCTCTTCTAACCTGTGTATCCCTGGAATCTAGTGATCCTTCCAAAAGGATATCTTCTTACCATCTCCTATTCGCCAAATTAAATTCTGTTGAAAGTTCTCCCAGACTCTTGCAATTCCACTCCAAGCATTTGAGTTGCTGGTTTTGAGGCGGATTTTAGGAATAATCTCCTCTCCACACCCATATTTCGTCCTCATTACTTGAACCCATAAAGCATCTCGGTTATGGATTAGACCCCAAGCAAGCTTCATTAGGAAAAGATTATTTGTTTCCTGCGCTTTTCGAATTCCTAACCCACCCTTTTCCTTGGTTCTGCACACCTTATCCCAGTTTATAAGGTGAATTCTTTTCCCCTCTTCACTGCTGCCCCAGAGGAAGTCTCTACAAATTTTGTCAATGCGGTTGCAAACTGCTGTGGGAATCTTCATAGTTTGCATACAGTAACTTGGGATAGTTGATAACACCGATTGAATCAACGTGCACCTACCTACTAGAGATAAGGACCTTCTTTTCCAAGACGCGAGCTTAGCCTGCATGCGATCGATGATAAATTGGAAGTGATGTTGATTACATCTTTCATGGATGAGTGGAACACCAAGGTATTTCCCCAAGTTAGCTGTAAGCGCGATTTCTAGCTCTTGACTCAGATGGTTTCTGATATTGTGGTTCACGTTCTTTGAGAAGAAGACGCAAGATTTATTCAGACTAATTTTTTGTCCTGAGCTCTCACAGAACTTCTTAAGCGCATCCTTGATCACTTGTACTTGTTTGATGTTTGCTTCAGCAAAGAGTACCAAGTCATCTGTAAAACAAAGGTGAGAGATTTTAGGTCCATTACGTGAAAGGGTAATAGGTTCCCATTTTTTTTCTACAACTAATTTATTAATTAAATGAGAGAGTCTTTCTATGCATAGAACAAAAAGATATGGGGATAAGGGATCTCCCTGTCTAATACCCCTCATTGGGGTAAAAGTCTCTGACGGCGAGCCATTCCACAGAAGATTCATGGTAGAAGATGTAATGCAGTGCTTGACTACCGAAATGATGGTATTTGGAACTCTAGCCTCCTCCAAAGTCTCTGTAATAAATCTCCAGCTCAATCTATCGTATGCCTTCTCTAAATCTATTTTTATAGCCATAAAGCTTTTACCATGATTTTTATTTCTCATTGTGTGAATCACTTCTTGCACCACAAGGATATTATCTGCACTCACTCGTCCAGGAATAAAACTCGCTTGAGTATTTGAGATGAGAGTAGGCATGAAGCTCTTTAGTCTTGAAGCCACAATCTTCGTAATAATTTTGTAACAAACATTACAGAGACTGATGGGTCTGAAGTGTCCAAAATTTTCAGGCGTTGGAATCTTTGGTATGATGGAGATGAGAGTTTTGTTGACCTCATCAATGTTACTAGGATCCCTAAATATCATCTTAACCCAAGTTACCAGGGATTCAGCCACTATGTTCCAAGAGTGTTGGTAGAATTTGGCTGGGAGACCATCGCTTCCTGGGGCCTTCCAGCTACCCATGCTAAAAACCGCATCTTTAACTTCATCAAAGGTCACCTCCTTTTCAATTTTCTCATAATCTCTTCTTTCTAGTGTTGGAAAGCAGCCACTGACTGCGAAGGGAGTTCCATCTGATTCTGCATAGTACAACTCTTTGAAAAAATTAACACCCCAATTCTTTAAGTAATCCACATCATCCACCCAATTCCCTTCTTCATTTTTCAAAGCAATCACTTTATTCCTCTTCCTCCTTCCATTAGCTTTTTGATGAAAGTATTTAGAATTTCTATCCCCAAACTTGATATATGTGCATCTAGACATCTGCATCCATTAGGCTTCCTCCTGTGTTGCTATGCTCTCATACTCTTTACATAGATCTTTTTGTAGTTTCTCTAGAAAGAGATTGCTAGAGAACGAGAGTTTATTGCTGATTCCCTCCAATCTAGCTATAATCTGCTATTTTTTGTGAAATATATGTCCAAAAACTTCCCTATTCCAGACCTTCATGTTATTTGTAACATCAGCAATATTTTGCAATAAATTGTTCCTATTGTTCCAGCTCCTCTCCACCATATTCTTATAATCATTATGAAGCACCCAAAGTGCCAAAAATCTGAAAGGTTTGGGTCCTCGGTCATGCTCCGCCATCTGAAAATCAAGAAGAATAGGTAAGTGGTCAGATTTTAACTTAGGTAAATGTCTTACTCCCACTTCCAAAAATCTGTTAGAAAAATCCAGGTTACTTAAACACCGATCTAATCTTCTCTTGACATTGCCCCTTTACCAGGTAAAGGGTGGGCCAGTGAAGCTTAAATCGTTAAGATCACACCTGTTAATACAGTTAAGAAAGATATTAGAGTCTTGAGATAAATTAAATGTACTCCCTGTGTCATTTAAAGTGAGGACAGAGTTAAAATCACCCCCTAAACACCATGGTCCTTCAATAGTTCCAGCAATGTCTTCCAATCCTTTCCAAAGCTCCCTTCTTCTTCCCACCTGTGGGCTGCCGTAAACAGCTGTGAACATCCATCGTTGATCCTTATCCCATTGCACTTCAAGGTGTATGAACTGCTTATGTACTATAATTGGTTTTATCGTCCACTTATCTTTCATCCAAAGGCACCAAATTCCGCCAGAAAAACCCTCAGCTTCGCTAACACACCAATCATCAAAACCTAAGTTCTTTATAATATTTTCTGCTTTCCTGCCTGAAACATGAGTCTCAAGAAGGACACAAAAGCAGCTATGATATCTATATGTTAGATCCTTAATCATAGAATTGAGCCCCTTAGCTGAGGCACCTCTGCAGTTCCAAATTAAAATATTCCTCGTCATAAAAGAAAAAAAGTAAAAAAAGACAAATCAAAGAGTATAGAAGCTCCCTGGCCAAAGAGACAGACTTAGTCATCCATAGGCTTGGGACTATATTCCTCTTCCTCGTCTTCTCCAACCGGAATTTGCACTGGCTGCTTGTCATGTCTGCCATCCATAATCATGTTCATATATTCATCCTGATTTATTTCTGGTGGTTTGTCCTTGAGAGTACCACTGCTTTCTCCTTCCGGTCTGCCTCCACCCATGGTCTTGGCAATAAGATTGCTTAGAAGAGGGTTGAAAGGTTCGTTGAAGTCAATGTGGTTTCCTTGCTGATGGCTTTTGTAAATGCCCTTCAATAGATTATTGAACTGATTCCAGTATTCCTGATGCTCTTTATCTTGTTTCCTTGATCCCTCTTTATGGTTGTGTTCTTTTTCCCCTTTGGGTGCTAAAGGTTGCTGGACATCTTTTATTCTTCCAGATTTTGGTTGGACAGCAGAGAACTTCCTGCTATTCTCAGTATTTTTTCCTTTATTTGCTTTGTTAAACATATTTTTCTTATTTCCTGCACCTTGTAATTTCAGAGATGCTTCCACCCTACCTCCTTGCTGGTCTTCCTTGCTTGTTTGGTTCCCACCTTCTTTCTTGCCCAAATTGGCAATATCTTGTTTTTCCATATTTGTTTTCTGGTTGTTTTCTTCATCGACTAGTATGCCAAATCTGTTTGCATTAACTGCTTTCTTTTTCTCCTCATTAAATTCTCCAGATCTCTGTTTATTTCTTCTTTGGGGCTTCTTCACAATCATCCACGGGCCAAAGGACCCCACCTTCTTACTTGTATCAGCTACCTTATTTTTGGTAAAAATCTTAGAAGATTGCTCATTATTAGCAACGGCTTTCTCCTCAAGACCAGCCCCCTGATTTTTCTCCATCACAATTTCTTTCCCTTTCTGGTTTGGAATTGGAATCTGTTCGGAAGTGTTCTGAGCAGGAAGATCTCCGGCAGCTGCATGACGGTTCTGTTGGTCAAGCCTTGTTTCCTTCTGCCCTTTTTTATTTTCATCCGGACAGCCCTCTATTCGGTGACCGTATTTACCGCAATTAAAACAGATTTGATGTAGTCCTTCGTACACAAGGTTGAATTCTTTCCCAAGTGCTGAGAAGGACGGCACCAATTTTTTCCGAATATCGATCTCAACACAAATCCTTGCAAACTTGCCTCTTGAATGTATAGAAGTGTGTTCATCTACTTTCAGCATAGTTCCAATAGATTTACCCACCTTCCATAAGAAATATCTATTGTATAATTCTGCGGGGAGATTTGGGATACGTACCCAAACTGCTACCTTTTGAACCTCATTTTCCTTCGGGATGAACAAAGGTCTCCATCTCTGAATAAGGAGATAATGATCAGCAATCATCCATGGTCCTTCAAAGAAGGCATGCGCATAGTCTCCCTGGTTCGAGAAGCGGATCAAAAAATATCCTCCTTCTAAGTCCATGACATGGACTGCCCCCTTCTTGGACCATTTTCTATTAACCCATCTCTCCATAATAGGTAGGTTCAGCTTCTTTCCCAGAGGTTTCACTATGAGTGATTGCTTCCATGGTCTACACCATTCGTCATACTCTTCGAGCGTAACTTCGATTTTTGGCATAGGATTGAAGGGAGTCTTTTCATCTTCCTCTGATTCCATCAGATCTTCCTCAGAAAGATAATCTTCTGCTACCATGTCCACAATCTCTTCTGGATTCAGTTTGTCTAAACCATTGCTTATCAGTCTGTCTTTATAGGAAGCCTTCGTTGCTTGTTCCGGAATGGTCTCCTGAACACCTACTTCTTCTGGCACGCTGTGTCCCTCCTCCATAGTCTCTTCAGCCGGTTCTATGGTCTGTTCTTTGTCCTCCATCTGATTCTCTTCTTGTATGAATTCATCCATCTTGACCTTTTTGGTACTCCTTGCCACCAGATCTTCTTCTTCTGGTGACCTTTTTTCTACTTCAGAACTCAAACTTTCAGTAGACATTTGTCCTTATTCGGTTATTTATATATATAATCATATATATATTTATTGTTGCTTCTACAATCATGTAATAATCTTTCTTTTTATTTGTTAACTAATTAAACTTGATTATTTATATTAAATATATTTAATGATTATTAAAAATTAATCATATAATTATCATTATTAATAACCAGTTATTAATAACTAATTTATATTTCTCTAAAATATAATTTTTTATCTTTTTATTATTATTATTATTATTATTATTATTATTATTATTATTATTATTATTATTATTATTATTATTATTATATAGGTCACCATTAAGATAATAACTTGTCACTAATAAAATTTTAGGATAATGAATAAGAAATAGAATTATATCAATATAATTAAAATCAATATAATTAAAATAGTTAAAAATATTTTTGATTGATAATTAGGTTAATAATACATTAATTATTGATTTTATATAATTATAATAAAGATATCTTTTAAATTAGTATAATTATGGATTATTCATTAAATGCTAAGTATAATATTGTTATATAATTATAATAAAGATAATTTTCTGAAATAAATTTAAAAGAGATTAGTATAATTATAATAAAGATATTATCTTTTAAATTAGTATAATTATGTATCATTCATTAAATACTAATTATAATATAATTATATCAATTAAAGATATTTTTTAAAAATAAATTTAAAAGAGAGAAATAGTGCAATCATTTTGAAGAGAAAATGGATTCACGAAAAAATGACACATCACCATTATAAGTTGGAGGAAAACCCAATTTTAATATATTAAGTAGATAGATATATAGATAATGATTATTAGCATTTTGGATAAAAAATTGCATCGTATTAATTAAACAGCACTAACATTTTATTTGGCATTCCGTACTCATTGAATCACATTTTTATATATAAATATACAAGAATATAAAATCAATTGTAGTCTAATGGTCTAAAATAAATTGTGTATAAACAGTTTTCATGACCTGAATTAACGGCTATGTAAAACACACACACTTGGTACCTGTGCTTCTAGCTAGCAAGTGGTATATGCACTTACACCGTTGATTATTATTGATCTACATGATTAAGAAAAACCAAGATGATCATTAATACTTTGTCCCGAATTCACTTAGTCGTTTTGGATCTTGCAAGACATTTTTCTGTCATTAAAGGATGATCATTGTTGTAAATGGGTGTTAATAATTAAGGTCTTAATACCTACACCTAACAGTGATGACTTGTTATAAGTCGTCACAATTTCTCAAACTAATCGAATTATTAAGATATTTAGAGATATACAATCTGGATAACTCTTAATTAAGGGCCAAATAAACTAGGGTTAAGGGTTTAGACTTTAGACAACTAAATTGCAAGTTGAGTTTTATTTTGATTTCCAATCATAACAATGCAACAGGAGACTTTCAGATGATGAATTTTCCCATCACCTAACTTATTATTATTTCAGTTTTTTTTTCTTTTTCACTTTTTTATTACCATAGTTTTTAAGAAAGTGAGAGAATCAGAGATTGAACAATTGCTTATTATTATACTAATAAACAATCAAATCAAACAGTAACAACATATAGTATAGTTTCTTAGCATTATTATTACAAAGTATATTGACATTGTTACATCCACCATCCTCGAATAATGTTCATTTAAAATTTACGAGGTTGCTTTACAAAGTTGTGAGATGGAGACACATGTATATACAGGGAACATATATATAAACCATATATAGAATTACGAGAATCTATTATATTAGATTATGCATGTGGCTTCACAGTTTCAAACTTTATTAAGCACTGTACTACACACAAACACCATATATAACTTTCTTTAATTAATTTAAAGAAGATTTTAGTGCTAAGACATGGCCTTGCCCATTCCTTAATTCTCTTCGCCATTTTGACTTTGTACTTTGGCTTGCATTAAAGGGTATCCTAACTAAATCGCCGCAAATGGTTTAAATTTTAAAACACAATCACCACTATTGCCTATATATGCCTTTGACATCATCAATAGGACTTCAAATTAAAATTTCCTAGCTAAGTGGTGAACTCTAGAATATTGCTACTTTACTACTTAGTTAGTGTATGTATACATAGTGAGGGCATATAAATGATGGGTTTGCCTCTTATCTTTTAATTTAAACTTAACTTGACAAGGACTTAATTAGGTTAAATTTAATATTTGGGTGTGTGTGTGTATAAAATTATTTAATATATATTTACTTTAAAGTATATGCATATATACAAAATTTTGAAATTTTAGAAGTATATCAATTTAATTTCAAAATATATTTGTAATCCATATTTTTAAAACAAATTATATTGATAAAATACTTTTTAAGTTATATAATTATATTAATTTAAATATTAAACTTCTATAATTTATCTTTAATTCTTTAAAAAAACATTTAAGCCTAAATATTTGTTTCCGACTAAGCCTAAAAATATATCAAGTTAAAATTTCAAGATCCTCAAATGCACAACTGGCCAAATTTGAATGCCGCCCTTTTATAGAAAATTAAATGTATTCAATATAAGTAATTTTCATCAAACTGAGTCATCACTAGCTACCAACTAAGTCTATCGATGAAAATTAAGTAGATCTCACTTTAGATTCGGTCATTTAATTAGAATTGCTTAGTTGTGTATGTTAGATTATCATTTACTCAACACGAATGCAAGTTGAGTATTAGAAACATGTCTCAAAATGGTCGCATTTAATTATTTTTTGGTGTAATTATAATTAGCGATTTAACTGTGTAAGTGTAACTTAAGGTGTTTTCTTTTGGCTGTACATCAATTGGAACGATGTTTATCTTAATGACAATGTTAAAGAGATAATGGATGTTCTAAGTTTGATATTGCTTTGAATATTAGGATGATTAATTAAATAGTTTATTTGATAATTAGTAAGTATATATAGTGATGTTTTGTTTATAGTTGTACTTATCAGACTTCGTCATTCTCTTTTTTGGTGTCGAAATCTTTGCAAAATTATCAAAAAAAAAAAATGTCGCATTTTATTATTTGAGGTGGAAAGCAAGTGAACTGGCCGGTTAGAAGATGAGTAATTATATAACTGTATTTCTTTCTTTTTTTTTTGAAGTGTGTGTGAATTAACTCGGTCAACTCAATTAGATTGGTGTTTCATTAAGCGAGTAGGAGTCTCTCAAACACAAATAATTTCTGATTAAATGATTAAAATACCATCTTATCAATCCCATAAAGTCTCAAGAATTATAGCCTCTGCATGTCCTATTACTATTTTCTTAGGATCTTCAATCCCTTGTATATATATATATGGAAACCATGGAGAAGTAAAAAATTGTTAAAAATAATTAATTAGCATACAATAAAAAATTGATGAAACCATTTCACTTATCACAAAAGTGTTAAAATACATAAATGTGAAAGAGTGCAACTCGAATAATATTAAAAACCACAACAAATTAAACTAGCAATCTTTATATCTATCTAGGGTAAAATTTCTATTATTATTTATTTATTATTGTATTACAATGGTAAGAACTATAAAAATTAGAATATATGAGACTGTGTTCATAATAAAATATCTCAACGAACATACATTAGGTAGTGTTTAGAAGAGAAATTAAGACTGAGAATTATAGACCAAGAGACAAAAACCGAAGTAAAAATTTTTATATTATATTTGGTATAAAGTGTACAGTCATATTTCAATATTTGGTTTAGTAGGAGTAGGTGTGGTCATAAAATAAGGGAGTAGGGATAGAATAAAATGAAAATTTAAAATGTTAGACAAGAGTATTTTGAAAAATAAATGTTATTAAAGTTTTAATTTCTGTTTCTAAAAATTTTAGTCCCGTGTGTTTTTACTTGCTGGAGGTACGAAAAGATTGAAATTTTAGTTCTAATCTATGGTCATCAAATACAATACTCAATTTCAGTCTCTCGATCTTAATTAGAAAATAAACACAACCTTAAAGTTTCAATCTTTGTCTCTTTTAAAATTTTAGTCTCTTTTATCTCTACTTTCTAGAGATACCGAAAAAATTGAAATTTTGTGTCTCAAAAATAAATTTAATTATAGTCTCTAACTATCAAACACAATATTAAATTTTAGTCCCTCAATCTCAATTTCAATATTTGAAAATAAATACTACCTAAATGAAAACAGATAAATAATACAATAAATTGCATAACAGGTAAATTAGATACGAAAAATAATTATAATATTATATTATATATCTCATTGCAGAAGATATCAAAAGGCACAATGCAAAAAGTTATAAATGAGCAAATTAAAAACCTAACTAATGGTAAAAACTCACATTTAATTATCTGTATATGAAATTAATAATTAAAAATTGTTAGATAATAACTACTTAATTAAATATGTTAAATTATTTAACAATTTTCATCTATCAATTTCATATATAGATAATTGTATCTAATTCTTCACCCTCATTAATATATTCATTCTCTTGATGAACGTACAATTTTATTAGAAAATATGAGTAAGAAAGAAAAAAGAGTAAAGGGAGACATTTACTCTGCAAAAACAAGTATGGATAATGGACATGGTCATCACTACTCATTATGCTTAGGGTTTGGTCCTCCGGGTGAGACCCTATCCCCAAAAGAAATCCGAGTTTTCATATGCTTTGCTCGATCAAACCTTAGATTATGCAAGAGGCGCTGCCCTTCCAGATTCCTAGCCTCCAGACTCATCAACATGGTTGAGATCATCAACATAAGAATTACACATAATTTAAAAACTCGTCCTCTATTCGTATTTGCCATGCATGCAACAATGATGATAATATGTATATTGTTATGTGATCAAGAGGTTATATACGAATTTGAAATGGGAAACGCTCAATTTAGGGTCTGAGAGTGCATGCTATAGAATCATGCTCACTCTCCTGGCTACTATTTATACAAGACAATAAACAGAAGAATTATATTCTTACCTTTTTTTTTTTTGTTAGAGTGCATAACCTAATAATTAAGCAATGCAAGGAGGAACCTATATTATTATGCATTAATATACATGTATATTTTCTTGTACACTTTTTACTTTTGATATTAAAAATAATTTATAAAAATAAAAAAAAGAAGTATCTTTTATATTATAAAAAAATGTATAAAAAATATTTTAAAAAATATGTAAACATTATTTCCCATTAACAAGAGTATTAGGGGGAATATAAACGTTAAAGTTATTGTTACGAGGGTTACCTTGAAATGATGATTTGGACCTGAACGTGAGGTCTAAACCTTTTATGAGGCATCGGTTGATTTGTTCTTGTGTCGAGGTGCTGCTGTCCGAGTTCCTCGTGAGAAGGTGGGGGGTTTAGGCAGGTTTTTAGCATATTAGAACATGAATATACTTGAGGGGTGTCAGTGCATTTATAGTAGAGTTGATAACCACCTTTGTTGGAGTAGTTCCACCTTTATTGATGGATAACTGTTCTCTTTATCTTAGGAGTTTGTTAGAATCTATCTTTCAGGGAAGATAGAGATAGTTGGAGAGATTCGCAGAGGTAGTTACTTGTTTGGACAAGTAGAGTTGAGTTTCCTTTGTTGTGTCTGACCTCTTCAAAGAGGTTGGGTATACGGTAGAGACCACCTCTTTGGGTTAGGCCTTTTACCTTTATTGGACCCGGCTTTTATGAATTTGGGCCAGGGTATGAACAGTGTCCCTGTGTGAATCCAAGCTTTATATGAGGTCGAGTTCAAGCATTTAGTGGCTTCAGTTTCGACGTCGGGTACGCCATCTTCAAGAGGTCGAGTACTCGACATACTTTTGAAAATTTGAATGCTGTCTCTTTTAATGAGGGGCGAACATTTCGCGACAGTTTCCTTGAGATCTGAGCACGTCTTTAAAGAAGGGCATGAAAGGACTATTTTGTCCTTTCTCTCTTATAAAAATGCTTCAGCTCTTCTTCTTCTTCTTTTCCCATTTTTGAAAAAGGTTTTCCTTGCTCCCTTCATTGAAAAAACTTTCTCACTTCCTTTCTTTGTTTCTTTCGCAACTATTTTTTGTTTTTTCAAGATTTTCTTTATCTTGATTCGTTCGAAAGAGCATTTAGTGAAAAGGATCGTCCGTGTCTTTGCTACTTGACGTGCCCCTTTCCTTCTTCGAATTCTTCAACAAGATTGGTATCCTTGACTCTTGGCTCCTTTTTGCGTAACTATTTTTTGGTCTTTGTGAATCTATTTGTATTGAAGCGACCTTATGGGTAGTAGTAGAGGTTCTTCGTATTGTTGGTTTTGTTTGTATCTTTAAAGTTTTTTTTGAAAAAATTGTTTGCTGCTGCCGCTTTGTCTACAAATAAAGAACTCCTTGTTGAAACTGCTTTTTGTCATTTGTGGTGTGTTTGAACTATGTTTCTAGAGTTTTGAGGGACTGTAGCCTTTTGTAACTTGTTAAATGTGTTTGTGTTGCCCCCAATGGTGTCGCTGCTATTAGTACAGGAGAGATGCTATTTTTGCATTTTCTGGTTTTGAAAAAGATGTTTTTAAAATTGCATTTTGCATTTGTTTTTTTTTTCCTGATTTCCTTTACTGATGTCCAGTCTCTTTAGTGAGGAATTGATTATTTGTATTTGTATTTGTAGGTGTAGCTTTTATGTCTTGATCTGTCATTCTCAATATGTCGACAAAAATCCTTCCTAATCTTTTGACGTGGGTAGATACTCCTGTCATTTTCTCTATCCCCATAGTCGATAAAGGGTACACAGAGGTATTCTATAGACACAATAGGTTATGTGAGAATCGAGAGGATGAGAGGAATTACGAGATAGTGGAATCCGACCCCGAGGAGAGAGTGTATTTCCCTCCTTTAGACGACTCAAAACGCCCATTTTTCTATGCATATGATTGCTTCTTTACAAAGTTAGAAATTAAGCTTCCTTTTCCGATTTTGAAATGAACATCCTCTGGACTTGTAATGTCGCTCCTTCCCAACTTCATCCAAATTCTTGGGTTTTATTGAAAATTTACCAGCTTTTATGTCAAGAGCTCGAGGTCTGACCTTCTCTCAAGGTTTTCTTTCACCTTTTTGTCTTGAAAAAACTCGGGTCTTCGAAAGGAAAGTCTTCTTGGTTTTTCTTTTGCACTGTTCAGGGTAGAAAGGTTTTTTTCATTTTTGATGAATCCTTCCACGACTTTAAAAACTATTTCTTTAATGTCCGAGATGTAGAGGGTGTTCGGCCTTTCTATCTAGATGAAAATGATGAGCCTTCTTTTCTACTGTACTCGGAGGAAAAACCTATAATAGCTAAGTATAATATAGAGACCTTAGATGATGTTGAAAAGTGTGTGGTGGACATGTTGAAAGAGTGCTGAGGCTAGGCTCCTCACTTGGACAATAAAAGATTCTTAGGGGACCCTAGTCAGTTTCGGTTCGAGCTAGGTAGTTTTTCGACCTTTAGCTTTATGTCTCTCGGTTGTAATTTATTGTTTAACGTGCTCTTTTAGTTCTATTTTATAGAAAAAATGGCTCCCAAATCCGCAGTGATGAAACAACTACGCCAAACCAAGAAGACCATCATTGCCCGAGGTATTCAGGAAAAAGAAGTCGGGGTTGCTTCTGTCCGATCTTCGCCGAAGAAGTCGGATTTGGGTCTTTCATCTTAAAAGAAGTTTATTCCCACTTTTTCTGTTCGGGTGATTCCTCCTGACTCTCTTCTAGAGAGTGCAGTTGTTCTCCCTTCTCCTTCATTTTTAGAGCCTCCTCCTAAAAAGCAAAAAACTGCCAAAGAGGAGAGTATTTGCGATAAAAGATTTGACGGAATTACCTGGAGAGAGAGAAATATTCTCCCTCATAGCTGTATTAGTATGGATGATGTGGCTATTCAGAGCCATCTCCAACTCATAACCCGGAATAGAATTCGAATAGCTGGAGTGTGTACGTCTTTGGCCAAGGAATTACAAAAGACTCCCTTTAGTGTCACTTATAGCTCTCTTGTGGCTGCCCGAGCTGAGGTGGAGAGACTTAAGGAAATAAGGAGGGAGTTGGAGGAGGAGAAAGTCGGACTGATGTCCGACTTAGAGAAAGCTCAGTCTCGGGTAAAGAAGGCAGAGGCGGTCGCGACTATGGCGGAGGGGGTGAAGAAGAGAGTGGAGGAGAGTTACACCCGAGTATATGGGGAGAAACTTGACCTTCAAGAAGAGTTGGAGAAGGCCAAAGAAAGATATGCCACACTTGAAGAGTCTGTTATCGAGGGGATGGATGAAATGTTTAACAACTTGAAGGCTCAAGTCCAAGTCCTTGTCCCGGGGTCGATCTCTCCATGTTCAACCAGGACAACATAGTGGTTGATGGGAAGATCGTTCTGACCCCTGAGGATGACGATAAAGAACCTTTACTTGACCCGAAGACTTCAAGTATTTGGGTCAGACAAGCTTCTAGAAGGTGGATGACACGGTGATGAGCGGATATTTTATACGCTTTTTGGGGTTAATTTCATATAGTTTTTAGTATATTCTAGTTAGTTTTTAGTTTATTTCCATTAGTTTTTAGGAAAAATTCATATTTCTGGACTTTACTATGAGTTGTATGTTTTTCTGTAATTTCAGGTATTTTTCTGGCTGAAATTGAGGGAGCTGAGCAAAAATCTGATTCAGGCTGAAAAAGGACTGCTGGCTGTTGGATTCTGACCTCCCTGCACTCAAAGTGGATTTTCTGGAGCTACAGAACTCGAAATGGCGCAGTTCCAATTGTGTTGGAAAGTAGACATCCAGGGCTTTCCAACAATATATAATAGTCCATACTTTTCTCAAGGATAGACGATGTAAACTGGCGTTCAACGCCAGTTCTCTGCCCAATTCTGGCGTCCAGCGCCAGAAAAGGATTAAAAGTTGGAGTTCAACGCCAGAAATGGACCCAAACCTGGCGTTGAACGCCCAAAACAGCCTTATGCACGTGAATTGTTTAAGTCTCAGCCCAGCATACACCAAGTGGGCCCCAGAAGTGGATCTCTGCACCATCTGTCATAGTCTACTCACTTTTTGTAAACCTAGGCTACTAGTTTAGTATTTAAACAACTTTTAGAAACTTATTTTGCATCTCATGACATTTTAGATCTGAACTTTGTACTCTTTGACGGCATGAGTCTCTAAACTCCATTGTTGGGGGTGAGGAGCTCTGCTGTGTCTCGATGAATTAATGCAAGTATTTCTGTTTTCTATTCAAACATGCGTGTTCCTATCTAAGATATCCATTCGCGCCTAACTATGGAGAAGGTGATGATCAGTGACACTCATCACCTTCCTCAATCCATGAACGTGTGTCTGACAATCACCTCCGTTCTACATCAGATTGAATGAATATCTCTTAGATTCCTTGATCAGAATCTCCGTGGTATAAGCTAGATTGATGACGGCATTCATGAGAATCCGGAAAGTCTAAACCTTGTCTGTGGTATTCCGAGTAGGATTCTGGGATTGGATGACTGTGACGCACTTCAAACTCGCGAGTGCTGGGCGTAGTGACAGACGCAAAAGGATAGTAAATCCTATTCCGGTACGACTGAAAACCTGCAGATGATTAGCCGTGCAGTGACAGCGCACTTGGACCCTTTTCACTGGAAGGATGGATGGTAGCCATTGACAACGGTGACCCACCAACACACAGCTTGCCATAGAAGGACGTGCATGCGTGAATCAGAGGACAGAGGAAAGTAGAGATTCAGAAGACAAAGCATCTCCAAAACTCCAACATATTCTCCATTACTGCATAACAAGTAACATTTAACCCATGCTCTCTTGTTCATTCGCAATTCAACTGATAAATATAATTAACTTCCTGACTAAGAATTGCAAGATAACCATAGATTGCTTCAAACCAACAATCTCCGTGGGATTCGACCTTTACTCACGTAAGGTATTACTTGGACGACCCAGTGCACTTGCTGGTTAGTGGTACGAGTTGTGAAAAGTGTAATTCACAATTTGTGCACCACACGGCAACGTGCAGGCAGCACAACCACGGATGCACGGAAGACGAGGGACGAGCAGCAACAACCACCCACAAAGACGGAGGAGAGGCAGAAGAAGGCACGATGACACGCGAGGAGGGAGAGAGGTGAAGCCCAGCAGTAGCGGTGGTGGGTCTGTGGTGCAGCATGGCAGTTCCGAGAACGGAAAATGTAAACGGTGAAGTGGCAAGGAGAGAAGAGGGAGAAGAAGAAGAAGGGAGGGGTGTCAGCGGTGGGTGGATTGACAGCGACAGATAGAATGGTTTTGGGGATCAGAGAGGAAAACAATGGTTGAGTGAGAAAAGGTGAATCTCGAATGAGCAAAAAGAGGGTTCGCAATTTAAATTTACGATCTGTTACCATTGAATTACCGTTGGATACTATAAAAAAAACGTTAAATACCGTCGGATTTACAGTCGAATTTACATCATCCATTAACGTCGGCTTTACCCACAGATTTAGCGACAATTTTGTTGTAGAATTCATCATGCCAAATAATTACCAGCAGATAATTCCTTCTGACAATAAAACTACCGGTAATCTTTGATGGGAAAACAAGCCATTTCCTTGAGTTTGGATAAAAGAAAATTTATTTATCCCATAATTAGACTCTGTTTCAAAATATTAGTTGTATATATTTTTTTAATTGAAGAAAAATTTGTTATTAAATTTTTTAATTGAACAATTATATAATATATTTTAGGTTTGATATTTTCATTGGCAAAGCTTTTTGCGGACAATGGAGGCCATGATCTCCTAAAATGTTTTGAAAAATATTTAGTAGTAATACAATAGATAACATAACAAGCTCATTTGGCAAAAATCTTAGGTAATAATTTAAACATATCTACGTTCAACTCTTCATCCATTTACTTAATAATTTTTCAAATTCAACATGAAAGACTATTGGGCTAACTATAGAAAGGTTCATCATCATAATCATTACAATAAATGATTTATTTTTTGTTTAATTACTCTGTTGATTTCTATAGTTTTACAAATTTTTTAATTAGGTCCCTATACTTTTTTTTCTTTTTAATTGGATTCCTGCACCAAATTTTTTTTTCAATTAGGTCTCTCTTAACAGTAATTGGTTTAATTATATAGGGATCCAATTAAAAAAATTGGTGCAAGGACCCAAATAAAAGGAAAAAAAAGTATAGAGACCCAATTAAAAATAAATTTTGGTGCAAGGACTCAATTAAAAGGAAAAAAAGTATAGTTAAAAATTTTGCAAAACTATAAAGACTAACAGAGTAATTAAACTTTTATTTTTTAATATTATTTTATGTTTTATTAGTTTTTTAAAGAATAAGATGAAAAAAAAAATACTTTTTCATGGATAATTTAATTATTTATATTACAAAAATATTTAAAAAATTTGTTCTAATTTAATTATTAAAAATTTTAAATCACTTAAAATTTAAAAAATGCCACTTTAAGATATTTTATAATATTTATCTTTAAAAAAATTCGTTTATTGTCATGGTATTGACAAAATATTGAACAATGGTGATATTTATAAATTTTGTTTTTATATAATACTTTTATGTATTTTTTATGTTAAAATTTTTTGTCCTCTCAAAAAAAATTTTCAAATTCTGCTATTGGATATTTGATTGTTTATAGTATATAATCTAAGTGTGAAATCTTTTCTTTCAGATGTAGCATCCACTGTATTATAAGTGTTAAGAGACAGTAGAATAAGTTTCTTGATGATTGAATCTTTTTATATCTAGAAGCTGTTGGATTATACCACCTTGTTAAGCCTAACAATTATTGGTTTAAATTTGTGACTCTCTTATTAACGTGTCTATTGAGCGGTGGCGACTAGGGATGTCAATGGGGCAGGGCGGGGGTGGGGGATGCCTCCCTACTCCCCATCTCCGCCCTCAGATTTGCTCCCCATCTCCGCCCCCATTCTCCGTCGTGGGGGAATATTACTCCCCATCCCTATTTTCCACGGGCCCCATTTCTGCGGGGACCCTATTCCCCATCTATATAATAGTTCTAACTAATTATTAATTTTCATATGAATAGAGCTGCAAGTATCTATCTTATACAAAAATTGCAAGATTTTATATAAAAAGTCTAAATGACACGATGGTGACTTCTTTCGAAATAACGTAATGGGGGGACGCAACGACGAGCCAAAGGACAAAGCAGTGGACGAGGTGGGAGATGCGGCAACAGAGAGGAGAATGGACACGACGGTAGAGTTATGAAAAGGAACGCCGCAAATAGAAATTACGACGCAGTAAGGGTGATGGCACGGTGAGGTATGACGATGCGGTGAGAAGGGTGACGAGCGGGTGACTGCAGAGAGGTTGGATGGAGTATGGACAGTCTTAGGGATCTCTGAATTGAAGAAGGGTTATGCAAATAAAGATTAGGAGTTTTAGGTTTCTATATATATATGTGTGTGTGAGAAATGACTAAAAAATATATATGAGAAATAAACTTTTAAGGATAATTCAAGGAATTCATAAATTTCGGGAAATAGCGGGGACGGGGCGGGGATCCCCGCTCGGGTCCCCGCACCTGCTTCGGGGAAATTTTGTCCCCTATCCCATCTCTGCGAGAAAAATTTTCCACAATCGGATCCCCATTTGGAGCAGTCCCCGCAGGGATCCCCGCGTCTCGGAGAATTTTGCGATCCCTAGTGGCGACCGAAAATCCATATATTTATGTAATATTTTTTTTCAAACAATTTATTTAGGTGATTTAATCTCATTGGTCATTTTTTTAGTATTCATATCATATAGTGCTTTCGTGAGGTGGGGGTAATTTTTTTTTCTTTTGTTTGTTTCTTCAGTTTCTTAATGGATCCGCTTTTTATCGTACGTTTGAGTTGGTTCGCAACTTCGCATTGACCAAAATCATACATCTAACTAATTAACTGACATTGGTTACTACTAGGTTTGCCACACTTGCAGGATGAGCTTCGGAAGCGTTTGATTTGATGTGGCAGTTTTGGTTGATACTTTATATAAAAATGGACATATTCATGTTTGACTTCAAGAATGTTCTTGTTGTAAATGAACAATGTATTCGAATTCGAACCACCAAACAAGTTTGAATTGAAAAGTAGAATATGCTCTAAAATCTAGTAAGAAAAAAGAATGAATTATTATATATCTAGAAAGTCTAAAAGTGAGCACTTTTATTAAAATTTAATTAGTACTTAATTAATAAAAAAAGTGAGTAATTTTATACTATTAAATATAATCTCACACTATTAAAAATATTAATAATGATTAATTGATGACTATAAATCACAGAAATTACTAATCCCTTAGCATTCTTCTTTTATATATATATAAAATTTAATAAAGAGTTAGTTATTTTTTGACTTGTTCAATAGTTATTAGATGAATTTAATTATGTTATTATAATTAACACTAATAATTTATTTAACTTGAATTGTAAAAATAAAGTTATTTAACTATAATAAAACTTTTTCTATAAATTACAAAAGTTTTTTGAAAAAATATTAATTTGTATCTTTTTTTTTCAAACCATCCAATTTATTTTCAGTTCTAACTAAAATGAAAATAAAAAAATAAAAAGAACGTGTCTGTTAAAAAGTTTAAACAGTTTACATCTCTTACTTGTTTTCCATGACAAAATATATGCCAAAATTAAATAACACTGTATAGTGATGGATCTAAAAATTTTATAAGAGGAGACTAAATTAAATACAAAATAAATTAAAATATAATATAATAAAAAGTCAATAAAATATCATTTATATATAATATATAAGTCAAAATTAATAATTATATTATATAGAAATCAACATTTAACTACATACTTTAAGATTTTGGTATTTTTAAATTTGTTCTACGATATTTTATATAACTAAAATTATTAATTTATCATCTAAAATAAATTTTAAAGCATTCCCTTTTTCAACATATATAATTATATAATTTACTAAAAATTCATCTTTTATCTTGTTTTAATAATTTTTATTGTTTAAAAAATCTATTCAATTGTTATTTTTGTCATAGAAAGTCAAAATAAGAAATTTTTTTATAGTTATTATTTTTTTGCACTAATCCAAACCTATATTTTTTAATAACTTTTCAATTATTTATATATTTATATGTTTTATTATTTTTTAAACCTATTTGTTAATTACTATTAATATATTATAATACACATTATAATTTATATACATTAAGTTACTAACATGTAAATTTTTTTTAGTGTGTTAATATATTAAAATATGTTTAATCTATTATATATATATATATAATAAACTAATAGTACTAATTTTTTTTTTAAAAAATGGGACCATAACCAACTTAGGCCCTTAAATTTGCTACTAACACCATGGCCACAACAATTAGAATAACACGTACTAAAACTCAGGGATAGACATACCTGAGGGGAGGGGAGGCCTCGACCCCGCAATTTTTTTAAAAAAGAATTAATAGTAATAAGTTATTAAGTATGATTTAATTTTTTAAAAAATTTATTTAGTGTTTAGTTTAGTATAAATAAAAGTTCAATCCAACTTAAATATTAATAATTTATAATATCTAAAAAATAAATAACAATATTAAAAAATTTAAAAAAATATTATTACTAATATTTTTTAATTAAATAAATTTTTTTAAATCCCATAATAGATTCTTTTTCTTTTTGTGACCATTCTTCTTGATTCATTTGGTATTAATTCTCTGTGTTTCAATTGTTATAACTGCAAAATCTTTTTTACCTATGAATATTGTGAAGAATAACTCAGAAACAAAATGAAAGATGAATTTCTTGCTAATTGTCTTTTAATTATATTAAAAAGAAATTTGCTGAAAAATTTGATACACATTATATTATCGATGAATTTTATGATACGAAAAATCGACTACTTCGTTAGTAAAAAATACACATATTTTTTTTGTATTTTAAAATATATTCTCTATCGATATATTTTTGTAATACATCTTATATTATATAATTTTTTACATAATTTTTTAATATTATATACGTTATTAACCCCGTGACAATATTTTTAAATCCATCTTGCTAGAACTACTTACAAATATACAACACAACAACACATGAATATCATACCTGAAGGATGAGATTGAAGAACGGGAAATTAATGCGTGATTTGGTTTATGTTTATTTTTATCTTTTGATTATTTTTTTTCTAAAACTGATTAATAAATTGAGTAGTTTAACAAAAAGTTAAAAATTATAAATTGGAACATATTTTAAAAAAATTCATAATTTGTAAAAATAGTTTTATCATAATAGTGTGATTTGAATTTTAAAATTTAAGTTAAAAATATATGATTAGTGTTAATCATAAAGATACAATTAAATTCTTCTAATAATCATTTAATATGTTATAGAAAGTAACTAATTTTCTATTTATGAGAAGGTATGTTTTATATATATATATATATATATATATATATATGCGCGCGCTCTTTCGGTACTTTGACCATAAATATACTAGCATTGAGATAAGCAAATTTGTTTCACTTTCAATTGTTTTATGTTTTGCCTTTTGAAAAATTAAGAAATTTTGTATAGAAAAAAAATTTGTTCATCTTATACGCACAACAATTTATTGACTTACTAGCATTGAGATAAGCAAATTTGTTTCACTTTCAATTGTTTTATGTTTTGCCTTTTGAAAAATTAAGAAATTTTGTATAGAAAAAAAATTTGTTCATCTTATACGCACAACAATTTATTGACTAACGATAAATTACTATAAAAAATTATTAGAATAGCGACCGATTTTAGTGGTCACTAAAATTTTGGTCGCTAAATAAGAAATAACGACCAACTTTAGTCGCTAACAGTTAGCGACCGATTTTTAACAAAGGCTACCAAACCTATATCGAACAATATCGATCATTGAAAAAATGAATATCTAAATAATGACCAACTTTTCTATTGCTAAATCGGTTACTATTTTTCAATTACTAAATCAGTCACTAATACCTTACTTCAAAATCTCTAAATCAATCATTAAATCCGTCATTATTATTGTTTTCATAATTACCAATTTTAACTAAATTTTGCATATATCACTATTAAAACTTGATTTTTAAATATAATTCCAATTCAACAAAATATATAAATAATCAAAGATGGAGCTACTTTTCATACAAATACCAAATAATATTCATAATATCAACATAAGTAATAAAGAGTAATATTTACATATAATTAATCACTATAACTACAATTGAAGGAAGAAAGCAAAAGAATTCTACAAACCAATGATCATACTTTCTTTTTTAGCTATCTTCTTCCAACTTCTTTCTACTCTCACATTCTTTTAAGCTAAGTTCAAATCTTTTTTCTACTTCTCCTTCTTCCTCCTCTCTTTTTTTAGCTTTCTTCCTAACCTTTCCTGCATATCCTTCATTATCATCAAAATTTTTTGCAACAAACAATAATGATGGTGGTATTGTTTTAAGCACAAGTGCAAGTGTTGCAGAGAAGTTCATCTAGATATCATAAACAAGTATTTGTAAATCAAAACTAAGGTCAAATTATAAAGCTTACAGAACATAGTTAATAGAGATGTTACTTTCATATCAAGCATTTGCCATCAACATATGTTACAAGAATAATACATAGATATAGAATTCAGATTGTTACTTAGATTATTTTTTTATTAATAATAGGCTTATTATTGTAATTATTTTTTTTAGTGAGAGTACATAAAGAGTATATAGTATATAAGATGTAATAACTCGATAAATATTTTTTTAGGAGATTTTTTATTCTCTTCAACAATGAGAAGAACTTATTTCTCTCCCTCTTTTAATCCCTTATGGTTCATCAAACCATCAACATCATAGCTTGAACAGCTTAGGGCATGAGATTTTCTTCATGGTGTGATGAGCGTGGAGAGCAACCAAGCTGTGAATCAAATTAAAAAAAAAGTTGTGAATTGAGATCAATCCAATTTTGCCATTTTCTTTCTATCCTAATTTTTCTTTCGACATTTTCTTTCCCCCATTCTTACCTCTTCCTTCAAACTCATCCAATAGAGTTTGATGAGAGGCTATTCCGCAAGATTCTTTCTTGATGAACATAGTTATTCTGATCAACGAGTTGGAAAGAAGAAGATCTGAATCCTTATTACTTTGTGATTCATTGATTTCTCAAAATGGCGAACATGGTAAACAGATTCTCCCATTATAGAGGTCGTGGAGTTACATTGGCTTGCTCTCATTGCAACAAGCAATGCCACACAGAAGATGTATGCTATAAGAAGCATGGGTACTCCTCCCATTTCTATCAACGACAGTAACATAACACCACCATCAATCACGTGATCACTGAGCGGCATGATGATATACTCAATGACAAACAATCCCAGCTCAATTGTCTCCAAGAGAACACTGGAATATCAAGATTTGGGTTCACTCCAGAGCAAAGATTTGCCTTGTTAGAGTTGATCAAAGATAAAAGTGTGCAGCAACAACCTCATAATTGGTGAGGGTCGATCTCACGAGGATTGATGGACTAAACAACAATTTTTTATTAATTTACTTAGTTAGACAAACAGAAAGGAGTGTTTTGGTATTCAAAAGCATTAAACAATAATTCAGAAACTTAATATAGCAAGCAGTAAACAGGTTGTGAAATATGTATGGAGAAACAGTTAAGGTTTCAGAGTTATCAATTTTTCGGATTGACTTTTCTTATTAATTTATTTTAATCATGCAAGATTTAATTCATGGCAAATTATATGTTACTAGACCCTAATTTCTTAGACCTTTCTAGTCTCCTCTAACTTTCATCAATCGCCAATTCCTTGGTCAACTGATTCCAATTAGAGGGTGAAGTTTAATTCTAGTTATTATGCCACAAAAATCCTAATTACCCAAATATAAGAGGATTATATGTCACGTATCCCGTTAAGTCCAGATAATTAGAATTTAGGAGAAACTGTTTTCAAGCTGTTGTTCAAGTAAAAAGCTTTTCCAAGTTATACAAGAACTTAATTAGAAAGAGGGTCATACTTCCGTTCCACCCAAATTCATAAGATAAAGAACGAAAACAATTATTGAATTATAAATCAGTACATGAATTAAAATAAAAAAAAATAATAGAATCAATCCATACAATAGACAGAGCTCCTAACCTTAACAGTGGAGGTTTAGTTGCTTATGGAAAAAAGAGTGACAACTGGGATTCTCGTACTGTAAATTGGGTTGAAGTGGAATGAAAAGTTGAATAATGTTCCAAATGGAGTAATCCCCAAAAGAGAAGTTTCTTTTCCCTTTTATATCTAATCCTACTTAATTTAAAATCTATTTTCTAAAACTAAAATCATATCTTTTCCTATTTTAAAATAAAAATAAAGTTTAAATCAAAATTAATTAAATAATCAGCATTTTCTGCGTTTTCTGCACTTGGCGCATGTCACGCGTACGCGTCAGTCACGTGTACGCGTCGATGGTCTTCTTCGCGTGTCACGCGTACGCGCACGCGTCGCTGAGCAAATCTCCAAATCACGCGCACGCGTCAGGTACGCGCACGCGTCGCTCCTTGCTGGTCATCTCCTTTAATTCTTGTGCTACTTCCATTTGTGCAAGCTTCCTCTCCATCCTCTAAGCCATTACTGCCCTATATAGCCTTCTTCTCTTTTTCTGTGGAAGCTCCATCAAATCCAACCAAATACTACCTAAAATAAACAGAATTACACAAGACTCAAAGTAGCATCCATAGTGGCTAAAAGATAATTAATTCTTAATTAAACTCAACAAATTAAATGCAAATTCACTAGGAAAAGATAGGAAAGATGCTCACGCATCAATAATGCAAATCAAATTTTGACTAATTCCATTCAGACTTCCACTCCAGGTAAAACCATAGCATTACATTTTAATGTGAGAATTATGAGTATTATCACTCTAAAATCTGCACTATGGGTCATTGATTCCGGTGCAACAGATCATGTGACTTTTTACTTAAAAGATTTTACAAATTTTCAAAATATTGCTCCAATCAATGTGATATTGCCAAATGGGACCAAAACTGTTAGCACCATCATCGGCACAATCACATTCTCTAAAAAATTTTTTCTCAAAAATATTTTATACATTTCTTCTTTTGATTTTAAACTGATATCTGTGTCAAAGTTAACCTCAAACTTACATTGTCAACTGTTAATTAATGATAAGTGTTGTAAGATACAAGATAGATCCACATCAAAGATGATTGGCATTGCTGAGTGTATGGATGGGTTATATACAATGAGTAGAGAACCAGAATTCTCTCACTTTCTCCCTCTTCCAACAAAGCAAGTTTCATTGGCGGCAGCTACGACTACTACTCATCCCACCACACCTTCACACAGTGAGCACAACAACATTTGGCATCTTAGATTAGAACACATACCCATGCATAAATTGATTTTTCTGAAGAAGTATTATCCTTTTATAGATTGTATTGCTTCAAAACTTTCCTGTGATTCATGTCATTTTGCAAAACAAAAGAAATGATCTTTTAATCTTAGTACAACTAAAATAAAAGATTATTTTGACTTAGTTCATATAGATATCTGGGATCTTATTTTTGTCCTTTCCAATAAAGGACATAGGTATTTTTTTACTGTGGTGGATGACAAGAGCAGATTCACTTGGATTTTTTTTTATGAAAACCAAATCTGAAGCATCATAATTGGTTATTAATTTTGTGAATTTTGTCAGAGTACAATTTGAAAAACAAGTTAAGTGTATAAGGACTGACAATGGGTCAGAGTTCACTCTAAAATTCATTTTTGCATCAATTGAAATTTTACACCAAACTTTTTGTGTAGAAACACTAGAGCAAAACAGGATTGTAGAGAGAAAACACCAGCATATTTTAAGTGTTGCTAGAGCACTGATATTTCAATCAGGAATTTCACATTGTTTTTGGCAATACGCAGTTGCTCACGCCATTTACCTAATTAAAAGGTTGTCCAGCACTAACTTGGATAATGCTAGTCCTTACAAGCTTTTGTATGGTAACTTACCTGACCTTTCATATTTAAGAGTATTTGGTTCTCTTGCATATGCCTCCACATTAACAAATTCAAGAACAAAATTAGACTCAAGAGCCAGAAAAACAGTTTTTCTTGGTTTTAAATTAGGAACAAAGGTTTTCGACTTATTGATTTAAAATCAAAGGAAATTTTCATATCCAGAAATGTAACTTTTTATGAAACTCATTTTCCATTTTTACATTCCACTAGCACTGACATTTCTGTGGTACCCATTCGTACTCCACAATGCATTTATCTTTTTCAATATGATACACCATCCACACATCATTTGCAATCATCCACACATACACACTCACAGATTCAAATGAACATTTCTCAAGCTCAATGCACTCTCACCAACTTCCTCACACACCATTGCACCCATTACCACACCACATACTAACAATGCACCTACATCACAACACTCTGACATCATACATGACTGCATTACTAGAAAGTCTGAAAGAGTCAAGAAAGCAAGCTATCATTGTATGACAACCCACACAGCTCACTCTAGCAACTTTGCCAACTCTAACTCTTTATAACCTATCTCACAACACTTGTCATATGATAAACTAACCCCAAAATATAAGTCACTTTCTTTAGCCATCACCTCAAATCAAGAACCTAGCACTTATGAGGAAGCAGCTGCACATGAATGTTGGAGAAAGGCAATACAAGATGAATTGACAGCACTAGATCAGAACAGAACTTGGTGTCTCACTGAACTCCCAAAAGACAAGGCTGTGGGTTGTAAATGGGTTTTTTGTGTAAAATTCATTTCCGATGGCACCATAGAGAGGCACAAAGCGAGGCTAGTTGCAAAAGAATTCACTCAAGTGCAAGGAGTAGATTATGGTGATACTTTTAGTCTAGTTGTCAAAATGACTACCCTACGAGTAATGTTAGCATTAACAGCGGAAAAGAAATGATATTTGAAACAGCTGGACGTCAACACTGCCTTCCTTCATGGAGATTTGGACAAGGAAGTTTATATGAAGATACCACCCGGTTTAGCTATGTCACAACTAGGTTTGGTTTGTAAATTACAAAAATCTCTATATGAGTTTAAGCAAGCAAGCAGGCAATGGAACATTAACCTCACTCAGACTCTTGTGGATGCTGGTTATAAGTAATTTTTTTATGATCATTCACTCTTCATCAAGAAACAATCTGAAACCTTCACTGCCATTCTAGTATATGTTGATGACTTGGTTTTAACCGGGAATGACATTGGTGAAATCAATTTCATCAAGCAAAATTTGGATGACAAATTCAAAATAAAGGATCTTGGTGATCTCAAATACTTCTTGGAAATGGAAGTAGCACGCTCTAACTCTGGAATTCACATTTATCAGCGGAAGTACACCATGGACCTTCTCAGGAATTTTGGTTATCTAGATTGCAAGCCTCTCTCTACCCCATTTGATTATAGTCAGAAACTCTCAAAGGAATCATGTACCATTTTAATAGACAACACTGTTTACAGATAGCTCATCGGCCGACTCCTTTACCTTACAAATACTAGACCCGATATCTCTTATGCTGTGGGACGTTTGAGTCAATTTTTGGACTGTGCAATCACTTCTCACCTACAGGCTGCTTTTCGCATACTCCAATATTTAAAAGGCCGACCTGCAACTGGTCTCTTCTTCTCCTCTACTTCTAATCTGCATCTCACTGGCTTTGTCGACGCTGACTGGGCTACCTGTGCCAATACTCGTCGCTCCGTTTCCGGTTATTGCTTCATGCTTGGGAACTCTCTCATTAGCTGGAAGAGTAAGTTGCCAAATCCTCTGCAGAAGCTGAATATAGGTCTCTTGTTATTGCCACTTGTGAAGCTAGTTGGTTATCTTTCTTAATGAATTTCATTGGTTTGACGCTTCAAAAGTCTATCACTCTATTCTGTGACAACCAATCAGCCATTCACATTGCCAATAATCCCATCTTTTATGAAAGAACCAAACACATTGAGGTGGACTGCCACATTGTTCGTGAAAAGCTTTTGTCTGGTCTCATTCATCTTATGCCAGTTCGTTCCAAGGATCAACTTGTTGGTTTTCTTACCAAAGCTCTGCCACCGGGTCCTTTTCTTGCTAATGTTTCCAAGGTATGATTGTTAGATTTACACAATTCTAGCTTGCAGGAGGGTGTTACCTAGATTATTTCTTTATCAATAATAGGCTTACCATTGTAATAATTTTTTAGTGAGAGTACATAAAGAGTACATAGTATATAAGGTGTAATAACTCAACAAATATTTTTTTAGGGAATTTTTTATTCTCTTCAACAATGAGAAGAACTTATTTCTCTCCTTCTTTTAATCCTTTCTAGTTTATCAAACCATCAACATCACAGCTTGAACAGTTTAGAGCATGAGATTTTCTTCATCGATGGATATCATCATATTACTATTCTCTAGTGGCATGTACAATATGGAGCAATATATAGATAACTAGAAATTATATTCACTAATATTTTTCAGATGTTATATCTATTAGTTCATTACTCATAAGATAAATGAGACACATCACATACCCTTGGCATGACCAATATGCAAATATCCATTTAGTTCTGGTGAAAAGCGGGTCAAAACTTTTCCAAATGTTACTTGGCATTTACTAAGTTTCCTAAGAAGTGAAAACATACATAAAATTTAATGAGCAAGTAATACACTGGAGATGGCTCCCATGTAACTTGAGGTTGTAATCAGAATAAAGAATTTGCTTCATAATACTAACACAATAGATCAGGGACACAATTATGATCAAAATAATGAAATTGGATACTTTGAAATGATCAAAAAAGACTTGAAACAAACATCATAAATAAGAGTGAGATAAAGATCACCTCTACTTTAGCAGGCTTCTCTATCTTCTTTTTAGTAGGCTTAATGATGATGAATCCATTTGAAGAAATATGGCATTGGCAAATAGATTCATGCTGCTCTTTACTATTACATGCATATATAAAGCCAAATAAAGCTAGAAAAATGCTGAGAATCTCTGGGTCTTTAACAACAAAGTAAAACAGGCAAAGCTACATGAAAAATATCATCACATCCCTCAATGGCAGAGTCAAATGAACCTTGTTTTAGAAGAACTGCCTTAAAGAGTTGCAACCTCTCCTTTGCACCATTTAGTCTTCTTTGGATCATCTATCTCCAAAACTAAAATAAAATCATTATATTATACATTTATACTCATATGAGAAATAATGTTGTTTCAGTTTTTAACATTTTGGGTGAATTTTATTTTGGTCTCTAGCATTTTAATATTTTATTTTTATCTCAAAATGTTAAAAATATCATTAATGTTATCTCATAGTTAAATTTGTTACTAATAATTAACAGAACTGATGTACTATTAATAATATTTTTTAAAATTATATTTGTTCAACTTTCTTCTCTTATCTTCGTCCTCTAAACAAGTCTAAATTTTATTTTCTTTCTTTCTTCTTTCTCTCTCTTTTATATTATTAAATCTCTAGAAAAAATTTGAGGAAAAAGAAGGAAGAGAAAGTAAGAGAATAGAATTTGGGCTTATTAAGTGGGTGAAAAAGTGAAAGAGTAGAATTGGCCAGACATAATTTTTAACAAAAATATTATTAATAGTATATTCATTTCGTTAAGTATTGGTAAATAATTTAACTATCAGATAAAACTAATCTTATTTTAAACGTTTCTAGATAAAAATAAAATAAGTTCAAAACCAAAATAAAATTCATCCCAAACATTGAGACCAAACAGTATTTTATCCAAAATAATAATTAGTTTATTAAAAAACAAAAATGAAGTGACTTGGGTCACGAACTGTTAACCAGAGGCACCAGTCACAAACAACATTTCCAGAGTTAAGACTCATTCTTTCTTCTTCCTCGCTCCTGCCTTGTGTAGTATTGTGTTCTACCTAAACGCGGTGGATCAGCACTGAGTTGACCAGCTACGTATATACATTATTGACCAATATACCTAAAATTGAGCTAATTAACATCATACGAAGCTACTAAACGCAAAGTTGTTAGTAACTGTCTAATTCATAGCTTAACTTTGTAACTAACTACAACACTTTCTTGTGTGAAGTACCATTAGTTAATTAAACAGCTACATTCGTTTTATCTGTAAATAAACTAAAAGTAAAAGTGCTTATTAGTATACCAAAGGAAAGGAGAAGAGTGGGACTCTTGGCGAGTGAGAACGCCGGCGGCGTAAGTTCTGCCGTCGGGAAGGGTTTGGAACTGAATCGGCTTCTGAACCTCACCGATTAGGTTCATGACATTCGCTACCTACAGCAGTAAAATTCAAAACGCGGAGAGGAGATAGCGGCCAGCGGCAAGCAGAGAGGAGAGGAGCAGGAACGACGGAGGGAGCGGAGAGGATTTTATAATAATATTTTATTTTGTTGTAATTTAAATATACACTATATTAAATATATATTAAAATATAAAATATATATTAAAAATAAATTAAATAATATATATTTATATAAATATATAATAACTAATTTTAATATATAAATAATATTTTATTTAAATATTATTATTTTAATTTAAGTATTATTATTATTATTATTATTATTATTATTCGTGCTTAATCAGAGAAATAATTAGCCAATAAGTAATAACTCAAATGGCATAGTCTCTCCATGTTCAATTAAGAGGTTTCGAGTTCGAATCTCCTATATAAAAAAAATCAGAGAAATAATTATATTTTTATATATTTATTTTTGGGAGGGGGGGTTATGTGATTATGTCTGAGATATACACGTAAGCCAACAGGAAAAACTGGATAAGAATCAGCCCATTTTAATTATTTTTTATTTTATTTTATGAATCTTTTTTTACAAAGACTCAAGGAGAGTATATCCTTGAAATCTTTATGCCGTATATAACAGAAACGTTTTGAAATCATCCGACACACATTGGATATGATTGGCGTTTTAAGCTAATTATGGTGAAATCTTTTCAATATATATTTATCAGTCAAACATTATTACTCCTTTTTTATGAATAATAATAATAATAATAATAATAATAATAATAATAATAATAATAATAATAATAATGTAATTAGAAATATGTTATTAACTATTCATCCGTGGTTCTCCTGTTTCCCACTAATATCTACTAAAGAAGCTATGTATTATTATAATAATAATATTTTTTTATGTTAAAAGTAATAAAAATGCTATGTGCATGCCTTATACTAGCTATGTCTACATACATCTTAATTAACAAATATTTTAAGGGCTCAATAATTAATAAATCAGAGATATTTAAAAAAAAATCTTATCAATATAGCATTAAGCATAATAGTAATAATTAGATATATTTTTAACATTTAGTATTACTCAAATAATAGTATAATGCATGTATAACTACTTGCATTGAGAACAAAAAGATATATAATTGCTATATGGGTAAGTAAAATGACAACACAAAATGCTCATAAATAGAAAGCCTCTTCACTAAACTCTTCTTACACCGTCTCAAAGAGCAAAAGCACAGATAAAAAAAAAATCAAATAGACAAAAACCATAACGTAACGAGAGACACTGTCAAACAAGGTAGAAATTTAGAGGTAGTTAACTGCATGTAAAATTAATAGTTGAGAATTTTAGATAATAATTTAATTATACTTATCAAATTATTTAATAATTTTCAACTATTAATTTCACGTGAAGGTAACTGCATCTGAATTTTTATCACCAAACAAACCTACATATATCTCTCTATATAAGCTCCATAACATAAGGCTTAATTTGAAAACATATGCAGGCCTATTTAATTGAAAATACTACAAATTAAAGCGAGATGTGAACCTGGAAAGCAAGCTCGATCCCGATAAGAACAACGAAAATTTCTATGTTGTTTTGTATATGACAAAAGCATATATAATAACACCCAAAAAAACAAAGCTACTTATTGCTTGGTGGTTCGGCATTATGATGTGGATTTGGTCCTCCTGGTGAGAGTCTATCCCCTGGATGATGCAACTCATCACCACCACCATCTCGAATATGGAAATGGATATGCTTTGTTGATGCATAGTGATCAAAGCCTAGTTTTCGAAATAGTTTATAGCTATCTACATTACTATTCTTGTGAATGTTTTTGGGGTGGAAGCTGCGAGCCTTCAACATGATGAAGGAGTTGGAGAATAATAGGATTAGAAGAAGTAGAGACACTTGAGAAATTCTTGTAATTGCCATGCTGCTGTGATGTGAGGAATTTGAACTAATTAACTTAGCAAGAGTGAGGAGTTTGGAGTATGTAGTAGTAATTGGAAGCTGACTATGACCACTATTTATATATCAACAGATATTTAAAAGATGTGTGTAATTTCTACTCATTTTATCTTTCATATATCATATTAACATGTAAAAAACCAACACAAATATTGTTATTGTTTCCACATATTTAAATTTTAAAGTGTTATTTTTATATAAAATAGATTTTTTTTAATATCAGCTAAAATATAAAACGTACATGAGATATATACATTAAATTTAATTTTTTATTTAATAATAAAATGGTATATATATATTGATTAGCTTGTGTTATTTTCATTTTCAATTTTAGGGAACTTTTTTTGGGGTTTTATTTCTTTTGTGTTATTTGATTTGATTAGTTGATTGCAAAGCTTTCCTATCCAATCTAGCTAGGGTTGCTTTTTTTAATTTGCCCCCTTTTTAAGGTTATTTAATTTGATTGTATTGTTGCCTTTGTTGCATTGCAACTAGAGAAACAGCAAAAGGAAACTAAAGCATCAGAATATGCCAAAATGAAACCACGGTTTCTAGTTTTTCGTTTCCGCTCTTCTCTGGATTTTGTAGTGCGACTCAATACTGTCGACACGTGCCTCAAGCATGCCATGACACGTTTCGATGATTGGATCGGATTCACATGGCATGGCATATTTATAAAATCAATTGAGAGACGAGGAAGAAGTCAGAATATTATAGTTTAAATGATATAATTTTTTTTATTCAAAAATTTTAAATTTTTTTAATTTAAAAAAAATTAAGAAATAGAAATTAAATATTATATTTAATATAAAATATATTATATAAAATTATATCTAAATATTATATTTAATTTAAAATAAGTTTAGAATATGAAAAATAAATTTAAAATTTTATCTCTAAAAATATCAATTTTTTGTATTTCGATTTTTTAGAAGTATAAAAAAATTAAAATTTTGTATTTCAAAACTAAAATTTTAATTCAAATCACTAAATATAATATTTAATTTTAGTAAAAAATTAAATACAGCGTTAAATATATAATCGTTTGTTTTTTTTCATATCAATTTAAATTAAAAAATTTATTTTATGACATAATATTAATAATTTTTTGATTTAAAAATTTAGAATTTAATTGTTATTGACTTTCAAAAAGCAAAAATAAGATAAATAAAAAAAAGACATATACAATATTTATACAAATTCAAAAGGTTCCTACATAAAAAAATGTGTTATAATTATTTATAGGTCATGGATTTCTTACTCCCACAATTTTTGTGGGAGTATCATTAACCTTCATAAAAATAATTACAAAATATACCCCGTTTTTTTTTTTAAAAAAATTTATTAATTAGATTTTAACTTCTCAAATTATTAGTTTTTAATTTTTTTTTCTTTTTTCTTTCATTTTCAGATTCAAAAGCATCCAGAGAAGAGAGGTATAATAGGGTTTTCCTCTCTTTATCAATTTCTGCTAGGGTTTTCAATCCCTGTCTTTCTCTCTTCCTCTTTTCCTTCTGTAAATCTCAATATCTCTTTATCTCTTCCTCTTTCCAACCTGCGACTGCCGCCGCGCTACCTGCCGCCCCCGCGCAAGATGCCGCCGCCGCCGCGCAAGACGGCTGACAGACATTCTCAAGGATGACAGCAAAGTGACAGAGCAACATTCTATGTCAAATTCAGAAGGTGGTGGAAGGGTGTAAATATATTTCAGAAGGCCTATGTTTTGATTCCAGTACACGAGGAGTAAGTTTTTTCCTTAGCAGTGAAACTTCATTTTGTAAGTTATTAAATTCTTGACGGCGAGAAAGTTCTTTTTTGCTTTCTGTTGTTTTAGGTTATACTTCTCTGAAAATAAAATTCTTATGATAGGGAAAGCCCTTTAAGGTCAAGAAATATATTTAGTTTTGGATGTGCTCTAATTTTGAATCATTGCATAACCCAGTTTTAGGAAAGATGAAAAGGTACAGAACTACAGATTTTAAAATCTCTCAGTGTTGAACTCTTCATTTCAACGGATCCTGCTGTAAATTTCTTTCTCACTGTGGTTCACTTTTTGATTGGTTAGGACTTAATTAAATTGCATGAATTAATTTGATAGTATCACAGCTTTTTCCTTTGCTGTGTAAATATATTGTGTTTGTTGTTTGTATATTGAATTAGTAGATTACTGCTAGAGTAGGAAGGGATTTGAGCTGATTTAATACGTCTAAGAATCTTAACAAGTCCTTATCTTCAAAATCTTCGTTGAAAATTGCTATGGGCTTGTTCTGTAATCTTTCTGTAAATCTCTATAGGAAAAAATAGAAAATGAGAGAAGATTCTAGTGATTTTGTTTGGAAAAAAATCTAGACCCTTCTAATCCGATATGTTTGAGTGTGTGCTGTTTAATGCTGCATACTCTTTGTGCTCTTTGAATAAGATGATTAAAGCTTTCACTTCCAATTTATTTTAAATCACAAAACTTTCCCATATCATTTATATAGGTTTTTTTGTCAAAGATAAATTTTTAAGATAAATTATCATAAGTTAAATTGTGCTTACAGTCGTTTACCTTAACCGGAATTTCTCCTTTTACTCTAAATCTAAATACATTGACTTTAATTAGATATCATTATTGTTGTTTGTATTAAAGATGTATTACGAAATGAAGCAATCATACAACTTAAAATAATGTCTTATATATATATATAGATAATAGTGGATCAAATTTGTTGATGTTCTACCAAAATATGAAAAAGTTTGAATATTGTAATACAATAATAGACCAAAGAATAATATAACTCTTCATATAATCAGAAGGTAGAGAATCGAGAGGAGTTGGGATTTTTAATATAGAAATAAGTTTCTCTAATAATACTAGAAATAGTTATTGTGACTGAAAAAATAGCATTAAAAACTTTTTATAATCATGCATTACAAACACCATTGCCCATTATAAAAATAATTTGTGCATAATAAGGAGACCTTAACTTTTTAAGAAAATCTGACTTTGGTAATAGGTCAGCCCGTAATGCAAAAGACACAAATGAGTCTAATTGGCAAAGATTATTTTTTTGAACAATACCTCAAAATTTCATTAAAGTTTCACAATAGACTAATTTGCCAAAAGAAACAAAGAGTTGATGATTCTATTTTAGAGACTAAATTGTTCTACTAAATTTTTTTAAAAAAATTATTTGTAGTATTACTCTTATTTTAAATATTTTACCACTAAGGTCAAGAAATATATTTAATACTTAGACTATAGTGTCACCTCATTTTACATTGACTTGAAACTACAACTGTGGTTTATCCGACTAAAATAAGGGGCTGATATGCTCTGTACTTAGTATTTCTTTGATATATTTTAAGTCTCTTCTGCCTTATAAGATTTTTATATTAGAAGAAATAGTGGGAGAAGAAAATTAAACTGGTAAGAAAAAACAAATGAAGAATGGGTTATTTAATTGTAAATGTTTATAGTTATGTTTTCTGTGCTCCTATGAATGCACTTCATGCTCAATTTTATATTGGCAGCAGGGACATTTTTATTGTTATATTTTAATCTCTCTTGTCCATTCTCTCATTTCTGGATTCCTTTTCTTCTAATGTTTCATGTATTCAGTCTTTATTGGAGCTTGATCATTATTTGTATTCCGGATAAAGGTGATGAATCAGGGCCAATCAAACTTCATTTGGATTCTTTGAGTCTTCACTCTAGCAGATCACTATTTGATAACATCAAAAGGTTAGGATGAAGTATCACTTGATTTATTGTATACCATATATGTGACATATCTAGTTCATTTCTGCTCTGGTTATTAGTTCTTAAACATATCACAGCTTCCATATCTTGTGACTTCACTACCATCTTATGTTACAAGTAGGTATTTTTCTTATGTTCTTGTAACTTGTAAGCATATATATTTGTTCTTTTATATTACATGTTGCTATTCTATCTCTACCTTTTAGGTTTGCAATCTTTACAAGTAATTTGGGTGTAGTTTTATGGAATTAAATTAAGTAAAAAAAAATTAAAAAAAAAGAAGGAAAATAATAGCAATCTTTACAAGTAATTCACCTTCTCCTTGCATCGCATCATTGAGTTTCTTTACAGCAACAATTCTTTGATCTGATATAATAGCTTTGTATACAATGCCTCCTACACCCCTTCCAATCTCTTGGCTGAATCCTTTTGTCGCCTTTTTTAGCTCAGAATAGCTAAATTTTCTAAATCCCGCTGTTGCAAGATAATGGCCATGTAGATCTATGCTAGAACTCTGCTGGCTCTTGATTAAGAACAAGACAACAAAGACGCAAGTCATTTCAAGAACTCCAATTGCAGTGGCAAAACACAAAAGGAAGCTCACAAAATGGCTTACATGCTTTTTCTGTTTTACTGCAATATACTTGCTATGCAGCCTATATTATGCTAGATTCTTTGCTGTAGAGCATACAGGTGCCAGATTATTCTTAAGGAAGTGTGGTGAATATTTATTTGTGGTTATACTAATATTCAAGTAATGCCAAGTATGTTGCGAAAGCTTTTATTCTTTTTAGGTTTTCAGTTCTTTACTGTCACTTAAACGGTGACTTATCTGAATTGCTTATTGCATACTTGCCATTGTGCATTTGTTCTCTTCGTGCGAATATTTCATTGTCATCATCATCTTTTTTTCTTTGTAATCTAGCTATTTATGTTTGTATACATTTTGAAAATGTCATAGTGATATGGTTGTCAATTTGATAAATACTACTTTTTTGGCCCCTGGTTTCCTCACCTAAGTAATGCTCTTGCACTATGTATTAGGCTCTGTATGAAGCTCTAATGAGGCAAGAAGAACTGCCAACTTACATTGACAACCAAGAAGAAGCTAGGCTAAGGGTGAGTTGTCTAAAATCTTCTTAGAACACAGTTAAATCATAGAGTTTCATTTTTCACATGATTTTTCTGATAGTTCTATTTCCTTATTTCCTCAATTTTGATGATGTTATTTAGCAGAAGAAGAAGTTCTGCTAGTGAGTGTTGTTGCTGAAAGAGGATCTGCACGACCAAGTTTTTCATACCATGGTGTTTCTGAGGATTGCTGAATGATGATCCCTTGCACACGTAAACTCTAAATATTGATTTATACTTGATGATGGATTTGACTTAACTAAGGAAATTTACTAATGTGTGTATAGCCATTCTGGCTTCTTTGCCGAATTAAACACAAGTTTGCTGTGTCACACTTTTTTCTATAGTTGTGTTTAATGTGATTTGCCTTTATCAGTTGGAAAATGAAAAGCGTTTGTTCCTCTGGATCTCTCTTTGCATAGATTAAATTAGAAAATTAGTTGGTAACTTGGTTATACAAAAAAACCAAGCATAGTTTTATTCACTTATTCAGCATATATACATAATACACATACATTGGAGGGATGACATAGTGCATTACACATTGATCAAATTTATACCAAAGTGAATTCAATAATGACATCTAATGGGACTGAAGATGAAAACGCCACCAATCATATCAACACAAACTAGTAATAATATTTTGAGGTTAGGTAAAACATACGCTTGTTTCCTCACCAGTGGAACTGCAATCACAAATCAAAGCTTATGCATGTTAAAAGCAAGAAAAAAAATTTTGTGAACTTGTCTATAATTTAGATAAATTGGGTTACAATCATCATGCTCGGCCATGGGGCAGATTCTCTTCGGCATTGCCTTCTTAAGCGGATCATGGCAATGATTCCCATTATGAAGGCCATGAATCCACCAAAACCTTGAGTTGAACGACCATAAGAAGTAGTATTGACAGGGGAACAATCTTCATACATAAACAATTTTCTTTAGCATTTTAACTAAATTTTTTTTAAATATCATAATTCGTTTAATAGATTATATCTTATATGTATATAATAACTGTTTGTTGAATGCTTTTTATCATAGGAATGATAGCGGAGTTTGGGTGACCGGTTGGATGAGAGAATGTACTTTACAAAATGACTTCAACATTCAGGTCATATTTATAAGAAAGTATTTTTAACATAATTTTTCCAACACACTTCTAATTAGAATTATATTGTTGGTGCTCTAAGCAGATTAACGACTCCACACGAATGAGACTTGCCGTGGATCTGATTTTAGAGGAGTACAACGATTTATGTCTCGTAATACAAGAAAATGCTTGGCAATATAGGACCAAGGTGGAAGCAGAGCATGAAGACATTTGGGAATGAGAAATTATCTTTTTAGATATTTTTAATATTTTCTTTGAAAGACAAAGTACTAAGCTATGTATCATTTGTTTTTACACTAATTTATCCTTCTTCATATTACAATTCTATATTACTAATTTCCTTTACTTTATCGGTTAACATAAATTATTCATAACCTATATATTCCCGTAACTAATTATTGCTAAGTATGATGAATACAATATATAACTAATCCATGGTGATTTTATTGTGCTAGTTCACCCAGGAAACTGAGGTACAAACTTATTTAACTAAACCAAACTTAATATATAACTATTTTATTCAACCTTTAACTATAAAAATATACATATTTTCATCATTCTATATCAAATTTGAAAGATAATGCTGGCATAGAGAGTAAAAAGACAAGCATAATCTCTATATCACTGAAGAAAATATTTGACACAGTAGTCAGAACCAACAAGTTGTGTATAATATGGCTTCTAAGCTTTAGCTAACATCCACTTGTGAGAACCGATATCTCATGTTGATGAAGAGGACGATTTTTTGTATAGTAAAGCATCAAGTGAGGATTGATCAGTCACAGGCGGACTACAAGTGAAGTTTTGGCATACAAGAGCTACAACCTTGTTTGCTGCATGCTTATTTTTCGTAATCAGAGCAATGTTGCTGTTATTCTATTCCCAAAATTCCATTTCTTCTTTGTTGTTGGGATCTATATGAAGAACCTACAACCAACATCCGCACAGATGTTATTGATGACAACCAAAAAGAAATATGCAGTATCAACTCAATAAAGGAGTTAAATATATTCACCGTTTTGTTTGGATCATATGATGCATGTGCTGCTGCAAGCATTCTTTCAAATTTCTCAGAATTCCTTTCTCCAACCACAACCACTTGCTTTCTGGAAGGTACACGCAGCATATCTGCTGCACAACACATGAGGGGCACCGCCATAGGCAACGCTTTCAATCTTTTCTCAAAAACAGCCTGCACTACCATGTAAAGGGGAATCTTAGACAACTACCAAGTGATAATCACTTTCCACCCTTGGGAACTTGTACAAAGAAGAAAACAAGTTTTCTAGGAGGAAAGAGGTGGCAGTTTACAAACCAGAAGGTGCTCTGCATTTCGCTTATAGTGCTCAGCCTTACTTTCAGCAAGCATGGAAGCCAACCTAATAAGATTTATAGCTGACACCGAGTTTCCAGAGGGTTCTGCCCCATCATGGTCTTCTTTCACACGGAGAAGAACTGATATATCTTCTCCAGTATTATTGAAATATCCACCTCCATCCCCATCAAGAAACAAAGCATCCTGCAAGTAACACATCTCAGGAGGAACTCGATGTCTGGCAAAGCACCGTAAAATTTCTTTCAGATTCAGATATCAATCTTTACCTGAGTACCTTGCAATTCAATTGCCCATTGAAGCCAGTTGATTCCACCACCAAACTCATAGAGATCCAGTAATCTAGAGATCAGAAAAGCATAATCATCCAAGAAACCAGGTGCTTTAGATGGAGAATTTCTGAAACTATGGTTCAGCCTTTAGGTTTCAACATTGTGAAGTTCTTTCTTAATAAATAATGCTGCTTTTTCCGCAATTTGCATGTATTCCTTTGGCTGGAATTTGCAAAACAAAAAGGAGAAAGTTGAATATATTAGCAATTACTCAAAACTGAAAAAATGAAGAGGATCTAATTGTCTCTAGGTGTTCCTTTAACAAGCTTCATCCACAATTCCCTTATAACTGCCAATGCCAACTAACTCATAAACTGCCAATTCCCATTTTGATCAACACAACAATATAAAATTTATCCATAATAGGATAATTTACAGACATCCATGATATAAAAGCAGTGTGTCTTCTATCTTTTTAAATACCAAAAGTCATTCAGCAAAAGGGCAAAACTAAAATATCAAAGGCTCTCTAACTGCATATATGGACACATCTGTATATTTAATCTTATTATATATGCTTACAAGTTACAAGAACATAAGAAAAATACCTACTTGTAACATAGAATGGTAGTGAAGTCATAAGATATGGAAGCTGTGATATGTTTAAGAACTAATAACCAGAGCAGAAATGAACTAGATATGTTACATATATGGTATACAATAAATCAAGTGCTACTTCATCCTAACCTTTTGATGTTATCAAATAGTGATATGCTAGAGTGAAGACTCAAAGAATCCAGATGAAGTATGATTGGCCCTGATTCATCAGCTTTATCTGGGATACAAATAATGATCAAGCTCCAATAAAGACTGAATACATGAAACATTAGAAGAAAAAGAATCCAGAAATGAGAGAATGGACAAAAGAGATTAAAATATAACAATAAAATACTACTTTAGAGACTTGATCCAAAAATCAAGGAGATTCCACGTCCAAAAATTGTGGGGGGAATAAAGAACACAATGAATTTTGATCATCAGCATTTGCAAATGCATGTTACACATTAATTACATACACATGACCCCAAAATAAAAAAAGATATAAAAAGACTAGTATTCCTCTAAACAAATGAATCTGTTGTATACCAGTACAAATGAACAAAATTTTACAACGCCTCTTTCTGACGGGTTGTGGACTTCTGGCACAAGTGTAAGACGAAAAATCCAAATGAGAAAGAAGGACAAGTGTGCTAAAAGAGACCTATTAAGAGCTTATTCCCGTTTGTCCTCCTCCTCCTCCTCTGACTCGTTATCTACATCCAAGTGTGCGTCCCTTCCGACATTCTTTTCTTGCTTGACCATACTTAGTTCACCACCTTGACCTTCATGCTTTCCCTTTGTTAAAGACTGAGCTTCTTCATCATCTGATTCTTCTCCCACTTCCTCTGAATATGCGTACCTATCAATAGTAGGCAGAGAAAAATCAAACACAATAATCGAGTCTACTCTCTAAAGCAAATTAATCACCAAGATTTAATTGGGGAAGGCTGCAAAAGTAAGGAGACAGGGAAACAGATTATCAGCAAAGCATTTGCTATGCAGCCGAAAAACTGGAGAACATACAGAAGCAGGGCGCGGCGGCGGCGGCGAAAGCAGGTCGCGGCGGCGGAAGCAGGCGTAGGAAATTTGCTGCAGAGGAAGAGAATGAGAATGGCAGGGATTGAAGTTGGATGGAAACCTTAGCTGCTTCTCTTCTCTGAATGCCTCTGTATCTGAAATCAAAAAGAAAGGGGAGGGCAGAGTTAAGGTTTTCCAAACTCTAAAGGGAGAGGAGAGTGAGGGCAGAGTTAGAGAAGGAAATTGCTTCAATCTGGTTGATGCTCTCCAAGAACTCTATTCTCTTCAGTTTCTCGTACCCAAAAAAGAAAGAAAGAAAAAAAAAGTTAAAAACCAATAATTTGAGGGGTCAAAATATAATTAATAAATTTTAAAAAAAATGGTATATTTTATAATTATTTTGATACAGGTTAATATACTCCCACAAAAATGTGAGAGTAAGGAATCCATGGCCTTATTTATATGTCTACTCATATTAATTATCATATTATATTTCTTTCTTAGCTCTGTAAATAAATTAAACAGGATTAACATCCAAATAATATCCTATCAAAACGAAAAAAGCATCTAAATGTCAGATAATATTTTGAATAAATATTCAATTTGGCCTTTGAATTTATACGTTTCAATTTAGTCCTTAAAATTTTAATTGCCTCTATATATTCTTCAAACTTTGTAAATATGCCTCACATAATTTTCAGTATAAAAACGTTAATAAAGCGCTGATATAGACAGTCGAACCACGCTGAACCTGCAAAGATACAGTTTTAGTTTTGGTATTTAAATAGTTCAAAAATGACGTTGTATCACTTATTTTGTTAGGTAAATTAATTGAAGTTTCAATAAACACTATTTACAGTGTTGTTTTTGGATTATTTAAGTGTCAAAATTAAAATAACATTATTTTATAGAATCTAGTGGGGTATTCAACTGTTCATGAATCTGTTAAAATTTGTACATTAAAAATTATTTCAAGAATTAACAAAAATCATGATGAGAATTAAATAAAAACAATTAAAACTTTAAAAACTTCAAACTCACCTACAAATTCAGAGATCAACTTAAATATAATCTCGTTAATTTTTTACTTAAAAAAGAACTTAATTGTTATTAGTTATTACACTGTTTTAGTAATGGACACACTAGAAGTAGCCATTTAATTAAGATTTTCCCTTCTCTCCGGCCTTTATTTCCATATTGATTAATTAAATGCTTTTGAAGCAGTATAACAGACGTAGAAATCAATAATATTAAAAACCTTAATTATATCAAAAGAAGAATTTGGACCACCCCGAAAGATATACTCTTGATTATTTCATATAAAAAGTTCCCTCTCTTAAATTAATGCACTCTACAAGAGGTTTAGGGTTCAAGAGGGTATTACGAGTCTTTGTAGGCGCAGCGCGCAAGAATTGCATGGACCATTATTTGTCTTTCATCCGGAATTCAGTTATTAATCCTATGTGATGGAATTATTTTTTCTAAAAAATTTATACAGATTAAAAAAATACATAAATAATTATATTTTTAATATTTTTAACTTTTTAGATTTGTGTAAAATTTACATAATTTTTTTTTATGTATCTGAATTATTTTTAGAGATCATCAACAAATATTAAAATTCTAAATCTTTTAACTATAAAATATTAAAATTTCTAATACCATGATAACATATATTTTTTATGTATGCATGTATAAGGTGTAGCTCAAACGCTTATATATTTAGCGGCTCTTTCCAAAAGACGTGAATGCAAATAAAAAACATCTCCCAGATAAGCTTCGCGACCTGTGGTCGTTTTAATAGAAGAGACATTTGGCGATAAGACTGGGCTTGTTTGGAGGGATCGTCATAAATAATTAAAGTGTGGTGTTCGCGGTACATAAAAAATTCAGCCAGAGCTGCTCCCGTATACAGAGCGAGATATTGTAATGTAGCTGGAGAATCCGCAGTTTCAGCTACTATAATAGTGTATCCCACAACCCTGTTTTCACGGTTTAGGCTGCTCCCATTTCGCTCGCGCTACTATGGGAATCGCTTTTGCTTTCTTTTCCTCTGGCTACTAAGATGTTTCAGTTGATTAGGTTGTCTCTTGCCTGCCCGTGGATTCAGCAGCAGTTCGAAAGGTTGACCTATTCGGGAATCTCCGGATATACGCTTATTTTCAACTCCCCGAAGCATTTCATCGCTTACTACGCCCTTCCTATGTCTTGGTCCGAGTGGGAATAGCATTTCTCTTCTGCATGTCCATGGAGTTTTGAAAAATCCAAACATCTCAGAAATAGATAGAGATGTAGGAATTTATCGAACGAATCGCACTCCTTCGTATACGTCAGGAATCTATTGCCGGAATGGTATTTCTTTCCTGTATTTCAAATACTTCGTACAGTGCCCAATAAGTTATTGGGCGTTCTTTTAATGGTTTCAGTACCCTGGGAGGGGGATAGGGCTAAGCGGAGCGAAAAGGGTTTCCCATGGGATGGGAAATGAAAACTATTAGCCCCACAGGGGGTTTGTGAAGCTGATAAAAAAAAACTTCATAGAATAAAAAAAATGAAGAAATAGAGATATGTCTAGATACTTTTTTCTATGGATAAAAGATCCAACTGATAGAGGAAGCGCCGTAAACATCAATTGGCGAGGTTTTAGGCCGAGATAATAAGAACTGCTTACAACTTATATCATTATACAAAATCTATCTTGGTTCTATTTGATTTCTTCAACAAGTTTAGTAATGAGTATAACGGCCCTATTGTTCCGATGGGGAGAAGAACCTATGATTAGCTTTTCCGAAAATTTCCAAACGAACAATTTCAACGAAATCTTTTAATTTCTTATTCTACTATGTTCAACTCTATGCATTTCCTGTCCATTTTTTCTAGTATTTTGCATTTTATATTACCAAAAAAATTAAAATTGAAAATTCATAGCAACTAAAGTTAGAATAATGGTATCCGTTGGCATTTGAGATATTGCAGATTGATGAATTAACGAAGAGAGAAGAATTCGAACCCTCGGTAAACAAACAGCCTACATAGCAGTTCCAATGCTATGCTTTGAACCACTCGGCCACCTCTCCCCCATATATATATATATATATATATATATATATATATATAAGTTTATTTTTTTATTTTATTCATTATAATAATTTTGGATTATTATATTTTTTTATTCTGGATTTTAATTGCTGCAATTATAAAAAATAATGATAATTTTAATTTGAATAACTTTATTAATTAATTTTGTTACTGAATAAAATAGATCTAATTGCTGCTTCTTTTGTTATTTTTTTGTTTCATTAATTTTTATAAAGCTACAATAAATTTATTGATGGTTAATTTTAATGATTGTAGAGTAATTTTATTATTGACTCTTCCCTGCTTTGTTAAATTTTAATTTTAATGATTGTGATATTTTATTAAATTTTTTAGAATAATTTTATTGATAGTTGATGTGCATTTTAATTTTTTTTAGTTATAAATTTTGATATTTAAACTTACTTATAAATTTTAATGATAAATTATGAACAATTTTATTGTGTGAAATTATATAATTTTAAATTTTATTAGTTTAAAAATAATTAAATATAAACACTTAAAATTATATATTAAATTTTTAATAATATATTTATATTTAATTAAATATCGATTGAACTACTAAACTATTAAACTAATCACTCTATCACATCATTGACAGATTCAATTCTCAAAACCTTGGTAGCAATAAACTCCTTGGCCTCCTCTGTAATGAGCTTAACTATCCCCTCCAATACTTAAGGGTCAGAATTAAGATGATAGGTGAGAATAATGATTAAGAATTCAGGACAAGATTTGATACATAATGCAGGTGGCGGCGGCGTGCTGCGTTTATTAGATTTGGACGGAAACGTTGATCAACTTTAATTTTGGCCTTTAACAACCTGATTGACAATCTAAATTCTAAAGTAATGATAAAGGGTGTGTGGCTCCACGTAAGCTTATGCCATGATTTTCCGATTTTGTCCAGTGAGCAGCACGTGAAATAATAACATATATAATTTCATCTTTAATAATGGGACGATTAAGGAATATTAATCAAGAATTTCAGAAAAGAACTAATCCATGTGCTAGGGCATGTGCCATATCACCATATGTTTCTTCAAAATTAAACCTAACCAACTCTTAGTCTTATTAGATAAAAATATATGTTAAATTAAAGTAATTAGATTAATAACTAAAAAATATTGGACAAAAATAATAAATTCTACTCACCTTTAAACTTTTCTTATTTTTTTTTAATAATAGTGGAATTTAGTTAGTTGAATATTTAGTTAGAGAAAGGCCCTATCAATTAAGAGATAATTTGATAAGTGTAAAGTAATGTAATAGCGTATGAATTATGTATTAAGTGCATGTTTGCTACTGGTTCGTGGATCAAAAGAAAAGTCAATATATGGATTAATTAAGGTACTAATTAAACTATGCATGATGCTACAGAGATCAATTCAACATTTATATTTGTAAACTTGAACCATAAAAAATTTATCTTTTGTTATCTTTCCGGAAAACTTGGAATCACAAATTAATAATAAATGTTAAAAAGTTTACTAGTGTAATATCTATATTATGGTGAAGTCTACTATACCCTCTTTAAAATAAAAGGTAAATTATTCCTCGTGACATATACAGTGATTATCATAAATTATCTTTCCATCAGAGTTTCAAGATTCACGTTATCTTCTCTTTTCTTTTCAATTGACGCTATGTTTCTCTTAAAATTTGATAACAATATCATTACATTTTTTAAAATCTTTACACATAGTACCAAAAATATTGTCTGACAAGACAGATTTTTCTACTGCAGTAAAATTGAGGGATGAAGTAGCGTTTACAAAATTATTACTATTTGGACCATTGTCACTACCGCCCTGAGTGAGTCCACTTGGGGAACTCAGAATCGTTTGATAAATTGCGGTCATGATGAGAGTAGCAACTACCATAATAGCGTTGTGTTGATGTTCTCTTATTTACATTCTACCGCGATCCATTAGTATGAAACCAAGTAACCGAAGTGACTTAAATTTTAGTTTGACTTCACAGTTGGAATCATCATCAACCGATGCACTACGTTTTGCTTTAACTTTTAATAATGATGTAATTGTTGGTAAAGCATGAGTTTCAGTTAAGTCTAATCACTTTATATATCACGAGGATAATTTACCCTTTATTTTAAAGAGGATAGGATATTATCTCATTTATCTGTGATCTCTACTCAAAACACACTACTGTTCATTAATTTAACCAAGATAACATTAACCAGAATATCTAAAAGATGCTAAGCATAGTAAACAAATAAGACATCCGAACATTTTCAATATTGAATGGTAACCTGATGAATGTTAGCAATTTATTTTACTTTTAGTGATAGAAAATAGTCGCTAATATATTTATCGTTAATTAATTTTCTTATATTTTGTCTCTCAAATTTTTAATGGCAATTATAATAATCATCATAAAAACCTTTTTAAAGATCATAAAAGATATATAACTTTTAGTGCTATTTTTTTTATAATTTATATAATCACTAAAATTAATTCTAAATTGTAATGTTATTCCTTTTTATTATTAATGTTATTGCCTCTAATAGCTTAAGACACTTCTTAATTTTATTATATAGTCATTTCTTTCAATTTAGAGGTAACAATCTATTTTTTTAATTTTAAAATTATTTTTATCAATAATAATTATATATTATTTTACATAATATAAATATACTAAAATTAACTACTATAAAATAAAATATGAAAAATGTTAAGGAATTATTAAAATTTATTGTTTTTGACCATCACTTAACTATTAACTCAATTTCTTTAGTTTAGTAATTCGAAAACATACTTTATATATCTCATACTTTTAAATATTGATAGCTAACTGATGTCAAAACCAATAAATTCCAATAATACTAGAGAAACAAAAATACAGTTAAAATTTGTCTTATTTAATATTCATTAAATGTTACAATATTTAATAAATATTAAATAAGATAAATTCTTGTAATTTTTAGCAAATATTTTTTTATTACCAAATATTTTCGTTTACCAAACACAAAAAATATTAAACTATGCCATATAGTGTTTTCATTACGCTTTTCATAACTAACAATATTCTCGACAAAGTCCTACAATAAAATAGAATAAAATCACTTCTATAGTTATAAGTTCCAAAATCTTGCATCCTCTATATTCTTCCACCTGTACAATTAAGTATCAATGATGAAAGCATTCAGGCCATGATTATTAACAGTAGAAAACCATATTTAGCTAACAGAACGAAATATATAAAATAATTTGATTGGCATAAACTACCATTTTCTTTCAAAAGGATTGAATGGAAATGTTGCAAAAGGTTAGGCCTATTATTCTATGGCTGAGAAATCATGTCACTGCTGCTAATATTGAGAATGGTCGGCGATGGACGAAAGTGGGTTTCTCGATTACAATAATGGAGGCAAGTGAGGATGGAAACATGAACAATTTCTCTTTTCCTTTTTCTTTCTCAATCAATTTGATTTAGGAAGATCAGATAAAAATTTATAATGAAAATTAGTGGCAATAATGATAATTTATGTGACTATTTAATTTAAAGAAATTAGAATTAAAAATAAAAAATAAAATAATTTTTGTGACGGTAATAATAATTGGGGCAATTTACGCATCTAAATTGTTTGACCCCCAATATTACGCAAATACATTGTTTCCAAATTTAATACGCAAATGCATTGTTTCACTATTTTATGTAAACCGCTACTGGCAGTAGCGGTTTACAGATGTGCATAAACCGCTACAACCAGCCGCGGTTTATGTGTGTGAGTGTGTGAGTCCAGCAGCGGTTTACGTGCATGTGTATGTGAGTGTAAACCGCTATTGGCAGTAGCGGTTTACGTGTGTGTGAGTGTAAACCGCTACTGCCAGTAGCGGTTTACGTGTATGTGTGTATACTATTTAAATAATATTATAAATAAAAAATTTAATTTATCATTTTACAATATAATTTAAAAAATATAAATATGCATGTAATAAATTTTTTATTTGTATTTATTATTAGAAGTGAGACCAAATTACAAATAAAAAAATACAGTCTTCAAAGTATTGAATTATATAAAGCAAGACTAATTTTTTTTATTCTCATCTCTTTTAAAATTTATAAATAATAAAATAATTTATTTTTAGCCAAAAATTTACTAAATTATATATTTTACTCTTTAAAAATCACTTCATTCTCTTTTATTTATATCAACCATACAAAGGAGATTGGAGAGTTTGGAAAATGGGTTGTGTTCTTTGCTGCTGATTTGCATTTGAGGTTCTAGCTAAATGATTTTTTTATTTGTGCAACTTTGTTGTCTTATACCAAAAAATAAAAATTATTTATATTTTACAGTTGATTAATTAGATAAATAATAGTGATAGCATCATAATTTTGATGAATAAAATAAAAAATATAAATATGCATGTAATAATTTTTTATTTGTATTTATTATTAAAATGAGATTAAATAGCAAATCAAAGAGTGAGTACCCACAGAGTACTAAAATATATAAACTAAGACTAAATTTTTTTTTTATCTTCATCCTTTCTAAAACTCATGAATGATAAAATAATTTATTTTTAGTAAAAAATTCACTAAAGCATACACTTTTTTCTTTAAAAATTACTTCATTTTTTATCCATATAAATCATATGATTGCAAAAAATATATACTCCGTTTTCTTTCTCTCAATTTTTTTGTAACTTAATTTAGCATAAACAAACATTTTTTCTAATCAACGTAAACCGCTAGAGGAACACAGAAATCGCTAAATTAAGTTACAAAAAAATTGAGAGAAACAAAACGGAGTATATATTTTTTGCAATCATATGATTTATATGGATAAAAAATAAAGTAATTTTAAAAAAAAAAGTGTATGCTTTAGTGAATTTTTTACTAAAAATAAATTATTTTATCATTCATGAGTTTTAGAAGGGATGAAGATAAAAAAAAATTTAGTCTTAGTTTATATATTTTAGTACTCTGTGAGTACTCACTCTTTGATTTGCTATTTAATCTCATTTTAATAATAAATACAAATAAAAAATTTATTACATGCATATTTATATTTTTTAAATTATATTGTGAAATGATAAATTAAATTTTTTATTTATAATATTATTTAAATAGTATACACACATACACGTAAACCGCTACTGCCAGTAGCGGTTTACACTCACACACACATGCACGTAAACCGCTACTGCCAGTAGCGGTTTACACTCACACACACGCACGTAAACCGCTGCTGGCAGCAGCGGTTTACACTCACACACTCACACACATAAACCGCGGCTGGTTGTAGCAGTTTATGCACACCTGTAAACCGCTACTGCCAGTAGCGGTTTACATAAAATAGTGAAACAATGCATTTGCGTATTAAATTTGGAAACAATGTATTTACGTAATATTGAGGGTCAAACAATTTAGATGCGTAAATTGCCCTAATAATTGGTATTACAATATATAGTAATATATAGTAAAAAGACAAATATATAATTACTACAAAATCATAAATTAAATAAGAGAAATAGTGACTATTGTATTATTGTCACTAAAAATAATTTTTGTCGTAATGTCAAAGATATAGTCATATCTCTTTATTTTAACTTAAACTTTTAAAAAAGTGAATTTAAAATATAATATCAAAATTTTTATGATTAAAATGTTTAGAATTCAATTTTTATTGACATCAAAAGAGAAAAAAAAAATTAACATAAAACATACAAAAAGGAAAAAAAGGCTTATGTAAACGCAATCTCAAAAAAATTTATTACGCGAAAGATCATATTAAAAATATAATAATTAATGTATTTTTTTTATTAGTTTAAATTTTTTAAAAAGATAATTTAATAATAAATTTATATCGTCATTGAAGACCTTATTATGAAAAAGTAGATTAATGACTATCGAAAATAAATCTTTTTAATTATTTATCATTTATTATTGTAAAGTGTAATTTATAATTATATATTTATTAAGATCACACTTGATAATATCAATTGAAACAAAAAATTAAGAAAATGTTGAATGTGTAAGTTGTTTTTAAATATGTTGATTATTTGACACTATAAAGATATAAAGATAAATAAAGAATTGATGGTTAAAATTAATAATACATTAAAATTTAAGGACGCCATCCATAAATTATTGAGTCTCGATATAATAAAGTATAATGAATAATTAGATACATATTTTTTAGGTTAATTCTATAGTACCTTTTATTTAGTGTCTAACTTTTATCTAAATTAATTTTTATAATTTTAAAATATTTAAAATTTTTTAATTTTTATATTTTTAAATTTAAAGTTAATTATTTAACCTATTTTAACAATTAAACAATATCTTTTAAACACAGTAACAAATACCTTTCCTTTATTTCCTTCGTATAATATCCTCTAGTTAGTATATCTGCAAGCCTATATGCTACAAATTGTCATTCCCAGTATTCATATTATGATGGTTACTACATCAAAGGCCAAGCTAAGGTGGTTTAGCTAGAGGTTTGTTTCTTTCCCTATTTAATTTGTATCCTCTCTCTTATAAAAAATATATATAATTTTATCATAAAATTATTTATCCTAAATATTTCAAATAATAAAAAATTATAAAAATAATTATATCTTTAATATATTTCTTATACAAAAACTTTTTTTAAAATGTAATTGTATATAAGTAATTTTTTTTGTGATAATATGAATTAAATTTTAAATTTTTTAATCATAAAAAATCTAATCTCATATTATAAAATTACTTATCTTATAAATTTAAATCAATAAAAATATATAAAATAATTATCTTATTTTTAATATTTTAAAATTAAACTTCTTAGATCTTAAGTCTTAAAGTTTAAATCCTAAAACTATCGCAAAGACTTTTTCTTTAAAAGAAAAGGAAGAAGATTATCTCATATTGGTTTAATAGTAAATGTTCTCACACTTTTTAATTTTAAAGACAAGATCCGTAGAGAAGTTATGATGAGGTCTTCTCATATAGGTTGAATTATAATATTCTAAATTATAATATCTTATATGTCTCTCGGCCATACACTAAAGCTAAAGAAGTATATTTAAATAATCTTCAAGAGTCAAGTCTTGCATTTTTTTATAATCTGGTTAACAATAAAAAAAAAATAAACCGCCTAAAATGTTCAAGAGATATGCATGTAAGTTACTTTTTATTGTTGCTAGTAATATGATTTGATTTCTGATTCTGTTAATACTAATATAAGTGCTTAGCTTGTTCATAAATTCATAATTCACAAGGTTATTAATTGAAGTTCCCAACATTTAGGTTAGCTTCATCTTTAAGTAGAGGGCGGTGCAAGGTCATTTAATTGTGGAATTAAGTCTAAATGACTCTGAACATTTTATAATAAGGGTTTCACTAATACGTTCTGTGCGTGGGGATATATGTTAAAAATTTAAATGAATAATTGAAATTTTTTTTTTTACAAAATATAGGTTTTTAATATATTTATCAAAGAGTTTAATTTTAATTTTAATATACTGTAAATATAAATTAGTTTATATAATTGTCTAATTATATTTATTTTTTAAATAATTATTCATATAAATATAAAAATAATTATTTTTACTAATATAATATTATGAGATTAAATTTACGCATAAAAATACGAAAATTAAATTCTTTATTAAAATAAAAAACTTAAAAACTCTTACTTATAACGACTTTAATATATGTTCTTAAAATACTATTAACTAAACCCTTTAATTTTCGGTAGTAACACTATAGAGTTAGTCCTATTATTAGGTGGTACTAACATCATGAATTACAAACTGTATTTATTAGAATATATTGGTTCTAAAGTATATTCCCTTTAGAAATAGTTCCCTAAAGAACTAATCCACGGCTAGGATAGATTAGCTATAGCAGCAGACCATACCTTAGTGTGAAAGAAATTAGTATATTTTTAGAAAGACAAAAAAGGGGACAACTTTATTTAGATGAAAACTCTATTCTTATTATATATTGTTTTGGGCTACTTTTTGAACAAGAATAAAGTAATGTTGTATTTGCATTTTTAATACTAACAATTATTTCATATCAAAATACTGAGAGTACATAGTATTTTACTCTAATATTATCATAGCTATATTGATATAGAAAAAGTTTAGGAGCCAACAATTTTATTAAATTTTGGTCAGCATATAACTAATAAAAAAATAAGTAATTTTATACTATTAGATAAAATTTCACACCATTAAAAATATTATTGATAACTACTTGATGACTATAAATCACAAAATTTATTAGCTCCTTAACTAACAATCCTCATTATTATATTTAGCCCCTTGTTATCAAGTAAGCCACCACTTGTTGATAGGAATAATTATGAGTCCATATATATATATATATATATATGATTTTGCTATGACTAATAGAAAGTTTTATCTTACTAAAATTAGTAATGTTATATTATTTCTCTCAAGGATCAAATGTATAATTAAATTGTTGGAAAAAATTTATGAAAGATTTTTAAGTGTACTGTTGTACCGATGTATCAGTAATTTTTAACCGTTGATCTTAATTATATATTATATATATTTTTTATAATTAAGATCAACGGTTAAAAATCACTAAAACATCGATACGACGGCACACTTGAAAATTCCAAAACTTATTAGTGTCCTGGCCTGATCCAACTAAAGGCATTTTCAAATTTCAACCTCTTTATTTTAAATTCAAAGTTGGTAAGTTGACTAAGTTCATAATAAGTGATTAGCAAAACAAAATCAAAATTGACATGTCGACTTCTCTCTATTTATTCCGTTAAATATTTTAATTTTTTTGTTAACTGACAGTACAATTTTAATTGTAGTGTTAACTGTTCAATTTGTTTTGTTTATGATAGATACCTTACATAATGTTTGGTGGAGAGATAAAAATGAAAAGAATGAGGTTGAGAGACAGAGATTAAAATAAATCTCAATATTCTGTTTGATGTAAAATGGGAGACAAGAATTAAAACAAGAATGAAACTCTAATTTAATTTGCACAAAAGGTAAAATTGAAATTAATTAATTGAAATGAAAGTATTTTAGGTATAAAATGTTTTAAAGTTTTAGTTTCTATCTTTAAAAATTTCAGTCCCTGTGTCTCTACTTTTTAGAAATACTGAAATACTGAAATTTTAGAGACAGAGACAAAAATTTTAGTATCAGTCTTTGAACCAACAAACACAATACTGAATCTCAGTCTCTCAGTCTTTGTCTCAGTACCTCAAAATAAACGCTAATTTACTGAACAATTAGCAAAATGCATATATTTTGCTTGCTCCAAAAATGGTGCAGTCCACTCTAACGGCCTCATATGAAGAGGATTTTCCATGCATCACCTCCATTCACATAAACAATTACACACCACACTTGGTACCAGAAAATCGCCAACTAGAGACACCGTGACGGATCGGAGGACCAACGCCGACGTGACGGTATAATGACACGAACAGCTCACATTGTGGTGACATCGTCTGTTTGTGCTAATTCCATTGCATGTATTTTTATGAGAGGGACTTGTTTCTTTGGTTAGTGTATAGTTTTTTTTTTTTTTTTTTTTTTTTTTTTTTTTTTTCATTTTAAGAAGCCTTCTAAAGTAATTAAAATTGGGGAAAAATTAAGTTTTGAGCTCTGTTTACTTAGCAGTGAGATACTGTGAGGTTATTTTTGAACAAAAAAATGATAAAAATGGTTTGAATCATGAGTTGTGAGTTGTTAGAATTTAGCTTAATTTTATTGTTAATTTGTTGCAGATATCTTATGATGTTGTCCTTATGTTATACTACGGAAGATGATTTAACCTAAGAGCTAGTTGTTGGACGTAGATAAGATCAAGCCCTAAAAATTTTGTGAAATATCAAAAGGTGGTGTCATTTATTATTTCATAAAGTCAAGCGACCTGAACTTTTTTTTTTCTGGACATTATTTAAAATTGAAGATAATTGATCAGATTTCGCATATTGATTAGCTAATTGGGTTCTACGCACTAACATGAGGTTTCCAATATTTGAATCAAGGGATCGGAAACACTCAAATGCAGTTAGTTTTATATAAATTGAGAATAGTTAAATAATAATTTAATTAAATATATTAAATTATTTAATAATTTTTAATTAACAATTTTATATAAAAATAATAATAATACATAAATTTTTTTTTATCTTAAATGAAATAAAATAAATAAATAAGTAATTTTCTGTATAGGATTCAATTTTTTTTTCCTTATATATTATATTTTATGTCCAACAAAAGGCAACATAGGATGTGACTCTTCCATTATACTATGCCGGAAAGTGAGGTTTTTACGTGGCGATCCGATAAACAGAATTAAAAGTAAGTATAGAAGATATCAAAGAATAATAAGCTTTGTTTATTTTTTTTTTTCACATATCATGTGCTAATGTTCTATCAACATCGTATATACGCTGCATAAAGTCATTTTCATTGGTCCTATAATTTAATTTTCCCTTAAACTTTTTTATTGCATTTCTTTTAATTAAATTATCACCCCCACTAGCAACTCAATTTTTTTCACCGTTTTTCTCGATCCAACGTATTAAAGATTAATTCATCATACATTTAAAATTAATTTAAAAATCTTGATTAATCGGACATATAAATTAACTATTCGATTAATTTAAATTAATTATTAGAATTCATTAATTCTAGTGTAATTTATAAAAAGTAATATTATATAACCATTAAAAATTATTAATTTTAGCCAATACTTTATTTTAATAATTTAAAAATAAAATATTAACTAAAAAATTGACTAATATTAATCCCGTAATATTTTTTATTTAAAAAAATAAATAATTAATGACTATATTATGTATATACTAAAATTAGTTATTAAAATTAATTATTAATACGAAATATATATTAAAATATATATATATATATATTAAAAATAAATTAAACTTACAAATAGTATTTTTGAATAATCAAATAAGTTGACTCGTTATAGGTGGAAAGTACAGTGTATGTAACAATACATACATCTCACCCACATAGTATTGAGTAGCAAATATTTTATTTTTATTTTTTAACTAATAAGTGATTCGAGTTTAAATTTTGAAAACATTTAAAAAGAAAATTAAAAATCTTCTGCAGGAAAAATTTCGTGTCTCTATAATATCGGTGAAATATATCGTTATCTTTATATATATAGGATAAATGTAAGAGCACCACTAGAGAAGGAAAAAAGAAAATTGAAGGGTGACACTCAAATTAAAGAAGCAGAAGAATCCAGGGAATAAAAAAATTGATGAAGGGTTATCCGATAAATTATTTTAATCGCAATCGCAGGCTTGTATGTGGATTTTTCTTGTGGTTGGCAACAGACTAATTATTAAAGAGTGTGATTCTTAATTATAGATATTTGAGTCAGGGTGGGCGGACAAGGTGAGATGGATTATCTAATTTACGTTGATAATACCTTAATTAGCATTATTACTACTTAATTACTAGACAATATATAGTGTACCCTTATCTTGTTGTGCAGGGAATATGCTTGCTTGTTCAGATAATGGCCACATAGACATTGCCTTCTCAAAGAAGAATTGGCCACGCATGCTCATTGCATGACAATTATTAAATGATAAAATGGTAAATTTTAGTGTTGGAATTGAATGAGAGATCTCACACTTATGCTGCCTCATATGGATGGGCACTGTATACATGCTCTCGATTACCTTCATAATAATTATATATATAGTCTATGTATATATTAGGAGCTGTTAGCCTGTGATTTTTATTATTGATTCCCTTTCTATTATGATGTTATTGTTAGGGATAACAAGATCGTCAGGTGCATTTTTTGTTATCAAATATAATGTGAACGAAAACATACCAAAATTGATATGGAGATTATCAGTAAAATCAGTAAACGAAATTATCTATGCGGTAGTACCTTATGCATGAATGTTAGCATACATATGAATAATATTGTATAGGTAAATTTTAACATATACAAATTATATCATACAAAAAAAATAAATAACATAAAAATATTAAAACATATAAAAAATAAATAACATAAAAAATTAAATATTAATTTTTTTTATTTATTCAATATTATTAGGATGGCAACTTTCTCCGGCGGGACGGATATCCGCGGAAAATTACCCGCTAGGAACGGGTTTGGAGAGTATTTTTTTCCCGCGGGGACGGGGTGGAAATCCGTATAATAAAAGGGGCGGTCCCCGTTCCGTGGGTACCCGTTTAATCCCCGCTATATCGAAAAGACTAAAATATTACTACAAGAAAATAAAATATTTGTAACAAAAATTTTGTATCAAATTTAAAATTGTTACAAAAAAAAATAATTTTTTGTAATAATAATTGGTAATTGTTACAAAAGAATAATGTTTTGTAACAACCTGATTTTTTTGTTACAAATTACGTTAGTTTTTGTAACGAGATGGTGTTTTGTTACAAAATATTATAATATTTTGTTAAAAAAAAGAAGTTGTAAAAATTCGAAATATTTTGTAACAAAATATTTTTTTGTTTCAAAAACTCCAATTGTTTTATAACAAAAAATTAATTTGTCACAAAATTCAATATTGTTTATAACAAGTTAATTGTTTGTCACAAAATATAAGTATATTTTATAACATTTTTTTTTCAAAATGTTAAACACTTTAAGAATTAAAGAATTGTGTATATATTTTTTTTCAAAATAATTTTATTTTGTTTCAAAAAAAATTTTTTTTTACATACTGTTTGTAGTCATTAATTTTTAAAAATGATAAATATTATTTTATATTCTTTTAAAAAATTAATATATAATTTTTATTAATAATCAAATTTTTAAGATTAACAAAATAGATTTGAATTTTCTAAATTTTGAATTTTATTTTAGACATTATTTATTTTATAGATAGAAATAAAAGAGAATATATCTAAAAAGTTATTTAAAAATGAGAGATTACACTTTTATGAATACTTTAAGTTTAAGACAATTAATAGTTATGTATAATTTTTATTATAATTAATTATTTTATACAAAGAAATTAAAGTTTTGATAATAAAAAAATAATAAAATGTCATATAATTTAATTTAGGCAATAGATATTTCAGGTTTAACCTGTGTTTTATAAAATGACTAAAATATTCATTTTATGATTTAAATTAAAAATAATTATTTAAATTTATTGATAAATTAATAAAATTATGTGTTCCAAAATTAATTTTTACAGTATTATATTTAAACGCTAAATTATCATTTTATTTCAAATATTTTATATAATTATTATATTACTTGTATATATTTTACCTTAACTCTAGAATTACTAAATAAAATTCTAATTTTACTAAATTCCTAAATCTATTACCCTAAATCCCTAAACCTATGTTTAGAGAGGGAACAGAAAGAAAACGGGAAACAGGGAGAAGACAGAAGGGAAAAGGGGGGAATCAGAGAAGAAGAGGAAGGAGAAGAGAGGGAAGGGATGGCGCCGGGAAGGGTGCCACTGTCGCCGCCGCTGCCGTCGTGTGGGTGAGAGGGAGAGCTCGCGAACGGGGTTGCTGCCCAAAGCTGTTGTCACCATTGGAGCTGCACGAAGCCATCTCCATCATCGTCGCCTAGGGCTGTCGCCGTTGTGCTTCATCACTGCCGTCGCACGCAGAGGGGAGAGAGAAGGGAAGATCCACAATTGGCCAAGAGAAGGGGGGGGAGAGTCGAAGGACGCGTTGGTGGGTGTTCTCCTCGCCGCCGCTGTGGGAGCTCGCCACCACTGTGAAGATGAACCGAGGCAAGCATTCTTGCTCTTGGTTTTCGTTCTGTTTTACTTTTGGTTTTTGTTCTGTTCTTGCTTCTAGTTTTAGTTCTGATTATTAGGGTTTGTGATTTCGTCCCCTTTGAAGCTACTGCCGTTGTTGATTGCCACTAGAGAATGTGCTGCCGATCTTCTACTGCCGAGAGCCAATGCTGGAGCTACCGTGATGAGTTTAAGTCTGAGACTGCTACTGGACTGTGATTGCTCTTAATTTCCATCCAATCTGAATCTTCTGTTTTGCTACAATCCCGGTCACTACTATGAAGACTATGCCTCTGCCATTCCGGTTGCGTGGGAGTCACCGCTGCTGCCATGAAACTAAAAGGGAAGGGAGTTGTTATGTTAAATTATGTGATTGCGACATCGAGGTAGGGGCTTTAATTTAAATAATTTTAATTTTAGAATGCCCATAAAATTTATTGAATAACTGCAAATAGGTTTAATTATCATGAGTAATTAATTGATTATATGAATGTTGAATTATGACTGTGAAATGTGATTGGAATTGTTAATTCAGTGTTATTGGTTGGATGCTCCTCCATTGCTTATGGTGCATATGAAGAAATTGGCCCTTTTAGGATTAAGCCTGATGGGAAGTCACTTTACTTGAACCCTTATATGCTTGGAACAAATGTATGAACAAAATTGAAAAATTTTGCATCAACAACTGTGTTATTTTTTCTTGTTCTTTACATGCTTTTGATTGCTTACTGGTGTTGGTGCTGGTGTTGTCATGGCAAACATATTATTCCTTGATTCTCCTGCTGGTGTCAGGTTTTCGTACTCAAATAAGACGATGGATCTGTACACATTTGGTGACCAGAGAATAGGTAATGAAGTTGTCACATCTGTTCATCATGTCGATTTTGCTTTGTTCATTACGATTTTGAGTTGGTTGTGTGCTTGTATTTGGGATCTTAGGGTTCCTGAATTTGCAGCTGAAGATGCATATACATTTCTTGTTAAGTAGTCTGAAAGATTTCTTCAGTATAAGCATAGAGAGTTCTACATTGCTGGAAAAAGCTATGCAGGTGATTGATTGATATACTAGTTTTTTCTTAAATGTTTTAGAATACTAATTTTTAAAAATTTATTGCAATTGCTGGAGAAAGCTTTTGTTTTAGAAAATTTGTTGATTCGGTTATGATAGATAGATGAGATTCTTTACTAAAGTCGATATATGAATTCATCAATGTTTTGTTTTAGTACATTTTAGTACAACTGATTCTTACCAACTTTGGGTGATCAATTTTATTCTTGTGGCATATACATTATCAAACCACTGGCTCAGAGATATGGAAAGGTTCAGAAGAAAAAGTCGACATGCTTGTATGTGGGATAGGTAGTGGTGGTATCATCACTGGTGCAGGAAAATATCTAAAAGAACAGAATTCTAACTTAAAAGTTAGTTGTTCTTTAGATACATTTGCAGAAGATAATTTTTGCTATAATCATGGTGTTATTTTCTTATGTTATCATTTTTCTTTTGACTTTTTGTAGTTGATTGGTGTGGAACCAACTGAAAGTCCAGTGCTCTCAGGAGGAAAACCTGGTGAGTTACAACCTCTTCTGTGTGACAATGACTTTTGACGAACGGATTTTTGCTAGTAAAGAATTCACAAATAAGTTCTCATTACAAGTATAGTTTCTAAACTAACAATAATTCTTTCGAACAAAAACTTGTTTGTCACTAAAGTAAACCCAATAAAAATAATAAACCGAATTTAAACATCGGGTCGTCTCTCAAGGAATTGCAGGGAGGTGTAGTTATTATTGGTTATGGAAAAGTATATTTTTGGGTTTTTGAAAGGTTGAACAAAGAATGTAAATGATAAGAAAATAAACTAATAACTAAGTGGACTCTTGGCAAGGTGTGAGAATCAGACGTCCTATCCTAGTTATCCTTATCAATTGTGATGAGAATTGTTTGTTGCTCCCACTTAGTTAACCCTTACTAAATAAAGGAAAGTCATGTGGACTAATCAATTTGATTCCTCAAGTCCTAGTCAACTCCTAAGGAAAGACTAGCTTTAGAGGGATCCAAATCAACCAGCAACCTTCAATTATTAATCAACAAAGGAGTTTGATAACTCAAGAGTCTCTAATTACTCAACCAAAGCCAAGAATCATAAAAAGCTAATTTAAAACCCTCTCAAGCATTTTGTTAAACACTTGGAAGGTATAACATAAAAACATGGAAGAGTAATAGAGAATGTAAAATCTAATTGACCAATTGAAAGTATCAGTAATCATAAAAACAATCATAAATCTGAAATACCTCAAATTGTATTAAATATAAAATCATATCTAACATTGGAAGGTTCATAAACCAAATTGGATAAGAAGAGAATCAACAAGAAAAATAAATAAACCAAAGTGCTAGAACAAATAAAAGTAGAAGAGAAAACTAAACTAAAGGAACATTGAACCTGGAATTGAGAAGAAATAAACCTAAACTAAGAGAAATCCTAAAATCTAGAGAGAGGAGAGAACCTCTCTCTCTAGAAACTACATCTAAAACCTAAATTGTTATGAATTGATGAATGAATGAATGATGGAATGGATTTCTGATTCCCCCATTCTGCGGCCTCTATTCTGTGTTTTCGGGCTTGGAATTGGGCCAAAAAGGAGCCTAGAAATCGCCCCCAGCGCTTTTTGCAACTTTCTGCACGTGGCGCATGTCACACGTACGCATAGGTCACGCGTGCGCGTCAGTCACGCGTACGCGTCGCTCGTTCTCTGAGCTAGGCACGCGTACGCGTCGTTCAAGCGTGCGCGTTGCTGCCAGCTTCTCAAAACTTCATTTTTCACGTTCCTTCCACTTTTACATGTTTCCTTTCCATCCTCTAAGCCATTCCTGCTCTATAAAGCCTGAAAATACTTAACACACAGATCACGGCATCGAATGGTAATAAAGGATAATCAAAATTAACAGTTTAAAGGCCTAGGAAACATGTTTTCAATTATATCACAGGATTAGGAAGGAATTATAAAATCATGCAAATTATATGAATAAGTGAGCAAAGGATTGATAAAAACCACTCAAATTAGCACAAGATAAACCATAAAATAGTGGTTTATCAATCTCCCCACACTTAAACATTAGCATGTCCTCATGCTCAACTCAAGAGAAACTAAAAAAGAGTGAAGGCAGAATGGTGGAACTTATGCAATGCAAGCTACCTACAAGCATCATGCAATTCTAATTACTATTTATATATATAAGCATACATGTGGTCAGATTGAGTCAAATTTTCAAGGAATCATATATGCACAACTAAGGACTAAATCAAAACACATTCACAATTGAGTTGAGTCAACAAAAAGAGTTCACAAACTTGCAAAACAAGTAATGATCAAATATGGACATATGAAAATGAGCCATTGAACCCTCACTGGAATTGTATATACACTCTAATCACTCAGTGTTTGGGGTTAAACCACTCAAATCTCCTCTAATCATGATTTCTAAAACTTTATTCTTCATCTAACCAGTCAACAAATATTTAATGTACAAATGCAAACATCATGAGGTCTTTTCAAGGTTGTAATGGGGTTAAGACAAGGGTGAGGATATATGTATGGCAAAGTGAGCTATAAATTGAATTCTTGACTAGCCTAAGTTCTCACCTGACATACACATATTCTACGTACTTCTAAAATCATGTCTGGCTACCCATAATTCTCACATTTGCATCACATACTCATGTACCAAATATTTATTTAATTGTATCACATACGCATTGATTATTAAAGTTAGCATTGGGGTAATTTTGTCCCCTTATTTAATTACTTATTTATTTATTTGTTTTTCTCCTTTTTTGTTGTAAAAATAAATATAACATATCAATGCACATGGTGTTTTAATTTTTTTGGTCTCACATGAGTATGCACCCAAATTCTCAATATCTTGTCAATTCAACACCTTCTTATCAACCCAAGTTCCCACGGTTCCCCACACTTAATTAATATACAATCTCTAACTTAAGCTAACCAAAGATTCAATTGGGATAATTAATTGTTTTTTTTTTCGCTTAAAGCTAGTGATGTGGTAAAATACAGAATAAATAGGGATTAAAAGGCTCAAGGTGGCAAACAAGGTTGATTGAGAGGGTAGGCTATTTGGGATAAGTGGACTAATGACAAATAATGGCCTTAATCATATGCAAGTATGTAAATACACTAAACAGTGGACATATAGAATGGAAGAAAGTAAAGTCTGCAATCATAGTGAAGAAATAGACAAGAATAAAATATTATGGTTAAATAATGTAACCATGCAATTAAGCTAAAAAACTCACGGGTTGTGTGTTCTTTGGCTCAAAAACCATATACCCAATTATATATATCATGCAAGTTACTAAAAAGGTTTGTACTCAAATTCAATGTGAATCTTAAATTCCTTTCCTCAAAATAAATATATTCCTTGAAAATGTCATCAATTGATATATATATATATATATATATATATAATAAATGGATTGTTGTGATTATGAAAAACTAAAAAAAAATTCTAGTTTACTCCCTATTTTCAATTAAACCAATTTCTCATATGCTAAAAAGGTAAACTAAACTTCATAATCCATGTTTTTCCACATCACAACTAATAAACGAAAGGTGCAATTCAAGCTAAATATCTAAGATATATACAGCCCTTCACCAAAAATCCGCCAGAGATGGCGACCTCCCCACACTTATATCACAGCATCGTCCTCAATGCTCAGTCAAGCTCAGTGTGAAGGGTCATCGCCTCCTGAAGGGTGTGCTGCTGCTAGCTCTGTGGGCTCTGGCTGTGTAGGGGCATGAGGCGCTGCAGGCTGCTCAAGCTGAGGCTCCTCGCGCTGTGCCTGCTGCTGGTCTGCCACCTGTGCCTCCTCATCCTGCTCATCCTCCTCTGCTTCCTCAGAGTGCTCCGATGGTGTGTCGGGCTCGGAGGGGATATCAGTATTTCCAGTCCTCATCATCAGCTTCAGATGCTCATAGTGCCGCTTGTTGCGACGCTCAGACTGCTCAATACGCCACTGAGTGTGGCACTCCATCTGATCGATGTGCTCAAAGAGGCGGTGCACTAGATGGTAGATGGGCTGGGAAGCGGAAGAAGGTGCTGTGGATGCGGGAGGTGCAGCAGGCGCTGAGGGTGCTACGGAGAATGTGGCCGCGTCAGTAGAGGCAGTGAGAGAAGGTGGTCTGTGGACTAAAGCTTCGAACTGCTTGCCATGTGGAATAATCTTTTTGCATTCGACAACCGGTGGCTTCTCATCCTCAAGTTCCCAAGGCACCTCAGCTCGGCAGGCCATCTGGGTAATCAGATAGGGAAAAAGTAGGGTGCCTCTGACATGGACTCTAGCCATGTATTTCCTGATGAACCGTGGAAGGTATAGTTCCTTGCCTTCCATAACGCACCAGATGAGAACGATCATAGCAGCCGGCACCTCTGACTTGTGAGTGCTCGGCATAACATACTTACTCAGTATTTGTTGCCATAGCCGAGCCTCATCATTAAGATAGATAATCTTGATGCCCTTAGGAGTTACCGTCGACTTACCCATAGCCCAGGGAACAGCAGGATCAATGGCTATGGTGCGCCTCACAGCATCCCAATCAAAGCTCATAAGCCTCATGGACTCCTCAGCCTTCTGGTAACCATCTGCTTCAGCTGATTTTGGCTGAAAATGGAGGATATCTTCTATGGCCTCCTCAGTAACCAATATCTATTTTCCTCTTAGTTGTACTGCATCCAGGGTCATCTTGTAATAGTTGTAGTAGAATTCCTGGACCCAGGATGTGTTAACCTCTGTCAAATTCCTCTCTAGAAAGAATCAGCCTCTCTGTTTGATCTGCTCTATAGTGTATTGCTGTAATTTAGTTGGTATTCTGAGAGTTTTTTCCAAATATAGGTGCCTCTTATGCGCAAAGACCGGAAATTTCAGTTCACAGTAGCGATTTGCAAACTTGATTGGGTCAGTCGCAGGCACTAGTTGATCTTCTTTTTCCTGTGGAGTGAAGTTCTTCTCACGCCAGGAATCATCCCCTAGAATATTTGATAGAGCGACAGAGGACTGTCCTCTTTTCCTCTTACTCGTGCTGGCCTTAGCCTTGCCCTTTCCTTTTGGATCAGACATCCTGAAAAATAGAAATTCCAGGATACAGATTAACAAATAAAACAGGGAAACAAATAGGCAATTAATAGGAAAGCATAACAAGTAGTGAATAGGTAAAAGAGTAATGACAGCTAAAGCAAGAAGTGAGTCATAAAGATATAGAATTTTGGACTGGATGCAAGATAGGATTCAAAGAAACCAATCAGAAATCACAATCCAAGAAGCTATTAAATAAAATTTAGAATGCTTGTTTGGCAAGAAACAACAACAAACATGCCTGGAAAGGGGTTGAAAAGAGTTAATGTAAAACTAGGAGAAAGGTTAGGAAGTCAACGAAGTCAAGAGTTAGAAAGGTAAGTTAAAATTAGTGGCATGGTACTGTAGTTCCTAGCTAACAGAAGTTCACAAGATTGAAGAGCAAGCAACTCACATTCAAGCAGACAATGCAAATTATTGATGATAAATCAGGAGGGACGAAAGCACAAAGAGAAATAAAATCATCAACAATGCAAGTCAATTAAGAAGGGAACCAATTGGAATGGAAATGCCAGCTCAACATCTCATGAAATGGCTTTAGTGGAAACCAAGTAAATCGCAATTTCAAAAGCACTAAAGTCAATTTTTTGAGTGGAAGTTAAGTAAAACATTTTTCAGAAAAATTGGGCAGCATTCCGGCAGTAAAAGGAACGTTCCCGGGAAAACAAACAGCAAAATCAACAATGCAAGCAGTAGCAATTTCAAACAGAATCACCAGCTTATACAAATCTCAGCACAAGTTGTGCAAAACCAGCAAGCAATCATAAAGCAAAACAAAACAGCTGGCTATTTCCCAAAGTCCAGCAAACAATTTGGATTTCCTAAGAATTCAGTAGTGAGTAAAAACACCAAAACCATATGTAAATGCAGAAGAATTAAGCATAGGATCTAACAGCAATGAGCTTGTATGCCATAATCAATCAAGCATAGGTTACCATCAATGGCAATGTCAAATGCACATGGGGGGGCAACCAAAATAATGACAGAGGTGCTTACCGAATGAATTATGGAATGAATTCGGCGAAAAGAAAGTTTATCAAGGTAAAAATAGTGCCAAATTCAATCCACAACGTGCAACAGAATAGCCCAACAACAAAAATTATTTTGAAAATTTTGACAGCAACCCGGCAGTAATTGAGGTGTTCCCGAATTAAAACAAGCAACGAAAACTCAGTTCATATGGATTCAAAGCAGTGCAGAAAAGAGCATCAATCAGCATGTCATATGAACTCAGAATAATAATGGTAATTTGCAGTTAACCAGCATCAAGCAGCAGTCAAACAGCAAAGCAAATTAAGAATCAGATAAATCACACAGCAGGAACAAAGCACTTATCAGACCTAAATCCTCTAACCATAACCTAGCTACCTAACCACCTAAAATCCACTATGAACATGCATCTCTAACTATCCTAATGCAAAAGAATTCAAATTAACTAGCTAATGAAAGTGAACAGAGGAATTAAATTGATAAGCAGGGTTGGAAACAGGAAAACCTGGGGGTGCAGTAACAGAATTGGAAAAGGAAGTGGGAAGGGGGTTGTGATGGCCGGAGATGGCGGCGGCACGGCGGCGAGCTTGATGAAGGCAGGGGTGGCGGTGGGAGGCGGAATAAGGGGAAGAAGAAAAGAGAGGGGGGAGGGCGAGCGGCAGACGGCGGTGGTCTAGGGTTGCCGGCGGTGGCTGCGGTGGGAAGCTGCTGATGGGGAGTGGTGGTTATGGAGGGAAGAGAGGATTTGGAATGTTGAGGGAGGGGGGAAGGAGGGATGACACGAGTTAGGGTTATCGCGTCAGGGGGGTTATAAAATTAAATCCACGCGTACCCGTGGATCACGCTTGGGCGTGGATGGGAGAAAAATGTGTCGACGCGTACACGTCGTAGACGTGAACGCGTGAAACAGGATAAATGAAGATGACATGTACGCGTAAAGCACGCGTACGCGTCAGCCGAAATTGTGCTAAATGCACGCTTCCAGCGTTGTTTTGGCACAAGTCTCTGTTTGATTTGGAAGGGGCTAGTCTTTTCATGCGACGCGTGCGCATCGCGTACGCATCGGGGACGCGTACGAGTGGGCCAAATTGTGCCTATAGCACACCAACCGCACGATTTCATCACAACTTTCTGGTCGTTGGATGGAGACGCCGATTTGGGATCGACGCCCACGCGTGGCCTACGCACACGCGTGGTGTGGTTTTTTTTTATGCAGTATGCAGAATGCAAAATGCTTATGTAGACATTATGAATGAACACTAATAAAAATAGAATAAAATAAAACTAAGAAGAACGCAAAATAAAATAAAACTAAAACTGAAAAAGAACGATCATACCATGGTGGGTTGTCTCCCACCTAGCACTTTTGGTTAAAGTCCTTAAGTTGGACATTTGGTGAGTTCCTTGTCATGGTGGCTTATGCTTGAACTCATCCAGGAATTTCCACCAATGTTTACGATTCCAATAACCTCCGGGGTCCCAAACTAGGCACATAAAGCCTTCGAGCAAGTTAAAGCAAGTGACAAAGCTCTAGGAGTGTTGATTGTCAGAATGAATTCCGGGGTCCCAAACCTTGCTTTCGCACCGTCTTCGCTTTGATCTACATTGTTCCAACCGGGTGGTACGCAATCTGAATTCTCACTGAGATACCCAAACATCTTCTGAGACCCATTCAATCGAGCTCTATACCAATCCTTGTACGTCAATTTGGAGCGTGAAACCATATTGAACCTTGCATGCCAACTCCTATCACTAACCATCTCCCTCTTACTCTTAAAGCCACAAAGAGCTCTAAGCTGACCATCTGTTTCAAGAAAACCATATTCAAGTGGAAACGTAAGGGTTGAGGATAAGGATTTTACCCACTTGAATGTTTTATTGGATGGTAATGGCCTTGGGAGAGGTGTTTCCAATGGTCTTGCAAGCTCCACTCCCTTGTACTCTTCTGTGAATTCTTCCACCTCCTTGCAAACCTCTTCAAGTGCAACTGCATCTTGATCAAAATCTTCTACTTCTTCCCCATCACTCAAGTCATAAGTTGGAGGTTGAAAAAAGTATACCTCCACATCATCTTCATATTCACTTGGGGAAGGTTCTTCAAGCTCAAGGGGTTCAATTACGGATGCAAGTTCATCACTAGGAGAGCTGGATTCATGATCATCATCACCAAGGAAACTGGCTTTCGGATCTATTCCATCCAATTCCTTATAAGGTACATGCCTTGGAGGTTGTACACTATCCTCCTCAACATCAATTTCAAACTCTTTGGCAGAATTCTCTATAGCTCTCGATTCCCATTGAGGTTCAGCATCTCCTAGGTCTTCAACCACTTCTTCTTCTTCTTCGATAATTACAGCTTCCTCCAATTGCTCTAATACAACATTGGACTCCTCCTGGATGTCTCCCGTCACCAATTCTTCAGCTACTCCTTCATCTTTAAGTCGATCCCTTCTTTCTTGTTCCGTGTCAATAGCATGATTGGGATCATGTCGCTCTTGGATTGATGCATCCGTATGGGTTATAAGGTCTTGGATAGTAGAGGTCAGACCAGTTAAAGTAGAGGCAAGTGTGGTTTGAAGCTCTAATTGCCTTTGGCGAATAACATTAAGGATGTTGCTATCCAGTGGAGGTTGGGGTGGATAGGAGGATTCGTTATTTTGGATAAGAAGAGAATCAACAAGAAAAATAAATAAACCAAAGTGCTAGAACAAATAAAAGTAGAAGAGAAAACTAAATTAAAGGAACATTGAACCAGTAATTGAGAAGAAATAAACCTAAACTAAGAGAAATCCTAAAACCTAGAGAGAGGAGAGAATCTCTTTAGAAACTACATCTAAAACCTAAATTGTTGTGAATTGATGAATGAATGAATGATGGAATGGATTTCTGATTCCCCCATTCTGCGGCCTCTATTCTGTGTTTTCGGGCTTGGAATTGGGCTAAAAAGGAGCCCAGAAATCGCCCCTAGTGTTTTCTGCAACTTTCTGCACGTGGCGCATGTCACGCGTGCGCGTCATTTGGCGAATTTCCTTGTCACGCATACGCGTCGTCCATGCGTGCGCGTCGCTGTCAGCTTCTCAAAACTTCATTTTTCACGTTCCTTTCACTTTTGCATGTTTCCTTTCCATCCTCTAAGCCATTCCTACTCTATAAAGCCTGAAAACACTTAACACACAGATCACGACATCGAATGGTAATAAAGGATAATCAAAATTAACAGTTTAAAGGCCTAGGAAACATGTTTTCAATTATATCACAGAATTAGGAAGGAATTGCAAATTATATGAATAAGTGAGCAAAGGATTGATAAAAACCACTCAAATTAGCTCAAGATAAACCATAAAATAGTAGTTTATCAACTTTCTTGTATTTTTTTTAAAGAAGGTTATTTATTTATTAGAAGTCCTCAGGGTTAAGGTCCACAACTTCATTTGTAGTACCCAATGATTTACAATTTGTCATTATTAATGTGTAGGTCCACACAAGATTCAGGGGATTGGTGCAGGCTTTGTCCCCAGTGTATTAGAAGTAAATCTTCTCGATAAAATCATTCAAGTAAGCTTTATTCAAGAGTTGATAAAATATTGTAATTCATGAAGTCAAACTAAATTTTATGTTTTGTTCACTTGAGATATGTTTAAATTGGTAGATATTAAGTGAAGAAGCTATAGAAACTGCAAAGCAACTTATGCTTAAAGAAGGCCTGTTTATAAGTTCTCTAATGTATGTGTATTAGTATTTTGTTGTGACACTTGTAATTTCTGGTAACATATTCAGTTAGTGATCAAAGAATATTTGATATTGTCAATAACCTTTTGTTTTGTTTTTTGTTTTTCTTTTGTTTGGTAATCAATCTTATTTCAGGTTTATTCTCATCAGTAACTTATTTCTTCTCAAGAAACATCTCACATGTTGGATTACTAGCTTGCTCTGGAGCGATGTGTTAGAAAAGATGCTTGTAAGTAGTTGCACTCCAAGCAATCAATAATAAGTTGCAGAACTCCAAATCACAATGCTTTTATCCTCATATAACTTAATTTTTACTCGGATGAAGATAGTGTTATGTGTTATTTTTTAATTTTGATTTTTATTGTTTATATTTGCAGGTGTACAAAATTGATGCCAACATGCTAGACTTTATATTGACTGAAATATGCTAGAAGAGTCAATAATTATAAATTCGATATGTACAATTTTATGTTAGAAAAAAATTGTGTTTAGTTGAATTTGTAGAACTTATTTTATTGTAAAAGAATTTTAATGACATGTAAGATGTTTTAATTATCTATATGATTATATATTATATAAATGTCGAGTTAGTGGGATTAGCAAATTAATTGATATATCAATTATTTAATTAAATATTTTAAAATAAATTTTATATTTTGTAACTAAAAGAATAAAAAATGTTACAAAAGCAAGTAGTATTTTATAACAAAATATTATGACACAAAAATCTAAATTGTTACGAAAAGTATTTTAAAAGTAAAAAAGTGTTAGTTGAAAAACCCTAGCCTCCTCCATTCCTGATTTTTCCTTCGGTGATTTCTCCTTCAATCCTTCCCTCAGACCTTTACCAAATCCAAACCCTACTCACCTCCGCCGCCACTCCGCCGTTCCCCAAACCTTACTCACCACTTCTTCGTCTCACTCTCAAGGTCACCGCTACACTCGTCGGCTCGTCACTCGCCTGAGATTACCTGCCCTAATAAAGTTAATAATAAATTTGGCTACTTGGCCTGAGATTATCTGCCACAAAACCCTAATAAAGTTGGCTACTTGGCCTTGCCACCTATCACTTTGTACTAGTTTTGGATCTCATCATCTCGGAGGGGCGTCACTTAAACGCTGGTAACATCAATCTCGTTACGTTTTCTCTCTGTTCTCTTTTTCATTCTTTGATGTCACATTTTTTGAGTTCCTCTATTTTTTAGTTGAACTGAACTAACAGCTAGTCCACATCAACATCGAGAGCTTCACGGTTTTCTTCTTTGAAGCAAACCGAAGCCATGGCCTTAGTGAGTCCCTCCCTCATTCTCTCTCATAATCAACATCTCTTGCCTAACCATTTATATTATTATTATTTAGGATTTAGGGTTTTATTCTTAATTGGGGTTTTTGAAATAGTAAGCAAATTTATCTCAGGATTGAAATAATGAAATAAGAGAATGTGTTATTTTTTTTATTTAATAGCCTCCACCTTTAATTTGTCGCAATAGTTAGTGTCGTCATTGCTATCATCCTCGCAACAACCCTCGCAGTAAGCCAATAACCTTCGCCGCTCTTCCTTCCTTCAATTATTCTGTGATTATTGTGATTTCTGTTATTTTTATGAATCTGTGATTTCTCCTGATTTTTTGTGATTGTGGTAATTTCTGTGAATTTGTCATTTTTCCTGATTTGTTGTGATTTTTATAATTTATGTGATGTCTTTTGATTTTCTTTGATTGTAGTGATTTATGTGATTTCTAGGATTTACCTTGAAGCATTTTTGTGATTCTGCTAAATATGTGTCTCTCTGAAGGATATGTTCATGTAAGTAAACTATATACAATACACTATTTTTTCATATTATTGTTGATTTATTATACGATTTTGATTTTAACTTTTAATTATTCTTATCGATATAGGAATAGGATTCAAACAAATCTGTCTTTGATGAAGCCAGACCAGGATTTCAAAAGCCTGAGAGTATTAGTTCATCAAAAAAATCATATTTAGATTTCATCCTTCTGACTGAAAAGGGTTTACTTCTTCCAAATTTCATTTTGAAAGACCCAGATACTCAGTATATATTTGTAGAAAAGAACAACACAGATATTTATCATCTTCATAAGCTTTGAAGGTGGATCATAGTCACTTAAATATAATTGTTGTTGTCATTTGTACCATATTACCACCATCATTAGTGGATGTTGTAATAGTATTTTATTCTCATAAATTAGAGATAGCAGTGTTTAGCTTTGGAGTGATAAATTATGTTTTCATGAATATATTTTATCGCTTATTATTATTTGAGTCTTTGAACCCTAATAAAATTATGTTTGTAATGACAATTAAAGATTATCTTAATTTTTTCAATTTTTTTATGTTTTTCTAATTTTTTTTCATTTTTTAATATTTTTTCTAAATCCGCGGAAGTGAATATTCGATTTACTGGCGGGTACGGGGTCCCCGTTACCCATTGCAGGGACGGGGCGGGGACAGAGAGTGTTATTGGAGGCAGGGGGCGGAGAGCGGGGGCATGTCCCCGCTCCCATCGGACCCGGCGTTGCCATCCCTATTCATTATCAATATTGATATATTGGTAAGTAATAATGTAGTTATTAATTAATTTTTTATAAAATAAATATATAATAATAATAAAAAATAAGATTAATCAAAATGATAAACAGATTATCTTCTAATCAATAATAAAAGTGAAACATATTTTCTTCATAAATTATATATGAAAAATGGTATTTCAGAAAAAAAATTGTGCACCAAATCTCTCATATCCTTAATTATTATATATTTTATAGATAAATTATTTAATAATTATTCAATTATTTAGTAAAAAAATAATTTTAAATATAATAAAATAGAGTTAGTTACTTAGATAGATAAAAATATAAAATGAGTTATTGTTTTAATTGATTTTTACTCTAATTTATGTTTGAGAACTAATTATCAAAATAGATCTCTAATACAAAATATTTTAATTCATTAGTAAATATTAAAGTTGAATAAAAAAAATTCAAGAATATAAGTTTCAATTAAATAATACTACAATAATATTTTATTTTTTATTAAATTGATTTAATATATATTTTTAGATATAAATTAAAATTAAATTTTAATATATTATTGATAGTGTAAAATATTCTACACTAATACAAAACCATAATGCATACTAAAAATTGAACTTCTTCTATAGTCAAGTGGCTTTTAAATATTCAATGATTTTAGTAAGCTAGAACCACATTTTTTCTCATTACTTATAACGATGTCTTTCTACCAAATATATTGTCCGATCACCATTGTCGAAAAGACTTTTAGCACAAAAGACCCTTATCTAGGTCCATTAACAACTATTTACTATAAGCAAAATATTGAATACTGTCAAATTTATTGTTGTCCTAAAGTTGACGGTATAAACGGCGCTAAAAATTATTTACCAACAGATTATTTCGTTCAACGTTAATTATTGGTGGATTTTTTGTCGGTTTTTTTAATGACTTTGTTGAGACTGAATTGCTAATAACCGTCGGATTATTTTGACGATAACTTTGGTGCCATATCACGTGTTTTATTTGGCACCAAGTTACTGTCAAATTTGTCCAGCAATAAATACTACGGTAATTTTTTTTTTGCACAGTTAAGTTACAATTAGTAGTCAAATTAAAACTTTTGTTAACAAAATTAGGGCAAAAATTTAAAATTACCAGAAATCAACAAATTATTTTATTAAAAAAATATTCTGAATATAATAAAATGTCACAAAAGTAAAATACAATGAAGTAGACATAAAAAACATTAAATTCCTAAACCCTGTAGATCTCGGTAACCGTCCTTGTCGTCATTAACTTTTCCCTGCTGAGGCGGCAGAGTAGGTGATGATGTTAGTGTCCCACCAGCCGCGTTGCCACTGGTACTAGCAGCATCACTGCCCCCAACGCGTATTTGCTCATTGTACACCTCCATCTGCTCTCGCAAACGATTTAGCTACTCCAGCTTCTCCGTCAAGTCCAAGCTGATGGCAACGTCTCCTCTCATGCGTGCAAGAAGGTCGTTGTACCTCTACTCAGACTGTTCCGCTTGTTGGTGAAGCTCCTATGTCAACTTCTCCACCTCCTCCCTAAAGTCGACAACTTCCTTGGATCGGCAGGGCTAGTGGCAGTGGCAGAGGCAGAGGCAGAGCAAGCCGCCAATGTAGAGGAGTGGAGGCTCCTGGCGAAGTATAACCCTAACCCGAAGCGGCGATTCTTGTGGGATTCAGAGACGATCTTGTACCAAATCCTATCAGGATCTACCATTGAGGTCTCAGAGCCGGCTTCATCATTCCTACTAGGCGGCTGAGATTGCTGGGTGCGGCCTCCAATATCTGCGTGTAATCCTCCCATGCCACCTACGTTGTGATTAGGATAATAGTTAATTGACTTTAAACTAAATAAATTTGAAACTTAGAATTAATTAAACTCACATAATGGGCCGCATACCACTCGTCAACAAAATTTTCCTTGTTAGCCTTCAAGGTATGAGTATACTTGAAGGTCTTCGCTAGTGTCACCTCACAATCTAACGACTTAGACTACACATAATCAATCAACCAATAAAATAAAACAACAAATAACTAATTCAAATAACTCTTAACAAACATTACCAAACTACTTACTAGTCTGATTTTCGTTTTCATCAAGGTCGCCGACCCACCCGTATACTTCAACGAACTCAACGAAGTCCTGTTAGCGACGTTCATCAAACTGCGATACTTGAACCCCTCATCATTTCTAAAATGGGCCTCCAGTTCCTTTTTGATAGATGGATGGATCTAGGTCGTTAGGTGGCCGCGTCCCTGACGAACGTCGCTCATTATCTGCTGAAGTCGTTTAGCTGCCCAGTAGTCGTAGATCTTCCTGATGGTAATCAGTGGCTAAGAGAAGGGGGGTTGAATCTTAGCCTCCCTTTTTGCTGAATATTACTTTCTGACTTTTAAAGGAACTTCAGGAGATATTTTTACTTTTCGTCTCATAACAAGTTAAGAGACATTTTTGTTTTGTCTCGTAACAAGTTGAGAGACATTTTTTATTTTGTATCTTGTGAACCAGAAACAGAGAAGAAGCAGAGAAGAGAGAATCACACAAAGAAGTATCTTGGTTCAGCTGCTAAGTGCAATGCAGCCTACATCCAGTCTCCATCACAACAATGATGGAATTTCACTATTTTTTATAAGATTACAAACACCAATTCTTTTCCTAGGATCTACCCAATCCTATCAGGGACAAACCCAGATTCTACACCCAATCTGAATTTGACTAGGACTCAAAACCTAGCTTTGAACTGCAAAGTGCTAACCCAACTTGCAAGAGAATCCCCACAGGATCATGACACACAATAGAAAGATGTACAAAGAAACTCTGAGATAGACATCTATGGCTTTTTCTCTAATTTTGCTCACTGCCTTTTTTCTCTCATTGGCTTTTTTTTACAAACCTCACCATGTTTACCTTTTCCACCATGAGACTCAGATAGACAAAATTAATAAAAAGAAAACAAAATGAACACCATTGAAGGAGATGAACTCAAGAAGCTTGGGTAGCTATGAGAACTCTGTGCTTTATGCTTTCTCTCCTTGATCTCAACCTTTGGCCGTTCACTCTTAATATAGAAGGGGAAGCTTCCAAGGTTGAAACCGGTTCAACCAAGCAACTTCTTCTCCAACCAAAAACAGTAGCAGTTCGGACAGAGAGAAGAGAGAGGGAAAACCAAAAAAACCAACATGCATGTACCTCTCTCCACCCTTTTCATCAAGCTCCTTCAATCTGAACCCTTGATTTTATCTTTGGCTCCAAGAAACGATTCGGACCCTTGATGATCTTCTGACCCAGAACAGCTCTTTGCTTTCCATTTTTGCTTCTTCCTACGTGTAGCTCGGCGGCTAATTTCTTTCTTTGATGAACGAAAATGGAAGTGAACTTTTGCAATTGATATCTTCCTCTCTAACAGAGGCGGATTGCTTCTATTTTTGGCTTCGAAAATCTTGAAGCTCTTCTTTAAAATCTTGCCTTCAATGGTAAAGATCTTGCCATGCCTTACTTTAGATCTTCCTTTCTCATAGCCTTTCTTTCATAGGCTTTTCTTGTAACTTCTTTTTCTTCTGATGACTTCTATCTTCTTCTTTGTTTGATTGATATGACCGAAAGATAAGAGAGAGGAGAGAGAAGAGACAAAGCTTTTAATGTAATATTTAACCCAATTTAATTTTGAGTTTTGGTTACCTATGCATGCAATCAATTGAATTGAAATTTGAATTCCATTAACCAATGGAGTAGGTAACCAAAGAGTACATGCTCCATTTCTTTCTTCTTCCAATTCGGACCAAGGGACTTGTTGGTCCAAGAGAATGTTGTCTTGGACTTTGTACTACTTTCTTGGCCCAATCTGTTTCATTATTTTATTAACATTAGCCATATAGAATGAAATATTTTTTGCATGAGGGCTGGACACTTTAATCACAGTGGGCTTGAATCAATTTTGGCCTGATCATAAATTTTTTGTACACTTGAACAAAAATATCAAACAAACCATTGGAAGCATATAACAATTTAATAATTTCCTAATCAATATTTTAATAATGTTTGATCATCATTTCAATATAAGTTTTTCAAACTCAACACTTCCTAATCATGAGATTATGCTCCGTGTCCCATATGAATTTCAAGTATACAAAGTGATTCAATAACATTAGTTAGTCAAAATAAAATACATTTCAAATACAGTTAATTAATTCAACATTATTGGGTTATTACCGCCCACTTCTGAAACCATTGTTCTCTAGTCTCAACAGGGATCTTCATGTAGCTCGACCATGGGCAGTTGTACATTAACTTAATCACCTTGGAGATCTCCTGTGTGCCAGCATTGTTGTTTGGTACAAACCTATCTAAAAAAATATATAAGATTAGCAAACACATAGAAATACATAAACTTAAGATTAAAAAATAGTATGTACTCACGCCTGCATGCCATCGGAAAAAAAATCCTTAGCCAGATGATAGGCGATGGTGAAGGGGCATTCTGTTGGGGGTACTAGAGGAATCACACACATTGCGGTCTCTGTTGCTGGATCTATATGAGGTGTAGTAGAAGGAGCCACGTAGTTTGAGTTTGGGATCATGATGAACTGCTGGTTCGCTGGACCCGCCTGTAACATCACAAGGGTCGATCGACGGGGTAGTTGAGGTAGAAGGCGATGACTGAACAGTCTATGCAGATTCTGTGGAAATCCTTCCTCTACCACGACCACGAGACCCACTCGATCTACCTCTACTACCTATCGTCATGTCTGCAAAGAAAATATATTATTATCACTAATCAACATATATTCTATACGAATCATTCAACAAAACTCCCTGAAAAAATTGGACATAACCTCCCCTAAAATTGAACATATATCCACTTTTACGGTTCTCACACAAATCCAACTAATCTCAATCCACAGCATCAGTCAACACTCAATTAATTTCATAAGAATTAAACTCAACTAAACAAAGTTCTCATGATTCAAATCTAAAGCAATAAGATGTGACATGCATAAATCCAATGCAAAAGCAACATGCAAAAATTTAAGTATGAATTAGATTGAACTATTTATTCTTAATTGATTCAAGTTAACATAATCAAGCATAATAAGATGTGACATGCATATAAATCCAGTACAAAAGCAATATGCAAAACTTTAAGTATGAATTAGATTGAACTATTTATTCTTAATTAGATTTAAGTTAACATAATCAAGCACAATAAGATGTGACATGTATATAAATCCAATGCAAAAGTAATGTAGAAAATTTTAAGTATGAATTAGATTCAACTATTTATTCTTAATTAGAGTCAAGTTAACAAAATCAAGCACAATTAGATACATCATGTATATAAATCTAATGCAATAGCAATATGCAAAATTTTAAGTATGAAATAGATTAAATTATTTATTTCTTAATTAGATTCAAATTAACATAATCAAGTACAATAAGATGTGACATGCATATAAATCTAATACAAAATCAATATGCAAAATTTTAAGTATAAAATAGATTGAAATATTTATTCTTAATTAGATTCAAGTTAACATAATCAAAAGCAATATGCAAAATTTTAAGTATGAAATAGATTGAACTATTTATTCTTAATTAGATTCAAGTTAACATAATCAAGCACAATAAGATGTGACATGCATATAAATCCAATGCAAAAGCAATATGCAAAAATTTAAGTTTGAAATAGATTGAACTATTTATTCCACTACAAAAAAAAGCCTATGGTCACGGTAAAAAACCGTGATCATAGCTAGTAAAAAGGGTGACCATAGATCTATGGTCACGGTTTTTTACCGTGGCCTATTCCCTCATGGCCATAGGTCTATGGTCACGTTTTTTAATCTATGGTCACGGTTTCAATTTTCAAAATATGACACTTTAGGCCACGTTTTTTTACCGTGACCATAACCTCTATAGTCACCCCTCGTTAAAACCGTGACCATAGATAAGGCTATGGTCATGGTTTTCACCGTGGCCATAGCCTTTATGGTCACTCTTTCTTAAAACCGTGACCATAGCCCTATCTATGGTCACCCCTCCTTAAAACCGTGACCATAGCTCTATCTATGGTCACGAGTTTTGCCGTGGCCATAGCCTCTATGGTCACCCTCCTTAAAACCGTGACCATAGCATCATCTATAGTCACGGTTTTTCACCGTGACCATAGCCTCTATGGTCACCCCTCCTCTTAAAACCGTGACCATAGCCCTATCCATGGTCACGGTTTTTGCCGTGGCCATAGCCTCTATGGTCACCCTCCTTAAAACCGTGACCATAGCCTTATCTATTGTCACGGTTTTTTAAAATAGTGACTATAGCCTGTTGTTGTTTATGAGATTCAAATTTTTTAAATTATAATCATATCCCAAAATGATAATAATCACAAAATAAATCTAAAAATAAGAAATTCAAGAAATCTAAATCATAAAAGTTTCATTATAAGATAGATATATTTAATTTTTAGTCTAAACAACACAAATAAAAATAGAGTATAATTTTTTCAATTACATGTAATACCTCAAAAAGTACATAACACATGAAAATATTACATTTACATAACTAAGGTCATTGTAAGACCCATCCCATGTGATATTTGTATGGAACATATTTTTTTCATCACATCATGTCTTCCTGCATGCAAAAAAATAAACATGTTAGAATAGAGCAAAAATGCTTTTGATGATGCAGTACATATGTAGCAAAAGAAGGAAAACATTCATCCACAACAACACTCAAGAATTATTCACAACCATTATTCACTAAATACTATTAATTTAATAATTAGTTAGCACATAAAAGGTGAGATTCATTTTTAAATAATGTTACAAATCACCAGCAAGTAAACCTTGGCAAATATTCATATATAAACAGTTGTTATAATAACCGACAATTAAGTTCTAAAAAAAAAATACCAAGTGACAAGCAATTGAGACATCATGAGTAAAAAGAAAAGATACAACATAATATGAACTTTGTTTTTCTTAACTTATTCTTTCATTAACATAGAATAGAGAGCAACATATATACAGCCAATATCCATGCATAATTATAAATGATTCACAATCCTAAAACCTTAACTTTAACTCAAATTCATGATATATCATTTACCAAAAGCATACTATTAATTTAACTAGAAGTTTTGAACAGTACTTACTTCCATATCCTTTGATACATGGTTCGATCCAAGTGAAGGAGGAATGTTTCGCCGTGCATCATTTGGTGCACTACTCGCGTCAGGCGGAGATTGTTGGGCGACTTCTATCATTACTTGCACTTGTTCTGCACTCATACCAGGATTGACTTGTTGCAACAATGTTTTAATCAAGTTTGTTAAACCATCCAACTTAGAAGTTAAGTTATTTTGATTTTTCTCCATAGTTGAAACTACTTCATTATGTTGTTGTTGCATTTGTCGGATTTTCTTCTGCTTTTTAAGAGAGGATTTTGTGACTGATCGACCATAGAAACGAACTCTTCCATGTCTCTCCTTTCCGAAAACTGTTTGAACTGCTTCATCATCATTGTATCCTGCTTCTTTCAAATTTTGAAGATGTTCCTATTACACACAAATATGATCAAAATAAATGCATGCACCCAAATGCTTCAGAATAAATAAAAATAGCTAACACATTTCTTGTTTGGTGTACTTTTCTAAGAGACCAGAAAACTAACAATTGTTTCTTGTGTCCCCGAATCAGTCTCTCCTTTTTTGCTCGTACGAGTTACAACAAACATGTCAGATTGTGATGGATCTTCATTGTCCTCCTTCTTTGCACGCTGCAAAGAAACCACCAATATGTGACTAAGTAAACACACATAACATGAAAGATGTAAAAATACTTAAAATAAAAAGCACAAAAAAATACCAATTCAGCGCGTACTAATTCAAAACTAACTGGACCCATTCGATGATTCCATTTTTGCTTGGATCTGTTTTCATGATTGTTGTCAGAAATAACCTACGTTTGTTGCAATATAAAATTAGATAGAGTTAGTTAAATACACGATACCATCATTAAAGCCAATAGAGTTGTGAAAATAACTTACTTTGATGATATCAAGCCTCCAAAATTGAACTAATTTTCGAAAATACAGTTCAGGTACAGTCATTGGACGATTTTTCATCATCTCTCTAAATGAGTTGTACGGTGTATAGTGATATTTCTTTATGCGTTTCTTAAATTGCTTCCATGCCTCTCCAATGGTATCTATCACCCAAGGCTCAGCATCACTAGGAATGTTATATTTAAACTATGAATAAACAACGAATTATGTTATTTTACCAAACATGCTAAGCCTATTTGTAAACAATTTAAAAAGGAGAATGATCAACTCACCTTTGCATAATCCAACATTGAAGTTTTAGTCTCAATGGACACAGCTTGCCAATTAGTATATAACAACATGACCAAATTAGAGTTTCTTGCAAGTGTTCCCAAGAACCGACTAAACAATTGAACCTGTGTCTTTGTTGGGCCTATGGGTTTGCCATTGTACCATGTTAACTCTATTTGTGTCTCCAAAGCATGAATATGCTTGAGTTGGATGGGACCACAAACTTTTTTCTTTTTGGTACCTATTTCCAATGTCATTACTAGAAAATATTAACAAGAATACTAATCTAATGAATAAAAGAGTAATCTACTAAATACAAGAGTTAGGTTGGTGTCTTTCACTATTTGCTATTGAAAAAAGGGATAAAGGCATTACCGAGTTGACTGTCACTACTATCACCAACGGTTGGATTGAGATCATCATAATCATATTCATATTCTTCATTATTTTCATATAATGATATCCCATATTTTTCGAAGAATTCATCTAAAGTCATAGCAGGGATAAGAGACTCAATCTTATGTTCTTCGCTGGCATCTTCTTCATTCGATTCCTTCATCGGCATCTTATTGGTCAGCTTCTTGCTTTGACCCTCAGCGTCATTGGTATTTATCTTGACTTTATCACCCTCCACCTTTGATTTCTTCATTGGCACCTTCTTCCTAGACGGCTTCTTCCCACCTTGATCCTCATGTTCAATGGCTTTCATCTTGACTAGATGATTTTCTTCGTTGGAATTATTTGTTGGCATCTTGATTTGATCCTCACCATTTCTGATGTTTGTTATCTTCTTGGTTACCATTTCGCTTTGACCTTCATTGTCAACTCTTGCCAGCACCTTTTTCGGCATCTTGCCCTTTTTTCTTGTCTCATGTTTACAAATATTAGCCCCACATGCAGCTAAAACATGTTCCCTTTTTATTTGAAATTGTTTTAGCAAAGAATAAGCACTTGTGAATTGAATTTTTTCTGAATTTTTTACTGGACTCCTCATCTTCAAGGGACTTCTTTGTGACCCTATTTGTGATAGGGTCCTTAACCTTTTTCTTTTGGAATTTCTTTCATTGTTCATCCTGTATAAAAAAATAGAAGTCAAATAAAGCATCAACATAATTCATTTGCATGAAGAGATAAAAATAAAGCATCAATACTAAGATTGCCAAAATTAAAATAAAGAAGAAACATGGTAACGCATTTGAAAATAAAGTAAACAAACATGATAATGCATTAGAAAATAAACATGATAATGAATTAGAAAATAAAGTAAACAAACATGGTAATGCATTAGAAAATAAACATGATAATGCATTAGAAAATAAGTTAACAAATAAAGCATCATGGACAATTTGTGTACTACCTCAAATTCAGCATCACTGTCAAAATCATCAGACACTATTTCTTTGTCTTTAGGTTTGATCTTGTTCGGTGTCACATCAACAATAGTAGGTCGCACACCCTGTCTAACTAAGTCTACCTCACCAATATCACTTAAGGGTATCGGACTATTCGCCGATTCATGTGGCTCTCTTATGTTAGGGTCAAACTGTAATTGGACACCAATGTTAAACAAGTCTCTGGGAACCGTTTTCATCATATAATTCTTTTGGGGGAATATATGGATCTTTCACATAAAAGCACTGGTGTGCTTGGCTTGCCAACACAAATGGTTCGTCTTGGTAACATCTTTTGTTGAAATGAACGTATGTCAAACCATAATCATCTTCCTCAGCCATAAACCACTCACACTTAAATAACAATTGTAAATTGGTTATAATAGTCTAACTTGATAATATTCATGATTCTACCATAATATCTTATATTGGCCTTGATTGGTTTTTTGTCCTTAACACTCGCAAAGCTTGTAGTTTCAGCCACCACAGTGACACTACTATTTTGCGTTTTCCGCATCACTTCTCGCTGCTTAGTATGAAATCTGTACCCGTTGACAACATAAGTAGAAAATGATTTTGCAACTTTATTTGGACCCTTAGACAGCTGTCGTATCCAACCGGGAACATCATCCTTCATGGCACGTCTCGTAAACCACTCGATAAAGTTTTTATTCTGATCTTTAACGATGTTCCACTTTCGCTTCCGCTTGTCTTGCTTTTGTTGCTCACAACATTCTCTACAAGGAATGTATATTATTATGTAATACTACCAAAATTAGTCTAAGGAATAGAACTAATGAGAAGTGCAAATTTACCTCATGTAAGGCTCCACGTTATCGCAATTATTCAATACATATGCATTAGCTTGAAGGAGTGACTTCTCGTCCAAAATAACTAGTTGCCCTTTTTTCCACCCAATGGACTTCCCTTGTTTGTGAACAAATTTGAATCAGGATCTTTGGTTGAAGTGCCTGCATCATTATTCCGAGATACTCTGTTGAATCTTGTTTTCACTCCCTCATGCAAATATCTTGAACAAAAAGTTAAACACTCTTCAGCCAAATAACCTTCCACAATTGATCCTTCTGGACGACTTCTATTAGGTACATACCCTTTTAGTGTGCACATGTATCTCTCAATCGGATACATCCATCGAAATTGGACGGGACCACCTAACCTTAGTTCATTAGCTAAATGAATAAGCAAATGAACCATTATATCAAAAAAGGTCGGCGGAAAAATTCTCTCCAACTGGCACAAAGTCTCTACAATCTCTGACACCATTAATCTCTTCAAACGAGATTTCCTTTTGACATAGCTGATGAAAAAAGGAACACAGGCGCACTAGAGGAATAGCAACATGATCTGGAAGAATGCTCTTGATTGGTATTTGCAACAGGTAATGCAACATGAAGTGATGCTCATGAGTCTTGTAACCGTAAAGCTTTCTCTCTTCTTGTTGTACACAACGAGAAATGTTTGAAGCACTTCCATCAGGCAATTTTATTTTCTTCAAAACACCACAAAAAATGGATCTCTCCCCTTTGGTCATGGAGAAGCATGCTCTAGCAAGTTTAGTTCTTTTGCCATCCTTAGTATTTATTGGGTGAAGATTCTTTCGAATGCCCATCTCCTTCAGGTCATAACGAGCTTTTGCATGATCCTTTGTCTTTCTAGGAATATCCAATAAGGTACCAATTATACTGTCAACTATGTTTTTTTCGATATGCATTACATCAAGGTTGTGCCTGATCATACGTTGCTGCCAATATGGTAACTCAAAAAAGATTGATCTTTTTCCCATTGGCCTTTACTTTTTGCTTTGCGTCTTCCCAGAGGCATTATCTACTGACTTTAGCATATCTAGAACCTCTTCACCTGTTAACATTCGTGGTGGACCCCTGAATTCTATTTTTTCATTAAAAGATCTCTTGTTAGACCTCCATGCATGATCAACTGGCAAAAATCTCCTATGGTCCATGTAAACTGTCTTTTGGCTATGTTTTAAGTAACAAAAATAAGTATCATGGTTACAACAAGGGCAAGCTAACTTTCCTTTCGTACTCCAACCGGACAACATCGCATGCGCTGAAAAATCATTGATTGTCCAAAGAAGTGCAGCATGCATTTGAAAAGTTTCATTCTTAAAAGAATCATATGTATCTATCCCTGACACCCATAGCTTCTTCAGCTCTTCGATCAATGGTTGCAAAAAAATATCAATATTATTTCCTGGTGAACAAGGTCCAGGTATGATTAAAGAGAGCATGCAATATTCAGACTTCATGGACATCCAAGGAGGAAAGTTGTACACCATTAAGACAACTGGCTATGTGCTATGTGACACGTTCATAGTTCGAAAAGGATTACAACCGTCACTTGCCAAACCAAGCCTCAAGTTGCGCAGTTCTTTTGAAAAGTTCGGGTACTGACTGTCCAAGTTCTTCCATGCTTGGCCATCAGCAGGGTGCCTTATGCAACCGTCTTTCAAACGCTGCTCATCATGCCACCTCAACGCCTCTGTTGTATTTGGGCACATAAAAAGCCTTTTAAGCCTTGGTATTAAAGGAAAGTATCTTAAGGTTTTCGCATCAACCTTATGAACTTTATTCAGAAGCGCAAAGTCCTCTTCGCTGCCATCTGTAGTAGGAGTCTGATTATATCGAGACTCTCCACAGATACGGCAAACTGAGTCATTTATGTACTCATTCCGATACAACATGCAGTCATTAGGATATACATCAATCTTTTCATAGTCAAGACCCAACTCTTTAACCATATTCTTAGCTTTATTAAAAGAAGTGGGAATGTTCAAATCAGGTATAGCTTCTTTCAATAACTCCAAGAGGGAGGTAAAAGATGTGTTACTCCACCCATGTAGACACTTCAAGTGGTAAAGATGAATGATGAACGATAACCTCGAAAATCCAGTTGTACAATTCAAATATAATTCCAGACCTGCTTTGTCTACTAGCTTATAAAATCTTTTCGCATCTTCATTCAACCCACTGTTCCCCTCTTCAAGATTTGCTATATTTCCGAATGCGTCACGCAGCAACCCGTCAATATCATCAAGGCCGCCTCGATCATCCATGTCAGTATCTACTACTGTTGGGATTATTGATTCCCTATGATTAGTCCATCGTTTATAACCTTCGACAAACCCATAGCAAATAAGATGCTCATATACAGCGTCTCGTTCACGCCAATAAGTGTTTCCACACTTTGCACACAGACATTGAATTTCTTTTCCAACTGGTTTTCCCTTTACGAAGGCAAACTCTAAAAAACTATTTACACCAACTATGTACTCCTTCTAAAATCTTGGTGAATCCATCCAATCTTTTGACAAAACATGATTAAACCTAATAATGCAAATATCTGAACTTACTAAACATGGTCTAATAGGTCAATTATAGTGTCAATCTAGCTACCATATACACACTACCTAAATAACTAGAAGATCAAATTATAATATATATCAAGTATGATATAAACTTACTGCTTAGTTCCTTCATTTTGAGATTCCATTTTAAGTTGTTATACACTGTGTCACAACAACTACTCGACTCATTTTGTCTTTACCAATCAATAAATAATATCCTGTATAAAACAAAACAAAAAAATTTAGGAGAAGGTAAATCTATATGAAGAATTAAATTATTAAACCTCCCTTCTCTGTCTCTAAATTTTATTTGAAAAAAGAAAATATATATTTTTTAATTTTATTTTTTTAACATTGGAAAGAGCATGTTATGAACAGATCAGCTGATTAGATAATGAAAAGATAGAGCATGAAAAAGTGTTAGTAGTGTCCTATGTATATGTTAAGAAGAAAATCAAATGGTTAGCCAGCTTCTGCAATTCTGCATGGGGACTCCATGGAATACACACACAGACTACAGAAAATCAGTCCTCTAATGTATTTACCAAATCAGCAAAGAAAAATATAAATTTGTAAAGGGAAGTAATAAATCAGCAAATAAGCACAACATATTTAGCATATCAAATCAATTTGGGAAAGCAGATAAACCCAGGATATAGCAAAGTTAATACACTAACATGTAAGACAGAACGGTACATTACCTAAGCGAAAGCATAAATTGTACGCACGAATCTAGCGTAATCTGCTCCAGGCATTTGAATGACCAAATCTGTCAGAAATATTCTCCAGAGCCTATTTAAAAGACCAAATAACATGATCAGAAATATTCACTAACTGTGTCTCAAAAAATAGCAAGGAGGAAATGGAAATCCAGCTGAAAAGTGTTAGTGGTATATTTTATCAAGAGAGTGAATGGCGTTTCCTTTATTTGGTAGAAGTGGAACCATAGGTATCCTCTTATCGAAGTAATCTTGATTGAGAGTTGGGAATGCCCTACCCAATATTTGAATTCAACACTGTTGGCTAAAGAGAAGATGTATACGCTATATACCACTTCAATGGACCATAAATTAGCATTAATACCACCCAAAATATTATTAAATTAAAACCTATTTATTTTTATAAAAGTACGAAATTCTAATTAGACAATATAGTATATAGAATCATTAAACTTGAAGGATTAACATTAACATGTACAGCATATGTGTGTATAATATATTCATTAGAAAAAGTCCTCTGGAGACAAATATATAAGCATGTGTTCAGAAATTAAATAAAAGTAAATTGGATATAAATTAAAAGAGATATATGATAATGAAGATGATGAATGATGGGTCATGTTTGGAAAAAACTAATTCCACTCAACTTTAATAAATTTCATCACTTGAAAAATTAACTTTAAAAAAAAAATCTTTTTTTCATTTTTTATTTTTCCCTTTTTCCAAATCAGCTCCATTTTTTGCAAGTTTCCAAAGCACAAGCAGAAGCATCATCAAAGTCCAAGATCAAAAGGCAATTCATATTACATATTACAGGAGGCAATTCAATTCAATTCAATACAGTTACAAGTTACTAAACCTACAAATTCAGTCCAATTTTTGAATCCAAACTAAACGAAAAATACATCGATAACAACAGCTAAATTGGCAACAACAATTTTTTTTCGTCAGCTCAACAGGGTTTCAATTAGGCAGAAAAAGTTCATCCTCCCAAACTCAAACCTCAAAGCAAATACCAAAATATCTACTTTTAAACCACCAGAAAAAACTAATTCCACTCAACTTTAATAAATTTCATCACTTGCAAAATTAACTTAAAAAAGAAAAAAAAAACTTTTTTTTCATTCTTCATTTTTTCCCTTTTTCCAAATCAGCTCCATTTTTTGCAAGTTTTCATAGCACAAGCAGAAGCATCATCAAAGTCCAAGATCAAAAGGCAATTCATATTACATATTACAGGAGGCAATTCAATTCAATTCAATTACAAATTACTAAACCAACACTCTTCAATCCAATTTCTGAATCCAAACTAAACGAAAAATACATCATCAACAATAACTAAATTGGCAACAACAATTTTTTTCGTCAGCTCAACAGGGTTTCAATTAGGCAGAAAAAGTTCTTCGTCAGCTCAACAGGGTTTCAATTAGGCGGAAAAAATTCATCCTCCCAAACTCAAACATCAAAGTAAATACCAAAATATCTACTTTTAAACCCCAAAAAAAAACTAATTTCATCACTCAACTTTAATAAATTTCATCATTTGAAAAATTAACTTAAAAAATAAAAAAATCTTTTTCTTCATTCTTCATTTTTCCCTTTTTCCCAATTCAGCTCCATTTTTTCCAAGTTTCCAAAGCACAAGCAGAAGCATCATCAAAGTCCAAGATCAAAAGGCACTATACTATGATTATGAATGACCATTTCTAAACAAGTATATATAAAATTGATCGATAGAATCAATCAAGGAGTGTGTGTGATTGAATGTTACTCAGAGGATTTTGCTTCGAATAAGACTTGCTCACATAATCAGACTTGCTCTTCGAATAGCAACGCTTCTACTGGTGAGCTCGCGGTGACAGGAAGCTCGCGGTGAAACTGAACGACACATAGCTCAACGGCGGACTCCACCCGTGGTAACGGCGGCAGCAGCTTCCCCAAGTGGCGGCTCGGACGGCAGCAGCAGCCGCATCAGAGCTTCAACAGTGGCGGTGAAGGCAGTGGAGGCAGTGACAGAAATCAGCTCAGTTTTGGACCCCTCTCTCTTTCATCTTCATGCGCTTTCTCTCTCTCTTCGAACTTCGATAGTGACACGTAGTGAGGAGCGATGGCGAACCTAGCTCAACGGCGGCTGGATAGCGGAGGAGCGCGACGGCTCCTCTTCTTCCTCGCGGTGAGACAGAGGAGCTCGGCGATGCTAGAGTTTTTGCCTTCGTCGATCTTGGGGGCTGTGACGAAGTAAGGGCTGGGAGGAAGGGAAACGACGATGGAGGGGGTTGGGAGGAGATCGGCGATGGTGGAGGCTGGCTCGAAGGAAAACGGTGAGAGCTAGGGTTCTTTTTTTGTTCTAAGTTATTAATTAGGAGGGAATGGGGATTTTGCTGGGAGAGAAGGGGGAATTTTGGGATTGGGGGGGGGGGGAGGAACGACGGCGTTTGGAGAGGGATAGTTAAAAAATAAAAAATAAATTAAAAAAAAAAAACCGTGACCATAGACCACCTTAGGCCACCCCTAATAACCGTGACCATAGATACTCTACGGTCATCCTTTTTTAAAAAACCGTGACCATAGACTCTTTTAGGTCACCTCCCAAAACCGTGATCATAGATACCTTTAGGTCACTTTCCAAAACCATGACCATAGACCCTTTTAGGTCACCCTTTCGAAAAACTGTGACCATAGACCCCTTTTTGGTCACTGTAAAAAATCGTGACCATCGATCCCTTTAGGTCACTCCTAAAACCGTGACCATAAACCCTTTTAGGTCACCCACCAAAACCGTGACCATAGACCACTTTAGGTCACCCCCCAAAACCGTGACCATAGACCCTTTAGGTTACCCTTTTTTGAAAAACCGTGACCATAGACCCTTTTTGGTCACCGTAAAAAACCGTAGCCATAGACCCCTTTAGGTCACTCCTAAAACCGTTACCATAGACCCTTTCAGGTCACCCCCCAAAACTGTGACCATAGACCACTTTAGGTCACCCCCCAAAACCGTGACCATACACCTTTTTAGGTCACCTTTTTTTGAAAAATCATGACCATAGACCCTTTTTGGTCACTGTAAAAAAACCGTGACCATAGACCGCTTTAGGTCACCCCCAAAACCGTGACCATAGAGCCCTTTTAGGCCACCCTTTTTGTAAAAACCGTGACCATAGCTTTTTTGTCACGATTTTTTGCCGTGACCAAAAACACCGTGGCCATAGACCCAAAATGTTGTAGTGTTCTTAATTAGATTCAAATTAACATAATCAAGCACAATAAGATCCGACATGCATATAAGTCCAATGCAAAAGCAATATGCAAAACTTGAAATATAAATTAAATTCAACTATTTATTCTTAATTAGAGTCAAGTTAACATAATCAAGCATAATAAGATGTGACATGCACATAAATCCAATACATGAAGCAATATGTAAATCCTAAATCCCAATTTTACAGTAACATAATTTAATTTCTAAACCCCAAATTCACAGAACATTGTTCAATTTTTTTTCGAAACATATATTAAAATCAATTTCACAGCAAAATAGAAACTAGGGGTATGCATGGCCCGACCCGGCCCAAAGACTCAACCCGGCCCCGAACACTTTAGGGGCTAATTTGGTGTGATTTCACCGGGTCTAGGGCCGGGTAAGGGTAATAGATCCGGTCATTATTTTGGGTCGGGTCTTGGCCATGGCTCGGGTCATCCGAACTCGACCGGTGGCCCAGTCATCATACACAATTAATATTTTGTGTTATAAGTGATGGATGATAGCTATTCTTATGTGGAATTTAAGTATTGTAAACCTTAATATTTTGTTTTATTAGTTATTATAAGACTATAAGTTAATATTTTATGTTTAAAATGCATAAGATTTTAGACAAATGCATAATATTATGTTATTTGTATTGATTTAAATATTTTGTGTTATTAGACAATATTAGTATTGATTATGGATATGATTTAATTTTAGAGAAGAGTTGGTTCTTGTTATATTTTTCTAAATGAATTTTACCATGTCAAATAATGGTTGGAGTGTTGAAAATTTGGATATTTTCACATGCTAGCTTATAAGAAAGTATCAAGGTAATGTAACGTTAATGGCCCGGTTTTCACCCGGTTTTTACCCAGTATAATCGTGGCCCGAAAGTATATAGGTTTCATCGGGTCTAAGGCCGGGTTCGGGTCTAATAAACAGGTGCGGTGTATATTTCGGATTGGGTCTGGGTCACATCAAACCCGGTTTCACCCGACCCATGCACACCCCTAATAGAAACATTAATGGTAGATATTAAAGGCTAACTTACTTAGAATAGAGGAGGTGGCCGGCGGCGTAGCAGGCGGCACAGTTTCTTCACGAGCAGAGACACGACTCCGGCAACTCTCTCGTCGCGGAGATGGGTTAGTACAAGGAGAGAAAAGAGGCGGAGACAGGAAGCGTACGTGGCGGCGGTGGCGGTGCTGACGAAGCGGCGGTGAAAAGAAAGGGCTAGAGAGAAAGATGGAGAAGAGAGGGTAGAGAGAGATTTCGAAATGAAGGGAGAGAGGGTTCACGGTTTGAATTTAGGACACTATTATCGTCGGATTTACCGGCGGATAACTTCGACGGTAACGCATTGTGGATCACCAAAACGCAGCGTTCCATTAAACGTGTCTACCGTTGAATTTTTCTGACGGTAAATTCGACGTTATATTTAGCGCATATTTGCCTTTTTCCGCCAAATATTACCGGCGATTTTACTGTTAGAAGAGGCTATCCGCCAGTAATTATTTGGCATGATGAATCCCACAACAAATTCTTTGATAAATCCGTGGGTAAAGCCGATGCTAATGTGCGACGCTGAATCCGACGGTACTCAATGTATTTCTTGTAGTAATTGCTCTAACATCCAAAAAAGCTCGATTTACACCATGAGCTATGATACCATTTTTTGGGATAATCATAGCCAGGTATTTTCTTAGTATATTAAACACTATGAGTGTGAGTGAAAGTACACTAGAATTGATGTAGAGAATCGCCGTTAAAATCAATAAATGTAATTGTGTACGCCATAATATCATATATATGAATAGTACAAAAAGTATGATGATTAGGGGTGACAAACGGGACTAAATCCGTCAGTTCGATCCGCGTAACTCGCCAAAAAAATAGGTTAGGCTGGAAATTAAAATTGAGACCGCCACACATCGAAAGCCCGCCTAACTCGCACCGCTTAAACCATGGGCTTTGGCGGGGCGGGCTTCCTCGCCGGGCTTAGGGTTTTTTTTAAGATGTTCTAATTTAGTGTTTTGGATTATATTTTACGTTTGATTTATTATGTTCTAAACTTGTATATGTTTAATTATATATTTTGGACAATATTTATTTTACTTTAGACAATGTTGATTTTATTATTTTGTTTCAAAAAATTTGATTTCGAATTATGTTTATTACATATTTATAATTATAAAAACTTTAATGTTTGTGAATTTAGATATTATAATATTTTTATGTCTTTAGAAATTATAAATTTATTAAAATGATTGTGAAATTATATATATTATTTAATATTTTTTTATAATTTATATTATTTAATACTTAATAGTAAATAAAAAAATAAAAAAAAAGATTTGACGGGCTACCAACCCGTTATTAGGCTGGACGGGATGAGATTTTAAGACCGTCTCATTAGGCGGGACGGGACGGGGCGGGGCGGGCCAGCACGTTTGCCACTCCTAATGATGATATTATCATACAATACATACTATACCAAAAACAGAATTACACCTTTAACAAGATTACGAGAATCGAATCGATCAATAAACCAATAGAGTAATTGATTGATCACTTTGTGTTATTTCATATTCAACATACAACCAACAACACAATTCAAAATAATTTCAGACACTAATTCAGCAAAAAACATAACAACACAATCAAAAAATTATGATAGAAAAATTAACTCAAAAAAAAATTAACCATCAATAAAATTATTCCATAAAATTTAACAAGTACCATCAACTTGTTAACAAATCAATGAAACACTAGGAATAAAATTATTCCAAAATCATTAGATTCAACCATCAGAATTTATTCTAATTTCATACAAAAAAAAAAATATAATATATAAAACAATCAGAAACTCATAACTATAAACATTATTTGATTATTCCAGTTTTTAGAATCATACAAAAAAAAATTAAAATAAAAAAATTAATAAAAAAAAAACTGAAAAAACACATTTTAAAATATTTTACTCAGTACAAAACAACTCTCACTCTAAGAGAGCTAGGATTAACATTGGGGCGAAAGTCTCTACTAAGAGAACAAAATAATCAGTATTCCAACTATCCAAACCATATTCATTCTCACCAAATCATTTGATTCAAAGCTTCGAATTCAAAGCCATGAATTCAAAGCCTTTCAAGGACCAAGGTTGAATACCAATGCAATCACGACCAACATGGATTAACATTGTTAGCTCTACAATATCTCATATTGAGTTTTCTCAAGTGTGTAATGTACTAAGGTATTTTTTTTTTAAGTAATATAACTAGAAGATATATGAACTTGAAAAAAATGTCAATCAAAGATAGAAAATATGAGTAAATAAATCACCTCCGAAGTACAACTTTAAATGATAGCATATACATCACAAGTAACGTCAATATTTCATGAGTGAAAGAGCTAAAGGCACAAAATTGTTCAACTTAAAAATATGTCAAGTAAAATGTGCAAACCAACGTTTTAAAATGAACATAGAGTAAAGTATATATCGTTTTTGTCCCAACGTTTGGGGTAAGTCCCAAAGTTGCCCTAACGTTTCAATCGTCCTATTTAAGTCTTTAACGTTTTAAAATTGGCTCAATGTTGTTCTGCCGTTAGGGATCCGTTAACAGAATTGACGGCGAGACAAAATTGAGATGATTTTGAAACGTTAGAGACTTAAATAGGATGAAAACGTTAGAGACAAAAACGATACATAACAATAAATTTTAATTTAATTTTATCTTTCAATAATATTAATTTTTTATTGTACATAGTATTCAATTATTTTTTAATTACATCTAAATAAATTATACTTAATCACATTACTTTCATTTTAAATAAATTTATTTTTTTATAATTTTAAAGAATTTTGATACATTAGAGACAAAATGTATAATTTATATTTTATTGTATATATATTATTTTTTTCTTTTCTGCAAGTTTATATACTAGTCATTCTACAAACATTTCATGATAACTAAAAATCTTTAAGAATAAAATTATAAAAAAAATTAATTTATTTAAAATGAAAGTAATATGATTAAGTGTAATTTACTTAGATGTGATTAAAAAATAATCGAATACTATGTATAGTAAAAAAATGATATTATTGAAGGATAAAATTAAAATTTATTTTTATGTATCATTTTTGTCCCCAACGTTTTCGTCCTATTTAAGTCCCTAACGTTTCAAAATCGTCTCAATTTTGTCCCGCCGTCAATTCTGTTAACGGATCCCTAACGGCATGACAACATTGAGTCAGTTTTGAAACGTTAGGAACTTAAATAGGACGATTGAAACGTAAGGGACAACTTTGAGACTTTTCCCAAACGTTGGGGACAAAAACGATAATTTACTCGATGAACATATTCAACATACTAAACCTTTTTCAAAGTCATTTTTCTCTTAACATCTACAAAATACAATACGAAACTACCTAAAAGAAAATGACCTAAATAAAAGCAAAAAACATTTGTTATTTATGTACATTTTAAGAAATAAATATATAAAAATTGAAGAAGATTTTCAACAAATTTTTTATGCTTTCTATATATATATATATATAGAAAAGCAAAAAATAACGCTGAAATGAACCATTGCAAATTTTTTTCTAATTTTTTCTACTCGCCTTCGTTTCTTTGTTGACATTCGCGAAACAAAGTGCCATTAAGTTTGAATAGTTATGCCACTAATCATATCATCATAGTACAATCAATTATTTATAACAATTCATTGCTCAATTACTAATTCAAACTCAAGATTTTCTCAACTGCACTTACCTTCTCAAAGTTATACAAATATATTCAATGATTAAGTGGTAAATTATGCATGTAGCCACATTCTTATATTTTATAAAATATGACATTAACATTCTTCGGGTTTAATAACTCAACAAATCTTCTTGTATTCCAGTTTTTGGTGAATTTCTTTTTGGTCAATACTCTTCTTAGGCTTAATTATGGGCCTATAAAAGTTTGAGGACCTACAAACCATACATAATGCAACCCATCACTGCTAGATATCCTAACTCTTATTGCTAAAACATGAGGTAATGATAATTAACCTTTAGATTAACAAAAAAAAAACCTAGTGTGGAAAACTCTGTTCTGAGTGCAGAGTTTTGGAGAAAAATGAGAGAGAGAGGAATTATCAGTGAGAGTTGATCGAAAGAATTAACTAACTTAGTTAAGCCAGCAAGGTGTAACAGAATAACTAACTCCATCCCAGTTAGTTACATTGCTAAATTGGGAAAGCGTACAACTAACTCCTGCTGTTTGTTGATGCTTCGGCATTATCATGATCTGCCACAAGTTGTTCCAACATTTTATATTATCTAACTAATAATTACCCTGATAATTCTTTCCATGTATTAGGATTTAGTCTATGAATTAGGAAAGAAAAGGTGACTATAATTTTTGCATGAACGCAGCAAGTTTAGGAGTTATCCTTAATAGAATTACAAAATTGCTTTGAATGTTCTGAGATGTTTGTATATGTACAAGACATAAATAAGAATTTAGAGATCAAATGGAGAATGACGGAGATAATTAAATATACTCTAAGGGTGTGTGTGGTTCAAGTATTACTTTGTTACAAAGATTCCATTCCCATGGGAATCAAAGATACCCAAGGGGAAGGTGGGAATTGAAATGATGGTATTCTGATTCCCTGGAATCAAATTTGTTTAGGAATAACTTTTCAAACTTTGAACCAAATATGGGAATATGATATTTCTATCTTAAAATTCCTAGGAATTATTTATAATTCCTCCAACCACACACACCCTAAAAGGTATCATCAGAAGCAGTGGAATTGTGATCCAAGCTGAGAGAATTGATTGAAAGAGAGTAAAAGGTGAAAGGAGAATTGTTATTGCTGTAAATGAATGATTAGTTACAACAGGTAGCATCTGGCTTTACACATATAAATGCGAACAAAAAGAAAAGATAACTGCCTAACTAACTGCTGCTGACTCAGCAATTTAAGCCTAACAAACTCAAGATGCTTCTAGACTTGGTTTATTTCCATTCATACTCCTATTCTGTTAGAACTTAAAAGTAGTTATAAGAGAAATAGAGGTAGAAGGAATCTAGAATTATTCTAGCTAGCTAGGTGCCAGAAAGTTAGTTTGTTACACCGATCTGGTAAGACTAGCATTCTATATAGTTCTGGATTGTGGGTGTATAGAATTTCAATCATATTTGTCATTATAATATCATGATGCCTCATCAAATAAGTGATTTAAAAATGCTTTTTCTAATTTTTTCTATTTTTACATGTAGCATCGTTTACTTGATTAGCATTGTTTATATTAACTCAAGTGCAACAATTATTATAAGAGATCTCACGAGATATATATGCATGGATGCCAACATGATCCTTTTCAATTCAAGTGAAATAGTAAACTGTGAAAGGTGAGTTCAAACTGTATCTAAAGGGAATGATTCAAGAATCAGTGGAGTGTGGGGAGAACATTTTTCTGCACATTCCTTTTGAGAGAATTTGCAGAAATCAAATTGGTGACTGAATTGTATTTTTCAGTTACAGGTTTTTCTATTTATACATCAGTTTTAAGAAGGCTAACTGGCTAATCATAAATAGAACGAGCTAATGCTAAAAAGCTAACTAATTCTAACAAACTTAAAGCAGTGCTAACTAACTTGCTAACTAATCTAATCTAATCCAATCAGGCAAGTTATCAAGTCACACCCTCCCTCAAGTCAAGCGCATGTATGTTGAGGAGCCTGAACTTGTGATGACATGAATCGAACAGCTTGGGACTCAATGCTTTAGTCAGGATATCTGCAGCTTGTTCGGCAGACTTAATGGGCAGTAGCTTGATCACTTGTTCCTTGGTTTTGTCGCGGACAATGTGACAATCCGCTTCTATATACTTTGTTCTCTCGTGAAACACTGAATTTGCAGCTATGTATAATGCTGCCTGGCTGTCGCAGTAGATGGCTATTGGCTTTATTTGTGGAAATTTGAGGTCATTCATGATGAAGCGTATCCACTGGGCTTCACATGTTGCTGCCGCGAGAGCCCTGTACTCAGCTTCTGCTGATGATCTGGTCACATTTTGCTTCTTGCTCTTCCATGCTATCAAACTTGTTCCTAGGAAGAAGCAATAGCCCGTCACTAACCTTCTCGAGTCGGGACATGCAGCCCAATCACTATCCGAATATCCAATTACTTCAAGATCTGACTTGGTGGAGAAAAATAGGCCTTGTGCTAGGGAGGATTTCAAGTACCTCAGTACTCTTAGGCCAGCTTCGAAGTGTTTATCAGTGGGGCATTCCAGAAATTGACTCAACTTGCCGACGGCATAGCTGATTTCGGGTCTTGTGTTTGCTAAGTAGAGTAGGCGCCCAATTAGTCTTCGATATTCAGTGTTGGTCTTCAACCTTGTTCCTGTGGATTTTGATAGTTGCCTGGAGTAATCCATTGGAGTTGTGGCACTCTTGGTAGCCAGCATACCATAGTCTTCAAGTAGTTCAAGGCAATATTTGCGTTGGTACATTGCGATTCCCTCCCTGTTTCTGGCAAACTCGATGCCTAAGAAGTATTTAAGCTCACCAATGTCCTTGATCTGGAACAATTTGTGCAAGTGATCCTTAACAGCCTGAATCTCAACCATACAATTTCCTGCCAAGACGAGGTCATCTACATATACAAGTAAAGCAGTGAAGGAGTTACTAGAATCCTTGGTGAAGAGACAGTCATCATGTTTCGATTGATGGTACCCAAGACCGATCAGAATGGTGGCAAGTTTGGTGTGCCACTGTCTACTTGCTTGTTTTAAACCATAAAGGGACCGTGTGAGTTTGCAGACCAAAGTAGAATCATCAACCTTAAGGCCTGGTGGTACCTTCATATACACATCTTCAGGGAGATCGCCATGGAGGAAGGCCGTATTGACATCAAGTTGATGAACGATCCAATCTCTTGTGGCTGCAACAGCGAGAAGGATTTTGAGTGTGTTCATTTTAACTACAGGCCTGAACGTATCGAAGTAGTCATGGCCAGGGACTTGGGTGAAACCTTTTGCAACGAGACGCGCCTTGTACCTCTCAACGCTTCCATCAGCTTTGAGTTTAGTTTTGAATACCCATTTGCAGCCGATCACGCGTTTCCCTTTCGGCAGAGTAGTAAGGAACCAAGTGTTGTTTTTCTCTAGAGCTTCAAGTTCTGCATTAATGGCCTGCTGCCAGCAAGGATACACAATTGCCTCTTGATAGGTTTTTGGTTCTTCGATAGTAGAAAGTGCTAAGGATAGGTTTCTGTGTGACGATGACAGTGACTCGTAGGATAAGACATCACTTAGTGGATATTTGCATTGGGTTGCAGGAGCTTAAGATGATTGGCAAGCTGGTCCTGTGTTCAATAGGGAGCAATGAAATTCCTTTAAGTAAGAGGGGGGTCTCCGTTCTCTTGAGGATTGCCTAATAGGCCCAGCAGGCAGTGTAGTGTTCTGATGTGGTGCAACAGTGTGTGATGCAGGTTGAAATTCATGTTGTGATGATGAATGGTTATGTGATAATGTGTGTGAAGGGGAACTCGAAGCTGTGTGAGAAGATGCACATGGTGTATTATTGGATGGGAAGTGAGTGATTTTGTGAGTGAGAGTGAATGCTTGAGTCAAAAGGATCTATGAATTGATGAATATGATTTTCTGATGCTGATGTAAAATTAGAGGTGTCATGAGTAATTGAATGAAAAGGAAAAATGTGCTCATAGAACTCAACATCTCTAGAAAGGAACATTTCTCTAGTCTTTAGATCATAGAGAAGATAACCTTTGACTCCTTGCTTATGTCCCAAAAAAACACATTTTCTGGCTCTTGAATCAAGCTTTTTTCGATGAGCTGCAGTGGTGGTCGCATAAGCAAGACAGCCAAATACTCGAAAGTAGTTAATATCTGGTAGTTTGTTATATAGAATTTGGTATGGGGACTTATCTTTCAAAACTGTGCTGGGAATCCTGTTGATTATATGAATGGCTTGAGCACTTGCATAATTCCAAAAACACTTTGGAATGTTTGCTTGAAACATGAGTGCTCGAGTCACTTCTAGTATGTGTTGATGTTTTCTCTCAACAATATCATTTTGTTGAGGAGTTTCAACACAACTAGTTTGGTGGATAATGCCCATGGCCTCATAATATGATTGCATTTGGAACTCTAATCCATTATCAGTTCGTATCTTTTTAATTGTTTTGTTGAACTGAGTTTGGATTAGTGTCACAAAGCTCTTGATCAAGTCTCTGACTTCAGACTTTAATTTCATAAAAAAAAAGCCATGTATATCTGCTTTTATCATCTACAATTGTAAGGAAGTATTGATGACCAGCAGTGGATAAGTGATTAATGGGTCCCCATATATCTAAGTGAATCAAATCAAAAATATTTTATGCCTTTGACAAACTATGTCCAAATGTCAATCGTTTTTGTTTTGAGAAATGACATGAGTCACATGGTTTATTACAATGTGGGTTTTCTATGCAACCATAATTTTTTTGCATTACAACAATTTTATTCTTTGGTAAATGACCTAGTCTACAATGCCAGATGTTATTATGCAATTGTGTGGTGTCCCTTTTGCTGTGGTTGTGTGTGATGAGTGCTGCTGCTGGTACCTTATTAGTTGACCGAGTTGGAGTTAAGTTCTCAAAAGCATATAGCCCTCTTCTTTGTTCATCTTGACCAATCATCTTCCTGGAAGAGCAATCCTGAATCTTGCAGCAAACACCATTAAAAACAAATTCACAGTGAATGGAACTAGTTAGTTTAGAAACTGAAATCAAATTGAACTTAAATTCTGGAATGAAAAGGACATTGTTAAGAAAGAATGACTCTGAGAAAACTATGGTTCCTGCTATTGAGGTGTTTGTACGGGTTCTATCTGGAAGTTTGACAGTGATTGGATCAACATGATAATATGATTGAAAAACATCTAAAGAGAATGACACATGGTGTGTGGCCCCTGAGTCTATCACCCAGGCATTGCTGCTAAACACATTGAGAGACATTACAAAAGCTATACCTTGGTTAGATGGGAGTGATACCACTTGGTTTGTTGTACCTATCATCTTTTGGATTTGTTGTGCATCTGATTGCTGCAGCAGAGACAGTAGTGTGCGTTTTTGCTCTAGGGTAAACTCTAGCTCAGCCTTACTTTCCTCTCCAATGGCGCTGCTGTCTGTGTCAGGATTCTCTTCAGCAGCTAAATTGTTGATGAAGCTTGTTCCACCTTGTTTGAGATGAGGTGGCATTCCGTGTTTCTTGTAACATACATCAACCAAGTGGCCAGTCTTACCACAATATGAACAATGTTTGGAAGGTGCTCTCCCTCTTCCTCTGCCAGCTCCTCTGCTATGCCCCCTTCCTCTATTTGCTTGAGGAGTGTTGCTTGAAGCGCTCATGAGGGTTTTAGCATCAAATACAGGTTCAGTCTGATTTATTTGCCTTTCTTGCTGAAGTAGCATGGAGAAGGCTTGGTCAATCTTTGGCATTGGCTTCATCAACATGACTTGTGATTTCACATGAGAGTAAGCTTCATTCAATCCTTTCAGGAATCGTACCACATAGGCATCTTCTTTGTACTTTCTGACAATCTCCAGACCACATGCACAGTTAGTTGCTGCACACGTTACACAAGGAGGTATAGGTGGCAGATTTTCAAGTTCTTCCCAAATTTCCTTCAATTTGGTGAAGTATTTTGTGACAGAGAGTTCACCCTGCTTGATTGTTCTTAGTTCATCATCAAGTTTGGCCATCTTGAATATATCCCCTTGACTATACCGGTGTTTTAGGTCTCGCCACAAATCTGCTGCAACATCGTGCCATATCACACTTTGAGCAATTTCTGGACTTAATGCCAAGGTTATCCAAGAAACAACGATATTGTTACATCTATCCCATGTTTCATACAGTAAATCATTCTCATCTGGTTTTGCAATTGAACCATCAACAAATTTTACCTTATTTTTTGACCTCAACGCTCTCCACATTGCTCTTTCCCAACTGTGGTAGTTTGAGGATGTCAAGGCTGTAGCGATCAAAGGAGATCCTGGACTTTTACCAGGATGCAGGTAGTACGGGCTCAATGGATCTGTGAGATGACTCATGTTGTTCCTTGCTTGCTGAGACTGCATGATGTTGAATTGATTCATCATACTCGCGAAGGTGTGCATGTCCATGTTTGGAAGCTCGTTTCTCTGATCTGACGCTATATGTATGAGTGAATCTTTTAGCGTTCAAGATTCAGAACTTTTTCTCTAAACTCGTTGATCGGAAAATAATTGTTAACATCGGGAAGACCGGAAATTTGCTAAGCTCATTGTAATCTCATCAATCTCTATTGTGTGAGTGAAGAGAGGAGGAAGAATTGGGTAGAAACGAAGAGGAGAAGTTGTAGGTTGAAGAATTTGGGGAAGAATCAGAGGAAATTGAATCAAGAATTAAGGTTCAAGGGTTCGAAACAGGAATTTGAGATCGAAATCATGAATGAGGGACTGAATCGATTACAGTCAGGAATCGAGAGATCTAGGATTTGAAGCAAGAAATTGGACTTGTGGTCTCGAATGAGAATTTGATTTGATGCGTTAATCACCTCTCCCTTGCTGTTCGTTCGAATCTACTCAACCTTCAGATTTCAGCCTCACGCTCACCGCACCATGTGAAAGGTGAGTTCAAGCTGTATCTAAAGGGAATGATTCAAGAATCAGTGGAGCGTGGGGAGAACGTTTTTCTGCACATTCCTTTTGAGAGAATTTGCAGAAATCAAATTGGTGACTGAATTGTATCTTTCAGTTATAGATTTTTCTATTTATACATCAGTTTTAAGAAGGCTAACTGGCTAATCATAAATAGAACGAGCTAATGCTAAAAAGCTAACTAATTCTAACAAATTTAAAGCAGTGCTAACTAACTTGCTAACTAATCTAATCTAATCCAATCAGGCAAGTTATCAAGTCACATAAACACCCAGTTACATAGAAAACTGAGGTCTAAAAACTAATTCTTGCCCTTACATTTGCTTTGGACTTCAATGTAAGTCCGTCCTTGCCGCATTAATATTTGTTTGAATCCCGTTATGTAACCACCAAGGATTTTACCAACTTCTACCAATTCTTGTTTATGATGGTATTTAATGGAAGGATTTTTGTGGATGTGTTTAATAAAAATATATTTTTTATGATTGTATTTAATAAAAGTGTCTTTGTGAATGTATTTCCTAAATATATCTCTTTATACATATATCTTTTAGTAGATGTGTCTTTTATATTAATTATTGTTGACAATAAATTAGCAGGTAGTATATTGATACTTTATATTTTTCTTTTTTTTTTTGTTTAGCTCATCATACAATTATTATGATATTTGAGTTAATTAATGAGATCGAGTTAGGATTTAAGATAATATAAAATAACTAAATATCCCCCTACCCCCTCCCCAAAAGAAAAAGACATTTTTATCCCTTTTTAGTGTTAAAAAGGTCATTTATTTGGGCTTAAGGACTAGGCTAATAACACCATATATTTTTTATCAAATTCTTGATTAAGAGGACAAAAACTAGCAAAAAACAAAAAAACAAAAAAAAAAATTGCATATAGAGTATTATTAGTAGAAGTGTAAAACCAAAACCTGAAACATTTGTAATTAATTAAAAAAAGATTTAATACAGCAAAAGACAAAAAGAAAGATGAGGTTGAGATGAGAGTCAATGGTGCCTAGGGTCAGGACCTCCAGGACTAAGTCTATCAATGTCGAAGTTGTTTGGAAATTTGATGAGGCTTTGTTTCACTAAACTCTCTCTCAGTTGCTGCGATTTCTTCATGAATTCCATGAACCCCTTTGATGTGTTCTTCTTATTCCTCTCCACCTGTGGCAGTGCACGACTTTCACACTTGTTCGGAATAAGTAATAATAATAAGAATAATAACAGAACAAGCCATGCATACAAGTGCTTTGTGTTTGCCATCTTAAACATTCAATTCGGTGCTTCCAAATGAATATCCAGCTATATGCTTTTATATACCTACACTCTGCCTCCCAACTCTCAATTTTTTAATGTGTGTATAATTCATCATCTTGCTGCTTTTGTGTCTATCCATTTATATATTTGCAACTTTTTTTTTTTTTTAAGGATGCCATCGTCATTATCTATCTATACTATATTAAATGATTGTTTTATTGTTACTTTATGTCCAATCTTGACATCATCATACATACTAATTAATTACCCGGATAGATATATATTATTCATTTCTTCTAGTTTTTTCCCTCACATTTTTATTTGTGAAATCACACATACTAAAACTGATAAAGTGGATCCGAGGCAGATATTCTGAATCTTAGAATCTTAGACCATGTGTTTCTCTTTGATTAACTAATAACCTAATATCAATTTGGGTTCACGGCTAAAATTTAGCTATCTATTCTTATTAATTTCCAACATATATTCTTGTTAAGTCTCGACAAAGTTTTTAGATATTTTATAAGTACGAGACGTTAAACTGATTTTTGAAATTGAGCTAGATTTATTTAATTTTAATTTCAACATAATATCAAATTTTATTTAATTGATTGTTGTTAGACTATCCATTTATAAATATCTACGTTCATAATTCTCTAAATAGTTTATAAATATAAGATAATTCTTATCTCTTAAATTAATTTTTAAAATTGAGTTAAACCTTTTTAATCTAAATTCTAATAATTTTTTACAAGATAAATATAATTAAAATGATCTCTTATTATATACATGTGTTAAATATAGTTAGAGAAGTATTATTAAAATATTTTGATAAAAATCACTATATGATTATTGGATGAGGGTAAATGAACTTAATTATCATGATGATGGTGTATATATATTCAACATACTGCATCGTTCTTCTTTCACAAAATTAAAGTACTTGATGTTTTTAGACTAAAATTAAAAAATTTAAACATTTTTTTTTAAAATCGTTCAGTATAAGTTGACGGAGGCCACTCAGATAAACACGCTTAAAACGTCTTTTTTTAAAGATGTTTTCATATTGTGTTTTAATTGGTTTCTGTATAATTTATTCGGTGTTCCTCATCACATATTATTAAATTCCTCAAAAGATTTTCTTTCCAAAAACACTAAAAAATATTTAATTTGGACTAAAACAAAAAAAAGTAATAGATTAACTATTAGATTTTTTTAAAAGATTATTTACATAAAAAATATATCACATTCATAAAAATATATATATATATATATAAAACAAGCTCAAGCGTTTAAAAAATTTTATAAATAAAAAAAATAATTAATTTATATTCGTACAATATATAAAATAATTACTATATTATTATTATATTATAGATTAAGATTCACTAATTTAATTTTTTTTATTTTTAATATAAGTATTAGAAATAAATAAAATTTTTATAATTAAATGTAGTGTAACAAAATATATATAATATTAATTAGTTCTTAAAAATTTTAAAAAAATAGTTTCTCATTTTAGTAAAATAACTATTTATTAAAGTAGACAAATTAATTATTTTTTTCTCATATACGGTTTTTTTAAGACATAAAAGCAATTAATTAGGACATTGGTTAAGATAATTAAAGTCACTATTTCATTAAATTTTTAATTTAAAGAAAAATTCTAGTTAATTTTGGTATAGAAATTTCGAATTTAAAAATATTGATAAAAATTATGTTGAATTTTGATTTATTTGATTTTCATTTAAATTAATCACTACATAAGTTAAAGTTCTGTTTTAAAGTTATATTCGAGCTTTAATCTGATTTTTAAAGTTTCAATTTACTTAGTTTGATTTTTTAACTTAGGTATCTGTGACTCATATTAGGGTTTTAAGTGTTTAGTTGAAAATAAAAAATAAGGTAAAAAAATTTCAATTGTCACATCAAATAGTCGCTAGAATGTATAATGTAGCAGTCGTTAGTCCATTTCAGCATGTCGTTAACGATTTTGTAAGACAGTGACAAAAATAAGATTAGGAACCAATGTGAGTCATAACTATTAAGTTGGGAGACATAATTGTTAGAACTGATTAGGAACCAATTGGGAGACATAATTTGTTATTGCTTGATTAGGAACCAATTGTGAGTCATAACTATTAAATTGAGTAAATCGAAATTTTTGAAATTAGATTGAAATATAATTGTTAGAACTGAACCAGTGATCGAACCGATCAAGCTACTGGTTTACTGGTTTATTGGTTCAACTGATAAATCACTGGTTGAACCGATAAAACTGATCTCACGTAAATATAAAATATAAAATAGTTAAAAACTTAAAATTAAAATTTGAAATGCATATCTTCACTAACATTTTATGAAGAATCAAGTCTCAACTTCTAAAAATAACTAATATAAAAAAAACCATAAAATTTTAATACTACAATAGTATCTTATTTTGACACAATAAAAAAATAATTAATTCACAAAGCCTATCATCTAACTATAATATCAGTAGATTTTAACACTAACATCAAAACAAATAACCTTAATCACAATACTAGCAATAAAATAGATCAAGTAAATTAATAAATTTTTAGTGAAATTTATATTTATATTAATAATGGTATATAATTAAAATATAATTAATTTTAAAAATAGAAAAAACAAAAATTAAATTAAATTAGATATTTATTTATACTATATAATTAGTATTTGTCAAATATAGCACTTAGAAGTGCAATGGCTAAGTGGCAAGTAGAGGTTATTTTTGCTCTAAGGTTCTTGGTTCGAGACCTTGTGGAGACATTTTAAAATTTTTTTCAAGCAGACCAGTTTGCACCGGTTCTTACCGGTTCACACCGATTTTATTCCTTAAACGGTCCAAAGAGTAAACCGAACTGGACTATAATCCAGTTCTAGTCCAGTTCACTAGTTTTTTGGTCGAACCAACCGATCCAGTTCGATTTTTACAACTATGGATATAATAATGGTAATTAAGTTGACCATTCAGTTGTTTTAATGGTAATTAAAATCTAATAATAATTTATAATAAAAGAAACATTCTTTTGCAACAATGAACCTATAGTAATAGTTAGGGGTGTTCATAGATTAGATCATATCCATATAAATCCACAGTATTTATCCGTATCTGATCTGTAATTTGAGAATGTGATCTGATCTGTAAGATGATCGAATTGGATCGAATCGGATCCACACTCTAATCAGATAGAAGTAAATATGTTTAAAAAAGTAAACAAAAAAAATTATTGACTTTTTTTTATAAAAATAAAATTTTTTTATATTTTTTATTTTATGGATATATTTGATATCTGATCCAAACATAAAAAGTGCGAATATCGAATTTGATCTAATGAGTTTAGTGCGGATTGGATCGAAATTTCAGCCATATCCCATCTGTAAACACCTCTAGCAATAATAACTAAAAAATTATAATGATTATATTTTTAACTAAGAGGAAGTGCAAAAAAAAAGTACTAAATACAAGAACATTTAATCAAATATTAAAAAATTTTACTTTAAAACATACCGTTGGACTTTTTTTGCTCATAATAATAATAATAATAATAATAATAATAATAATAATAATAATAATAATAATAATATGATAATTGCTTTGTATATCACACAAATATAAACGTTTTTTTTTTCTATGATCTTAAGAAAGGTTTTCTAAGTCTCTAACTTTGTTGTCGATTTTTGTAGTGTTAGCTCTCATATTATCAATTTGATTCATATATAATTCGGATGATAAATTATTTGGTGACGTGCTTTCTTTTTTACTGTGATATACTTGTTTTATTATTATTATTATTATTATTATTATTATTATTATTATTATTATTATTATTATTATTATTATTATTATTATTATTATTATTATTATGTACATTAAAAAATAACAGGCCAAATTATTGCCATAACATAATAGAAGTATGGAAGTTTATCATTCTTCTCTAATGGAGGAAACAAAATTCTTTTCAATAATTTATTTAACGTTTAGTAGAATAAAAATAAATTTTATTAGAATAAATTTTAGTATGAGTTTAATATTTTTATTCATCATAAAATATTTATAGAATTACTCGTAGATAAATTTTGGAAAAAAGAAAAAAAACCATGAATTTTAATTTTATTTTTAAATAAACTTTATTTTTAATTTTAAAATAAATTTTATTTTTATTTTTTAATAATATTAATTTTTTACCGTATATAATTATTCAATTATTTTTTAATCATATATAAATAAATTACTCTTAATAAGACTTTTTTGTGTTATTCAATTATCTTTTTTTAAAAAATAATTAATTATTAAAATAATTAAATTTTTCACAACAAAAATAATAAAAATTATGAATGAAAAAAATTAACCATCCTGATACTTTTTTGTATTTTTATTCATATTTTAATTATAAACATAAATATAATTTAATTATATTATTTATGAAATGTGACTATAGATGTAGATAAAATTTAGTTATATTACTTATATATAGTTTTATTGTATTGTATTACTTATAAAGTTAGATTATAATTATGACAATAGAATTGTTCTTGTATTTTTATATGTGTGACTAATTGGTGGTGTTAAAACATTACTCTTAATTATAAATAAGGTTTATAATTTAAAAAATCAAAGACTCAATTAAAAAGATACGAAAAAAATGATGTTAAAATATTCTAACTCTTTAAAATAAAAATATTCGAAATTTAATTAAAAATTATTTAAAATTTAAACTCAATAAAAATTTATATTCAATGTATTTTGTATTAAATATATTTAATAACCTATTATATCATATTATATCATATTGGTTGAAATTAGTTTTTATAATGTTAATTTTTTAATAACACTTTATTAGAAAAAACCATCTTTTTAGAATTTTTTAAAAACTAATTAATATTATATATATTTTATTACAATATATCTTGTTATAAAAAAATTATTTATTTTTAATGCTTATATTAAAAATAAAAACAAAATTTAAATTAGTAAATTTTAATCTATAATATAATAATAATATAGTAATTATTTTATATATTATACGAATAAAAATTAATTATTTTTTTATTTATAAATTTTTTTAAGAGCTTATATATATATATATATATATATATATATTGATGAATGTGATATATTTTTTTATGTAAATAATCTTTTAAAAAAAATATAATAGTTAATTTATTATCTTTTTTGTTTTAGTCCAAATTAAATATTTTTTATTGTTTTTGGAAAGAAAATCTTTTGAGGAATTTAATAATATGTGATGAGGAACACCGAATAAATTATACCAAAACCAATTAAAACACAACATAAAGACATCTTTAAAAAAAGACGTTTTAGGCTTGTTTATTTGAGTGGCCTCCTAAATTGACCCATCAAAGGAAACTAAACAGTGATACACCCAACAACATATAATCAATCTGTTTCGAAGTTGCCATCAAGTATCAACTAGAGACTATTAATTAGGACACCAACTTTACAAAAATAAAGACTTGATTAAAATCATCAAGTATCAAGTATCAACTTCATTGTGATGTGTGTATTTCGGCGTATAGATAAGTGAATATAAAGCTGCGATGTTCAGACACGAAAAAGCAAGGGAATAAAATGACGTCTTAACCCAATTTAAGATTCTCAAATTTTCTTATTACCTACCAAACAAATCATATATAGAAGTGAAATCATTTGGGAGCCAAACAAATAGATGATAAGCTAAGTGAAACCACATGCTTGAAACTTGTCACCTACTACTACTTTTTCCTCCTTAAAGATTCATATTATTCTTCGATCCATAACACTAGAAAGATAAAAAAAAAAAAAAAAAAAGGGTTAAATACAATTTTAGTTTTTAAATATAAATCAAAATTTTTTTTGTCTTATTTTTTTCTTATATAAAATCATCTCTAATGTTTGACTTGATTTTAAAATCGTTTTTACTTTAAAGACCAAAATCATATGAAAGTGACGGCAAAATTAGAAACAGAAGTGAATGGTGGACAGTTTTTTTTTTTTTTCTTCTCTTTTTGTAGGAACATAAACATTTTTTTCTCTTATTTTTTTTGTTTTATAATTTTTTTTGTTATGAAAAATTTAGTCTAAAATTTTAATATTTAAATAAAAAGAATAATTTTAAAATTTAATTTTAAAGCTTAAGAATAATTTTGTATGCAAATTAAAAAAGGTTAGGAACAAAACAATTTTTTGCCCTATACTTTAAAGATTAAAATTGTATTTAATTTTAAAAAAATAATTTAAATTTATTTTATTTAACATTTATTAATTATAACAATAATTAAAATAGTATAAGTTTTAGCTGTTTTTAATTTTTTTTTTGTTACCAAATATTTTCGTATTAATCCTTCAAATATACACCTTAATTATAATATTTATCATCTTTTTGAATATATAAAATTTTCAATTTGAGCTGTCCACTTTCGTTGAACCCAGAGGAATATCCTTTCGATGTTCTGAAGGCTGTATATTCTGATTAGTAGTCTTTAATTACCCTTAAGGAGCCACCAAAGGCCATTTCAAACTGCTTCATCTTAAACCCAATTTGTGGGACGATTTTATTAGAAAAATATTGTGCTACTTGCAGAAACTGTTAAAATTAAATTATACTTGTGCAAGTGGCTCCTTTTTTTAATAACCAATAATTGGTACCTTTTTAAATTTGTTTAGTCATCTCAAAATCAAATTTACAGTTAAATGTACGTACAGTATAATTCTCTGCATAAAAATATGTAATAAAATTATTCCTATAACGCAAAATTGTCCATTTTTTAAGTTTTATTGTAATCTCTTATTTCTGTGTTTTATTTTCTTTTTAAACGCTTAGCAAATATTGCTATAAGTATTTGCACGTAAAGTTCAATATTAAGATGATGTGATAAGGTAGTGATTAAGTCAACTCTTATATATATATGTCGTTAATGCTTTGGCTATGCTTTTGAAGTATATATACTTATCATTATAATGCGAGGGAGAGGCACTGATCAACACTCACCCTAAGGAAAAAAAATGACGCGGCGAACATGAATGTGACGATGGATGGAATCTTTCAGTGAAGTGTATATATGGCATCATCATTTTTGTCACTAAAGTTTATCTAACTAACTTTAATTAATATGATAAGATACATCTTAAGCCAACGGACAACGGTAAACAAACTTTAGTGCATTATGCTAAGATAAAACAAATCGTGTAAATTAAATTAAATCATTATTGATCATATATATGCGTTTGGATGAAACAGGATATCATTTACTATTCTTCTTATGTCGGATCTGACTTGAAGAAGTAATAAGCTAAGAATAAGGCTTTCAACACTTTGTTCAAAAAAAAAAAAAAAAAAAAGCTAACTAACACGTAAGACCGAGTGGTTCTCCACATGTAATAATACAATTCCGGCACTATGTTTATTGAAAAACACTAAAGTGCTTATCTACAACCAGAGTGAACTACTAATTTTGTTCTCCAATTATTAGAACGTTTATAAGAATTAATGTTAAATATTTTTTTCTTTTTAATATTTTGTATCAAAATTGATCTTGCCTGGGAAATAGATCGACTTCAATTCTTCGGGATCGACCGAGCTATGGGCTGCAAGGTGGAGCGTCCGTCTCTTAAAATCCGAGCTTTTTGTGTTTGTTGTTTGTGTGAGAGCATGAGCAATACAAAGAGGGGGGAGGGGGGGGGGAAATGCACCTGCAAAGGCACTCCAATGCTTAAGTCAGTATAGTGTCAAGTTCAGAAATGTTCTTCAAAAAGATATTTTACCTTTCTTTTATAGATATTTCTTCGTCCGTTACATTCTGGGTGATAAATTGTCGGTTTCGTAACCGATTTTATCATACCGTTTGAGACGTCGGTTATGATAAGAGTATTGATGTCACCGAGTTATAGCTCATAAGAACCGAGCAATAACAGAAAATGACGAGTTATGGTGACTGTTAGTAACGGTTATGAGGCCGAGTTATAGCTCGTATTAATGGTGACCATATCACAGCCCCCAAGCTTAGCCTGAGGAAAGTTTTTTAATGAAGCAGGTTGAGCTTTTGTGATGAGTTATAACTCGGTAAAGTGGATTACTGAGTGAGCCCCCAGTTCAACGTACTTCATTAAATTAACTTTGTATTTGTGCCACGTGGGAAATCATGCCCGTTTTTTATTGAGGAGAGAGAATTAGTGGAAGCTTCATTAATATTTTGATGGTTTCCAATGCTCCTTTCGCCGTTTGATGTGACTAAGGCAAGGGTGATATTTGGAACGTTTTTGTTTGTGATTAATTATTTCTACTGATTGGAATTTGGGCGTTTTGATTTTCTGCTTCTGTGTAAAGAATGAGTAAGAGAGGTATGGTTATGTCTGTGTTCTTGTGATTTCTTTCTTCCCTCGTCTCTTTGCATTTCTTGGTTGCATGCTTGTTTACTGTTTCTGATGGGGTTTGAGAAGGAGAAGAAAGTTAAGATAGATTGGTCTTATGACTGGGTTGGGGATGATGTGAGGTCTTGGGTGTCGTTGTTCTGTGATAAAGCTGCTGTTAAGGAGGTGGATGTGAGTAAGGTAGTGAGGCAGAATTCTGGAGTTGGGGTTGAGTTACTGCCATGTAGTGTTAATGATAGGGTTTATCACCGGGGTAGAGGCTTTGAGTTTTTCTATATGCACAGCTGCGTTCTTGAAGAGTTGAGAGTTAGGTTACCTTTTACTGATTTCGAATGTCAGGTCTTGAGACAGTTAAACTGTGCTCCGTCGCAGCTTCATCCAAATGGGTGGGCGTTCCTTCGTTCTTTTGAAATTTTAATGGAATTTCTGGAGGAGGTGCCGTTTGTTGACCTGTTCTTTTCGTTATTTCAAGCCAAAGGGGTGTGGAAAGGTGGTTGGATAAATTTCAATAGCACCCCTGGTTTTGGCATTTTCAGATTGTACAAATCTTCTTTCAAAGATTTTAAAGAGATGTATTTAAAGGTTAGGGGCCTGGAAAAATATTTTCCTTTTTTTGTAGATGAGAATCTGGCTGAGAAGTTCCCATTGTATTGGTGTTTGGAACCTCAAAATATACTCGGACCTGAAGTTATCTCTCCGAGAAATGTTTGTTTGATTGAGTTTTTTTATTGAAAATATTGGTCGGGGAGACCTGATTTCAATGTATGAGCTTTTGAAGTGGGAGGAGGATAAAGATGCTATGGTAGCCTATTTGGGTGAGTTATAGGGTTGTTTCTAAGGTGCTTATTTCTTTTCGTCATATTTCTGATGTTTTTTTGTTTTTTGCAGGTGGTAAATACCCTGGTGTTTCAGCCGCGTCTCTGAGGACACGTTTCAAAAATAAGAATCTGGAGAAGGAGGTATCGTCTTCTAATGCTGAGAAAATTGCTGGGTCTGGCGAAGTTACTCAGCCTCGTCAAGGTCGGAGGAAGGTGATTGCGAAAAAGAGAAGGAAGTCCGACCTTGTTGAGTTGTCCGATGATTCTGATGAAAAGGAGTTAGGGGTTCCTCTGGAGGAGATACAAGCTTTTATGGGTAATCAAAAAAGGCTTCATGAAATTTCTGAACAAAGTGAGGCATTTTCGGTGTGGGGAAAGGAGTATCCCTATATGGCTGTGGTGGACGAGTATTGTCAATCGTCGGCTAATGTTTCTCTTGCAAAGGAGGTTGGAGACATGGCTATTGGGCAGTATATGCAGGTAATTAGTGACTGTGTTTGCTTTATATTTGTTTTTTCTTTGGGAGTCTTATGAACTTTGTTTTATTGCTTTCTCTAGGTTGTCGGCCTGCGCCTTGCAAGTCTTGGGCGTAGCCAAGAGTTGAAGTATAAGAGAGTTGCTACAGAAAAAGGAGAGGTTTCTGTTTTGAAGGAAGAGTTGGTTAAGAGTAAAAGTGCTGCTGCTGAGCTTCAGGCACGTTTGACTGAGACCGAGAAGTTATTGAAGAAGACTAAAGAAAGTTATGCTAAGGATGTGGAGGATTTGAAGAAAAAGGAAAGTGACTTGGCGAGTATACAATCTCGTCTAATTGAGGTGACTGCTCAATTAAAGGAGTTGGAGAAGAAAAAGGTTGATGAAATTCTGGATTCTTTTGTTGAGGGGTTTGAAAGGGCTTTGTTACAGGCCAAGTTTTTGGCGCCAGAGGCTGATCTGTCTGGGATGGACCCTGGGAAAGTCGTTCATGATGGCAAGATGGTCGAAGATGATGGTGACGTTGAAGATCAAGCTGATAATGTGTAGTTTTTTATGTTGTTAGTTATTTTGTTTTATTCTGTAATGGATAGTTGTTTGAACTTTTGGTGTTTGTTCTTTGGATTATGGATTTGAATCTTTTTGAATGGTAGTGTTTTCCGTTAAGGAAAAAGCTGTTTGTTGATTAATAGGAAATGATCATGATGATTTTTCATTTCGGTTTGAGAAAACTGCCGAGTAGTGGCAGGTTGCGAATTTGGACGATTATTGTCATTTGCCGAGCTATATTGATAATTTGTAGTTATGAAAGAGATAGATCACATGATTGAATAAAATGAGGTAATATTGATGATAAATTTGTATTTATTTTGAATACAAATTTGCAGGTAGGCTAGCCTCGTTAAAACCTCTCCAAGCAAAACCATTTGGGACAAAAACTTGGTAGTAGGAAAAAGAGTACTAGCCTGTCCCTGACTTTCAACTATAGAACTTCTTTAGGGAGGATACATTCCAAGTATTGGGTAGTAGTTTACCATCTATTGATTCGAGTATGTATGCTCCATTGCCGAGTACTTCTGATATTCGGTATGGGCCGTCCCAGTTTGCTGCGAGCTTTTCATGTGAGGTGGTTTCTGAGCAGTTTCTGTTTTACGAAGTACTAAGTCTCCTTGCATGAAGGATCTGCTTTTGACCGCTTTGTTGTATTGGCGAGCTATTGCTTGTTGTGCTGCTCGTTGCCTTAATGTTGCGATGTCTCTGACTTCTTCGATGGTATCGAGTTCGGCTCTCCGAGCTTCTTCCTGATTGCCGAGCTGTGTTCTGAATGAGCTTTGGGAGATTTCCAGTGGTATCATAGCCTCGGAGCCATATACAAGTCTGAACGGTGTTTCCTTTGTTGACGTTTGTGGGGTGGTGTTATATCTCCAAAGGACTTCAGGTATAAGCTCGGCCCAGAGCCCTTTGGCATCATCTAGCTTCTTTTTAAGTGCGTGTAGGATGACCTTATTTGCGGCCTCAGCTAGTCCATTTGTTTGAGGATGTTCAACGGAAGCGAAATGCTGCTTTATTTTGAGGTTCTGGCCCGGTGCCGTAGGGAACGGACCGAGTATATCTAAACCCCACTGGTTAAATGGCCAGTTGATGTCTGAATGATGTAATTGCTCTGCGGGTATGTGTATCAGTGGTGCGTGTCTTTGGCAGTTGTTGCATGACCGGATTTTTTGTTGGCTGTCGTGCTTCAAAGTAGGCCAAAAAAATCCAGCTCGGAGGACCTTTGATGCTAAGCTCCGAGCACTTGTGTGTGTGCCACAGATTCCTTCATGTGCCTCAGCTAACACTATCTCAGCTTCCGAGTTGTTAAGGCATTTGAGTAGAGGCCGAGTATAACCTCGTCGATACAGTGTTCCATTGAATATTGTGAAGGAAGATGCTTGCCGTCGAAACTTTTTATTGTTCTCGACCCCTTCTGGTATAGCACCTGTTTGTAGATAGTGTATAAAGTCGTCTCTCTAGTCTTTTACCTGTGTAACACTTAACACATTTGTCAGAGTAACAGTTGGTGATGTTATGGTG